>NW_027472586.1:1192500-2415000 GCF_030347505.1 Rhynchophorus ferrugineus
TATATATATATATATATATATATATATATATATATATATATATATATATATATATAAGATTGCAAATAACACTCGTACTGGGGCTAATTATAAATATAAATTTAGAGTACGTATAGATTTAGAGACTGTATGGAATGTTACGCACTAGCCTGTTAAAATTACATGTCCACATTATTACAATTTTTATTTAATCATATTTCTTCTGTTTCAGATTTGGTCTTTAAGCACATTATTCGGGAGTGATAGGTTTCGCGAGTGAGTGTTAAGTGTAAGTGACTGTGCAATTTGGGTAATGGAAATGGCTTCGTTGATATAGAACCAAGGTATTCATGAGCTAATGTTTATGGAGTTAATGCTCTATTTAAACGATTCTTTTCAGGTAAGTATGAAGACCATCGTGGGAATATCAGGGGCGGCTAATGTCCGCCTTTGACCTTGAGTCGCCGAAATGTTGAAGAAAACGTGCCTGGGGAAGTGCTATCACGGGTGCCTAGACCGTGCTCAATGGTTGGTCAAAGTTACGATGTATATTTGCTTCCAAATGAACAGTGTGGCAAAGCCGATGTCAAAACACGTATTTTAAAGATGTAGCTGATACTAAATGGGTCTCAGTAGTGATTATTTGTTGATGTTTGCATTTGTACATATATTGTAGTTGTACAACATACCAATAATGAGAGTTAGAATAACTAGACTAACTAGAATAACTAGAGTTAGTGGTAATAAATTTTCAAACTTCACTTCCTTTGAATATCTCCTCCAGTAGTTTACTGTATTATGTTAGAGAAACTGCCCTAAAATTTCGTCTCAATTACATTTCCAAATTATCCACCAGATTACTGTACACTGTGACACTGTCCGTCTTTTCTCTTCTAACTTCATTTCAATTTGATAATTTCCCCATGAGTTTACTGCATTATGTTACAGAAACTGTCCTTGAACTTTGTTTCAATTAAATTTATTATCCCCCAGTTTACTGTATTATGTTACAGAAACTGTCTTCAAATTTAACTTCATTTGGATACCGTCTCCATCACTTTACTGTATTAAGTAACAGAAATTGTCTTCA
This sequence comes from Rhynchophorus ferrugineus, assembly GCF_030347505.1. Taxonomy (NCBI): domain Eukaryota; kingdom Metazoa; phylum Arthropoda; class Insecta; order Coleoptera; family Curculionidae; genus Rhynchophorus; species Rhynchophorus ferrugineus. Next base: position 1,193,570 of record NW_027472586.1, read on the forward strand.
AACTTCACTTCATTTGGATACCTTATCCATCAGTTTACTGTATTATGTTACAGAAACTGTTTTCAAACTTCACTTTATTTAAATACCTTCTCCAGCAGTTTACAGTATTATGTTACAGAAGTTTTCTTCAAACTTCACTTCATTTGGATACCTTATCCATCAGTTTACTGTATTATGTTGCAGAAACTGTTTTCAAACTTAATTTTATTTGGATACCTTCTCCATCAGTTTACTGTATTATGTTACAGAAACTGTTTTCAAACTTCACTTCATTTAAATACGTTCTCCAGCAGTTTACTGTATTACGTTACAGAAACTGTCTTCAAACTTCGCTTCATTTGGATACCTTTTCCAGCAGTTTACTGTACAGTGTTACAGTGACTGCCTTCAAACTTCACTTCACTGAATACCTTCTCCATCAGTTTACTGTATTATGTTACAGAAACTGTTTTCAAACTTCACTTCATTTAAATACGTTCTCCAGCAGTTTACTGTATTTTGTTACAGAAACTGTTTTCAAACTTCACTTCATTTAAATACCTTCTCCAGCAGTTTACTATATTATTTTACAGAAGTTTTCTTCAAACTTCACTTCATTTGGATACCTTATCCATCAGTTTACTGTACAGTGTTACAGTGACTGCCTTCAAACTTCACTTCACTGAATACCTTCTCCATCAATTTACTGTATTATGTTACAGAAACTGTTTTCAAACTTCACTTCATTTAAATACGTTCTCCAGCAGTTTACTGTATTTTGTTACAGAAACTGTTTTCAAACTTCACTTCATTTAAATACCTTCTCCAGCAGTTTACTATATTATGTTACAGAAGTTTTCTTCAAACTTCACTTCATTTGGATACCTTATCCATCAGTTTACTGTATTATGTTACAGAAACTGTCTTCAAACTTAATTTTATTTGGATACCTTCTCCATCAGTTTACTGTATTATGTTACAGAAACTGTTTTCAAACTTCACTTCATTTAAATACGTTCTCCAGCAGTTTACTGTATTACGTTACAGAAACTGTCTTCAAACTTCGCTTCATTTGGATACCTTTTCCAGCAGTTTACTGTACAGTGTTACAGTGACTGCCTTCAAACTTCACTTCACTGAATACCTTCTCCATCAATTTACTGTATTATGTTACAGAAACTGTTTTCAAACTTCACTTCATTTAAATACGTTCTCCAGCAGTTTACTGTATTTTGTTACAGAAACTGTTTTCAAACTTCACTTCATTTAAATACCTTCTCCAGCAGTTTACTATATTATTTTACAAAAGTTTTCTTCAAACTTCACTTCATTTGGAAACCTTATCCATCAGTTTATTGTATTATATTACAGAAACTGTCTTCAAACTTAATTTAATTTGGACACCTTCTCCAGCAGTTTACTGTATTATGTTACAGAAACTGTCTTCAAACTTAATTTTATTTGGATACCTTCTCCAGCAGTTTACTGTATTACATTACAGAAACTGTCTTCAAACTTCACTTCATTTGGATACCTTTTCCAGCAGTTTACTGTACAGTGTTACAGAGACTGCCTTCAAACTTCACTTCACTGAATACCTTCTCCATCAGTTTACTGTATTATGTTACAGAAACTGTTTTCAAACTTCACTTCATTTAAATACCTTCTCCAGCAGTTTACTGTATTATATTACAGAAACTGTCTTCAAACTTAATTTCATTTGGACACCTTCTCCAGCAGTTTACTGTATTATGTTACAGAAACTGTCTTCAAACTTAATTTTATTTGGATACCTTCTCCAGCAGTTTACTGTATTACATTACAGAAACTGTCTTCAAACTTCACTTCATTTGGATACCTTTTCCAGCAGTTTACTGTACAGTGTTACAGAGACTGCCTTCAAACTTCACTTCACTGAATACCTTCTCCATCAGTTTACTGTATTATGTTACAGAAACTGTTTTCAAACTTCACTTCATTTGGATACCTTCTCCAGCAGTTTACTGTATTATATTACAGAAACTGTCTTCAAACTTAATTTCATTTGGACACCTTCTCCAGCAGTTTACTGTATTATGTTACAGAAACTGTCTTCAAACTTAATTTTATTTGGATACCTTCTCCAGCAGTTTACTGTATTACGTTACAGAAACTGTCTTCAAACTTCGCTTCATTTGGATACCTTTTCCAGCAGTTTACTGTACAGTGTTACAGTGACTGCCTTCAAACTTCACTTCACTGAATACCTTCTCCATCAGTTTACTGTATTATGTTACAGAAACTGTTTTCAAACTTCACTTCATTTAAATACGTTCTCCAGCAGTTTACTGTATTTTGTTACAGAAACTGTTTTCAAACTTCACTTCATTTAAATACCTTCTCCAGCAGTTTACTATATTATTTTACAGAAGTTTTCTTCAAACTTCACTTCATTTGGATACCTTATCCATCAGTTTACTGTATTATATTACAGAAACTGTCTTCAAACTTAATTTTATTTGGACACCTTCTCCAGCAGTTTACTGTATTATGTTACAGAAACTGTCTTCAAACTTAATTTTATTTGGATACCTTCTCCAGCAGTTTACTGTATTACATTACAGAAACTGTCTTCAAACTTCACTTCATTTGGATACCTTTTCCAGCAGTTTACTGTACAGTGTTACAGAGACTGCCTTCAAACTTCACTTCACTGAATACCTTCTCCATCAGTTTACTGTATTATGTTACAGAAACTGTTTTCAAACTTCACTTCATTTAAATACCTTCTCCAGCAGTTTACTGTATTATATTACAGAAACTGTCTTCAAACTTAATTTCATTTGGACACCTTCTCCAGCAGTTTACTGTATTATGTTACAGAAACTGTCTTCAAACTTAATTTTATTTGGATACCTTCTCCAGCAGTTTACTGTATTACGTTACAGAAACTGTCTTCAAACTTCGCTTCATTTGGATACCTTTTCCAGCAGTTTACTGTACAGTGTTACAGTGACTGCCTTCAAACTTCACTTCACTGAATACCTTCTCCATCAGTTTACTGTATTATGTTACAGAAACTGTTTTCAAACTTCACTTCATTTAAATACGTTCTCCAGCAGTTTACTGTATTATGTTACAGAAATTGTCTTCAAACTTCACTTTATTTGGATACCTTCTCCATCAGTTTACTGTATTACGTTACAGAAACTGTTTTCAAACTTCACTTCATTTAAATACGTTCTCCAGCAGTTTACTGTATTATGTTACAGAAATTGTCTTCAAACTTCACTTTATTTGGATACCTTCTCCATCAGTTTACTGTATTATATTACAGAAACTGTCTTCAAACTTAATTTCATTTGGACACCTTCACCAGCAGTTTACTGTATTATGTTACAGAAACTGTCTTCAAACTTAATTTTATTTGGATACATTCTCCAGCAGTTTACTGTATTACGTTACAGAAACTGTCTTCAAACTTCACTTCATTTGGATACCTTTTCCAGCAGTTTACTGTACAGTGTTACAGTGACTGCCTTCAAACTTCACTTCACTGAATACCTTCTCCATCAGTTTACTGTATTATGTTACAGAAACTGTTTTCATACTTCACTTCATTTAAATACGTTCTCCAGCAGTTTACTGTATTATGTTACAGAAACTGTCTTCAAACTTAATTTTATTTGGATACCTTCTCCAGCAGTTTACTGTATTATGTTACAGAAACTGTCTTCAAACTTAATTTTATTTGGATACCTTCTCCAGCAGTTTACTGTATTATGTTACAGAAACTGTCTTCAAACTTAATTTTATTTGGATACCTTCTCCAGCAGTTTACTGTATTATGTTACAGAAACTGTCTTCAAACTTAATTTTATTTGGATACCTTCTCCAGCAGTTTACTGTATTATGTTACAGAAACTGTCTTCAAACTTAATTTTATTTGGATACCTTCTCCAGCAGTTTACTGTATTATGTTACAGAAACTGTCTTCAAACTTAATTTTATTTGGATACCTTCTCCAGCAGTTTACTGTATTATGTTACAGAAACTGTCTTCAAACTTAATTTTATTTGGATACCTTCTCCAGCAGTTTACTGTATTATGTTACAGAAACTGTCTTCAAACTTAATTTTATTTGGATACCTTCTCCAGCAGTTTACTGTATTATGTTACAGAAACTGTCTTCAAACTTAATTTTATTTGGATACCTTCTCCAGCAGTTTACTGTATTATGTTACAGAAACTGTCTTCAAACTTAATTTTATTTGGATACCTTCTCCAGCAGTTTACTGTATTATGTTACAGAAACTGTCTTCAAACTTAATTTTATTTGGACACCTTCTCCAGCAGTTTACTGTATTATGTTACAGAAACTGTCTTCAAACTTAATTTTATTTGGATACCTTCTCCAGCAGTTTACTGTATTACGTTACAGAAACTGTCTTCAAACTTCGCTTCATTTGGATACCTTTTCCAGCAGTTTACTGTACAGTGTTACAGTGACTGCCTTCAAACTTCACTTCACTGAATACCTTCTCCATCAGTTTACTGTATTATGTTACAGAAACTGTTTTCAAACTTCACTTCATTTGAATACCTTCTCCAGCAGTTTACTGTATTATGTTACAGAAATTGTCTTCAAACTTCACTTTATTTGGATACCTTCTCCATCAGTTTACTGTATTATGTTACAGAAACTGTTTTCAAACTTCACTTCATTTGAATACCTTCTCCAGCAGTTTACTGTATTATGTTACAGAAACTGTCTTCAAACTTAATTTCATTTGGATACCTTCTCCAGCAGTTTACTGTATTATGTTACAGAAACTGTTTTCAAACTTCACTTCATTTAAATACGTTCTCCTGCAGTTTACTGTATTATGTTACAGAAATTGTCTTCAAACTTCACTTTATTTGGATACCTTCTCCATCAGTTTACTGTATTACGTTACAGAAACTGTTTTCAAACTTCACTTCATTTGAATACCTTCTCCAGCAGTTTACTGTATTATGTTACAGAAATTGTCTTCAAACTTCACTTCATTTGGATACCTTCTCCAGCAGTTTACTGTATTATGTTACAGAAACTGTTTTCAAACTTCACTTCATTTAAATACCTTCTCCAGCAGTTTACCGTATTATGTTACAGAAACTGTCTTCAAACTTCACTTCATTTAAATACCTTCTCCAGCAGTTTACCGTATTATGTTACAGAAACTGTTTTCAAACTTCACTTCATTTAAATACCTTCTCCAGCAGTTTACTGTATTATATTACAGAAACTGTCTTCAAACTTAATTTCATTTGGACACCTTCTCCAGCAGTTTACTGTATTATGTTACAGAAACTGTCTTCAAACTTAATTTTATTTGGATACCTTCTCCAGCAGTTTACTGTATTACGTTACAGAAACTGTCTTCAAACTTCGCTTCATTTGGATACCTTTTCCAGCAGTTTACTGTATTATGTTACAGAAACTGTCTTCAAACTTAATTTCATTTGGACACCTTCTCCAGCAGTTTACCGTATTATGTTACAGAAACTGTCTTCAAACTTAATTTTATTTGGATACCTTCTCCAGCAGCTTACTGTATTATGTTACAGAAACTGTCTTCAAACTTCGCTTCATTTGGATACCTTCTCCAGCAGTTTACTGTATTATGTTACAGAAACTGTCTTCAAACTTCACTTCATTTAAATACCTTCTCCAGCAGTTTACTGTATTATATTACAGAAACTGTCTTCAAACTTAATTTCATTTGGACACCTTCTCCAGCAGTTTACCGTATTATGTTACAGAAACTGTCTTCAAACTTAATTTTATTTGGATACCTTCTCCAGCAGTTTACTGTATTACATTACAGAAACTGTCTTCAAACTTCACTTCATTTGGATACCTTTTCCAGCAGTTTACTGTACAGTGTTACAGAGACTGCCTTCAAACTTCACTTCACTGAATACCTTCTCCATCAGTTTACTGTATTATGTTACAGAAACTGTTTTCAAACTTCACTTCATTTAAATACCTTCTCCAGCAGTTTACTGTATTATATTACAGAAACTGTCTTCAAACTTAATTTCATTTGGACACCTTCTCCAGCAGTTTACTGTATTATGTTACAGAAACTGTCTTCAAACTTAATTTTATTTGGATACCTTCTCCAGCAGTTTACTGTATTACGTTACAGAAACTGTCTTCAAACTTCGCTTCATTTGGATACCTTTTCCAGCAGTTTACTGTACAGTGTTACAGTGACTGCCTTCAAACTTCACTTCACTGAATACCTTCTCCATCAGTTTACTGTATTATGTTACAGAAACTGTTTTCAAACTTCACTTCATTTAAATACGTTCTCCAGCAGTTTACTGTATTTTGTTACAGAAACTGTTTTCAAACTTCACTTCATTTAAATACCTTCTCCAGCAGTTTACTATATTATTTTACAGAAGTTTTCTTCAAACTTCACTTCATTTGGATACCTTATCCATCAGTTTATTGTATTATATTACAGAAACTGTCTTCAAACTTAATTTAATTTGGACACCTTCTCCAGCAGTTTACTGTATTATGTTACAGAAACTGTCTTCAAACTTAATTTTATTTGGATACCTTCTCCAGCAGTTTACTGTATTACATTACAGAAACTGTCTTCAAACTTCACTTCATTTGGATACCTTTTCCAGCAGTTTACTGTACAGTGTTACAGAGACTGCCTTCAAACTTCACTTCACTGAATACCTTCTCCATCAGTTTACTGTATTATGTTACAGAAACTGTTTTCAAACTTCACTTCATTTAAATACCTTCTCCAGCAGTTTACTGTATTATATTACAGAAACTGTCTTCAAACTTAATTTCATTTGGACACCTTCTCCAGCAGTTTACTGTATTATGTTACAGAAACTGTCTTCAAACTTAATTTTATTTGGATACCTTCTCCAGCAGTTTACTGTATTACGTTACAGAAACTGTCTTCAAACTTCGCTTCATTTGGATACCTTTTCCAGCAGTTTACTGTACAGTGTTACAGTGACTGCCTTCAAACTTCACTTCACTGAATACCTTCTCCATCAGTTTACTGTATTATGTTACAGAAACTGTTTTCAAACTTCACTTCATTTAAATACGTTCTCCAGCAGTTTACTGTATTATGTTACAGAAATTGTCTTCAAACTTCACTTTATTTGGATACCTTCTCCAGCAGTTTACTGTATTACGTTACAGAAACTGTTTTCAAACTTCACTTCATTTAAATACGTTCTCCAGCAGTTTACTGTATTATGTTACAGAAATTGTCTTCAAACTTCACTTTATTTGGATACCTTCTCCATCAGTTTACTGTATTATATTACAGAAACTGTCTTCAAACTTAATTTCATTTGGACACCTTCACCAGCAGTTTACTGTATTATGTTACAGAAACTGTCTTCAAACTTAATTTTATTTGGATACATTCTCCAGCAGTTTACTGTATTACGTTACAGAAACTGTCTTCAAACTTCGCTTCATTTGGATACCTTTTCCAGCAGTTTACTGTACAGTGTTACAGTGACTGCCTTCAAACTTCACTTCACTGAATACCTTCTCCATCAGTTTACTGTATTATGTTACAGAAACTGTTTTCAAACTTCACTTCATTTAAATACGTTCTCCAGCAGTTTACTGTATTATGTTACAGAAACTGTCTTCAAACTTAATTTTATTTGGATACCTTCTCCAGCAGTTTACTGTATTATGTTACAGAAACTGTCTTCAAACTTAATTTTATTTGGATACCTTCTCCAGCAGTTTACTGTATTATGTTACAGAAACTGTCTTCAAACTTAATTTTATTTGGATACCTTCTCCAGCAGTTTACTGTATTATGTTACAGAAACTGTCTTCAAACTTAATTTTATTTGGATACCTTCTCCAGCAGTTTACTGTATTATGTTACAGAAACTGTCTTCAAACTTAATTTTATTTGGATACCTTCTCCAGCAGTTTACTGTATTATGTTACAGAAACTGTCTTCAAACTTAATTTTATTTGGATACCTTCTCCAGCAGTTTACTGTATTATGTTACAGAAACTGTCTTCAAACTTAATTTTATTTGGATACCTTCTCCAGCAGTTTACTGTATTATGTTACAGAAACTGTCTTCAAACTTAATTTTATTTGGATACCTTCTCCAGCAGTTTACTGTATTATGTTACAGAAACTGTCTTCAAACTTAATTTTATTTGGATACCTTCTCCAGCAGTTTACTGTATTATGTTACAGAAACTGTCTTCAAACTTAATTTTATTTGGACACCTTCTCCAGCAGTTTACTGTATTATGTTACAGAAACTGTCTTCAAACTTAATTTTATTTGGATACCTTCTCCAGCAGTTTACTGTATTACGTTACAGAAACTGTCTTCAAACTTCGCTTCATTTGGATACCTTTTCCAGCAGTTTACTGTACAGTGTTACAGTGACTGCCTTCAAACTTCACTTCACTGAATACCTTCTCCATCAGTTTACTGTATTATGTTACAGAAACTGTTTTCAAACTTCACTTCATTTAAATACGTTCTCCAGCAGTTTACTGTATTATGTTACAGAAATTGTCTTCAAACTTCACTTTATTTGGATACCTTCTCCAGCAGTTTACTGTATTACGTTACAGAAACTGTTTTCAAACTTCACTTCATTTAAATACCTTCTCCAGCAGTTTACTGTATTATGTTACAGAAACTGTCTTCAAACTTAATTTCATTTGGACACCTTCTCCAGCAGTTTACTGTATTACGTTACAGAAACTGTTTTCAAACTTCACTTCATTTAAATACGTTCTCCAGCAGTTTACTGTATTATGTTACAGAAATTGTCTTCAAACTTCACTTTATTTGGATACCTTCTCCATCAGTTTACTGTATTACGTTACAGAAACTGTTTTCAAACTTCACTTCATTTAAATACCTTCTCCAGCAGTTTACTGTATTATGTTACAGAAATTGTCTTCAAACTTCACTTCATTTGGATACCTTCTCCAGCAGTTTACTGTATTATGTTACAGAAACTGTTTTCAAACTTCACTTCATTTAAATACCTTCTCCAGCAGTTTACCGTATTATGTTACAGAAACTGTCTTCAAACTTCACTTCATTTAAATACCTTCTCCAGCAGTTTACCGTATTATGTTACAGAAACTGTTTTCAAACTTCACTTCATTTAAATACCTTCTCCAGCAGTTTACTGTATTATATTACAGAAACTGTCTTCAAACTTAATTTCATTTGGACACCTTCTCCAGCAGTTTACTGTATTATGTTACAGAAACTGTCTTCAAACTTAATTTTATTTGGATACCTTCTCCAGCAGTTTACTGTATTACGTTACAGAAACTGTCTTCAAACTTCGCTTCATTTAAATACCTTCTCCAGCAGTTTACTGTATTATATTACAGAAACTGTCTTCAAACTTAATTTCATTTGGACACCTTCTCCAGCAGTTTACCGTATTATGTTACAGAAACTGTCTTCAAACTTAATTTTATTTGGATACCTTCTCCAGCAGTTTACTGTATTACGTTACAGAAACTGTCTTCAAACTTCGCTTCATTTAAATACCTTCTCCAGCAGTTTACTGTATTATATTACAGAAACTGTCTTCAAACTTCACTTCATTTAAATACCTTCTCCAGCAGTTTACTGTATTATATTACAGAAACTGTCTTCAAACTTAATTTCATTTGGACACCTTCTCCAGCAGTTTACCGTATTATGTTACAGAAACTGTCTTCAAACTTAATTTTATTTGGATACCTTCTCCAGCAGTTTACTGTATTACGTTACAGAAACTGTCTTCAAACTTAATTTCATTTGGACACCTTCTCCAGCAGTTTACCGTATTATGTTACAGAAACTGTCTTCAAACTTAATTTTATTTGGATACCTTCTCCAGCAGTTTACTGTATTACGTTACAGAAACTGTCTTCAAACTTCGCTTCATTTAAATACCTTCTCCAGCAGTTTACTGTATTATATTACAGAAACTGTCTTCAAACTTCACTTCATTTAAATACCTTCTCCAGCAGTTTACTGTATTATATTACAGAAACTGTCTTCAAACTTAATTTCATTTGGACACCTTCTCCAGCAGTTTACTGTATTATGTTACAGAAACTGTCTTCAAACTTAATTTTATTTGGATACCTTCTCCAGCAGTTTACTGTATTACGTTACAGAAACTGTCTTCAAACTTCGCTTCATTTAAATACCTTCTCCAGCAGTTTACTGTATTATATTACAGAAACTGTCTTCAAACTTCACTTCATTTAAATACCTTCTCCAGCAGTTTACTGTATTATATTACAGAAACTGTCTTCAAACTTAATTTCATTTGGACACCTTCTCCAGCAGTTTACTGTATTACGTTACAGAAACTGTCTTCAAACTTAATTTTATTTGGATACCTTCTCCAGCAGTTTACTGTATTACGTTACAGAAACTGTCTTCAAACTTCGCTTCATTTAAATACCTTCTCCAGCAGTTTACTGTATTATATTACAGAAACTGTCTTCAAACTTCACTTCATTTAAATACCTTCTCCAGCAGTTTACTGTATTATGTTACAGAAACTGTCTTCAAACTTAATTTTATTTGGATACCTTCTCCAGCAGTTTACTGTATTACGTTACAGAAACTGTCTTCAAACTTCGCTTCATTTAAATACCTTCTCCAGCAGTTTACTGTATTATATTACAGAAACTGTCTTCAAACTTCACTTCATTTAAATACCTTCTCCAGCAGTTTACTGTATTATATTACAGAAACTGTCTTCAAACTTAATTTCATTTGGACACCTTCTCCAGCAGTTTACTGTATTATATTACAGAAACTGTCTTCAAACTTCGCTTCATTTAAATACCTTCTCCAGCAGTTTACTGTATTATATTACAGAAACTGTCTTCAAACTTCACTTCATTTAAATACCTTCTCCAGCAGTTTACTGTATTATATTACAGAAACTGTCTTCAAACTTAATTTCATTTGGACACCTTCTCCAGCAGTTTACCGTATTATGTTACAGAAACTGTCTTCAAACTTAATTTTATTTGGACACCTTCTCCAGCAGTTTACTGTATTACGTTACAGAAACTGTCTTCAAACTTCGCTTCATTTAAATACCTTCTCCAGCAGTTTACTGTATTACGTTACAGAAACTGTCTTCAAACTTCGCTTCATTTAAATACCTTCTCCAGCAGTTTACCGTATTATATTACAGAAACTGTCTTCAAACTTAATTTCATTTGGACACCTTCTCCAGCAGTTTACTGTATTACGTTACAGAAACTGTCTTCAAACTTCGCTTCATTTAAATACCTTCTCCAGCAGTTTACCGTATTATATTACAGAAACTGTCTTCAAACTTAATTTCATTTGGACACCTTCTCCAGCAGTTTACTGTATTACGTTACAGAAACTGTCTTCAAACTTCGCTTCATTTAAATACCTTCTCCAGCAGTTTACTGTATTACGTTACAGAAACTGTCTTCAAACTTCGCTTCATTTGGATACCTTTTCCAGCAGTTTACTGTATTATGTTACAGAAACTGTTTTCAAACTTCACTTCATTTAAATACCTTCTCCAGCAGTTTACTGTATTATATTACAGAAACTGTCTTCAAACTTAATTTCATTTGGATACCTTCTCCAGCAGTTTACTGTATTATGTTACAGAAACTGTCTTCAAACTTCGCTTCATTTAAATACCTTCTCCAGCAGTTTACTGTATTATATTACAGAAACTGTCTTCAAACTTAATTTCATTTGGATACCTTCTCCAGCAGTTTACTGTATTACGTTACAGAAACTGTCTTCAAACTTCGCTTCATTTAAATACCTTCTCCAGCAGTTTACTGTATTACGTTACAGAAACTGTCTTCAAACTTCGCTTCATTTGGATACCTTTTCCAGCAGTTTACTGTATTATGTTACAGAAACTGTTTTCAAACTTCACTTCATTTAAATACCTTCTCCAGCAGTTTACTGTATTATATTACAGAAACTGTCTTCAAACTTAATTTCATTTGGACACCTTCTCCAGCAGTTTACTGTATTATGTTACAGAAACTGTCTTCAAACTTCGCTTCATTTAAATACCTTCTCCAGCAGTTTACTGTATTATATTACAGAAACTGTCTTCAAACTTAATTTCATTTGGACACCTTCTCCAGCAGTTTACTGTATTATGTTACAGAAACTGTCTTCAAACTTCACTTCATTTAAATACCTTCTCCAGCAGTTTACTGTATTATATTACAGAAACTGTCTTCAAACTTAATTTCATTTGGACACCTTCTCCAGCAGTTTACTGTATTATGTTACAGAAACTGTCTTCAAACTTCACTTCATTTAAATACCTTCTCCAGCAGTTTACTGTATTATATTACAGAAACTGTCTTCAAACTTAATTTCATTTGGATACCTTCTCCAGCAGTTTACTGTATTACGTTACAGAAACTGTCTTCAAACTTCGCTTCATTTAAATACCTTCTCCAGCAGTTTACTGTATTACGTTACAGAAACTGTCTTCAAACTTCGCTTCATTTGGATACCTTTTCCAGCAGTTTACTGTACAGTGTTACAGTGACTGCCTTCAAACTTCACTTCACTGAATACCTTTTCCAGCAGTTTACTGTATTATATTACAGAAACTGTCTTCAAACTTAATTTCATTTGGACACCTTCTCCAGCAGTTTACTGTATTATGTTACAGAAACTGTCTTCAAACTTAATTTTATTTGGATACCTTCTCCAGCAGTTTACTGTATTACGTTACAGAAACTGTCTTCAAACTTCGCTTCATTTGGATACCTTTTCCAGCAGTTTACTGTACAGTGTTACAGTGACTGCCTTCAAACTTCACTTCACTGAATACCTTCTCCAGCAGTTTACTGTATTATGTTACAGAAATTGTCTTCAAACTTCACTTTATTTGGATACCTTATCCATCAGTTTACTGTATTATGTTACAGAAACTGTCTTCAAACTTCACTTCATTTAAATACCTTCTCCAGCAGTTTACTGTATTATATTACAGAAACTGTCTTCAAACTTAATTTCATTTGGATACCTTCTCCAGCAGTTTACTGTATTACGTTACAGAAACTGTTTTCAAACTTCACTTTATTTGAATACCTTCTCCAGCAGTTTACTGTATTACGTTACAGAAACTGTCTTCAAACTTCGCTTCATTTGGATACCTTTTCCAGCAGTTTACTGTATTATGTTACAGAAACTGTTTTCAAACTTCACTTCATTTGAATACCTTCTCCAGCAGTTTACTGTATTATATTACAGAAACTGTCTTCAAACTTAATTTCATTTGGACACCTTCTCCAGCAGTTTACTGTATTATGTTACAGAAACTGTCTTCAAACTTCGCTTCATTTAAATACCTTCTCCAGCAGTTTACTGTATTATATTACAGAAACTGTCTTCAAACTTAATTTCATTTGGACACCTTCTCCAGCAGTTTACTGTATTATGTTACAGAAACTGTCTTCAAACTTCACTTCATTGAATACCTTCTCCAGCAGTTTACTGTATTATATTACAGAAACTGTCTTCAAACTTAATTTCATTTGGACACCTTCTCCAGCAGTTTACTGTATTATGTTACAGAAACTGTCTTCAAACTTCACTTCATTTAAATACCTTCTCCAGCAGTTTACTGTATTATATTACAGAAACTGTCTTCAAACTTAATTTCATTTGGATACCTTCTCCAGCAGTTTACTGTATTACGTTACAGAAACTGTCTTCAAACTTCGCTTCATTTAAATACCTTCTCCAGCAGTTTACTGTACAGTGTTACAGAGACTGCCTTCAAACTTCACTTCACTGAATACCTTTTCCAGCAGTTTACTGTATTATATTACAGAAACTGTCTTCAAACTTAATTTCATTTGGACACCTTCTCCAGCAGTTTACTGTATTATGTTACAGAAACTGTCTTCAAACTTAATTTTATTTGGATACCTTCTCCAGCAGTTTACTGTATTACGTTACAGAAACTGTCTTCAAACTTCGCTTCATTTGGATACCTTTTCCAGCAGTTTACTGTACAGTGTTACAGTGACTGCCTTCAAACTTCACTTCACTGAATACCTTCTCCAGCAGTTTACTGTATTATGTTACAGAAATTGTCTTCAAACTTCACTTTATTTGGATACCTTATCCATCAGTTTACTGTATTATGTTACAGAAACTGTTTTCAAACTTCACTTCATTTAAATACCTTCTCCAGCAGTTTACTATATTATTTTACAGAAGTTTTCTTCAAACTTCACTTCATTTATATACCTTATCCATCAGTTTACTGTATTATATTACAGAAATTGTCTTCAAACTTAATTTCATTTGGACACCTTCTCCAGCAGTTTACTGTATTATGTTACAGAAACTGTCTTCAAACTTAATTTTATTTGGATACCTTCTCCAGCAGTTTACTGTATTACGTTACAGAAACTGTCTTCAAACTTCGCTTCATTTGGATACCTTTTCCAGCAGTTTACTGTACAGTGTTACAGTGACTGCCTTCAAACTTCACTTCACTGAATACCTTCTCCAGCAGTTTACTGTATTATGTTACAGAAATTGTCTTCAAACTTCACTTTATTTGGATACCTTATCCATCAGTTTACTGTATTATGTTACAGAAACTGTTTTCAAACTTCACTTCATTTAAATACCTTCTCCAGCAGTTTACTATATTATTTTACAGAAGTTTTCTTCAAACTTCACTTCATTTATATACCTTATCCATCAGTTTACTGTATTATATTACAGAAACTGTCTTCAAACTTAATTTTATTTGGATACCTTCTCCAGCAGTTTACTGTATTATGCTACAGAAACTGTCTTCAAATTTAACTTCATTTGGATACCGTCTCCATCACTTTACTGTATTAAGTAACAGAAATTGTCTTCAAACTTCACTTCATTTGGATACCTTATCCATCAGTTTACTGTATTATGTTACAGAAACTGTTTTCAAACTTAATTTTATTTGGATACCTTCTCCAGCAGTTTACTGTATTATATTACAGAAACTGTCTTCAAACTTAATTTCATTTGGACACCTTCTCCAACAGTTTACCGTATTATGTTACAGAAACTGTCTTCAAACTTAATTTTATTTGGATACCTTCTCCAGCAATTTACTGTATTACATTACAGAAACTGTCTTCAAACTTCACTTCATTTTGATACCTTCTCCAGCAGTTTACTGTATTATGCTACAGAAACTGTCTCCAAATTTAACTTCATTTGGATACCGTCTCGTCTCCATCACTTTACTGTATTAAGTAACAGAAATTGTCTTCAAACTTCACTTCATTTGGATACCTTATCCATCAGTTTACTGTATTATGTTACAGAAACTGTTTTCAAACTTCACTTCATTTAAATACCTTCTCCAGCAGTTTACTGTATTATATTACAGAAACTGTCTTCAAACTTAATTTCATTTGGACACCTTCTCCAGCAGTTTACCGTATTATGTTACAGAAACTGTCTTCAAACTTAATTTTATTTGGATACCTTCTCCAGCAATTTACTGTATTACATTACAGAAACTGTCTTCAAACTTCACTTCATTTGGATACCTTCTCCAGCAGTTTACTGTATTATGCTACAGAAACTGTCTTCAAATTTAACTTCATTTGGATACCGTCTCCATCACTTTACTGTATTAAGTAACAGAAATTGTCTTCAAACTTCACTTCATTTGGATACCTTATCCATCAGTTTACTGTATTATGTTACAGAAACTGTTTTCAAACTTCACTTCATTTAAATACCTTCTCCAGCAGTTTACTGTATTATGTTACAGAAGTTTTCTTCAAACTTCATTTCATTTGGATACCTTATCCATCAGTTTACTGTATTATATTACAGAAACTGTCTTCAAACTTAATTTCATTTGGACACCTTCTCCAGCAGTTTACAGGATTATGTTACAGAAACTGTCTTGAAACTTAATTTCATTTGAATACCTTCTCCAGCAGTTTACTGTACAGTGTTACAGAGACTGCCTTCAAACTTCACTTCACTGAATACCTTCTCCATCAGTTTACTGTATTATGTTACAGAAATTTTCTTCAAACTTCACTTCATTCGGATACCTTATCCATCAGTTTACCGTATTATGTTACAGAAACTGTTTTCAAACTTCACTTCATTTAAATACCTTCTCCAGCAGTTTACTATATTATTTTACAGAAGTTTTCTTCAAACTTCACTTCATTTGGATACCTTATCCATCAGTTTACTGTATTATATTACAGAAACTGTCTTCAAACTTCACTTCATTTGGATACCTTCTCCAGCAGTTTACTGTATTACATTACAGAAACTGTCTTCAAACTTCACTTCATTTGGATACCTTATCCATCAGTTTACTGTATTATGTTACAGAAACTGTTTTCAAACTTCACTTCATTTGGATACCTTCTCTTGCAGTTTACTGTACTATCTTACAGAAATTGTATTCAAACTTAATTTAATTTGGATACCTTCTCCAACAGTTTACTGTATTAGGTTACAGAAATTGTCTTCAAACTTCACTTCATTTGGATACCTTATCCATCAGTTTACTGTATTATATTACAGAAACTGTCTTCAAACTTCACTTCATTTGGATACCTTCTCCAGCAGTTTACTGTACAGTGTTACAGAGACTGCCTTCAAACTTCACTTCACTGAATACCTTCTCCATCAGTTTACTGTATTATGTTACAGAAATTTTCTTCAAACTTCACTTCATTCGGATACCTTATCCATCAGTTTACCGTATTATGTTACAGAAACTGTTTTCAAACTTCACTTCATTTAAATACCTTCTCCAGCAGTTTACTATATTATTTTACAGAAGTTTTCTTCAAACTTCACTTCATTTGGATACCTTATCCATCAGTTTACTGTATTATATTACAGAAACTGTCTTCAAACTTAATTTTATTTGGATACCTTCTCCAGCAGTTTACTGTATTATGCTACAGAAACTGTCTTCAAATTTAACTTAATTTGGATACCGTCTCCATCACTTTACTGTATTAAGTAACAGTAATTGTCTTCAAACTTCACTTCATTTAAATACCTTCTCCAGCAGTTTACTGTATTACGTTACAGAAACTGTCTTCAAACTTCACTTCATTTCAATACCTTCTCCAGCAGTTTACTGTATTACGTTACAGAAACTGTCTTCAAACTTCACTTCATTTGAATACCTTCTCCAGCAGTTTACTGTATTACGTTACAGAAACTGTCTTCAAACTTAATTTTATTTGGATACCTTCTCCAGCAGTTTACTGTATTATGCTACAGAAACTGTCTTCAAATTTAACTTAATTTGGATACCGTCTCCATCACTTTACTGTATTAAGTAACAGTAATTGTCTTCAAACTTCACTTCATTTAAATACCTTCTCCAGCAGTTTACTATATTATTTTACAGAAGTTTTCTTCAAACTTCACTTCATTTGGATACCTTATCCATCAGTTTACTGTATTATATTACAGAAACTGTCTTCAAACTTAATTTTATTTGGATACCTTCTCCAGCAGTTTACTGTATTATGCTACAGAAACTGTCTTCAAATTTAACTTAATTTGGATACCGTCTCCATCACTTTACTGTATTAAGTAACAGTAATTGTCTTCAAACTTCACTTCATTTAAATACCTTCTCCAGCAGTTTACTGTATTACGTTACAGAAACTGTCTTCAAACTTCACTTCATTTCAATACCTTCTCCAGCAGTTTACTGTATTACGTTACAGAAACTGTCTTCAAACTTCACTTCATTTCAATACCTTCTCCAGCAGTTTACTGTATTACGTTACAGAAACTGTCTTCAAACTTCACTTCATTTAAATACCTTCTCCAGCAGTTTACTGTATTACGTTACAGAAACTGTCTTCAAACTTCACTTCATTTCAATACCTTCTCCAGCAGTTTACTGTATTATGTTACAGAAACTGTCTTCAAACTTCACTTCATTTGAATACCTTCTCCAGCAGCTTACTGTATCATGTTACAGAAATTGTCTTCAAACTTCACTTCATTTGGATACCTTCTCCAGCAGCTTACTGTATCATGTTACAGAAATTGTCTTCAAACTTCACTTCATTTCAATACCTTCTCCAGCAGTTTACTGTATTATGTTACAGAAACTGTCTTCAAACTTCACTTCATTTGAATACCTTCTCCAGCAGCTTACTGTATCATGTTACAGAAATTGTCTTCAAACTTCACTTCATTTGGATACCTTCTCCAGCAGTTTACTGTACAATGCTACAGAAACTGTCTCTACTTCTGTTTTAGTTAGATTGCTTAGCTTCAACTGGATTACGTGCCCAACAGGTTACTGTATAATATAACGCAAAACCGTCGGATAGAAACTATTGAATTGCTGTACAAGGAACCAGATATTGGAAGCTAACTTAATAACTAATTGTTACTAACTTAGTAATAAAGGAAACTAATTTAGAAGATCTATTTGTATGAATTTGTTTTAAATAACAAAGGAATTGAAGAAAATTTTCTTGCTCTATATTTTGCTAACCGTTAGTACTGCTTCTGGTTGAATTTCCGTGATATTCTAAACGCTAGGGCTTCGTTGGTGTGTAAAGTGCTGCTTGTGCGATTATTGCGGTTAAATTTCGTTAATATTCTAAGCGCTGGGGATTCGTTGGTGTGTAAAGTGCTGCTTGTGCGACTCCCGTGGGTAACTGAAGCATTTTAGTTCGGCATTTAAAAAGCTGTTCGTGCGACCATTTTCATTGCAATCGGTCCTTTTATTTCTATAGGTCATGAATGACTACGCTAAATGACTATTTAGCTTCTAAATATTTGGAGCATATAGAGTTTAAGCAATGAAATAATTGATTTGTTGATCTTCCAAAATAGTTTCTTCAATTAAAGTACAAGTTGTAATACCTGCAGGTACATTAGGCTTACATAAATAGTATTTAGGAATAATGTTAGCTATAAGGCCCCGTTTTGTAAAAGAAAGTACAAAACAACAACTTTATTTAAACTATAAAATTTTAAACAGTTCGAATTTGTTTTATACTTTCTTCTAACTCCGCCAAGGCCGGTCCTAAGCCCGGCTGAAAAAGGAGGAAGGTGGTTATCCTGCCGAAGTAACCGGAACCAGGTGACTGGGGAAATAAGGCTCTCTGTTTCTCATTCCCTCTCTATTCAACTCTATATATATATATATATATATATAAATTGTATTAATGTATGTAATAATTGTATTAATATATTAATAAATAATATTATATTACCAACAAAACAAATATAACTTAATATAATTGTTTGGTCTCGGTTGATTCGACTTTTAAAATTAGAATGCGAACAAAATAAATCTGATTTGTCGTTCGACACCGACTTCAAAGTGATTAGTTGGTAGTACTTGAAATAATATTATAAATAGATCAATAAGTTTGGTAAATAAAATGCGTGTAGTAGAGAGGTAAAATAAGGTTTTTGTTTATTTTTATTTAGTTATTACAACGATTATTATGTACACATTTTATTTCAAGACGTTTTTTTTGCGTTAAAAATCTAAGTTTTATTGTATCTTAATCTTTAGTGAGTTGCTTAATTATTTTTTCAAGTCGGTTCAATTTTTCTATTAAAAATATTTTATTACAAATTACCATTAATTCAAGATATAATAATCATCTCATAGACGATATAAATAATTCAATAACAAGAACTCCACTGAATAAGCTAATCGCATTTTTATTTTATTCAAAATTTAGCATTGTTTCAGTTCAATATTATTCCTAGAAAACTTCACACGTTACAAAAGGTATTAATAAGGTGAAATTAGCACTCCCTCCATAAATTTTGGTATTTTTTTAATAATGCAGTATCTCGAACACGGTATTTGAAAGGGAGAAAGAAGACGATGCGCATTTCTAATTGAGCAAACGGCGAAACTAACTGAAGAACATTAATGTCGAGGGACTTCCTTGGCACCAGGCCAAATACTAATGTCGTTTCGGAACGCTGATTTATATTCGAACAGCGACCAGATCTTTCGAAAATACTGGAGCAGAGGGAAATTGAAGGAAAAAAGGAACCATGTAGTGCATACATTTCAATCAACAGATCTTTCTACTTTGGCTGGATTTCTCCTTACATAATGGCTTTACTAATCTTAATGAACGAGTCATTTATGGTAATTAATTAATTTCCTACATATCTAATTTTAATAATTAATGTTTGATAATATTTGATATAATTACTGATAACATGCAATTAATAATTTCATTGTAAAGAAAGTAGAACTATTTTTATACTTGAATGTTCTGTGGATCTGTAAGAAGGAACGGAATTTTTCTATGAAATGGAATAATACCACAGAAATATTTTATCTTATTTTAATATGTTAATTGTTATTTTTAAATAATATACTATAATAAATATAGACAATACGATAGAACTCAAACAGAACCTAAAAACTAAGATGTGCAATAATCATAAATAATAAACAAAAATTATACATATATCTGATCATAGAAAAAAACTAATCCATGACAATTAAAATTATCGCATAATAACGATTAGAGTTTATATTCTCTTTTAAATAAAATAAATGCCTTATTTATCTTCTTACCTTAATACATTAACAATAATGAAAAATATCGTCAAACTACCAAAACAATCATAAAACTTTATGTATTACATATAAATCTATGTAAGTGTAAATTGGACATATTTTTGCCAAGGTCGCGGCTAGGACAACAGAGCCAGAATTTTAAAAATCAGTCGAATGAACTAAACTACACTACCCACTGGTAAAAAATAGTAAAATCAGTCAATAGTGAAAAGTAGTCAATTACTAAACTGAAATATCACAACGCATATATATATATATATATATATATATATATATATATATATATATATATATATATATATATATATATATATATATAAATCTTTGGAAGCTGTTTTCAGACTCTATCAAAGCATATGTAGTTAGGTTTTTCTTTTTCATCACAATATTCCTCGTTCGACAGGCAATTTATTTTTTATAAAGACCTGTTAAGGTACAGGAAAAGATATATTTATTTGTAATATAATTGCTGTTATAGTAAAAGTGGTATTAAAACCTTACGGTTACTAAAATAAGTTATAAAATATAAATTTTAACGATATATGTGAAGATATTTGTTAATTACTACTATAAGGTGTGGAAGAGTTATAGGCATCAGTATTCAGTTCGTAGCGTGTAATAAAAAAACGTTGTTTATGTCTGTGTGCATTTGGTAAGAATGAATGAGTAATAGAATCGGTATTAAAAGTATTGCAAATAACATTTCTACGTTTTTAAGAACAAAAGCACTGATTAAGTCAGAAATTGTAAATAAAATTGCTCAACTACAACTATTGTGGATCTTTAGCTTTTGTCAATATTCAAAACATGTCTTATATAAATTTAATGGTATTTATATTAAAACAAACACTCCTTTATAATCAATTCATCAGTCCAATAGGCAATTTATTTTTTATAAAGACCTGTTGAGGTACAGGAAAAGATATATTTATTTGTAATATAATTGCTGTTATAGTAAAAGTGGTATTAAAGCCTTACGGTTACTAAAATAAGTTATAAAATATAAATTTTAACGATATATGTAAAGATATTTGTTAATTACTACTATAAGGCGTGGAAGAGTTATAGGCATCAGTATTCAGTTCGTAGCGTGTAATAAAAAAACGTTGTTTATGTCTGTGTGCATTTGGTAAGAATGAATGAGTAATAGAATCGGTATTAAAAGTATTGCAAATAACATTTCTACGTTTTTAAGAACAAAAGCACTGATTAAGTCAGAAATTGTAAATAAAATTGATCAAGTACAACTATTGTGGATCATTAGCTTTAGTCAGTATTCAAAACATGTTTTATATAAATTTAATGGTATTTATATTAAAACAAACACTCCTTTATAATCAATTCATCAGTCCAACAGGCAATTTATTATTTATAAAGACCTGTTGAGGTACAGGAAAAGATATATTTATTTGTAATATAATTGCTGTTATAGTAAAAGTGGTATTAAAGCCTTACGGTTACTAAAATAAGTTATAAAATATAAATTTTAACGATATATGTGAAGATATTTGTTAATTACTACTATAAGGTGTGGAAGAGTTATAGGCATCAGTATTCAGTTCGTAGCGTGTAATAAAAAAACGTTGTTTATGTCTGTGTGCATTTGGTAAGAATGAATGAGTAATAGAATCGGTATTAAAAGTATTGCAAATAACATTTCTACGTTTTTAAGAACAAAAGCACTGATTAAGTCAGAAATTGTAAATAAAATTGCTCAAGTACAACTATTGTGGTTCATTAGCTTTTGTCAATATTCAAAACATGTCTTATATAAATTTAATGGTATTTATATTAAAACAAACACTCCTTTATAATCAATTCATCAGTCCAACAGGCAATTTATTTTTTATAAAGACCTGTTGAGGTACAGGAAAAGATATATTTATTTGTAATATAATTGCTGTTATAGTAAAAGTGGTATTAAAGCCTTACGGTTACTAAAATAAGTTATAAAATATAAATTTTAACGATATATGTAAAGATATTTGTTAATTACTACTATAAGGCGTGGAAGAGTTATAGGCATCAGTATTCAGTTCGTAGCGTGTAATAAAAAAACGTTGTTTATGTCTGTGTGCATTTGGTAAGAATGAATGAGTAATAGAATCGGTATTAAAAGTATTGCAAATAACATTTCTACGTTTTTAAGAACAAAAGCATTGACTAAGTCAGAAATTGTAAATAAAATTGCTCAAGTACAACTATTGTGGTTCATTAGCTTTTGTCAATATTCAAAACATGTCTTATATAAATTTAATGGTATTTATATTAAAACAAACACTCCTTTATAATCAATTCATCAGTCCAACAAGCAATTTATTTTTTATAAAGACCTGTTGTGTGGTCTGTAAAAGTGGTATTAAAACCTTACGGTTACTAAAATAAGTTATAAAATATAAATTTTAACGATATATGTAAAGATATTTGTTAATTACTACTATAAGGCGTGGAAGAGTTATAGGCATCAGTATTCAGTTCGTAGCGTGTAATAAAAAAACGTTGTTTATGTCTGTGTGCATTTGGTAAGAATGAATGAGTAATAGAATCGGTATTAAAAGTATTGCAAATAACATTTCTACGTTTTTAAGAACAAAAGCATTGACTAAGTCAGAAATTGTAAATAAAATTGCTCAAGTACAACTATTGTGGTTCATTAGCTTTTGTCAATATTCAAAACATGTCTTATATAAATTTAATGGTATTTATATTAAAACAAACACTCCTTTATAATCAATTCATCAGTCCAACAGGCAATTTATTTTTTATAAAGACCTGTTGAGGTACAGGAAAAGATATATTTATTTGTAATATAATTGCTGTTATAGTAAAAGTGGTATTAAAGCCTTACGGTTACTAAAATAAGTTATAAAATATAAATTTTAACGATATATGTAAAGATATTTGTTAATTACTACTATAAGGCGTGGAAGAGTTATAGGCATCAGTATTCAGTTCGTAGCGTGTAATAAAAAAACGTTGTTTATGTCTGTGTGCATTTGGTAAGAATGAATGAGTAATAGAATCGGTATTAAAAGTATTGCAAATAACATTTCTACGTTTTTAAGAACAAAAGCACTGACTAAGTCAGAAATTGTAAATAAAATTGCTCAAGTACAACTATTGTGGTTCATTAGCTTTTGTCAATATTCAAAACATGTCTTATATAAATTTAATGGTATTTATATTAAAACAAACACTCCTTTATAATCAATTCATCAGTCCAACAGGCAATTTATTTTTTATAAAGACCTGTTGAGGTACAGGAAAAGATATATTTATTTGTAATATAATTGCTGTTATAGTAAAAGTGGTATTAAAGCCTTACGGTTACTAAAATAAGTTATAAAATATAAATTTTAACGATATATGTAAAGATATTTGTTAATTACTACTATAAGGCGTGGAAGAGTTATAGGCATCAGTATTCAGTTCGTAGCGTGTAATAAAAAAACGTTGTTTATGTCTGTGTGCATTTGGTAAGAATGAATGAGTAATAGAATCGGTATTAAAAGTATTGCAAATAACATTTCTACGTTTTTAAGAACAAAAGCACTGACTAAGTCAGAAATTGTAAATAAAATTGCTCAAGTACAACTATTGTGGTTCATTAGCTTTTGTCAATATTCAAAACATGTCTTATATAAATTTAATGGTATTTATATTAAAACAAACACTCCTTTATAATCAATTCATCAGTCCAATAGGCAATTTATTTTTTATAAAGACCTGTTGAGGTACAGGAAAAGATATATTTATTTGTAATATAATTGCTGTTATAGTAAAAGTGGTATTAAAGCCTTACGGTTACTAAAATAAGTTATAAAATATAAATTTTAACGATATATGTAAAGATATTTGTTAATTACTACTATAAGGCGTGGAAGAGTTATAGGCATCAGTATTCAGTTCGTAGCGTGTAATAAAAAAACGTTGTTTATGTCTGTGTGCATTTGGTAAGAATGAATGAGTAATAGAATCGGTATTAAAAGTATTGCAAATAACATTTCTACGTTTTTAAGAACAAAAGCACTGACTAAGTCAGAAATTGTAAATAAAATTGCTCAAGTACAACTATTGTGGTTCATTAGCTTTTGTCAATATTCAAAACATGTCTTATATAAATTTAATGGTATTTATATTAAAACAAACACTCCTTTATAATCAATTCATCAGTCCAATAGGCAATTTATTTTTTATAAAGACCTGTTGAGGTACAGGAAAAGATATATTTATTTGTAATATAATTGCTGTTATAGTAAAAGTGGTATTAAAGCCTTACGGTTACTAAAATAAGTTATAAAATATAAATTTTAACGATATATGTAAAGATATTTGTTAATTACTACTATAAGGCGTGGAAGAGTTATAGGCATCAGTATTCAGTTCGTAGCGTGTAATAAAAAAACGTTGTTTATGTCTGTGTGCATTTGGTAAGAATGAATGAGTAATAGAATCGGTATTAAAAGTATTGCAAATAACATTTCTACGTTTTTAAGAACAAAAGCACTGACTAAGTCAGAAATTGTAAATAAAATTGCTCAAGTACAACTATTGTGGTTCATTAGCTTTTGTCAATATTCAAAACATGTCTTATATAAATTTAATGGTATTTATATTAAAACAAACACTCCTTTATAATCAATTCATCAGTCCAATAGGCAATTTATTTTTTATAAAGACCTGTTGAGGTACAGGAAAAGATATATTTATTTGTAATATAATTGCTGTTATAGTAAAAGTGGTATTAAAGCCTTACGGTTACTAAAATAAGTTATAAAATATAAATTTTAACGATATATGTAAAGATATTTGTTAATTACTACTATAAGGCGTGGAAGAGTTATAGGCATCAGTATTCAGTTCGTAGCGTGTAATAAAAAAACGTTGTTTATGTCTGTGTGCATTTGGTAAGAATGAATGAGTAATAGAATCGGTATTAAAAGTATTGCAAATAACATTTCTACGTTTTTAAGAACAAAAGCACTGACTAAGTCAGAAATTGTAAATAAAATTGCTCAAGTACAACTATTGTGGTTCATTAGCTTTTGTCAATATTCAAAACATGTCTTATATAAATTTAATGGTATTTATATTAAAACAAACACTCCTTTATAATCAATTCATCAGTCCAACAGGCAATTTATTTTTTATAAAGACCTGTTGAGGTACAGGAAAAGATATATTTATTTGTAATATAATTGCTGTTATAGTAAAAGTGGTATTAAAGCCTTACGGTTACTAAAATAAGTTATAAAATATAAATTTTAACGATATATGTAAAGATATTTGTTAATTACTACTATAAGGCGTGGAAGAGTTATAGGCATCAGTATTCAGTTCGTAGCGTGTAATAAAAAAACGTTGTTTATGTCTGTGTGCATTTGGTAAGAATGAATGAGTAATAGAATCGGTATTAAAAGTATTGCAAATAACATTTCTACGTTTTTAAGAACAAAAGCACTGACTAAGTCAGAAATTGTAAATAAAATTGCTCAAGTACAACTATTGTGGTTCATTAGCTTTTGTCAATATTCAAAACATGTCTTATATAAATTTAATGGTATTTATATTAAAACAAACACTCCTTTATAATCAATTCATCAGTCCAACAGGCAATTTATTTTTTATAAAGACCTGTTGAGGTACAGGAAAAGATATATTTATTTGTAATATAATTGCTGTTATAGTAAAAGTGGTATTAAAGCCTTACGGTTACTAAAATAAGTTATAAAATATAAATTTTAACGATATATGTAAAGATATTTGTTAATTACTACTATAAGGCGTGGAAGAGTTATAGGCATCAGTATTCAGTTCGTAGCGTGTAATAAAAAAACGTTGTTTATGTCTGTGTGCATTTGGTAAGAATGAATGAGTAATAGAATCGGTATTAAAAGTATTGCAAATAACATTTCTACGTTTTTAAGAACAAAAGCACTGACTAAGTCAGAAATTGTAAATAAAATTGCTCAAGTACAACTATTGTGGTTCATTAGCTTTTGTCAATATTCAAAACATGTCTTATATAAATTTAATGGTATTTATATTAAAACAAACACTCCTTTATAATCAATTCATCAGTCCAATAGGCAATTTATTTTTTATAAAGACCTGTTGAGGTACAGGAAAAGATATATTTATTTGTAATATAATTGCTGTTATAGTAAAAGTGGTATTAAAGCCTTACGGTTACTAAAATAAGTTATAAAATATAAATTTTAACGATATATGTGAAGATATTTGTTAATTACTACTATAAGGTGTGGAAGAGTTATAGGCATCAGTATTCAGTTCGAAGCGTGTAATAAAAAAACGTTGTTTATGTCTGTGTGCATTTGGTAAGAATGAATGAGTAATAGAATCGGTATTAAAAGTATTGCAAATAACATTTCTACGTTTTTAAGAACAAAAGCACTGACTAAGTCAGAAATTGTAAATAAAATTGCTCAAGTACAACTATTGTGGTTCATTAGCTTTTGTCAATATTCAAAACATGTCTTATATAAATTTAATGGTATTTATATTAAAACAAACACTCCTTTATAATCAATTCATCAGTCCAATAGGCAATTTATTTTTTATAAAGACCTGTTGAGGTACAGGAAAAGATATATTTATTTGTAATATAATTGCTGTTATAGTAAAAGTGGTATTAAAGCCTTACGGTTACTAAAATAAGTTATAAAATATAAATTTTAACGATATATGTAAAGATATTTGTTAATTACTACTATAAGGCGTGGAAGAGTTATAGGCATCAGTATTCAGTTCGTAGCGTGTAATAAAAAAACGTTGTTTATGTCTGTGTGCATTTGGTAAGAATGAATGAGTAATAGAATCGGTATTAAAAGTATTGCAAATAACATTTCTACGTTTTTAAGAACAAAAGCACTGACTAAGTCAGAAATTGTAAATAAAATTGCTCAAGTACAACTATTGTGGTTCATTAGCTTTTGTCAATATTCAAAACATGTCTTATATAAATTTAATGGTATTTATATTAAAACAAACACTCCTTTATAATCAATTCATCAGTCCAATAGGCAATTTATTTTTTATAAAGACCTGTTGAGGTACAGGAAAAGATATATTTATTTGTAATATAATTGCTGTTATAGTAAAAGTGGTATTAAAGCCTTACGGTTACTAAAATAAGTTATAAAATATAAATTTTAACGATATATGTGAAGATATTTGTTAATTACTACTATAAGGTGTGGAAGAGTTATAGGCATCAGTATTCAGTTCGAAGCGTGTAATAAAAAAACGTTGTTTATGTCTGTGTGCATTTGGTAAGAATGAATGAGTAATAGAATCGGTATTAAAAGTATTGCAAATAACATTTCTACGTTTTTAAGAACAAAAGCACTGACTAAGTCAGAAATTGTAAATAAAATTGCTCAAGTACAACTATTGTGGTTCATTAGCTTTTGTCAATATTCAAAACATGTCTTATATAAATTTAATGGTATTTATATTAAAACAAACACTCCTTTATAATCAATTCATCAGTCCAATAGGCAATTTATTTTTTATAAAGACCTGTTGAGGTACAGGAAAAGATATATTTATTTGTAATATAATTGCTGTTATAGTAAAAGTGGTATTAAAGCCTTACGGTTACTAAAATAAGTTATAAAATATAAATTTTAACGATATATGTAAAGATATTTGTTAATTACTACTATAAGGCGTGGAAGAGTTATAGGCATCAGTATTCAGTTCGTAGCGTGTAATAAAAAAACGTTGTTTATGTCTGTGTGCATTTGGTAAGAATGAATGAGTAATAGAATCGGTATTAAAAGTATTGCAAATAACATTTCTACGTTTTTAAGAACAAAAGCACTGACTAAGTCAGAAATTGTAAATAAAATTGCTCAAGTACAACTATTGTGGTTCATTAGCTTTTGTCAATATTCAAAACATGTCTTATATAAATTTAATGGTATTTATATTAAAACAAACACTCCTTTATAATCAATTCATCAGTCCAATAGGCAATTTATTTTTTATAAAGACCTGTTGAGGTACAGGAAAAGATATATTTATTTGTAATATAATTGCTGTTATAGTAAAAGTGGTATTAAAGCCTTACGGTTACTAAAATAAGTTATAAAATATAAATTTTAACGATATATGTGAAGATATTTGTTAATTACTACTATAAGGTGTGGAAGAGTTATAGGCATCAGTATTCAGTTCGTAGCGTGTAATTAAAAAAACGTTGTTTATACCTGCGTGCATTTGGTAAGAATGAATGAGTAATAGAATCGGTATTAAAAGTATTGCAAATAACATTTCTACGTTTTTAAGAACAAAAGCACTGACTAAGTCAGAAATTGTAAATAAAATTGCTCAAGTACAACTATTGTGGTTCATTAGCTTTTGTCAATATTCAAAACATGTCTTATATAAATTTAATGGTATTTATATTAAAACAAACACTCCTTTATAATCAATTCATCAGTCCAACAGGCAATTTATTATTTATAAAGACCTGTTGAGGTACAGGAAAAGATATATTTATTTGTAATATAATTGCTGTTATAGTAAAAGTGGTATTAAAGCCTTACGGTTACTAAAATAAGTTATAAAATATAAATTTTAACGATATATGTGAAGATATTTGTTAATTACTACTATAAGGTGTGGAAGAGTTATAGGCATCAGTATTCAGTTCGTAGCGTGTAATAAAAAAACGTTGTTTATACCTGCGTGCATTTGGTAAGAATGAATGAGTAATAGAATCGGTATTAAAAGTATTGCAAATAACATTTCTACGTTTTTAAGAACAAAAGCACTGATTAAGTCAGAAATTGTAAATAAAATTGCTCAACTACAACTATTGTGGATCATTAGCTTTAGTCAGTATTCAAAACATGTTTTATATAAATTTAATGGTATTTATATTAAAACAAACACTCCTTTATAATCAATTCATCAGTCCAACAGGCAATTTATTATTTATAAAGACCTGTTGTGTGGTATAGTAAAAGTGGTATTAAAGCCTTACGGTTACTAAAATAAGTTATAAAATATAAATTTTAACGATATATGTGAAGATATTTGTTAATTACTACTATAAGGTGTGGAAGAGTTATAGGCATCAGTATTCAGTTCGTAGCGTGTAATAAAAAAACGTTGTTTATACCTGCGTGCATTTGGTAAGAATGAATGAGTAATAGAATCGGTATTAAAAGTATTGCAAATAACATTTCTACGTTTTTAAGAACAAAAGCACTGACTAAGTCAGAAATTGTAAATAAAATTGCTCAAGTACAACTATTGTGGTTCATTAGCTTTTGTCAATATTCAAAACATGTCTTATATAAATTTAATGGTATTTATATTAAAACAAACACTCCTTTATAATCAATTCATCAGTCCAACAGGCAATTTATTATTTATAAAGACCTGTTGAGGTACAGGAAAAGATATATTTATTTGTAATATAATTGCTGTTATAGTAAAAGTGGTATTAAAGCCTTACGGTTACTAAAATAAGTTATAAAATATAAATTTTAACGATATATGTGAAGATATTTGTTAATTACTACTATAAGGCGTGGAAGAGTTATAGGCATCAGTATTCAGTTCATAGCGTGTAATAAAAAAACGTTGTTTATGTCTGTGTGCATTTGGTAAGAATGAATGAGTAATAGAATCGGTATTAAAAGTATTGCAAATAACATTTCTACGTTTTTAAGAACAAAAGCATTGACTAAGTCAGAAATTGTAAATAAAATTGCTCAAGTACAACTATTGTGGATCATTAGCTTTAGTCAGTATTCAAAACATGTTTTATATAAATTTAATGGTATTTATATTAAAACAAACACTCCTTTATAATCAATTCATCAGTTATTGTCACATATTACAGCAAAAATCATGATTTATCTTCCCATGTGGAAACTACTACACTTCGAATAGAGCACACACGCGCAAGGCTAACTAGATTTTTGATCCCAAACGAACTTTTCCAATTTGCATCCAAGAGAGCAAGAGTTTCCTTTAAACGGTGAGTCTGAGAGCGCCAGTAAGCCACCGGAGAATGGTACGATATAATTAGAAGCCCGCATTCCAACACAACAACCAACGGCAGTTTATTCTGCTCTAAATAAACACTAAACGTGGAACTTAGCGATCTTAAACGATGCCATAAAAGCTGTTTTAGCCTCAACAAACAGGAATTTGTCGGCGGGGCAGGGTGAGGGGAGAATGTTAAGCCCGCCAAACATTACGGTTTACGTGAGATTACGGCCGAGGGATTATACAACGGGTTTTTTAATGTAAGTTCTCTAGGAATAATTAATAGAATTTACTGACAAAATGGTGAAGGAACATCAATATTTTTCTTAGAGCTTTTATTTATTTCAGATCTTCAACAGTGGCGAGACTTGAAGAATATGCCAAGAATGTTCAGATCCACCAGAAGAAATGCTGTGGCACCAACAGCAGTGGACTATGAATTGATGATGAAGATTTAGAAAGAATTCAATATGTAACTCGAACCATTCTGTTATAAATATTTGATTATTGAAACACTAAGAATATATATTACGATTATATAAACAAAAATGCCAGTAAAAAACTTTAAAATGTCAAAAAATCACATGACTATATCCGGAAAAATTTACATTATATTACAAAAAAATGTATTTCTCTTGGAGAGTCATAAAACTCTCCAAATATGTGTATTTTGAGGCAAAAGAAACGAAAATCCACGTTAAATTGCTTTAGAAAATATAGTTTTTGAGAAATAAGATTGTTTAAAGTTACACTTTTCATTGCGTAACTTAAAAACAAAAGGCTGTATAAAAAATATTATACCACTATTCGATTCTACGTAGAATTCTTTATATATCTTGTAATTTTCATTATCTTGCGATTGCTTGAACTGAAGTGAAAATAACATAACAAATATAATACGGTGTCGGTGACGAGCCTAAACAAAACAAAATTAATAATATAATTTTGTGACATAACAACACGAACAAAACAAATCTAATTTGTTCAAAGTTATCAGTTGGTAGTAGTTAAAATAATATTGTAATAGATAAATAGGTTTTGGTAGGTACTAAGCTAAATTGTGTGTATATAGTAGAATATAAAATACGTGTAGTAAAGAGGTTAAATAAGATTTTTGTTTATTTTTATTTGGTTATTACCACGATTATTACGTACATATTTTAATTTAAAACCTTTTTTTGTGTTAATAATCTAAGTTTGATTTTTAATGAGTTCCTTATTTATTTTTTGAAGTCGGTTCAGTTCTTTTTTTGGTAAAAAATATTTTATTTTTCTCTTTTTGTTCCAATAAATGTTTATTCTGTACCATATGTTGTTATTATTTCTCTGGCCAACACTCCTTACCACCACATCATTTAATTGACTGAAAGATATTCTAGTTTGCTCATTACTGTTGGTAACTATATTTATACTTCTGATGTTACAAATATTATTGTATCTTTTGTGAATATTAGTTTTTGGTTACTTCCTTTCTGTCTGCGTGTGAGAGTAAACGAAATAAATGACAGATAGATATTGTTTGAATTTCACTTTAGTATAGGGAACAGTCG
Source organism: Rhynchophorus ferrugineus (assembly GCF_030347505.1). Classification (NCBI taxonomy): domain Eukaryota; kingdom Metazoa; phylum Arthropoda; class Insecta; order Coleoptera; family Curculionidae; genus Rhynchophorus; species Rhynchophorus ferrugineus. The sequence goes on from NW_027472586.1 coordinate 1,225,783, forward strand.
TGCCAACTTAGGATGAAAATAATTTTGCCCATTCCTTTTAAAAAATCAGTAATTTTACTATTTTTAGACCATCTATTCCTGACTCTACGACACATTTTTAGTAACAGTAGGGTGGCTAACCCTCGTCACAAAAGCGAAATAAATAAATAAATAAATAAATAAGAGACGTCGAATCGTTGCCAGGGCATAAACACGTAAACGCCGAGCCTCCGTAAGCTGTCCGCCTAATCTGCAGCGATATAAAACAACGATGAGGGGTAGAAATTTAGTGGCTGTCTTTGCCACGTAGCAGGATGAGTAATGTCCTGCCGACGACTGCCGCCGCACCGTTCTGTCGTGAGCGGAGGCCATAAAATCGAACCAGTGCGATGCCACCGAATAAAAATCTTGGAAAAATAACGACGGCATAGTCTGCGTAGAGCTGTAACACATTAACTGAAAAGTACCGGGCGTAATAAAGAAAATGTGTTTTTTTTTGTTCAAAATTGATTTTATTCATCAACGTGATCTCCATCAAGTGCCACACAATCATTTTAGCGCCGCTCTAACATTTCAATACCACTTTTGCAGAACGATTTCAGCGGTAACCTCTTCATTCGAACAGCCAGTAGTCGGTGGGAGCCAAATCTGGCGAATACGGTGGATGTGGTAGCAATTCGAAGTACAATTCATGTAGTTTTGCCATTGTTTCGATTGACTTGTATAATCGACAACACAGTGCGTTGTCTTAATGAAACTATTTTTTTTCTTCGCCATATGTGGATATTTCGGCCTTCAAACGCTCCAATAATGCTATATAATATTCACTGTTGATAAAATCACTAATTGGAACTTATTGTAACCATCTCATAGCCGAAATAAATTATTTAAACGTCTATTGGGTCCTCTAGTTACCATTATAGATTGATATTTCTGTTATTCTTTGTTAGTATCATCATACCCATTGTCTGTGCATCCAAAATATACTTTAATCTCTTCATTTGGACCAAACATCCTCTTTCCTGGAGTATTTATCGAGGTGTACAAGTACTGTAATCCCCGGGGGCCAGATCTGGACTATAGGATGGGTGGGCACAACGATTCTTTGAATTTAACTATTGTTTTCACCGACTTGCATGAGAACTACGAAAGAAAGGTAATGATTTTATCACCAAAATGACACCACCACGACATTTTCCTCAATATTACGGTTTCAAACGAAATAACGATAGATGTCCCACATATACAAGGACAACATTTAAGTCTCGGGTGGCATGCCGAACAGGGGCCTCCAGAACAATCCCGGCGTACCCACAACCGGCAATTAGTTACGGCTCCGTATAAAACCTCCCCGATTTCTCTCCCTGCTCCGGGATCCAGTCCCGCCTGGTCACCGGTGCAATTTATCAGGCTCCCGAAGCCGACCCCGAGATTTAGACGCCCGCCGCAACGTTCCCCATCTGCTGGCTGGCGCTCCACCTCCCCCTCCCTCAGGCCGCGGGCGCACTGTACGAGCATCGGCCGATTTTCAGACGATTTCCTCCCGTGGGAGGGCGGAAGGGGATGAGGAGGAGGAGGGCGTCTCGGAGAATCGGTTAAATGATGCCTCCCGGAGCATCGTGCGTCGATATCTGGACCGTTAAATTGATTCAAGACGTCGATATGACGATATCAAAGGTTATGACGTTAAGGGAAGTGTTCGGTGGTAAAGGGCAAAGATAATTGGTAAGAAGAAGGCGATGCTTAACTTGCGCAGTAAGAAATCATCATGGCTATCATCGTAAATTCGCCTTAGTTGCCGTAGGGCTTCAAATTTTCATCACCAAGTGGCAAGTAGCCGTCCGGTCTTCAGATACCGTTAACCGTCTATTCTCTTTGTATCTTCCTTGTACACGTACACAATCTTAAAGAACCCAGGTTTCTGTAGCGTGAAGGGTGTACTAGTTACATAATTATCACTTCCTTGTCCTGTTTTAGTGATCTTATTTATTTGCTTCTATTTTAACCAGATGCTGTTGACACTAACAATAGCCAGTCAGTCGTACAATAGCCAGTAAATCTGTCAGTCGTTAATAATTTGGTTTTTTCTTCATTTATTCTCAAGCCATATAGCTTTGCACTGATTACTAAATCGGGAAAAATACTTGAAGCCTTAAAATTGGTATCAGTGAACATCAGATATCCTTTTTATCAATACTTTTTGCACAACAGCATCCATTACTATATTACTATGCACTGGAAAGACGTCAGCACCAAAATTATAAATGAATCGAACAAATCATCAACACTCGCACAATTAATAGAATTATATTTTTTAAATTAATTATATCTTACATCAGATATGCTTAGTACAGTCTTAATTTACAAATTAATTTGTTACCACTTATTACCTCATTATGTATTTTTCAAATTAAAATAACATAAACTACATAAAGGTGGTACCAAGACAGTACCCTGGGGGATTTAAGCCGAAATTTGAGCAATTTGTTCATGTTGTAGATTAGTCCCAGATGCCATACTGAATATCATAAGAATTTTACATATTTACTGGCCTGTTTCTTCGCCTGTTCTGGCCTCTAGAGGATCGTCGAATAGTAAATTCTGATTGGTACACAACCATTTGTTTGCCAGAAGTTTTCGGTGAAATAAGGAAAACAAAAAAGCGACGCTGGATTGTTCTTCATTATGACAATGCGAGCTCTCACACATCGGCTCAAACAAGACACTATTCGAGCACTCAAAACATCGAATTGATTGGTCATCCGCCGTACAGCCCTGATTTGGCACCCAATGATTTCTTTTTGTTTCCATCCGTGAAGAATAAACTGCGTGGTCAACGATTTTCATCGCCCGAAGAAGATATTTAAGCGTTCAAAAATCGTGTTTTGAAGATACCTCATTCGGAATGGAATAAATGCTTTGAAAATTGGTTTAAGCGTATGCAAAATTGTATCGATCATCGTGGCGAATACTTTGAAAAACAATAAAAATATATTCGCAGCTAACTATTTGTTTTTTTCCTATTCCCGAAATATAAATACAGAGAAATAAAGTACCTTTGAACCATCACTAAGGGAGCGACATCCACTGAAAGGAGGGAAAAAATGAAATGATTTGGAAAAAATGTCCAGTGTCCGATAAATTAGTAACAGTCACATTTCAACAGTTGTTGTTCAAACCGTTCATCAGTAGTCTATCTTAAACTGCATACCATTGTTATATACGATTTTCTATCACTTTTATCACTTTCTAACAATTTTAATTTAATAGTATTTAATATTACTTTGTATTTTAACTTAATTATATAATAAGTAAATTACTCATTAACAATTAATTAATTACTCATTAATTTACCTAAAGCAAAGAAAAAATACATTTGCATTTCCAATTTCTAACTTCCAACTACTATATTGAAAAACAGTGTCAGTCAGAACTTTGGTGAATATCAGATACAAAGACAGTACGTACAAGACATACATATATCATATCATGTTACTGAAGAGTAGTGCTTGGACTACATGTCCTTGACGACAATCAAATAATGATGGTCGATTGAAACAGTTCTAAGATGAAAAACTGAATTTGGAATCTCAACTGGAACAAAACTAACACGTTTAAGCGCTTGATGCGCAACAATTACACTAAATAGTGATCTCAAGTAACGAGATGATCGTTCGTCACCGTAAAAATGATTCAATACCGTCATCTCCGTAAACAAATTTCGACCAACAATAACACTGACCATATAGACTTCATAATAACCATCATAATAACTTTATAGCTAACTGGAAGCCAAATCATCGATACCTAATTTGATTCCTATAGACTTAACTTCCTGGAAGTTCCGCACAACACACCTGAAACCGAACTTATTACCTATACAGACGGAAAGTTCGCGTCCCTCACGCCTCCCGTCCCCCCGTCCTCGAACTTCGCCGATAAAACGTTAAAAGCTCAAAAGGCTCTTCGGCTATGGAGAAAGTTCTTCGGTTCTTTTTAACCGAAGCCTTCTCGTCGTTAGAACACCACCCTCGCCTGCCCCCGATATCAAATATCTTGTTTTCTTTATTCCACTAGCCCCCCTCGCACACCCACTCGTATTTACGACAGTCGCACATTATTTGTCGGTATAACTTTTTTATTTTTCAGTTTCGTTGATACGTACGTCTCAATATGTTCGATACGTTTTGGGAGTACCGTCTATCGGTGAACGGTAGAACATAAAAACCAAAATGTAACGTTTGGTTCATTTACTAATTCACGAACGTTAATTTTTGGTGGATAAGACATACACGAACATCAAGTTAATAACAATAATAATAAAAAATCATATAAAATATCTAGACCAACATCGGTGCAATTATTCAGATATGTTCACCAAAAATCACTCTTAAGAACCACAGTTAAAGGGATTTATCATTCTACCGTTAAACAATCTTTCAAAAATAAATAAATGGATTTTCTGAATGCTAATTATGGAACGAATTTACATCATGTTAAACAAAAAGCCGATTAGTTCAGACCCAAATAAAGTAACTATACTGAATAGTCGGAATATACTCTAAACTTGATCTAAAATCAGAGAGATTGTCTTACCAGTCAATCATAAAGCTAATTTGGACTTACGGGGTGCATATATGGGGTCGCACTAAAACATCAGACCAACTAGTAATGACCAATGCTTATCGCTACGTAACCAACGGTAAACTATAGGATGATCGTGGAACGTGGGAGCAATACAGCTACTGACCAACACACCTTTATTAAAATACCAGGGTTATATTAAATCATTTCGATGCAATGACACTTTCAACTATTGTAAGGAGTATTTAAACTAGTAACATCTTTTAAATAAAAATAGAGAACAGAATAAGTCCTGGTTTGTGCTTTTAAGTTGCAAAACTCGTGCAGTAACATTGAAAAAACTAATTATAACTTTAATTTATAGGTCCTACGCCTATAAAAAAGTGTAACTCAACACTGTAATAGAAAGGCTCAGTAAGTCTCCAAAGTTGACTGGATATGGTTTAGAGGATTGAGAATATTTAACAAGTGATTTTGTTGTGATAAAATTAGTAAAATTTGTCGTATCAAAGAAAAGGAACATGCAAAAAGATCGCCTGAAATTGATTTTGATACATATCTGATTATTAAAAATATGAATAGGAATCAAGTATTATCAGATCTAACTGTGTCTAATTTTCTCTTAAAAGTGTAAAAGTATTTGGTCTTAGATATTGTCCTAGATATATGACTGTATTTATCAAGTTTATTTGCAATGGAAAGGTAACATTTTAGACTGTAGTACAGAGTGGGACTACAGACCATAACTCTTTGAACATTTGTTATATACAGTTACGACAATTATGAAGGAAATCTTCACTAAAAAGAAGGCCATTATTTATTTACATAGCGATTGCTGCCCTACAAGCGTGGACGCACCTGAGCTATCTGATTATCCGCCATTAAAAATTCTGCACGTTATCCAGAACAACAGTCCGGCTAAAGCCTCCAGGTCCGGGACACCCTCTCGCCCCACTCGACACGCACCACCAGAGCACAAACAATCCCGCGCACCGGGTCACATCTCACGGAGCCGGGCTATGGACGAGCCTCTGCCAACATCCTGCCCCACGTGGAAGTGCTGTGTGTGAATGTTGTGACGGCGACGGACCGAAGAAGGGGCGGCAGTTGCTGACTGGCCGTGCACGGCGGGCGGACCGACTGACTGTCGACGAGGTGGAGAGGAGATCGCGTGAAAAAGAAGGCACTGGCGGGCCTACTACGCGGCCAGAACAGGCCGGAATAACGCTCGGTTTGATTTGGTAGGGGTGTCGAAAAAATATCGATATCTTTGTACGCCAATCTTTTTAATAAACCTTTTAAGTTGGTACTACTTTTCTCCGATATTTCGATATATCGGTGTTTTTTTTAAATATCGATATTTTTCTCGGTCACCAACATCCATATGATTTGGCATTGTAACTATCCCGTAATTATTGACAATATTTACTTATGAATAAGCGGTCTGATGGTTTAATTTTTTTCGCTATTCAGTGGATATACCCAAATTCTAACGAATAATTCACAATAATACTGTCCGTTGACTCCGAAAACTACGTCCAGTAGAATTCGTTCGATATTACTCTTAACGGTCGCTGATTAAGCCTATTTTCAGCAATAGATTAAATACAATTTTAAAGATATTCACATTAATACATGACAAAATCGTTATACTACCATTCAATTCAACATGATATTCTTTATATTCCTTGTAATTTTCATTAACTTACCATTATTTCAACGGTAATGACATTAAAAAATATGAGAACGGCAAAAAAGTATATGGAAAACATATTTTATCTCTCGAATAAGCATAGAACTCTCCAAATATATGTAATTTTGAGGCGAAAGAAATGAAAAACTATATAAGATTGGTTTAGAGTGTATAGTTTTTAAGATATGTGAAATACACTCATTTTTTGAAAATATACAATTCATAGTATAGCTTAAAAACAAGAGGCTATATAAAAATTATTATACTACCGTTCGGTTTAGCGTAAAATTATCTATACCTGTTGTGATTTTTATTAAACTGCGATTATTTGATAAGAAATGACAATAAAATAATCGAAAATGGCAGAATATCGTAAATTTTCACGACTATATATATGGAAAAAGGGCTAACACATTTTATCTCTTAGATAACAATAAATCTCTCCAAATATGTGAATTTTGGGGTCAAATGAACGAAAATCTATGTTAAATCGCTTTAGAGTAGATGGTTTTAAGATATGTGACATAAACAGAAATCGATAAATTTCTTGAAATTATACTTTTCATTATATAACTTAAAAACGAAAGGTCGTATAAAAATTATTTAATTACCACTCGAAATTCGGTAAAATTCTTCATAAATCCTGTAATGTTCATTATTCTGCGATTATTTTAATAGAAATCACAGCAAAAAAATCGAAAATGGCAAAAAATCGCAAAATTTCACGACTATAAAACTCTCCAAATATATGTATTTTGGGTCGAAAGAAACGAAAATCGATGTTAAATTACGCTAGAGTTTATAGTTTTTGAGATATGTGAGATAAACGGAAAAAACTCATTTTTTATAAATGCACTTTTCATTGTGTAACTTAAAAACAAAAGGCTGTATAAAAATATACATCTATTCGATTTAGCGTAAATTCCTTATAAATCCTGTAATTTTCATTATCCTGCAATTATTTCAAAGAAAATGACAGCAATAATATGCAAAAATGTCAAAATATAAATTAAGATAAAGATAAAACCTTAAAGATCATGAATTTTAGACCAAAACAAATTAAAGTCTCATAATCTCATGCTTTAGAATCCACTCATTTTTTAAAAACTTTATTTTATAACATAAAAACAACAAGTTGTACAAAAATTATTATACTTCAAGTTGTTAATTTCAACATACAATTCTTCACAATCTCTAGAATTTTTATTAACTTAACGATTATTTGAACATAAATAACAACATAGCAAGTGTTATCTCCAATAATATTTATAATTAATCCTAATTATGCAATATCAGTTCTGTTAAAACAAGGACAATGCAACCAAACAATATATAAATAGAACCTTGAAACACAAACAAATAAGCGATAAACGAGACAAATTCTTCACCATTATATAAATGAGTATAGAGAAGAATTTCTTATTGATATAGACCAAAAAAAAACAATAGGATATAATAAATTTCCCCACTCAATCTCTAAAAACTATTTTGACTGGTTATTATTCTGCAATTTCTATTTTTTGTCTTTCTTGGTGTGAATGAAAAGAAAACGTATATTCGTATAAAAGAAAGAGAAAGTAAACAAAATGCGTCAATCTTCTGATTTCCTTTCAAATCAGTTTTCGAAATTAGCCTCAAAGTGCGTGCAGAAATGTGTCACTGGCAACCACGTCTTCAAATTGATGTTTCCGGAGACTCTGCAACACTATCGCGCACCAGAGCCACATTTTCAGCATTACGAGAAGCCTGTTGTCTTCCAGGACGAGGCCTGTCTGTTGTCGTACTATTTCTGTTCGTTCTTGTGGCGTATATTTATCCATAATAAAATTTGGTCGTCTACACAACACAACTGTTAAAGCGAAACTGAGGTAAACGTCACATAACCAAAATGGCGCGCAATCAAAATAGTAGCGGGACTTTTGCCCCATCTGTTATTGTGCGAATAATTCAGCTTTTTCATCGTGTCCTGGAACCCATTCATTTCGATCATTTTTAGCAGGCGGTACTCTAATAATTGGTCTTTTAAATCGTCGAGTTCCTTTCCATAGCGAGTAATCTTTGTCTGCCATCGGGCTTAATTAAAAAATTAAGTTGTTCGGTGAAAACTAACTTATTTCGATCGTCCGTATTCCCATGGTTTGAAATTTCGAACCCCCGTCTCGCAGGAAGTGTTGATAGCCGAGAATTGTCCTCGTAAATGCCGAAATCGTTCCTATTTATGAAATGATAATGCGAAGCGGTCGGCGTCAGCCCAACCACCACACCGCCTCATAAGTTTTAGCAAAGTTTCTCGATAAATTTACCCACAAAGCCAGATAGTGTCGGGAGATGAAACAACTCAATACTGACGGGAAGCACGCGCTCGAAAAGAGCGTGAAAAAAATAACAGCTCTTTGATGGTTCAAAGGCTATTCTTTTTATTTTTCTCGGCTTCCTTTACGTATCTGCTTCGTTCTTTCTTAGAATTACGAATACATCGTTAATTAGCTCGTAAAACGGATTAATTTTGTAATCTTAGAGACGCTCATGAAATATTATAGAGAAGCAATATTTAAAAAACGAGCTGAAACTTGTTAAAAATGTCAAATTTTTATGACTATGTTATACAAAAAAAGTTACAACATTTTGTATCTCTCGAAAAGTAATAAAACTCTCTCCAAAAATAATTATGCCAGCATTCGAATCGGCGTAAAATTCTCTATAAATTCTGTAATTTCCATTAACCTGTGATTATCTGAGTAAAAATGACAGTAACAAATTTCAAAATGGCTAAAAATCCTAAATTTTCACGACTATATACATGGAAAAAGTGCCAAAATATTTTAGTTCTCAGAAAACAATAAAACTCTCCAAATATACGTATTTTGGTGTGAAAAATATGAAAATCCACATTAAATTGCACTAGAGTTTGTAGTTTTTGAGATATGTGACATAAACTCAAATACACTAATTTTTTGAAAATGCATTTTTCATTATATAACTTAAAACCAAGAAGTTGTATAAAAATAATTATACCACCATTCGAATCGGCGCAAAATTCTTTATAAATTCTGTAATTTCCATTAACCTGTGATTATCTGAGTAAAAATGACAGTAACAAATTTGAAAATGGCCAAAAATCCTAAATTTTCACGACTATATACATGGAAAAAGTGCCAAAATATTTTAGCTCTCAGAAAACAATAAAACTCTCCAAATATACGTATTTTGGTGTGAAAAATACGAAAATCCACATTAAATTGCCCTAGAGTTTGTAGTTTTTGAGATATGTGACATAAACTCAAATACACTAATTTTTTGAAAATGCATTTTTCATTATATAACTTAAAACCAAGAAGTTGTATAAAAATAATTATACCACCATTCGAATCGGCGCAAAATTCTTTATAAATTCTGTAATTTCCATTAACCTGTGATTATCTGAGTAAAAATGACAGTAACAAATTTGAAAATGGCTAAAAATCCTAAATTTTCACGACTATATACATGGAAAAAGTGCCAAAATATTTTAGCTCTCAGAAATCAATAAAACTCTCCAAATATACGTATTTTGGTGTGAAAAATACGAAAATCCACATTAAATTGCCCTAGAGTTTGTAGTTTTTGAGATATGTGACATAAACTCAAATACACTAATTTTTTGAAAATGCATTTTTCATTATATAACTTAAAACCAAGAAGTTGTATAAAAATAATTATACCACTATTCGAATCGGCGCAAAATTCTTTATAAATTCTGTAATTTCCATTAACCTGTGATTATCTGAGTAAAAATGACAGTAACAAATTTGAAAATGGCTAAAAATCCTAAATTTTCACGACTATATACATGGAAAAAGTGCCAAAATATTTTAGCTCTCAGAAATCAATAAAACTCTCCAAATATACGTATTTTGGTGTGAAAAATATGAAAATCCACATTAAATTGCACTAGAGTTTGTAGTTTTTGAGATATGTGACATAAACTCAAATACACTAATTTTTTGAAAATGCATTTTTCATTATATAACTTAAAACCAAGAAGTTGTATAAAAATAATTATACCACCATTCGAATCGGCGCAAAATTCTTTATAAATTCTGTAATTTCCATTAACCTGTGATTATCTGAGTAAAAATAACAGTAACAAATTTGAAAATGGCTAAAAATCCTAAATTTTTACGACTATATACATGGAAAAAGTGCCAAAATATTTTAGCTCTCAGAAATCAATAAAACTCTCCAAATATACGTATTTTGGTGTGAAAAATATGAAAATCCACATTAAATTGCACTAGAGTTTGTAGTTTTTGAGATATGTGACATAAACTCAAATACACTAATTTTTTGAAAATGCGTTTTTCATTATATAACTTAAAACAAAGAAGTTGTATAAAAATAATTATACCACCATTCGAATCGGCGCAAAATTCTTTACAAATTCTGTAATTTCCATTAACCTGTGATTATCTGAGTAAAAATAACAGTAACAAATTTGAAAATGGCTAAAAATCCTAAATTTTTACGACTATATACATGGAAAAAGTGCCAAAATATTTTAGCTCTCAGAAAACAATAAAACTCTCCAAATATACGTATTTTGGTGTGAAAAATACGAAAATCCACATTAAATTGCCCTAGAGTTTGTAGTTTTTGAGATATGTGACATAAACTCAAATACACTAATTTTTTGAAAATGCGTTTTTCATTATATAACTTAAAACCAAGAAGTTGTATAAAAATAATTATACCACCATTCGAATCGGCGCAAAATTCTTTATAAATTCTGTAATTTCCATTAACCTGTGATTATCTGAGTAAAAATGACAGTAACAAATTTGAAAATGGCTAAAAATCCTAAATTTTCACGACTATATACATGGAAAAAGTGCCAAAATATTTTAGCTCTCAGAAATCAATAAAACTCTCCAAATATACGTATTTTGGTGTGAAAAATACGAAAATCCACATTAAATTGCCCTAGAGTTTGTAGTTTTTGAGATATGTGACATAAACTCAAATACACTAATTTTTTGAAAATGCATTTTTCATTATATAACTTAAAACCAAGAAGTTGTATAAAAATAATTATACCACCATTCGAATCGGCGCAAAATTCTCTATAAATTCTGTAATTTCCATTAACCTGTGATTATCTGAGTAAAAATAACAGTAACAAATTTGAAAATGGCTAAAAATCCTAAATTTTTACGACTATATACATGGAAAAAGTGCCAAAATATTTTAGTTCTCAGAAAACAATAAAACTCTCCAAATATACGTATTTTGGTGTGAAAAATATGAAAATCCACATTAAATTGCACTAGAGTTTGTAGTTTTTGAGATATTGTGACATAAACTCAAATACACTAATTTTTTGAAAATGCATTATTCACTATATAACTTAAAACCAAAAAGTTGTATAAAAATAATTATACCACCATTCGAATCGGCGCAAAATTCTCTATAAATTCTGTAATTTCCATTAACCTGTGATTATCTGAGTAAAAATAACAGTAACAAATTTGAAAATGGCCAAAAATCCTAAATTTTCAAAACTATATACATGGAAAAAGTGCCAAAATATTTTAGCTCTCAGAAAACAATAAAACTCTCCAAATATACGTATTTTGGTGTGAAAAATACGAAAATCCACATTAAATTGCACTAGAGTTTGTAGTTTTTGAGATATTGTGACATAAACTCAAATACACTAATTTTTTGAAAATGCATTATTCATTATATAACTTAAAACCAAAAAGTTGTATAAAAATAATTATACCACCATTCGAATCAACGCAAAATTCTCTATAAATTCTGTAATTTCCATTAACCTGTGATTATCTGAGTAAAAATAACAGTAACAAATTTGAAAATGGCTAAAAATCCTAAATTTTTACGACTATATACATGGAAAAAGTGCCAAAATATTTTAGCTCTCAGAAAACAATAAAACTCTCCAAATATACGTATTTTGGTGTGAAAAATACGAAAATCCACATTAAATTGCACTAGAGTTTGCAGTTTTTGAGATATGTGACATAAACTCAAATACAACAATTTTTTGAAAATGCATTTTTCACTATATAACTTAAAACCAAAAAGTTGTATAAAAATAATCATACCACCATTCGAATCGGCGCAAAATTCTTTATAAATTCTGTAATTTCCATTAACCTGTGATTATCTGAGTAAAAATAACAGTAACAAATTTGAAAATGGCTAAAAATCCTAAATTTTTACGACTATATACATGGAAAAAGTGCCAAAATATTTTAGCTCTCAGAAAACAATAAAACTCTCCAAATATACGCATTTTGGTGTGAAAAATACGAAAATCCACATTAAATTGCACTAGAGTTTGTAGTTTTTGAGATATTGTGACATAAACTCAAATACACTAATTTTTTGAAAATGCATTATTCATTATATAACTTAAAACCAAAAAGTTGTATAAAAATAATTATACCACCATTCGAATCGGCGCAAAATTCTCTATAAATTCTGTAATTTCCATTAACCTGTGATTATCTGAGTAAAAATAACAGTAACAAATTTGAAAATGGCTAAAAATCCTAAATTTGGACAAATTTGGAACATGGAAAAAGTGCCAAAATATTTTAGTTCTCAGAAAACAATAAAACTCTCCAAATATACGTATTTTGGTGTGAAAAATATGAAAATCCACATTAAATTGCCCTAGAGTTTGTAGTTTTTGAGATATGTGACATAAATTCAAATACACTAATTTTTTGAAAATGCGTTTTTCATTATATAACTTAAAACCAAGAAGTTGTATAAAAATAATTATACCACCATTCGAATCGGCGCAAAATTCTCTATAAATTCTGTAATTTCCATTAACCTGTGATTATCTGAGTAAAAATAACAGTAACAAATTTGAAAATGGCTAAAAATCCTAAATTTTTACGACTATATACATGGAAAAAGTGCCAAAATATTTTAGTTCTCAGAAAACAATAAAACTCTCCAAATATACGTATTTTGGTGTGAAAAATATGAAAATCCACATTAAATTGCACTAGAGTTTGTAGTTTTTGAGATATTGTGACATAAACTCAAATACACTAATTTTTTGAAAATGCATTATTCACTATATAACTTAAAACCAAAAAGTTGTATAAAAATAATTATACCACCATTCGAATCGGCGCAAAATTCTCTATAAATTCTGTAATTTCCATTAACCTGTGATTATCTGAGTAAAAATAACAGTAACAAATTTGAAAATGGCCAAAAATCCTAAATTTTCAAGACTATATACATGGAAAAAGTGCCAAAATATTTTAGCTCTCAGAAAACAATAAAACTCTCCAAATATACGTATTTTGGTGTGAAAAATATGAAAATCCACATTAAATTGCCCTAGAGTTTGTAGTTTTTGAGATATGTGACATAAATTCAAATACACTAATTTTTTGAAAATGCGTTTTTCATTATATAACTTAAAACCAAGAAGTTGTATAAAAATAATTATACCACCATTCGAATCGGCGCAAAATTCTCTATAAATTCTGTAATTTCCATTAACCTGTGATTATCTGAGTAAAAATAACAGTAACAAATTTGAAAATGGCTAAAAATCCTAAATTTTTACGACTATATACATGGAAAAAGTGCCAAAATATTTTAGTTCTCAGAAAACAATAAAACTCTCCAAATATACGTATTTTGGTGTGAAAAATATGAAAATCCACATTAAATTGCACTAGAGTTTGTAGTTTTTGAGATATTGTGACATAAACTCAAATACACTAATTTTTTGAAAATGCATTATTCACTATATAACTTAAAACCAAAAAGTTGTATAAAAATAATTATACCACCATTCGAATCGGCGCAAAATTCTCTATAAATTCTGTAATTTCCATTAACCTGTGATTATCTGAGTAAAAATAACAGTAACAAATTTGAAAATGGCCAAAAATCCTAAATTTTCAAGACTATATACATGGAAAAAGTGCCAAAATATTTTAGCTCTCAGAAAACAATAAAACTCTCCAAATATACGTATTTTGGTGTGAAAAATACGAAAATCCACATTAAATTGCACTAGAGTTTGTAGTTTTTGAGATATTGTGACATAAACTCAAATACACTAATTTTTTGAAAATGCATTATTCATTATATAACTTAAAACCAAAAAGTTGTATAAAAATAATTATACCACCATTCGAATCAACGCAAAATTCTCTATAAATTCTGTAATTTCCATTAACCTGTGATTATCTGAGTAAAAATAACAGTAACAAATTTGAAAATGGCTAAAAATCCTAAATTTTTACGACTATATACATTGAAAAAGTGCCAAAATATTTTAGCTCTCAGAAAACAATAAAACTCTCCAAATATACGTAATTTGGTGTGAAAAATACGAAAATCCACATTAAATTGCACTAGAGTTTGCAGTTTTTGAGATATGTGACATAAACTCAAATACAACAATTTTTTGAAAATGCATTTTTCACTATATAACTTAAAACCAAAAAGTTGTATAAAAATAATCATACCACCATTCGAATCGGCGCAAAATTCTTTATAAATTCTGTAATTTCCATTAACCTGTGATTATCTGAGTAAAAATAACAGTAACAAATTTGAAAATGGCTAAAAATCCTAAATTTTTACGACTATATACATGGAAAAAGTGCCAAAATATTTTAGCTCTCAGAAAACAATAAAACTCTCCAAATATACGCATTTTGGTGTGAAAAATACGAAAATCCACATTAAATTGCACTAGAGTTTGTAGTTTTTGAGATATTGTGACATAAACTCAAATACACTAATTTTTAGAAAATGCATTATTCATTATATAACTTAAAACCAAAAAGTTGTATAAAAATAATTATACCACCATTCGAATCGGCGCAAAATTCTCTATAAATTCTGTAATTTCCATTAACCTGTGATTATCTGAGTAAAAATAACAGTAACAAATTTGAAAATGGCTAAAAATCCTAAATTTGGACAAATTTGGAACATGGAAAAAGTGCCAAAATATTTTAGTTCTCAGAAAACAATAAAACTCTCCAAATATACGTATTTTGGTGTGAAAAATATGAAAATCCACATTAAATTGCCCTAGAGTTTGTAGTTTTTGAGATATGTGACATAAATTCAAATACACTAATTTTTTGAAAATGCGTTTTTCATTATATAACTTAAAACCAAGAAGTTGTATAAAAATAATTATACCACCATTCGAATCGGCGCAAAATTCTCTATAAATTCTGTAATTTCCATTAACCTGTGATTATCTGAGTAAAAATAACAGTAACAAATTTGAAAATGGCTAAAAATCCTAAATTTTTACGACTATATACATGGAAAAAGTGCCAAAATATTTTAGTTCTCAGAAAACAATAAAACTCTCCAAATATACGTATTTTGGTGTGAAAAATATGAAAATCCACATTAAATTGCACTAGAGTTTGTAGTTTTTGAGATATTGTGACATAAACTCAAATACACTAATTTTTTGAAAATGCATTATTCACTATATAACTTAAAACCAAAAAGTTGTATAAAAATAATTATACCACCATTCGAATCGGCGCAAAATTCTCTATAAATTCTGTAATTTCCATTAACCTGTGATTATCTGAGTAAAAATAACAGTAACAAATTTGAAAATGGCCAAAAATCCTAAATTTTCAAGACTATATACATGGAAAAAGTGCCAAAATATTTTAGCTCTCAGAAAACAATAAAACTCTCCAAATATACGTATTTTGGTGTGAAAAATATGAAAATCCACATTAAATTGCCCTAGAGTTTGTAGTTTTTGAGATATGTGACATAAATTCAAATACACTAATTTTTTGAAAATGCGTTTTTCATTATATAACTTAAAACCAAGAAGTTGTATAAAAATAATTATACCACCATTCGAATCGGCGCAAAATTCTCTATAAATTCTGTAATTTCCATTAACCTGTGATTATCTGAGTAAAAATAACAGTAACAAATTTGAAAATGGCTAAAAATCCTAAATTTTTACGACTATATACATGGAAAAAGTGCCAAAATATTTTAGTTCTCAGAAAACAATAAAACTCTCCAAATATACGTATTTTGGTGTGAAAAATATGAAAATCCACATTAAATTGCACTAGAGTTTGTAGTTTTTGAGATATTGTGACATAAACTCAAATACACTAATTTTTTGAAAATGCATTATTCACTATATAACTTAAAACCAAAAAGTTGTATAAAAATAATTATACCACCATTCGAATCGGCGCAAAATTCTCTATAAATTCTGTAATTTCCATTAACCTGTGATTATCTGAGTAAAAATAACAGTAACAAATTTGAAAATGGCCAAAAATCCTAAATTTTCAAGACTATATACATGGAAAAAGTGCCAAAATATTTTAGCTCTCAGAAAACAATAAAACTCTCCAAATATACGTATTTTGGTGTGAAAAATACGAAAATCCACATTAAATTGCACTAGAGTTTGCAGTTTTTGAGATATGTGACATAAACTCAAATACAACAATTTTTTGAAAATGCATTTTTCATTATATAACTTAAAACCAAAAAGTTGTATAAAAATAATCATACCACCATTCGAATCGGCGCAAAATTCTTTATAAATTCTGTAATTTCCATTAACCTGTGATTATCTGAGTAAAAATAACAGTAACAAATTTGAAAATGGCTAAAAATCCTAAATTTTTACGACTATATACATGGAAAAAGTGCCAAAATATTTTAGCTCTCAGAAAACAATAAAACTCTCCAAATATACGCATTTTGGTGTGAAAAATACGAAAATCCACATTAAATTGCACTAGAGTTTGTAGTTTTTGAGATATTGTGACATAAACTCAAATACACTAATTTTTTGAAAATGCATTATTCATTATATAACTTAAAACCAAAAAGTTGTATAAAAATAATTATACCACCATTCGAATCGGCGCAAAATTCTCTATAAATTCTGTAATTTCCATTAACCTGTGATTATCTGAGTAAAAATAACAGTAACAAATTTGAAAATGGCTAAAAATCCTAAATTTTTACGATTATATACATGGAAAAAGTGCCAAAATATTTTAGTTCTCAGAAAACAATAAAACTCTCCAAATATACGTATTTTGGTGTGAAAAATATGAAAATCCACATTAAATTGCACTAGAGTTTGTAGTTTTTGAGATATTGTGACATAAACTCAAATACACTAATTTTTTGAAAATGCATTATTCATTATATAACTTAAAACCAAAAAGTTGTATAAAAATAATTATACCACCATTCGAATCGGCGCAAAATTCTTTACAAATTCTGTAATTTCCATTAACCTGTGATTATCTGAGTAAAAATAACAGTAACAAATTTGAAAATGGCTAAAAATCCTAAATTTTTACGACTATATACATGGAAAAAGTGCCAAAATATTTTAGCTCTCAGAAATCAATAAAACTCTCCAAATATACGTATTTTGGTGTGAAAAATACGAAAATCCACATTAAATTGCCCTAGAGTTTGTAGTTTTTGAGATATGTGACATAAACTCAAATACACTAATTTTTTGAAAATGCGTTTTTCATTATATAACATAAAAGCAAGACGTTGTATAAAAATAATTATACCACCATTCGAATCGGCGCAAAATTCTTTACAAATTCTGTAATTTCCATTAACCTGTGATTATCTGAGTAAAAATGACAGTAACAAATTTGAAAATTGTCAAAAATCCTAAATTTTCACGACTATATACATGGAAAAAGTGCCAAAATATTTTAGCTCTCAGAAAACAATAAAACTCTCCACATATACGTATTTTGGTGTGAAAAATACGAAAATCCACATTAAATTGCTCTAGAGTTTGTAATTTTTGAGATATATGGCATAAACTCAAATAAACTAATTTTTTGAAAATGCATTTATCATTATATAACTTAAAACCAAGACGTTGTATAAAAATAATTATACCACCATTCGAATCGGCGCAAAATTCTTTATAAATTCTGTAATTTCCATTATCCTGTGATTATCTGAGTAAAAATGACAGTAACAAATTTGAAATGGCCAAAAATCCTAAATTTTCACGACTACATACATGGAAAAAGTGCCAAAATATTTTAGCTCTCGGATAGAGATGAATGAAATTTCTAAAATATATGTATTTTGGACCGAAATAAATAAAAATCTATGTTAAGTTGTTTGAGAGTTTATAGTTTTTAAGATAAGTGATATAAACAGATTTCCGATCTTTAGTCCATTTGTAGATCTTGTTGACTGCTACTGAAGACTTTTTTCGACCAATTATCATTCATTTTTATATAAAATGTAATGCAAATTCTCTGATCCATTGTTGATCAAACTATTCCTTCAACAGTAGACCAGAAAGTATAGAATCAATGTTTCTAAAAAGGTAAAGGCACTTTCCAACTATCCATATCAACACAGAGCACAGACTCTTCAGATTATTAGAATCTCAGATCAATGTCCCAATGGCATGAGAAGAAAAATTCAGTTCCGCGGTTGTTTTCCCTTAAAATTGACGAATTATATCGGAAAAAAAATATCGAAGCCGGTGACCTGTCCGCCTCGAAACGGATATCCAACTTTAAGCCAATCTCGTGGTCGTAAAACACCCGTAAAACGTCAGACGAGACGATATATTCGGGGGGATGGCAATGGTCGATTGATCTCGTACAGTATGATACGGGGGGAAAAATTACGACGTGGAATTATGAAATTCATCGAAATCCTGAAGGAATAAACAGTCGGGTATGGTTTAGAGTGGCGGTGGCGACGGCGCTTTGCTAGGTTTTCGCTGATCGATTCCGGGGCATGCCTCCGCGCCTCCTATGGCCGTTACGCGGCCGGAATAACGCACAAGATAAAATAGTTTTGATTCATTTGAGTCTTTGTCCTGTTCTGGTGTTATCCAAGAGTTGTATTGCTTTGATATTGACATGAGAATGGGATCTCTTATCATGTTTTCTTGCAATTATATTGATTTCATGGGCGACAGTCGGTATCTGAAGATTTCGGTGTAAGTAATCAGTCCTGTAGTATCCTCATTTGTGTTATATCCCATGTGTAGAGTAAGAATTGGCACCAATACACTTCCTTGTGGTACATCTGCTTTAGCTTCTTTTATTGTAGAGTAGGTTTCTTCTTGTTTGTGTGATTTTAACAGTTCAGTGTGTTGCTTCCGTATCATTTTCTGTAGCTTACGAACAAGACCATTATGCCATACCTTATCGAAGGCTTGTACTATATCTAAGAATATAGCCGACTATAAATTTTTACCTTCATAGGAGTCACTGCAAGACGATCTAACAATGGATGTCCTTAAAATAGAAATATTTTCGAGATCTTTTGACATAATTAGCCGCAAGTTTTCAGGACTCATATTCATTGCTACCCGTGATATACAACGTACTTGAGGTGGGGATGCCATATATTACTATTCTTTAAGAGATTTAGAAGAAAAAAGAAATTTAGACTAATATTTCACTATTTTTAATTTTTCTTACAAAATTTCGATATTTTTTTCAGTGGCCAACAGCACTAATTTGAGAAACACGTCAAGTACTTCCATATCAAGTTTAGTTTAATGAATTCAGTTATGGAGATGTTCCGGGTGCATCTACAATACTTCCCAGGAATTTTTCGAGATCTTTTGACATAATTAGCCGCAAGTTTTCAGGACTTATATTCATTGCTACCCGTGATATCCAACGTACTTGAGGTGGGGATGCCATATATTACTATTCTTTAAGAGATTTAGAAGAAAAAAGAAATTTAGACTAATATTTCACTATTTTTAATTTTTCTTACAAAATTTCGATATTGTTTTCAGTGCCCAACAGCCCTAATTTTAGAAACACGTCAAGTACTTCCATATCAAGTTTAGTTTAATCAACTCAGTTATCGGGATATTCTGGGTGCATCTACAATACTTCCCAGGACTTATTATGTACGGATAATTTAGATGTTCGTCCAAATAACTGATAATTTTTTTTGTATTCCAGTTCCAAGTTCTTTCCATTTTAATATGCTCTATTAAAACATATAAAATACGGTTTGTATGAGTCGTTAAGCGTCATAATGGTACTTAGGGCATCTCTTAATAATAGAGAGGACGCTTAATAATAACAGTCTTATTTCCTCCACTGTTGATAGCCTCCCAACGATCGGGGGATACGGAAAGAGTAAACAAAACCCCGCTCGTTAAAGAGCCCGTTTTAATCTCGATTTAATTGAGCTTCATGAACAGGACGCGAGAGATATGAAGACGCCGAGGACATAAAAAATCCCGTGCCGATACCATCAAAGCGAGAGATCAAAAGATCCTCGACAGTAATCCCGCCATTGTAATAAAATCTTTGCGAGAATGACGTCGCCGTCGCCTCCACCCCTCCAGTCCGTTACATTTTTTCCCGTTTTATCTCACGGCGTGGCCGTTTTCCGCTTTTTGCCATCATCCGTCTTCGGACCCCGGCCCGTGGAACAATCCGGCCGCCTTTTATTGCATATGTTTCCTGATTATCTTGCCGCCGTCGAGAAGAGGTTTTTGTGCGCGACGGTCCCGTGGCCATTTCCATGTTCCCCGGACCTCGGGGACGGGGGAGCGGAAGGCCAGACGACGTCTCCGAGGAACGATAAGGGGAGATCCGGGGATGAGGGGGTGGTTTTATACCGATCGACGAGATAGATAGTGTTGAGAGCTTAAAGCTCCGTTCCGGAGCCTTCGTCCCGTGGCCCGTGGTAAGTAATTACGTTTAAATCCCGTCGTTCCGGCTTCGAGCGAACGATGATTTCTCTTTTGCGATGTATAAGATCGCGGTTGAACTCTACGTTTGAATCGAGACAACTTAGGACTGTTTCTGGTCCAGAACAGTCCTTTATCAGCTGTACAGTGGATTAAAATAAAGTGATTTCAACCACAAAAATCAAGCACTAGCCAGTATACCTACCCAATGATTTCTATCTTTTATTTCAGCTTAGATTTATCCTGGTAAACGATGACATTGTCCACACTGCAGTTTTGATACTGTTCAATGTAATTGCAAGTAATGTATCGGCTGTTCTATTTAATCTTCAGATTATACACAAGATTTAACAAATATTCTTAGCAATATTTTATACGAGCAAATACCTGTGTTTTTTTTAAACAAATCAACTACATTGAGCATTCTCAGGTATATAGATATTATTAGAAAGATAATAGTTAAGTGTTGTTTGTTTTAATCGTTGAGAAAAGTTAACAAAACCGCAACAGTCAAAAATGAAACATGTTTATTGCAACATCTATACAATTCAGCTTATATGGATGACGTATAGGCGTATGCTCAACCTTTTATCAGACTCGCCTTCCTTAGTATCGGACCTCTTATCCTGCCTTTATAGCCCTTCCAGATAGAGCTTGGATATTCTAGGAAAACCCAAGGGTCACGAGAAGGGATTTTTGGCAATAAAACACGGGACAGTCTCGACCAGGATTGTAACGATAGAGTAGCCAAGTTTCTGATATTCGGTCAATTATTGTTGGATTAAGATTTCGTAAGGTTTTGATCCAAATCAACAATCAATTAACATCATTCACTCGAATAAACCATTAATCAAATCATTCACATAGTTTTACCGCAAATATCACGTGTCCATCCTCAATTATCACATGTATTTAGCTCGGCTAGGTGGCCAGTACTAGCACCTGCTGCGTACTCAAATGGTAAACAATTTAACGATGATGAACAAGTAACAAATGCTATCCAAGATAAGTAGATCGAGATTATGTTATAAAAAACCAATTAATACGAAACGCTACCTAAGAGACTGATTGAAATTGTGAAAAATTGAGGGGGATACACCCAGTTAGAACCAATAAATAAACAGTAGTGGTCTCATTGTAATGGATACAGGAATATCATCACTGGTTGTCTTTAATCGTAATATCTGAATGTGTGGTGTAAACTGCTAAATGTATGGTGTGCTAAAGTTGTGTCGCGTAATTTTTTGAGGGGCAAAAAAAATTTTTCAATAAAGCCCAAAAAATCCTGATAACCGAAATAAAAAACACAACACAGCACGCCCGACGTTTCTCTTCTCCTCGGCCGAATCCTCGACGTGTACACCTGGTTATTTATGACACCCCTCCCCCGGCGGCCGAGATTGAAAGACGTGGTCCGCGCGCCTTTCGATCCGGCAATATCCCACCTGCCGTTTTATTTGGAGCCGCGCAGGTATAAGACAAGAAGAAAGGAAACGGGAAGAGGAGGAAAAAAATGGTTTCGTCTTCGTCGATCTCCGTGCAGCTGTGCCCCCGTCGACGGTGTCGGCCGTCCTCTTACGCCACCCTGCCGGCCAGATGTTCGAGACGCGCGGAATCGCATCCGTCAGCGAAGGGCACCGATAGCCGACCGTCACGGATTTCTGCTTAGATTTCGGAGAAATGGAGCTCGGAGGCGTTATCCTCGTCCTTAGAGTCCGAGTCGTGGAATAACGATATTTTCAAGAACTACACAATGTCGAGGAAGAAAAACCCGACTACCGTTGAGAACTATCGACTGAAAATAGTGGAAGCAGCAGAAAAAATAACTACCGACAATAGTAATTACTATTTCAGTCAAATTCACACTTCAATATTTTCTATTCGTGATAGCAGATGGAAATGTACGAATCCCTTCCCGTACTAATTTTGAAAGAGGAAAGGATGGATATAATTGTTTGATTCTCTATGCTGTACAGTTAATTTTAAATAATTTTAAGTGGCAGTGTGAAAAAAGAAATGG
Organism: Rhynchophorus ferrugineus; assembly: GCF_030347505.1. NCBI lineage: Eukaryota > Metazoa > Arthropoda > Insecta > Coleoptera > Curculionidae > Rhynchophorus > Rhynchophorus ferrugineus. Next base: position 1,248,799 of record NW_027472586.1, read on the forward strand.
AATAATGATCCCGAATAAACATATAAACAAAATTATTCTTCTATTTATCAATCAAAATGTTGTTCTTTTTATCTTATTACATGAATAAATAATCTTGAAAAATAGAATTGCAAAATTCTGCTATGTACAATGTATTGTTATTTACAATTATACTACAAATAAAACAAAAAAGCTATATATATATATAAGTCCTTCGATAATATCATCACTACATAGTATAAAACAAAGTCGCCTTTTCTGTCCCTATATCCCTATGTGCGCTTAAATCTTTAAAACTACGCAACGGATTTTGATGCGGTTTTTTTTCAATAGATAGAGTGATTCAAGAGGAAGGTTTATATGTATAATACATGCATAATATACTAAGGCAACATTTTAATTTTAGAGGTTTCTAATGTGATGTCGTAAATTAACCTATTTTTTTAGGCTTATTTAGCAATTAGCAAAAACGCTGCCTAACCCTACGAGTTAGATCAAATTAATGTACTACAGTATTGTACACCATAAAAAGGTCTACAAAAAAGTCCGCGATGGTATATGTTTATCTTTTAGGGATAACCCACATTAACCATTTTTATTGTTTACTTTTTACGTGAGAAAATGGCTTATTTACGAAGCTATTTTAAGCAATACGGCATTAATCCTTATCGAATTAAGTACCTTAAATACAGTGTGCAATTAATATAGATAAATATGGTTCCTTACAGCATGTAAATTAAACAAATATTTTCGGAGATATTACAAATTTAAAATTTGCGTTTAAAAATGTGTAATGTAATAAAAATTGTATGAATTTAGATATTCCAAAGATAGCAGGAAATCTTCATAGTAAGTATAGGGGAAGAGGAATTGTTTTACTCCAAATTTAATGCGTGCAGGCCAAGGGCAATAATGAATGAACCAAAAATACTGGATCGATTTTAATCATGTTTTCATTGAGTGACATAGGCATATATATTTTATGCCCGTGCAAAGTCGGAGCGGGCCGCTATGTTTTTATATACAGCGTTCATATTTTTTCTGTAGTGTATTTAATTTAGTATCAGCATTGCACCCGTGCGAAGCCGGGGCGGGTCGCTAGTATACAATAAATGTACTGTAATGTTAAAATAAATAATATTTTATAACATTTTTGTTCCATTATTATATCTATATTAGAATGTTGTTATATATCGAAGCTAGAATATACTAAAATGCGTAAGATGTCAAAGTTTATCGCACCGTTTTGACGTCATAAATTGAGGTGACGTAGGTTCAGTGCTAATTTGAATAGACTAAATACACGATCAGCCACAACATATAGGTCCAATCGACTTTTCCCGTTTTGTATCCGACAATAACCACCAGCGGATGAAAAGGAAACGCCGTGGCGAACCGGCCCCGAATATACGCGACAAAAAAACGCTAAAACCTCGTCCTAATTTCTCGACGACCTCCTTCCCCTCCCACGCGTCCCGAATAAAACGCGACTCCCCCGGCCACGTCAACCTGTCACTACAATTCCTATCCGACAAGCGGTCTCCCCCTCTAACTCCCCGCCCCAGGCCTCCGCCAACACCGCGGGTTCGCCTTGAACCTTTTTCCGCAGTTGGGGTTTATTTTAGTCGCGAAGGGACGGAACGGTTGGGGGGGGGGATGCGTGTGCATCGATAAAACCCGATTTGCGAAATGTGTTTCGAACGACGGGGGGCGGGGGGTTGAGCGGACGACGGGGATCGCCTGTCTCGTTTAGGACGCGAGCTCAGGAAATGACAATTCAGAGTGACGGAAGGATGGATAGATGGATGGATGGATGGCTTTCCGATAACGCGCCCAAAGTGCTGGTTAAGACGGCGTCGCTTGTTTTTTTTTGTCTCGGCAGGCTCAGTTCGGATCACTGTCGTTTTCGCGAACCAAAACGCCCCCCCTCCCCCCCCCCTCCTCAAGTGTATTGAAGAAGAAATAAAATATCGATGTTAGACTTGTAAATATCTGATATTATTCTAATTTGGATAATAAAACAATGCACTTAGGCATTTATTCTAAACTAACTTGACATATTTCATAGCCACGTATTATGTTGTTGTGATAAGGAAGTAAGTTTTAGGTTAATTTTATTGTTACAAAATTGTGTTAAGATAAGTAGTAATAATAATTTATTATTAGCAAGCTATTTCTGATGCTTCAGCGGGTCTGTGTTCCGGGTGACGTAGGACAGTACTCAACATGTAAAAATTACTTCACATAAGAATGAATACAGGAGCCAACAGAGATCAAAGAACATCCAAAGAATTTCGACCCAAAAGACATGCAATGCCTACCAAAATCCAGGAAACCAGTGCTATACACTGTCACCCAAGCGGAACAGACAGGGGATCAGTTCAGTTCGTGCAACCAGAAATGGAGAACAAAAGTCTTAAGTGAACTACAGAGTCAACTTACATATCCGTAAAAAAAATGTTGGATACTGTTGATGTATAACATTTTGTAATTGTCAACAGGAACATTTTCTGCCTTACGGATTATTCGAGATCTTAATGAGTGATTCCTGATTTTCATTAACTTTAAAAGCATTAACTGTTACACATTAGTAAGGAAATAGTTCAGTAGCGTTAGATCAGGTTAGTTTAAAGGACCCTTTCCTTGGAATGATGTGGCGATTGTTCGGATGTCAGTTTAACTAATGACCATCCTAACATTTAAAAAAAAACGAGGCCTAATTATGTCTTCTATCCTATAATGTTATATTAGTAGCTAATATTTTTTTACATTTAAAACACGACATACAATTTCTGAGAAAAGGCTGCGTTTCGAAGCAAGAGGAGACGAGACTATATTACGAGAGAGAGAGAAATAATTAACTCAGTAGATGCAATTAAAGTGATTGACGTGAGTTTATGTGTAGCTTCAATTAAAAATAAAAATACCTTTATAAAATCGATAGCGTAGGATTTTATGTTAGAAATTTTCGGTTGTTTGGTGAGTTTTGGTTGTTTCTATATTTAAACCTTGAAAAATTGAACATTAGCAAATTATTTTTACAAATACTAATGAAAAGCAATAAAAAATGGATAAGATAAAATTAGCACACTGTTCGAAAACTAGATTCAAACCACAGTTGTTGAACAAAATAATAGTATCAATCTATGGAAAGCTCTATTTGATATAAACTCATTCTTTCTCGACTTTCACCAACTCTAATATTCTTAAACATATCGTAAATTCCCTCTCGGAACCACCTATTATTCGTTTTTAAATTTCAACGTTGCCGTTACGCAAATAAAGGTAAATAAACTAATACAATGTCGAAACTCCATAACAATTAAATGTACACGATTAATTAACATAGAGAAACTAGCTGACGTCATCTTGTCCACCCAAAAAATATCACTAAAACGCAAACAAAATAATATCTTTAGTTTTAACAGCTATGGGTCGATTTTTATTTACGAATATAATATACCGTAAACTTTTTTTTAAAAAGCGTGATTTATATAACAGTTTCAGACAGTTATTAATAAAACACAGTTACTTTTTCTAATCAATTTACTTTCGTTGCTCCCATTTAACATTATAATTGTTCTATTGTCTATATTTTTTCAAGAAAGCAACGGTTTACAAAGAAAAGCAATATTTTTATAAATTAGAGGATCAATTTTAATAAATACGGACTGTGATAAAGTCGTTAAAATGGCGGAGGATCTTTTCCTTCTCGTTTCCTATTCCCGAGAAACTATTTACAGTATAACTGACAAAAAAATATGGCGAAACACTTAATGACAAAGCTATTAAGGCAAAACCGAGCTGATCGTTTTTAAAGAATCGAACCATTCGAGTGTTTCAACACCTACTGGTAATTATCACACTTCCCAGGCTTCACACAATGCAGGCAACGCTGGTATTTTCACACAATCCCGGTCCCCAGACCAGAAATTACCGTGACGCGTCAACGGCGTCTTATAAAGAGGTCCGCTGATTGATATATGAGTCCCTAACGTTAAACGACGGTTATATGGGTTCGGCTATACGATAAACAGAGCCTGGCTTATTCGATTTTGGTGCGAAACAAAAAAATCGACGTCGATCTTAGAGGAATTGTACCGTTTTCGAAAAACAGAACGAAATGGCGAAGGAACCGCTCCTTCGCCATTTTCGCAGGACCGGTTGTTATAATCGATGAATCGAATTGCTGATTCCTGTATGAATTTTTATATGTTATTTATAATTAAAATCAATAAATTTGTGGTGGGTAATGATTTCAACATTCAAATCAGTAAATAAAACAATGTCCGGAAACTCATGACATGCATTCCTGCTATTTTATCCACTAATTCTACCTTATTAGAGAATATTTTTGAACTAAACTGAATGATCTATTTCTCGTTTTTTTTAAATCGATATCATCAACCATAAATACTGAAGATAAATCTTAAATTCGGATAATAAATGACCGGAAATGACACTATTTAAAACCCATTTACTAACAAGACCAAATAGGACTTAATGAAATCAAAATGTCACGTCTCCTACATCCTACATCCATTTAGATCTTTATCAAGTGCTAATCGAGCTACTCATTAGAATGAACTAGTTCTTAAATATTTAGAATAAGGAGATATAAAACTTTATCCTGTATTATTAAAACTTTATCACGAATTAATTACGAATAAAAAACGTTCAAACCTAAAAAATAACTCACCTTTAATGGTCGCCTGATTGTAACCGTCTCGATGGTGGTGGTCTGAGCCATGTTCCTGCAACAAAACAACCGTTCATCCGACTCACCAGCATGTAAACGCTGAAAAAGAATATAGTCTATCCAAAGTAGCAATGAACTCATGCCATTATGATATTTAATATATTACCTATAGTGTTGGGAACAATCGACTGAAATCGACTGTTCAGTAATTGACTACTTTTTACTATCGATTGTTTCAGTCGTTTACTTTTAGTTACTATTTTCGGTTCTACTAGTTCATTCGACTGATTTTTAACGTTCTGGCCTTCCGTCCTAGCCGCGACCTTGAAAGTAATGCGCCAAATGTATGCTTATATAGATTTATATGTATATAACTATATATTGTAAATTAATATAGCAGCATTTTGGAACGCTAGCTTTCGAGGGCAAAAAAATTAAATTGTAAATGATAAATAGTAAGATACTTTTGACTGGCATAATAGGTAATACTTTGGACTGGTACAATAGGTAATACTTTTTTGATAAACTTTCACGATTTTTGTACAAGCCTCTTGTTTGTCGAAACTTTTTTCCTATAATCTTGAAAACTAAAATTAGGTTCCAAGGATTTCAGAAATTGCATAGATCCAAAATATTTGAAGAATTTTTTACAGTAGCAGTTGTTAAATTTCTTTTAAAAATATTAACGATAAAGAGGTGAATAAAGTATATTAAATATTTGTAATAAATACATTTTCTGATAGGAAAACTCTACTGTCATATTTTGTTGGCTATTAAGAAGAGCACCAGAGTTTTTATTTGTTAACGAATGGACTATCTTAACAGAATGTGTTCAACTTTTTAAAACCCATTGAAATAATGATTACCGAGTTATCTGGTGAAAGATATCCCAACGATGCCTTTAATTATATGGTTAATAAGAAACTGACAAGAGAATGGAGAAAAAATGACAAAATTGTCTATTAAATGTCATCAATAAAAGATTGGCAATTTTAGAAATGAATACGATACGAACCGTGCATTTGACTGAAAATAGTAATTACTATTTTCAGTCGCTATTTTTTTGAATATCGACTGTTTTGCGACTATCGACTGTTTCGACTGTTTTCAGTCGATAGTTACCAACGTTAATTACCTATCACAGTTTTTAAATTCGTTTTAATACCAGATAATATTTTCCTTCTGATTTTATTCCAGTGAAGAAGAGATACAGTGCTGTTTGATACCTTCACAAAAACAAACTATTAGTATGGAAAGTATTCATAGAAAACTAGGATATGCAGCTCTTTGAGGGAGATAAGTCATCACGTCAAACACTGCCAGGAAACATAGGATTTAAATAGTATAAAGATAACCCACGAAGAAGTCCAATGCAACTTCCAGACATTGATTTTAAAATTAAGACGCTAATAAAAAGAATAAATAAAGAAAATTTGATTAAAAAAGGTAAAAGTTAGAATAACATTTGATTAGGTTTTGTAAATCATGTTATTTTTTCAATAATTCATCGCAGATATATTGTTCTTCATTCTAGAAGCAGGAATCCAACAAAAGGATCCCAACAAGTGGTCGACAAAGGCTGTATTTAAAGATTGTCTTGCAAAGCATAAATTAAGTTGTTTGTTTAATTGTTTTATGTAATTTATTTTTTTAGAAATAGGCCTAATCAGATGATCAGATGGGTGATTAATATGGCTACAGAGTGTAACGTCTTCCTCCCTATCATTGCTTATTGTAAAGTGTGAAAGATTTATGTGCCTACATATGTGTGTGTAAGCATTTGGTTGAAATGTACACGGAGATAATGAATACTAACTGTTGTGCAGATATGGCAAATGCATTAGGGAAATGCAGTAATTAAAACTAACTTTATCAAGAAAAATGTACATAAGTAGTAATAGAACAAAACTAAGGAGAAATGCAGTGATATCAGAATGATTTGACAAGAAAACACAGCAATGAAGGAAACAAGAACTAAAAATAACAAGGCAAATATGTTCCCCAATGAAAATAAAATATATTACTTGGATGTACAATTAGTAATTAGGTGGATTGAGCCTCCAGGGGATACTATGTAAATATAATAAAATAACTCTCACCTACAAACAATTGTGGCTGTTTAATTAACCGTAGTTTAAGTCCTTCGATAATATATACATTAGACGTACTATATTGTTAAAGTAAATTATATTTTATAACATTTTTGTTACACTATTTTTTTATATTATATTATTATTATTTTTATTTATAACATGATGGTATTAAATGCGACATTACACCGTTTTGACGTCATAAATCGAGAAAACGTGAGTTCACTGTTACTTTGAATAGACTATAATATATCCCAACCCCTACGACATCTCTCATCTGAGAATCAAAGACCCGTTCTAATCTCCCCGCAATTTTCCGCTACCCCGGGCTCCAGAGCGAGACAAAACCCATCTTATGCTTTTTCGAAACCCTCTACGGTCTGCGGAGGGGCGAAGAGCGCAGAGGGCAACAATCGCCCGCTGACCTATGGTCACGATTCCGGCCATCACGTTCTCCACGGTTTACTTTCGGCCTTATCTTAACGCGTCTCGGTCCACCACGACGAGGACGACATGCCTCGCATTGTCACAGTGAAGTCTTTGTGTTCTCGGACAAACGAGGCCCAGGTACGAGAGAAAAAATCCGGGGTCGATACTAATCACAAAGGTGAGAAAACATATCGAATTACTGGCGCACCGAACGGAAAGCAATTAAAAATCTCGCATTGCCATGGAAACATCGAGGGAAAACCGTCCCTGTTCCCAAAACAACATAGCCGCTCTTAAAATAGCCTATCGATTTTTTATTTGCATTTTAATTGATTAAATTGTTATTGTCCGGTTTGTTTTTGTGCGTGGTCAGCGGTTCAGAACAACAATCCTATTATTAGAGTCGGTTTCTAGGTTAATTCAACAATAACAAAACCAACAAACGCGATTAATTAAATAATTGTCAGATGACTGTCGATAGCGTTAAACGACTGACTGGTCTGAACGACGTCCACTCTAAAAATACCATCAATAATTAACACAAAGAGATGACATGTTAGTCATAATAACGCATCTCAATAATGTGCTGATTTCACGGAGAAAATAGAGTGGACGATGAGTAATGCAAGGTTTTCTCTCGGAAAGGACACCCAGCGAAAAATCGGAGCAAGGATAAACGCTACAATACACACTTACACTTATATTCCGGGGGATTCACCAACAGCCACGATAAAACCGATAAGATTAGATAGTCCGCACTATAAATATCATCACATATCAGTCACAAACCCTATTTATACCACTGATCGTTACGGACCACGGCTGGCACGACAAAAATATGGTACATCAACTGTGAACCAAACATCCGAAATGTCAACAGCGGACAAATGTCGAACGTCTTTTGTTCATGGGATCGTTAGTGGCGGGGTTATGTTCCGTCTCGGTCTGACCGACGACGGGCGAGAGAGAGGGTCGAACGGTTCGACGGTGTATTGACTTTTGTGTTTTCAATTTTAGTTAACTTCCAAGAAGGAGCCGTACTACAGGCAACTCATTATACACGTTGCTTATACCTTCGAATATCGTGTTAACAGACGTTTTAAATGATTTTCAAGATAAATATTCCGGCAAAAATAAAACGAGAGTATTTTTTATCGTTTATTTCACAACCACAACAAGATATATACAGGGTACGATCGCTTCAGCGACCACGGTACGATTTACAAAAATAAATATCTTACGCTACTAAGTACAACGGATAGAACTAACGTGAAATCAGTCAGGGTTGGGTAACTTTTGGTCGCGGACGATCCGAACAGGAAGGTCGTCCGTCTGGAACCTGCGAAACGTGAAATTATCGTTAATTTACGTACGTTATCGATGTTTACGCGGGGCATACTTTTCTCGTTGGGGTCCCTGACCCCGCACAATTTGTACGATATCTTCTTCTTGCGCTTCTCCTTGATGTAGCCCGGTATGTACAGGCTGGGACTTTCCAGGCGTCCTATGCTGAGCAGCCGGTTGAAATCCTGTTCCAATCGGCTGGCTATGGGGCCCTTGAAGTGTAACAGAATCTGAACGCAAGCGTTGTTGTGAAGGGTCTTGGTCTGTCTTGAGTCTACCGTCAAAAACCATTCAGGGATTCCCATGACCTCACGGATGTCTTCGATGAATTGAGCTCTGCAAGATATCTGATGCATATACAGAGGGAAAAAAAGGGGGAGAAAACAATCTTACACTACAAATCGAGGCGGTTTTTCGATGTTGGCGTATTTAATGATGTCGTAATCGGGTTCTATGTTAGCGCAGGCATATCTCTCGCCTCGCCTGTTGGGGCTGAGGATGACTATGGACCTACCCACCGCCGTTACGTCTCCCTCCAGGGGGAAATTGGAGTCCACGAAAACTTTTCGTTTCAAGCCTATGTCGATGGTACCGAGTCTGGCGGATAGGTCGCCCACGTAGCATCGGAGGGGATTTTCCGGGCCACATTCCTGGCGGTAGAGTTCGTCCTGCAAGTTTATTATAAGAATCTAGTGCGGAATCATTAATAAATGAAAGTTTTACGTTGAGAGGGTCGGCTAGTTGGGTGAAGTAAGGATTCCACACGTATCCTCCCGCAACACAACGGGTGTTTTGGGTTTTAACCGCGGCATCCACGCCTACTGGATTCACGTAGATGGCCCAGTTATGATCCCTAGTCTTTTAAATAAAAATTACAGAATTTTTTTCCTGTTTGCTTTCACATGCTTCGACTACTTACGATGTTCCTGTCGTTCTTGCCGGGATATCTCAACTTCACCTCTACAGTGGTGTCGCTGCTGCTGCCGTCAGTGTAGATAAGTTGTTTCTGGAAATAACGTGTTATAAAAGAGGCATATTCAGCCACTGTTCACCATCCCTACCATCTTCATGTAACCATAGGCATAGCCTTGCGGATGATGAAAGGAGGCTATTGCTCGAATTTCCCGCGCTTCCGAGGGACTGTAGCCTCGCTCGATCGTTGAACAAACCCATCTCTTATTACCCACCTAAAAAATATACAAAATTGATATTGGATACACTCAGTGTTCAAGAACAAAGAAATAAAGTTACTGTATGGTTAATTTCTCTCAACAGCACCCAACATTTAGCTTAGAAGAATGCCAGTAAGAGGTTTTTCTTGGTCAAGGACCAGTATAGATAGAAACAAAATTGTTAATACACTTTATATTTTGTAGTACCTTCTTGTGGATGATAATAGAGCGAGCCAAGATGCTCCTAGGTCCAAACAGTGGCAACATAGTGTCGTTGTAGAAGTTCTTGTAGGTCGTCGCGTTCTCCAAGTTACCGAATTTCCCGCTGAGGTCGCCCATTTCGTACTGATCCGTGGTACCCTGATATCTCGTTGGAGAGGACGTCGGGTCGACGTTTAAAGGGTTCCAGTGACCGTATAAGGTGGTTTCCTCGCACGGAAATTGAAGATTTTCCTCCACGGGAGTCTGAAAACAGAATTATTAACACAAATTCATGGGAGTCATTTGAGAATCATTATACCACATGGACATGATAACCACTGGCGTCCTGAAGCCCATCGAAAGCAACCTCCACATTAGTTATATCGTACTCCGTTTGTTGGAAGAATTCTATTTTCCCCTTCACTGTTAAAACTCCACTATTCGCGAACCAGTCTCTGGCCACAGCTTTTCTCTTGTATACACCACCGATTCTACAATAAAATTATGTAAACACCCGATCTAGTGATCTCAATAATCAATCTCACTTAGAACAAGCCAGTCTCTCTCCTCTAGCCTTCGGACCATGGTCATCGTACAGCACAAAACTTTTACCCAGGATGCTATGGGGCCCTGTTAGGGGTAACAGCGGATCTGTCCAGAGTTTCCGAGAAATTCGATCACTATCAGCTATTTTTCCCGAGATATCCAGAGTGCCTTGTCTCTTGGACAGATCCCCAACTCTACAGAGACCGATAGAGTCCAAATTACACTGTTCTATGTTTGAAGTATTGTCGTAATCAATCTTAAATATATAATGGTTGTTTTATGATAACATATATGGTACATAAATGATGGGGGGTACCTTATAGGGATTGTAAATATTGCCTGCGCTAAGGCATCGATTCTGCCAGTCGTAAAAGTCCTTGCCTGGTGGAGATTCGTGAATTGCCCATCGGTGCTCTGCGGAATTATTCAACTGAGCGCCATCAGCATGGACTAGATACTCAATGAGGACTGTGGTATCTGTCCAGGGCTCGTCCTTAACCTACAATAAGATGAAGTAGTGTTAAAACTCACGTTATAAGACGTGTCTGTACCTACTTGTCTCATAATCAGTCTACCAACGGTTGGATACCGGAAAACAACCTGAGCGGTGAAGATTTGCTGTTGATACTTGAAGTTTGCCTCGTATAAACTTATGCTACCACATATCCACGGTTCTGCGACTATTTCTGTAGTGGGATACTGAGTATTCCTGCGAAAACAACACATTAACTACAGGGTATCATCGGGATCATGAGAACGTACTTGTAGATGATAAAGGAGCGATGGATGATGGAGTGCGGACCCTGTAACGGCAAAAACACATCCCAGAAGGTACCGTTCAGTTCTTGGCTGCCTGGTACCAGAACGGAGGCGTTGTTTCTGTTCAGGAGCTTGCCGGAAATGTCTCCAAGGGGGTATTGGTCTTGGGTACCGTATCCTGCAACCAACAAAAAGTTATCTAGGCTGTTCTGAAGGAGTATCGCACATCGCTCACCGTTAGGGGGAACGCTCCCCATATCAGTTTTTCTCGGATTGTAAACAAACTTGGTGGTCAGGCAGGCGTTCTCGTTTTGACCCCCCACTGTCTTGGCCGGTTTGATTGGAAGTTCATGTATCTTATACCTGTGGATATAAAATACAATGCTCAGCGCCCTCTAAGTTAATTTCACGGACTATTTGTTGGTTTTATTAGACATTAACGACAATATTTCGATCAAAAAACTATCAGATTTGGGGTTCCGTGAGGTCCACATGTAGTAGCAGAAGGATGGTGATGTCATTGGTCTCTATTTGGCATATTTAGCGTCAGTAAAGTTATAACAAATAAACCAACAGATAATGCAGTCTATGAATTCGAAAACAAGACAAATTTTTACCCTGCCACTGTGGAACTGAACACAATACGTGTCTCTAGATCACCTCTCGCCGTGCTCAAGTTAAAGTTGAGGAACGTAGGCTCGAACCTGTTGTGCTGCGTCAGACGAACATCGCCTTTTATTCCGCCGGACTGTATGATCACCCTAAAATAATAAAATAACAAAAAACGATCGTGTTTGTTGAGTTGCCTATACTCGAAACTCACCTAGAATGCACTGGATGATCGTAACGTATCTTTGCGCACGCCAGAAAGACGTCGTCGTGCTTCTTCTCGAATATTACCACGTACAGACGTCTCTGGGGCCCCGTTATATCGCTGGGCAACAGCATTAAGTCACTGTCTCTGTACAATATCTTGAATTTGTTCCTGTTATAGTTAGTGGATACCTTCACCTTTCCCAGACGAACGTCTATGTCTCCCATAGCTTGTCCGGATCCCCGGTTTTGTGGGTCGAAAACCAGCTGCAGGATGTTGCAGTTGACCTCGGACCTGTCCGTCAGGTCGAAGATGTCCGTGACGTAGATCTTCCAGTGGTGCTCGGTGGACGTCAGGTATTTCTCATATTTCTCCTTCTTGTGGGAGTGATACAGGTCGGTGGTGACCAGCATCTCGCTGTGGTTGTCGTTGGTGGAGAACCACCGGAAATATATGTTCCCCGCCACGGGGGAGTTGAATCGAGCCACAGCCACTTTCTCCTGGCTCTTGTCGACGATGTTTATGGAGCCACAGACCCTCCGGTTCGTCTCCACTTCCTGCAGGAGAATGGATTTGCCGTAGATGCCATTCTCGCCGCTTATTGTCAACGATTTACTGCTGAACTCGCTGGTTTGATTATCCGGTATCACCAAATAACCGAATAAATCATCCAGGGTCATTAGATTCTTGCCTAATCTTTCTCCAGAACATCTAAAATAAAAATGACACGAAATTATAGTTAACTGTGTAAAAACTGACAATCGTTTGTCAGTTTTTGACATTTATAACTTAGGTTAGATCATATTTTATTAGTTTTGATTAATGAATTTTAAGTAATATATTATTATTACAAAATAAAAATTAGTTTTTATATAATAAGTATCAAAAATTGATTTGACAACTTTGTAACTTTTGTTTATTGTGTTAATTTGATTAATAACTGTGCTGTCATAACCGTATTTTGATATATTTTCATGAAAACACGGTTTTTGTGTGTATTATTAATAATCGTGGAAACTGTTTACACATAAATAGTGTGTAGTAAGATATTTATTGGTAATGACTCTTACCGGTCTTCAATTAGCGAGTAATCTACGGGAAATTCGGTGATATACCAAGCCCATACGGTGTTTGGATATTCCAAAGTCGGTTGAAGGTCGGTATTGATCACAACTTCTTCTCCTTTTTTGGTAAATGTTATGGTACCGTGTAGACCGTTTTCGGACACATAACTTCGAAAAACTAAGGAACCTGATGATTCTAAAACTGAAAATAAAGAACATATTTTTTACTTCATGTCGATTTTAGCTTTTTTGTATCTCCAGACATCTTATACCCTGGTGTGTTCAAATAATTTTCTTTTAACACAAATATGACAAAAACCCACAAATTTTCAGGAAAAATACATGGAAATACAAAAATATGGCGTAAATTATCTTTAATTTGACAACTTTTAAGATATTTGACATAAACAAAAATTCATTCCCTTATTGAAAATTTTCACTGTATAACTTAAAAACTAAGAGATGTATAGAAATAATTATTTTATATATATTTGATTCTACGTAAGATTATTTATTTTTTTTTCTATAGAGAAATATTAAAACTATCAATTAACAGTTAGGTTAGGTTGATATATAATTTTCGTGAGTGCTGCTGTCATCATGTCTATTTAAGCATCTCTAACAATATTTTGATGGGTTTTACATCAAGTCAGCTTGAGATTCCATTGTTGAAGTTAGTAACGGTTAGAACTATGGCCATAGAGCATTATTTATACATTTTCGAAATGTATTTTGGGATGAAAATAAAGAAAACTAATAAGGATTCGTTTATTTTTGAAAATACACTTTCCGTTGTTTGATAAAAAAATTAACAAATATACAAAAGTTGTTCTATTACCATCCGATTTTTTATAATTCTTGTAATTTAGTGTAGAGAAATGTCCAAATCATCAATTGACAGTTAGGTTAGGTTGTTTGACAGTCGCCTACCTGGCATATACCTGGCATTTTTGCTAATATATATCGCTGACAAAAATACAAGAGAGTACTTGATAAATTATTTTGGGTGATTGTTACTGTTATCGTGTCTATTTGCAACAATCTCCAACAATATTTTGATGGATTTTGCACTGTCAGCATGAGCTTCCATTGTTGAAGTTAGTAACTGTCATAGAGCAATATATATGCATTTTAATCGAGGTAATAACAGATGGAATGCTACGATATGAACGAAATCGCACGCCCAAAGCTAGCCAGTTAGTTCCACCCAATCGAAACCAGAATTGCGGAAGAGAACGTCGATATCAGTTCATTGTCGCGTGATCTGGTAGGAAAAAAACCGTTGCTTTTCATTGATGTGACCGAAACCCCCAGAAAAGACTCCACCGTTCAGGTACACGCATTCTTCCTCTTCGATTGATCCCAACCGTCACTTAACAGTTCTGGGAAGTGGTCGAACGCTAATAGGGGAGGCGATCGGAGGTCGGGAATACGATCGTTGCGGAAACCGCGGGGAGTTTTTGCACGGGTTTAAAGTTAATGTTAGGGTCACCTATCGGCAGCCGAGAGCCAAATTACTCTCGATTGTGTCGGCTCTCGACCTTGACAGGAATTTTAAATGGTCCCGTTTCTTTATTCTTTTATTTAAACTCGCTGCAATCTTCGTTGATTCATGAAAATGGTAATTTCAGTGGTAAAAACGTTATTACGTGATTAACTTTCACTGATTCGTGTGTGTAGTCAACAGAACTGTGTCAGAACGAAAACGTTTATACCTTAATAGCTCTAATTATTCGATTAATGTTAGATAGCAACCTGGTGCAATGTTATATAACAATATTTATGGTATTGGTGTTAAATATTTGGAGTCCAAATTGAAAATAGTCCTTATTTTTCTAATTCTAAGGCTATATTATCTATATATCTCACCAGGGAAATAGTATCTACTACTAACAATGACCTCTTGGTCCATATTTTGTGCAACATGCACATTATATGCCCATAAAACCTGTCTATGTTGTTGGCGATCCAAGAAAAGTCAAAAAAACGAAACTGCTTTTCAGCTAAATCGCATGCTATTGGCCATATTAGATGATAATCCAATACGAATTTTACGTAGAGTCGAATGGTAGTATAATAATTTTTATGCAACTTTTAATTTTTAAGATATACATTGGAAAGAGTATTTAAAAAAAATTAAATTTCAGTTTAGATCACATATCTTAAAAAGTACAAAGTCCACAGCAATTTAAACTGGATTTTCGTTATTTTCAGGCCAAAGTGCGTATGTTTTGAGGTTTTCATCTTTATCCGAGACCAAGAAAATTTTGCTAATTTTTCCATATATACAGTCGTGAAAATTTGGGATTTTTTGCGATTTTCAAACTTTTTGTTATCATTTCTATCCAAGTAATCACAGGTTAATGAAAATTGCAGGAATTATAAATAATTTTACGTAGAATCGAATGGTAGTATAATAATTTTTATGCAACTTTTAGTTTTTAAAATATAGTTTGAAAAGGGTATTTTTTAAAAAATTGCAAATTTCAATTTAGATCACATATCTTAAAAAGTACAAAGTCCACAGCAATTTAAACTGGATTTTCGTTATTTTCAGGCCAAAGTTGCTAATTTTTCCATATATTTAGTCGTGAAAATTTGCGATTTTTTGACATTTTCAAACTTTTTGTTATAATGTCTGTTCAAACAATGACAGGTTAATAAAAATTGCAGGGGTTATAAGGAATTTGACGTAGAATTGAATGGTAGTATAGTAATTTTTATGCAACTTTTAGTTTTTAAGTTATATAATGGTTACTGCATTTTAAATGAATGGATTTCTACGATCGATCGTACAGCAATTTAAAAAGGACTTTCGTTCTTCTCACGTTAAAATACATATATTTCAGACTTTAATCGTTATTCGGGAGCTATATAATGTTCACACTTTTATACATTTTACACTTTTACCTATAGTTGTGCACACTTTCGATTTTTAATCATTTTCATGTTCTTTTGTCCTTTTTGTTTAGGATGATGATCGAATTGTAGTAGAACAATTCAATTTTAAAATTAGTGAAATCACTCCAGGCATAACACTGCGCAGAGCATATGTATATATATATATATATATATATATATATATATATATATATTATATATTATTATATATTATATATATTATATATTATATATTATTATATATATTATATATATTATATATATATATATATATATATATATATATATATATATATATATATATATATATTGATCACTCAATCATCACCCGTTGTTCGAAGTAAAATATATATAGTTGTAAATACTATAAAAAGTTGTTCAAAAGCACCAGGTTTGCAGTAAGATATTGAACAATGATCATCAGTGATCACAGAACCATATGATAGTTGGTGATCGATTTCAGTTCATATTTCATGATATTTATAGGAAACACATTGTTGGGCAACTTAATATTGCTGTTACCACATCGTACTTCGTTATTGGTTCAGAAAACCTCTTGTAATGCAATTATTAGTCACCCAAACAATCGTCACACCTCTCCCACTCACCCGATATGCTCAAGGTCACAACCAAGAGGTAAACGTCCAGGAGCTTCATGGTAAAAGTCGTCTTCGTTTTCACTACGTATCAGTCGATTTCGATTTCGCACTTTTCCAATGACATTTTGCGTTTCACTGACGCGTATCCACCGGTTTCTCTTTCGCGCTCACCACCGATGACCAACCAAGTCTCAACTGAAGAACGGTCCAAGTGCTCGAGTTGCCGCTAGTCCGGTACCGCGTAGAAAGCCGTATTCGGCAAGCAGTTTTCGCACGCGCGACGCTAGAATGACGGTACGACATCGAGCAATCAATGGGATATCGGCCAGGTAAATTCCTTATTATGTCAACAGTGGCAGTGCTTGAATAGCCTTTAAAACGCCTCAATGGAATGGGTAGGGTGACAATAAAGAAGTAACACCAATATTAAGATGAATTCATAGCGGAATTAAATATATTATGTCAGAACAGGAATCAGAACTGCGTGACGTCATGGTTTCGTAAATATAATTTTGTAATTTTGTTCGTCATTCGAACTTCGGCGCTTTTTGCTTGTGTCCATGTTATTTGTATCATTTATATGGCATTTTTGGCGTTTTAAGTGCTTCATTCTAGCCATGCCATCTAAATAAACTAGATAAATATTCTAACCACACATAGAATAAAGACAAACCAAACCAAGTCCACCCACGTTAATTTGGTAGAAGCACATCTAGATCAAGTGCAAACAACTCGACAGCACTCTCCTTAGTGTGGTGGCTGATTCCAATCAGAACAAAATGAAGTTACCCAATTCCATTATCAAGCTTCTGTGGGTATACAAAAAACGTAATTTCAAAAAATAGGTGTATTTCTGTTTATGCCACTTAATTTAAAAAGTATAAATTCTACAGCAATTTAAACTGGATTTTCATTATTTTCACCCCGAAATACATATATTTTGAGGTTTTCATCTTTATCCGAGACCAACAAAATTTTGTTAATTTTTCCATACATATAGTCGTGAAAATTTGCGATTTTTTGCCATTTTCAAACTTTTTGTTATAATGTCTGTTCAAACAATGACAGATTAATAAAAATTGCAGGAGTTATAAAAAATTTTACGTAGAGTCGAATGGTAGTATAATAATTTGTATGCAACTTTTAGTTTTTAAGATATACACTGAATAGGGTATTTAAAAAAAAATTGCAAATTTCAATTTAGGTCACATATCTTAAAAAGTACAAACTTTACAGCAATTTAAACTGGATTTACATTATTTTCACCCCGAAATACATATATTTTGAGGTTTTCATCTTTATCCGAGACCAACAAAATTTTGCTAATTTTTTCATACATATAGTCGTGAAAATTTACGATTTTTTGCCATTTTCAAACTTTTTGTTATAATTTCTGTTCAAACAATGACAGATTAATAAAAATTGCAGGAGTTATAAAAAATTTTACGTAGAGTCGAATGGTAGTATAATAATTTGTATGCAACTTTTAGTTTTTAAGATATACACTGAATAGGGTATTTAAAAAAAAATTGCAAATTTCAATTTAGGTCACATATCTTAAAAAGTACAAACTTTACAGCAATTTAAACTGGATTTTCGTTATTTTCACACCGAAATACATATATTTTGAGGTTTTCATCTTTATCCGAGACCAACAAAATTTTGCTAATTTTTTCATACATATAGTCGTGAAAATTTACGATTTTTTGCCATTTTCAAACTTTTTGTTATAATGTCTGTTCAAACAATGACAGATTAATAAAAATTGCAGGAGTTATAAAAAATTTTACGTAGAGTCGAATGGTAGTATAATAATTTGTATGCAACTTTTAGTTTTTAAGATATACACTGAATAGGGTATTTAAAAAAAAATGCAAATTTCAATTTAGGTCACATATCTTAAAAAGTACAAACTTTACAGCAATTTAAACTGGATTTTCGTTATTTTCACACCGAAATACATATATTTTGAGGTTTTCATCTTTATCCGAGACCAACAAAATTTTGCTAATTTTTTCATACATATAGTCGTGAAAATTTACGATTTTTTGCCATTTTCAAACTTTTTGTTATAATTTCTGTTCAAACAATGACAGATTAATAAAAATTGCAGGAGTTATAAAAAATTTTACGTAGAGTCGAATGGTAGTATAATAATTTGTATGCAACTTTTAGTTTTTAAGATATACACTGAATAGGGTATTTAAAAAAAAATGCAAATTTCAATTTAGGTCACATATCTTAAAAAGTACAAACTTTACAGCAATTTAAACTGGATTTTCGTTATTTTCACACCGAAATACATATATTTTGAGGTTTTCATCTTTATCCGAGACCAACAAAATTTTGCTAATTTTTTCATACATATAGTCGTGAAAATTTACGATTTTTTGCCATTTTCAAACTTTTTGTTATAATTTCTGTTCAAACAATGACAGATTAATAAAAATTGCAGGAGTTATAAAAAATTTTACGTAGAGTCGAATGGTAGTATAATAATTTGTATGCAACTTTTAGTTTTTAAGATATACACTGAATAGGGTATTTAAAAAAAAATGCAAATTTCAATTTAGGTCACATATCTTAAAAAGTACAAACTTTACAGCAATTTAAACTGGATTTTCGTTATTTTCACACCGAAATACATATATTTTGAGGTTTTCATCTTTATCCGAGACCAACAAAATTTTGCTAATTTTTTCATACATATAGTCGTGAAAATTTACGATTTTTTGCCATTTTCAAACTTTTTGTTATAATTTCTGTTCAAACAATGACAGATTAATAAAAATTGCAGGAGTTATAAAAAATTTTACGTAGAGTCGAATGGTAGTATAATAATTTGTATGCAACTTTTAGTTTTTAAGATATACACTGAATAGGGTATTTAAAAAAAAATGCAAATTTCAATTTAGGTCACATATCTTAAAAAGTACAAACTTTACAGCAATTTAAACTGGATTTTCGTTATTTTCACACCGAAATACATATATTTTGAGGTTTTCATCTTTATCCGAGACCAACAAAATTTTGCTAATTTTTTCATACATATAGTCGTGAAAATTTACGATTTTTTGCCATTTTCAAACTTTTTGTTATAATTTCTGTTCAAACAATGACAGATTAATAAAAATTGCAGGAGTTATAAAAAATTTTACGTAGAGTCGAATGGTAGTATAATAATTTGTATGCAACTTTTAGTTTTTAAGATATACACTGAATAGGGTATTTAAAAAAAAATGCAAATTTCAATTTAGGTCACATATCTTAAAAAGTACAAACTTTACAGCAATTTAAACTGGATTTACATTATTTTCACCCCGAAATACATATATTTTGAGGTTTTCATCTTTATCCGAGACCAACAAAATTTTGATAATTTTTCCATACATATAGTCGTGAAAATTTGCGATTTTTTGCCATTTTCAAACTTTTTGTTATAATGTCTGTTCAAACAATGACAGATTAATAAAAATTGCAGGAGTTATAAAAAATTTTACGTAGAGTCGAATGGTAGTATAATAATTTGTATGCAACTTTTAGTTTTTAAGATATACACTGAATAGGGTATTTAAAAAAAAATGCAAATTTCAATTTAGGTCACATATCTTAAAAAGTACAAACTTTACAGCAATTTAAACTGGATTTTCGTTATTTTCACACCGAAATACATATATTTTGAGGTTTTCATCTTTATCCGAGACCAACAAAATTTTGCTAATTTTTTCATACATATAGTCGTGAAAATTTACGATTTTTTGCCATTTTCAAACTTTTTGTTATAATTTCTGTTCAAACAATGACAGATTAATAAAAATTGCAGGAGTTATAAAAAATTTTACGTAGAGTCGAATGGTAGTATAATAATTTGTATGCAACTTTTAGTTTTTAAGATATACACTGAATAGGGTATTTAAAAAAAAATGCAAATTTCAATTTAGGTCACATATCTTAAAAAGTACAAACTTTACAGCAATTTAAACTGGATTTACATTATTTTCACCCCGAAATACATATATTTTGAGGTTTTCATCTTTATCCGAGACCAACAAAATTTTGTTAATTTTTCCATACATATAGTCGTGAAAATTTGCGATTTTTTGCCATTTTCAAACTTTTTGTTATAATGTCTGTTCAAACAATGACAGATTAATAAAAATTGCAGGAGTTATAAAAAATTTTACGTAGAGTCGAATGGTAGTATAATAATTTGTATGCAACTTTTAGTTTTTAAGATATACACTGAATAGGGTATTTAAAAAAAAATGCAAATTTCAATTTAGGTCACATATCTTAAAAAGTACAAACTTTACAGCAATTTAAACTGGATTTTCGTTATTTTCACACCGAAATACATATATTTTGAGGTTTTCATCTTTATCCGAGACCAACAAAATTTTGCTAATTTTTTCATACATATAGTCGTGAAAATTTACGATTTTTTGCCATTTTCAAACTTTTTGTTATAATTTCTGTTCAAACAATGACAGATTAATAAAAATTGCAGGAGTTATAAAAAATTTTACGTAGAGTCGAATGGTAGTATAATAATTTGTATGCAACTTTTAGTTTTTAAGATATACACTGAATAGGGTATTTAAAAAAAAATGCAAATTTCAATTTAGGTCACATATCTTAAAAAGTACAAACTTTACAGCAATTTAAACTGGATTTTCGTTATTTTCACACCGAAATACATATATTTTGAGGTTTTCATCTTTATCCGAGACCAACAAAATTTTGCTAATTTTTTCATACATATAGTCGTGAAAATTTACGATTTTTTGCCATTTTCAAACTTTTTGTTATAATTTCTGTTCAAACAATGACAGATTAATAAAAATTGCAGGAGTTATAAAAAATTTTACGTAGAGTCGAATGGTAGTATAATAATTTGTATGCAACTTTTAGTTTTTAAGATATACACTGAATAGGGTATTTAAAAAAAAATGCAAATTTCAATTTAGGTCACATATCTTAAAAAGTACAAACTTTACAGCAATTTAAACTGGATTTACATTATTTTCACCCCGAAATACATATATTTTGAGGTTTTCATCTTTATCCGAGACCAACAAAATTTTGTTAATTTTTCCATACATATAGTCGTGAAATTTTGCGATTTTTTGCCATTTTCAATGTTTTTGTTGCCATTTCTGTTCAAACAATGACAGATTAATAAAAATTGCAGGAGTTATAAAAAATTTTACGTAGAGTCGAATGGTAGTATAATAATTTGTATGCAACTTTTAGTTTTTAAGATATACACTGAATAGGGTATTTAAAAAAAAATTGTAAATTTAAATTTAGGTCACATATCTTAAAAAGTACAAACTTTACAGCAATTTAAACTGGATTTACATTATTTTCACCCCGAAATACATATATTTTAAGGGTTTCATCTTTATCCGAGACCAAGAAAATTTTGATAATTTTTCCATACATATAGTCGTGAAAATTTGCGATTTTTTGCCATTTTCAAACTTTTTGTTATAATGTCTGTTCAAACAATGACAGATTAATAAAAATTGCAGGAGTTATAAAAAATTTTACGTAGAGTCGAATGGTAGTATAATAATTTGTATGCAACTTTTAGTTTTTAAGATATACACTGAATAGGGTATTTAAAAAAAAATTGTAAATTTAAATTTAGGTCACATATCTTAAAAAGTACAAACTTTACAGCAATTTAAACTGGATTTACATTATTTTCACCCCGAAATACATATATTTTAAGGGTTTCATCTTTATCCGAGACCAAGAAAATTTTGATAATTTTTCCATACATATAGTCGTGAAAATTTGCGATTTTTTGCCATTTTCAAACTTTTTGTTATAATGTCTGTTCAAACAATGACAGATTAATAAAAATTGCAGGAGTTATAAAAAATTTTACGTAGAGTCGAATGGTAGTATAATAATTTGTATGCAACTTTTAGTTTTTAAGATATACACTGAATAGGGTATTTAAAAAAAAATTGTAAATTTAAATTTAGGTCACATATCTTAAAAAGTACAAACTTTACAGCAATTTAAACTGGATTTACATTATTTTCACCCCGAAATACATATATTTTAAGGGTTTCATCTTTATCCGAGACCAAGAAAATTTTGATAATTTTTCCATACATATAGTCGTGAAAATTTGCGATTTTTTGCCATTTTCAAACTTTTTGTTATAATGTCTGTTCAAACAATGACAGATTAATAAAAATTGCAGGAGTTATAAAAAATTTTACGTAGAGTCGAATGGTAGTATAATAATTTGTATGCAACTTTTAGTTTTTAAGATATACACTGAATAGGGTATTTAAAAAAAAATTGTAAATTTAAATTTAGGTCACATATCTTAAAAAGTACAAACTTTACAGCAATTTAAACTGGATTTTCGTTATTTTCACCCCGAAATACATATATTTTAAGGGTTTCATCTTTATCCGAGACCAAGAAAATTTTGATAATTTTTCCATACATATAGTCGTGAAAATTTGCGATTTTTTGCCATTTTCAAACTTTTTGTTATAATGTCTGTTCAAACAATGACAGATTAATAAAAATTGCAGGAGTTATAAAAAATTTTACGTAGAGTCGAATGGTAGTATAATAATTTGTATGCAACTTTTAGTTTTTAAGATATACACTGAATAGGGTATTTAAAAAAAAATGCAAATTTCAATTTAGGTCACATATCTTAAAAAGTACAAACTTTACAGCAATTTAAACTGGATTTTCGTTATTTTCACACCGAAATACATATATTTTGAGGTTTTCATCTTTATCCGAGACCAACAAAATTTTGCTAATTTTTTCATACATATAGTCGTGAAAATTTACGATTTTTTGCCATTTTCAAACTTTTTGTTATAATTTCTGTTCAGACAATGACAGGTTAATAAAAATTGCAGGGGTTATAAAGAATTTTAGCAACTTTTAGTTTTTAAAATATAGATTGAAAAGAGTATTTGAGAATAGTTGTAAGGTATCAAGAGGGTCTTAATGTAATTAAAATAATTTATAGTAATTGACGTAGACATGCAAAATATGTGTTCCTTACGAAATAGTGACGTCATCAACAGACGCCATCTAGCGTTTCGGATCAAGATTTAAACTGTATAGTTTAAAACCCCAATTCTTCCTTCATAACCTTTATTTACTGCAGAAATATACGATTTTGCGGTTGTTCAAAGTTGTGAATTAATTTTAAGGGAATTTATTGGTATGACCAAAACCATGACAAAAAAATCGGACGGAGTAATGACTGGTAAATAGTGCGGGTGGTGTTGAAATTCTCATTTAACACTTCCTTCTTAAGGCTGTATAATTATTGTTTTCTCTTTCAGAATTTTACCTAAACGCATTAATTGTAGCTTGTTGTAATCGACACGTACGTTCTTGGTGTAACATCCATGACTTTTACCAGCACTTTTATCTGACCTTAACATAGAGTACACATCATCAAAGTAATCCGCAATAAAAAAAGAACTCTAATGATAGTATTTTTGAGATAAAAACTGTTACTGTAATCCAATATTCATTGAAATTAAATGAACATTTTAGTAAAACAAAGACAAGTGCAGGAGAACCATCTATTCGTCAATATTAGAAGTAAGAATTGGTGTCACTGATGAAACAACTACTTCTAATCCTTAAATTTAAAGATTAATCGTAAAATTCAACTTTATTCATCAAGATACCCTTCTTCACCAGATCGCCTTCATATACACAGACTAGTATTGTTAGGCTTCAACTTTGACAATTTCTTTTTCATTCATTAGTGAACCAGTAATCCAGTTGTCATAGATTATTTTAAAACTACCTTTAATACAGACTTACACTGTGACAGGTTCAAACCTTTTACTCATTTCCATTTTATTCAGTTATTAACATAACTTAAGCTAACTAAACTAACCCCGATGGGTGTAACATATTAGGATACGAAATAAAATGAAACTTACTCAACACAGAAATCATATATAAGTCGGTCATTATTTTAGAATTTAAACAATTAGCAAATCCAACCTTTAAAGTTAAGGAACAACTTTCGAAAGAAGCATGAATAATGAGAATTAATAATTAAAATGCAGGACCATCGAAAAAAATATCACTATATAAAAATTAGCTTTCATATATTTGTCCGCAAAACTCTAAAAGTACTTTTATTCTGATATTTTAATAAAAACGTTTTATTGACTTATATGAATGTCATACATACGTTGCTATGGTACCCTTTATTTTGTGAACTGCTTTTACTCTATATCTTTTTTATAAGGATATTCATAATTAAAATATTTAATTATTATTTACCGTGTTGTCACCATCTATCAAATAGTCATGAAAGCTGTAAACTATTTATCTTGCGTACAATAAAAAAACTCTCATATATACATCAATATTGGTTCATTCATAAACTTGTATGAACTCGTCTGTTTCCTCCCCTTACGCAGTCACGGCCTACTCAATACAAACCGAGACCGATCCGTAATCCTTGTTTGTACACCCATCTAACAGATTCGGATTCTTTGACGAATGTCGATGGGTCCCTCGTCGGACCACCAACAAGACTAATTGTTTGCGCGAAAACTTCAAACGTAGCTCACAACGGTTCTTACCTGACCATTCCGTCGAATTCCTTACCCCGTACCTGATCAGAAAATTATAATAACAGTGCAAGAGGACCCGAAGAAGTCGTTGCGCATTATTAGTATCACGTAGTCGAATTCTTTCTCACAATAAATCATTCCTTTCTATGATGCGGGTTGTTAGAAGATGAAAACGGATAATTAAAATTCTTTTGGTAGGCGCTTAATGTTAAAATAATGATGGAAAACTACTTTTATACTTCAAGAAGCTATTGCTGGTTGCCTACATTCAGACTAACGTCATGTTATACTATTTTAACATAATTTTATTTTATCAATTGTTAATATATTGTCAGCTAATATAATAAGTTAAACTTTATCCAAACAAAATAATATTAAAGTTCATTAGTAAACGAAAATAGATAATTGATAATTTTGTAGAACTCTTAATATTAAAATAATGACGGAAAATTATTTTTCATTATATTTTATATCCTTGGTTTTCCATATATTTTAATATACAGTTAAATAAAGTCATTTAAAACAGCAAACGATAACTTAAATATTGTACATCGCAAATTATGTACTTAGAAAATACAATTTCAGTTTTATTATTTATTTAGATTAGGAATTTATTATATATTTCAAATTATTTTATGGTGTAGACGGTGTTAAAATAATTTTCAATGAATTTGAAACCAATATTGTTGGCTGTCTATACTTAGTAGCAAATATTCTAATGTTCTATCACTTCGTAATCACAGTATCCTCTATACTTGCTATAAAATTAATTATAATACAATTAAAATTAAGGAATACAGTACATTTTGAAGTATAAACAAAATTATATAGTGTTAATTTTTTATGACTAAAATGAACTTTTCTTACTGAGTAAATAGTTGTACAATAATTTCGACAAAAAAAACAATTTCAATTATCGATATGAGGCAAGAGCATTATCTGTTATGTTAATTTTCCTTGGTTAAAATTAACATATCTCCTCAGGATCAATTTGTTTTTAACAAATTATAACAACTATTCAATTAAATAGGAAATAACTATCTAAGACTAATTCCCTGCAACTACATATGAATTTAAACTTAATTTATATTTAGTAATATTTAATAAAATATGTTAATTAAATGCTATGAATATCAAATACCAAAACACTTAATCCAACGAAATTTACCTTGTGAAATTTGGAAAAAACGTTTACAATGTAAGAATCCTCTGAACAGTAAGTGAAAGACCATTACTTTTTTATAAATATTTTATTTTAAACAAACAGACTTATGAACCTATGTGGATTTCTTCACTGGTGGTTTGCCTTCACGGAACCCATTACGGAAACGTCTGCGTACGATTTTAAGATGACGGAGGCGGCCAGTTCCGGTGGTCTTCCTCCTCTTGGCCTTAATAGACCAGTTGTCTTAAAAGTACAAACCAAATTAGTTCTTGTACACACTGGGACATAAAAATAAGCTATCCGTATATAAACACTTACAGGAACGCATTTTGGCAGAGGGATAACCACACTGGGCACATTGTGACTTTTGAATGTGGTATGAAGACCTTCCACACCTTCTGCAAAGGGTGTGAGTCTTATTGCGGCGTTTACCAAAACTTGAGGTACCCTTCGTCTACAAAAACAAACAAAAAATAATAGTTAAAACCTTACCACGACTGTCGATAAAACTAAAAACATCTTTGAAGAATAAATCACAAAATATCAAGACATAAATATACTGTACGAGAGGTTAAGATACAAACAAAACTATAACATCACTAAAATTGCACTATATCACTAAAATACTCATTGAAATATATTGCGGGTTTAACAATAATTGATGTCAAGCAAAATAACAATGTATGTTTAAAAAGATGAAGAAAATATTTAAAGAAATTCGGAGATATTTCCGACGACCTACCATTTCTCTGACAAGTAAACTGAAAGAAGGACTACTGTTTTACCGGCGTAAACCCGTCAAACCGAGAACTGTGTCGTACATTCGATCTACTGGTTACGATTAAGTAGTTCTAGAGGTCGTATTAAAATGATTAAGTTAATTGTTTGTTGATTTATTCTTATAACATTTCCACCGATAATTTGCAGTAGTGTCAATATATGTTTTAAATATATTTGTTTTTTGGTTGTGTGGTTTTTGTTATAAACAATTTTAATCTCTAGAAGTTTGAACTCTAGGCTTATAGTTATTCTTTGTTATATTACATATTTTGGTTATTTTATATGGTTGAACAGAATAGAAAAGTGGTAATATGAATATAATGAACATTTATATGATGAAGGCAACCAGTAAAACGTAGTTTTGAAGTGAGGAATGCCTCGCAGTACGGGAGCATTTTAAAGGATAGCGGCAGCGTGAAAAATCGACGCAAATCAATAAATTTGGCGCGGAAAAAAATAAATAAATATAATCCAAGCACGGATCACTGACAGTAACGATTGGGAGCGATCGCTAAACACACATTTCTCTATGTTTTCGGATCGACTAAAAAGTCTAAAAATAAATAGCCAGCCAATTTCGACACATAAACACTGATCGGCGCATAGTTGAGCCGAGATGGACTTGTTTAAAACATCGAACGCTCGTAATCTCGACGTCTAAAGCGTTTCCATAAAAAAGCGAGATCGCCACGCGGGTCCCAGCCTGGTTTCCCGACGGATGGGCATCGTTTCTGGGGCTC
This sequence comes from Rhynchophorus ferrugineus, assembly GCF_030347505.1. NCBI lineage: Eukaryota > Metazoa > Arthropoda > Insecta > Coleoptera > Curculionidae > Rhynchophorus > Rhynchophorus ferrugineus. Next base: position 1,276,681 of record NW_027472586.1, read on the forward strand.
GGTCCCCATCGCGGACACGGATATTGACTCTGGACGGCCCCGGTGGTCCTGACGATGTGCGTGCATTGTTTTCGAACGCAAGACACGATCGAATTTTCGCTCCTATGATTCACTCGAACGCTATTTTTAATATAAACGTGAGTTTGTGCTTGTGAATGGTCTGAGAAACTACGCTAGAGACCAGTTTGTTTGATTGATGTGAGTAATGGATGTGTGTACGTACGAACAATGTCTTGAGGCGTGATCCTGCTCTGATGCTATTTTAACGCGTCACATGTCTTGATATCATCCAGAGTCTGATGTTGTTTACTGTTCGATCGCTCAGCTATGCTATAAACAACATTTCATAATCGTTCCAACGGCTCCAAATCACTTGGAGAACTGGAACAGCCAAAATTCTTAATTTTCTAACTTAATTTTGTTGCATTTTGCATTTTTGTTAAATACATGTGCTTAATTACTCAGTTTCTTGCATTACTAGATAAAGCTCTGGCGATAAACCACTCAATTGAATATGCAATATTCGTATTGGAAATATAATTATTCTAGACAAGCCACGACTGTGATTTAACTTAAGTAATGGTCTTTATGTCAAAATTTAACAATTTAGTGGCATTGTTTATAAGAAATGGGATACAATTTCCAGATTTGGTGTATTTAGGGTTGCTGGTAATAACATCATAATTGCACAACGACATCTGTCGTCTAAATTGTTTATTCGCAGAACTTTCATAATTTCTTAAGGGCTATATCATCAAGTTTACTGCAATTATCATAGAAATGAAGCATATTAACGCAATATAGCATATTTTTGATGATATATCTGATACATTTCCTTCATCCAAAATGAAAGTTGAGTTGATTAATTGTTGTTTCTTGCTTGATTTAATGATATATAGATTGCAAGATGATGTTCACTGGTGGATCTGTGAACAAACAGAGGAAAAGCTCGGGAGGGGACAGAAGAAACGGAGAAAGAAAAAGACACAACGGACGAAACCAGAGAAAACCCGAGGTTGCCGGTTATAGTGACAATACGTTTCCCAAGGTAACGTATTTTTTATTCCTGTACCTTTAAGCTTTTTTAAACACCCACATTTTTCTGTGCTTTTCTGTCAATTTTTTGTTAAGCAACATCTATTTTGTGACAGTGTTGTTAAGAGTTCGTTGATTTTGACAGATGTCTGACAATGTGTAACGTAGACATTGTAAAAACGTATTTATTTTCAAATATGTAGTGTAATAATAGATTTTGAGTAAAATATTTTCTGGATATATTAGTATTTTGCTACAAATTCGAGAGTGCGACATCTGTCGCTAAAATCTACAATCAACTGCGCTAGTTTTGACAGCCGTCCTTATTTAACCTCATTTTGCTTATTTATTTGATATCGCGAAATGTCAGAATGTAAAACATTAGATACAGTATTAATCTGGAATAGATGAATTGTCGAATGACATTCAAATCATCGTGGCGAGTACTTAAAACAATAAAAATATATACCCAGCTAAACTATTTGTTTTTATTCCTTATTCCCGAAATATAAATAGTGACTCTAGTATCCATAAATTGCCTGAAAGACGAAGAGATGTATAGAATAAAATGGTTAATATTTTGAATAAATAAATGTTTTCATTTCCAGACACCTGTGGTCTAAGGGTCTGCAAGTAAAACGCCATCTCTATCCGAACGCAATAATTATTACACAACCTGTTAACTATCTCGTGTGAGATTGTTTGTTCTAGATATCCCATCTCGTTTTTAACCTAATCTCTCTGGCGTTAACAAAGCTCATATATAGTTAAATTAGCAAAACAAGCGCCGTCAACGTTGTTGTGGTACCATAAAAAAATATTAGGTACCTAATCTCGGCCTGTTAAATACGTAAAAAGATTAACAGCTTCGGGATTTAGATAAACCCGCAGTTATGACTATTGCCGCACTAGATTTGCATATTCTCAAGCGTTCACTACAACGGTGGTGTGTTTTCTAGGCTCACACAAGGTCCAGGTTACCTCGGCACCATGGTACCATGCCCAAGATGACTTCCTCCGAAACCCCGGCCGGTTACAGTCCGGAGAGGACGTCGCTCAGCCCCCTGATGCCGGCCGCAGCCTCGGAGAGCGAGGAGGACGCCTTCTCCAGAGCGTTCGGTCGCCAGATCAACAGGAGGAGGGGCGCGGTGAAGCACCAGAGGTAATTTATGGCGGTCGGGTATCGGCTAACGCACTGTAGCGACCGTTTATTACCGTTTTACGGGTCGATAAATCGGGAATAAAGTAATAAAAATAATCCATAAAAATATATAAAGTTGGACTATTTCTCGCCTTCTATTTACAACCGGCCGTAATGAGGATTTCTCGCATTTTTCCACGGTTTAGTCATAATCACGTCTCTGGTTTACGATGTTGTATGTGATTTGTTGCGAAACTAAATCAAACGGTGGATTCTTCGATAATGGCCGTCTGGGTCTGATGCAGGAATATCCTGATAATTCGCTCGGTGGCTCATCAGCAGTGTAGGCTAGGGATGCCGAAAAATATCGATATATCGATTTAAACAATATATCGACATCTTTAGTCGATATCGATATTTTTCGGTATTTTCTCAAAAAAAAAAAAAAATTGTTAAACATTATAAAAAACCATATATAGTCTGTTCTAAGTTACGTTGTATATACGTCACTAAAATTTGAGATATTAAAACCAGGGGCGTGCAACTCCAATGGTAAGTAGTGGGGCAAAGTTTTGATTAGTTCAATCATTGGCGGCTCTGACAACGTGAATTTGATTGGTTAGTTTAAAATAATTATGTAGAAACCTGTAAGAAAAATACTTTGCTTTGATTGGTCTGCCATTTCACGTGATTATTTTGTGACGTCACATTTATTGGCAAATAGTATTCAAATGAAAATCAAATTTAAATTTTAAAATTAATTTATTAAAATAAAATCCTATACAAATATACATAAGTGTAAATGATATAAATATATATAAACAGAAGGCAAAAAGAAACAATTATGAACTCTTTTCTAGGCAAAATTAAAATATCTATAATTCTTCTATAACGCCTTCCCGTATTTGTTTAGTGCCATCAATTTTATGGGATCTATTAGAGTTCTAACTTATCTTGATATATTGAAGGTAAACTTTAAATCCTTCCCTATTGAACACTGATTGTTCCTATAAGTTAAAGTATTACAAATATTTTAGGGATATTTTACAATTAAAAGTAGTATTTATTACTACTAATTATCCAGTTATCTTAATTATTACCTTCTTGTAAGACTTCTTTATATAGAGACATCACATTGACAGCATACGAACAACTTGGTAGATTAATTGAATTTACTACTAACATCTTCATAAGTAAGTTTTGATTGTCTGTAAACGAACAATATATAAACAGACATGTCGTAGATAGATAATTTTATATTTACCTGATAAAAACAATGTTGGATATGCAGTTACCCTAATGATTGTTCGTGAAGGAAGGGTAATTCTAAATTTTTCACTAAAATGTCCGTGACTGACACCATGATGTTGATATATTTGCATTGTGGTTTATCCAGGTAATTTAATACTATTTACTTGATCAACATATTTTTGAAAGGTGCAAGATCATTCTTTGGGAAACGATGTCTAATTTCCGTAGTAGATTTTTACCCCGGTACACTACATCTTTTACTACACTGACGTATTGTCATCAATTTTTATATTATTACCCCATAATAATTAATGTAAAACAGAAAATATGCACAACGTAAAACGAAAATGTCTTGGTCTAAACAAAAACCAAAACCTACAAACAGTAAACTTAAAAATGGACGCCCATAGAAAATGCTGACTTCACACAATTTGATGGACCAATCACGTTCCATGTTAGTGGCGGCACCAGGAATTAGCTACCAGAACTAGCCAATCACAATTTGCGATCGCAGCGCTACCGTTGATTGAACTAAACAAAACATTTCCCCAAGGTCGCCTATACCGTAAAATTTCTATTTTTTCTGTGATTAAAACGTCGATATGTTGTCGCGTCAACTCTGAGTTTTAGTTCAGTTTGGCATTGACATACATCACAATTCTAATTTAAATAAAATAACTGAACAAAAATATTATTAAACATAATTTATTTTAACATTATAGTATATCTAAAAACTACAGTTAACTATACAGCCACAATAGTTTATAGGTTAGAGTTATAACCTCTTCTATTGCTTTCAAGAATTTGGCATACGTCCGATAACTGGACGATTTTGACGATCCCTCGATATATCGATATTTTTTGAAAAAATTAAATATATTTCTTAAACATTTTATAAAACCATATAATTATTTTTAATAAACTTTTTAAATTGATACTTAATTTCAAAGGTCCGGTGTAATTTTGATACTTAATTGTAAGGGTTTATTAAAAATACCAGTATATACTCTAAAATATTTTTCCCCCCGATATATCGATCTTTTTTAAAAGTTAACGAAATCGACATATCGATAATTTTTCGGGGGCTGACGTCCCAAGTGTGGTGCTCGTCAGGTTTTGTTCTAAGATTCGTTTATTATGACTATGAATTTGCCTTGAAAGATTTACGAAGTGTTTACGTTTTAAATTCGCCTAAATAATATGAACACCTGACATATATACAATACTTATTTGTTAATAAGGTGTTGAGCATCATTTGTTTTTGAAATAGGCGCATATCTTCGCAGAACAGATTCGTAGAGTGTCTGAATAGTTTCCAATGAAATGTTGTCCCACATTTGTGCCAAAAAATCCACTAATTACCTTAATGATGTTGGAGATGGAAATCAACTCCTCATTCTCTGTTATAAACTCCCCATAACCGTTCAACTATGTTGAGATCTAGCGATTGTTCTGGACCGAGAAGATGTGTGATAATATTGTAAAGCTTCTCAAACCAAAACTGAACCCTTTTGGCTTTGTGTTTGGCCATATTATCATCGTGAAATATGGCAGTGCTTGACAATATGCAGTCGCAGTAAGAATTTTTTCATTTAGGATGAATATCTATTTATTATTCTCCATTTATTTTATGCCATCATCAGCTAATTTGTCTGCAATATTAGCTAGGATAAGTTTATAGTTAGGAGCTTTTACATTACCCAAAAAATTAGCCACAAATTCCTTAAATGATATCCATTCTTCAAGCCAAGTTTGATCCCACCATTCATTCAAATTATTTACTCTTATGTTTTGATGTATATATGTTGGCTTTATCGACAATCACTTGTTTCGAATGATGTATTAAAGTTACATGGTGACTAGATGATGTCGTTTCTCCTATTGCCATGTTACTGGCAAAAAAAAGTGAATGAATGTGGTTGGGATCAACAGCATCAAACAAAAAGCATTAAAAAACCTAACCTAACTGTTCGACATGACGGTTTTGACATTTTTGTACCCAAAATAACAGTTTCCCATTTAGTATCATTGAGTTATTCAGTATTAATCAAGGAAAACTCTAGATTTCTTATTCAACATCAATTACATTTGTTATTTGATCGAATAAATGTGTTGATGAAGCACATTGAACACTTCTACATATACCTGTTTCATCATATTCCAATTATCTGTGGTAATTCTTGTTGTCAATGACCAAGAATGGCCTGGAGGACCAAAAACGCTCGAAAACAATGAATTGCTAGATTCATTGGGCGAAAACAAAGCTCAAACTCGTGAGGAACCTTTACACGGTTTAACAGTGGATGAACCAACTGTTTCCAGATGTTTGTATGCGATGGAAAAGGTCTGAAAGAAGGTAAAATAGCTATTACATAGTTTTGTTCATGATCAGCCAAAGAATGACGAGTTTTTTGAGGTGTATTGTAATTAACGATTAAAAGTGGATCTACTAGGATAATCTCGAACGCAGGAAGTTATGGATTAGTCCAGCAGAGCCATCAACATCGAGACTGAAACGGAATATTCATGATTAAGTGTGGCTCTGAATATGGTGCGATTAGCAAGCTGCACTGTATTGGGAGATGCTAAAACCGAATAGAACTGTTACTACAGATGTTTGCTGACGTCGGTTGAATAATACATTAGAGGGGTTGTGAAATATACAGTGATGCAGCTCGAATCGGAAGTTTTGCCTACTGACCAGACTTAGCATCCTCTGATTGCCACCTGTTCGGATCGTTGCGGCATGATTTCGCTGCCATATGCTTTCAAAATATTGAAAAGGACGTAAATCGAGTAATGATTGGATCATTGCCAAACCAACATTGTCCTTTTGATATGGCATTGCTATATTGCTAAAAAATGGGAAGAATTAATACTTTTTTAAAATGAAAAAGTGATTAGAATACATGCAAGCATCTAATATAATATGAGAAAAACAGTTTTGTTAAGTTTTAATGTTAATTAGCACGAGAACATTATTTCTGTAAGGACCATCTACTCGTTCAAATACTAGTTTAGTAGAATTAGTGTTTTCATAATTCAAAACTTGATTATTTTAGAATGTTGGTACCGGTGAATCAATACAGCTCTTAAGAACTACCAATGTTTAATGTTCTGGTTAATTTTGGCCGTATTATATCACTCTTAGTATACGGTCCGGATCATCCTTGTACGTAGTAATCAAGATGACTCGGATCTATTTATTGGAAAGGCGCGTGTTTTCAGCGAAGTACAATTACACTCATTAAACCGGCTGGTTTGGTTTGGTTTCGGTTAGATTTTGCCCGTAATACGGTTCCCATACAGACGTGGACTAAAATATATCGCACTATATCGTTATCTTATTTTTATTGTCGTTAGTTAGCGTTGATAATGTCTGACAGTACGCAGATTTTTGTTAATTCAACAATAGAAATTTGTTTAGCCTCTCAATGACTCTCAATATTTGGTTATAAATCGATTTTCGTTCAGAGATAATGCCTGTTTGTTTTGTCCGTTGTTGTACATTTAATAATCTGGAAAAGTTACACGCTTTTCATTCATATAAAGTCACCAGTCGTCCATAACTTTGTCGCCCACGTATCGTAAAGTTATGAGGAAGAAATTCCAACATATTCTCAAGTAGTAAAACCATCCAAATTCATTCAGACCATTCCTGGTAAAGTTACGTTTTTTTTCCAGAGTTCATTCGGTTAAAGGACACAAGTTCGTAGCCAAGTTCTTCCGTCAGCCCACCTTCTGCGCTTTTTGCAAGGATTTTCTGTGGGGTTTCGGTAAACAGGGCTATCAGTGCCAAAGTGAGTGGCTGTGTATAACGGATAGGCCGGATCCTGCTAATCTATGTTCTCTCCTAGGTTGTCAAACGGCGGTGCACAAGAAATGCCACGACAAACTCCTGGGGAAATGTTCCGGTTCCAGTATAAACTCGGAAAGTACCATAGTAAGTATTAATTGAGAAAATAGTGTTGATGATATGGCGAAGTCGCCGCGAGCAGTTTGCGATATTGATAAAGAACGCTAGCTAACAACTTAAGATCGCGTATTTATTAATCTATTTTCAATTTAGGTCTAGTAGTGTTGACTGATCGCCAGTAGCAATATTTTGATTAATTGTTTTTAATGTCCTGCTATGTTTTATCAATTTTTTATGCATATATATTGTTAAAAGTGATATTGATAAAATAAGTGTAGCCTTTTTAATAAGTTCTGGAGTACGGATATTAAAAAATCGATATGGATTCATTATATTTTTCGATATATATGAGAAAAGAAGCGTCAACTTTTTTTTTATCTCTTAGATATAGAGAAAACTTCAAAAATATACGTATTTTATGGTAAAAGATGTTAAGATCTGTGACATAACCTTAAATTCACTCATATTTTAAGAATTCATTTTTCTTTGTATATTTCAGAAATTAAGTGATGCAGAGAAATTATTATACTGCCATTCGATTCAGCGTAAAATTCTCTATAACCTACGTCATTTTCATTAGCCTATGATTATTTAAACAGTATATTTCTAACTTATAATTTTCACTAACCTGCAATTATTTGAACAGAAATGACAAAAAAAAATCTTAAATCTGTTAGCGGTTGAAGAAATGATAACGTATGATAAACCAAACAAAAGTATTTTATTTTATATATTTTCTATTTCTTTAACTCCTTTTTTGATGTAAAACAACACTAACATTGATTTTTGTTGTTCTACTCTATTTCAACAAAAATATAGTAAAATTATATTCCAATTTAAACTAGATCTCTAATGAGAATATTAAAATTTGTAGATATGTTTTTATCCATTACTAAGGATCAGAATTAATACTAAGCAGGCCTTGAACAGTTGAACAATTAGAAACTAACGGATATTTTTTACAGTATCTTCGGGAAAGGTTCAAGATCGACGTACCTCATCGGTTCAAGATCCACAACTACATGTCGCCCACTTTCTGCGACCATTGCGGTTCCTTATTGTATGGTTTGTACCGGCAAGGCTTAAAATGCGAGGGTAAGTATCTAAAAACGTTTTAGAAAACGAATTGGCGGAGGCGCCGGTGGGTTTTGTTGCCAATAATTTCAATTATATAATATTATATGAAAAATTTTTTCTTCAGTTTGATTTTCTGTATAATTTTTTTAGTTGTATATAATTAATTATGCCCTTTTATTACGCACAAATATAATTTTAAAAAAATATGATATTATGGAGAATGCGCTTGGTTATAGGGTTAGACCTTTCTTTTGAAACATTTCAAAGAAAATAACCCTGTTTACTAACAAAATATAAACGTGTGAAGGTCGTCGTACCAATAACAAGAAACAAATTGATATAATGACCGATAAATCCCCGAATACCAATAAATAAAACGTCTAGTATCGCCGCTAAAGCATTTGTTTGGGACTCTGCTGATATATGTACAATTAATAAATTTCCCCAAGTGTTTATAGTTTGGGGAGTCGTTTAACGAGAAAAAAGGAATAAATTGCATTTTTTTCGCACTTCCCGAATTTGTTGATGTTACCAAGAACGAATATTTCGGAACGTATACATGGCGCATACACACAAATATAAAAGCGTCGAGGTCTGGAAAACAAAAAAACCCTCACCGTGTCTATTCCCAACACAATTTCCAAGTGGGTTTCGAAATAGTACGGCGCAAATATTTGGATAGAACACTACACCGAAAATGAAATATAAATAACTCTAGTTTTTTTCGATCGTTGACATATCTTTAGAGGTTTCTGTTGGCATTATGATTGAAGGGGGCGGCGCATCCACCAAAACATTGTAAATGTGTATATTTCAGTCCGCAACGTTGTGAGATCGTTAAAATTTAATTATATGTGGGGAAATATTAAAAAAATCTGTTTTAACTTTACTAATGGATTTATTAATCAATTACTAAAATTAATTAATTGATTATATTAACACTTTATATAATATTAACTGATCTTTCCTAACTTTTCAATTGTAATAAACATAACCTAAAAAAGGTAGCTTTTTAAGTTTTTTTTTACGACAGTTTGACTTTATATATTCATTAAAGGAGACTAGAGTGAAATTAATGGTTGTATTCGTTTTTTTTTGCCATTTTAGTCCAACGTTAAAGGACATAAATTGACGTATGAGCTTTTGATAAAAAATTCGACGTTAATAATGGCCATTTTTCGGATCGCTGGGAATAATTACTCTCTAATTTGATAGAAAATTGATCTATGGACGAAAAATATGTGGTTTTTTTACACGGAGTTGGGGCTTTTAGTACAGAGATAATTGGGAATCGATAAATTATTATTTCCGGCTAAATAATTTGAAAAAGGCTGTAATTTGTTAATGTATAGAAAAATATCAGGTTTCCTATTAACTACTGTGCACTCCAAAGAAGCCACTGAAAAGTATTTAGCTAAAAATGAAGTAATATTTATAGAACACGATCCTTACTTACCAGATTTGGTGACGTGTGAGATAATTTTTTTCAGTTGAAAAACAATTGTAAGTGACAAGTAAAATCTTATTTTGATAATTTTCTTAAAGATATATTACTGAAAGCTCTAAATAAGAAGAAGAGAACTGCAATATTAACTATTAATTGAGAATTCAAACAACGTATTACAGCTTCACCCTCGTATATATAAAACTGTAAAAAAATCAGTTGGAAAAGGTAGAGGAACATCTTTATATTTGTACTTTTATTTAAATATTGCTCTTTATATGGGATCCTTGCGTGCTTTTTTCGGTTATAAGGGGATGTTTTTACGTCAAAATTATGTTAGTTATGTTTATCTTTATTTTTATTTCGTACCATTTACCTTATATTTGATTTTTTTTCTTGATAACCTCCATAAATAAGAGTGAACACTGCGATAATAATCTATTTATTTCCAGTATCAGGATGGAAATTCGTATTTACAGAAAAATAAACGCCTCCCAATTGTAGGAACCTGGCGAGATGCATCCCCATACATTAAAAAATAACGTAATATCATGTAGTGTATCTTTTATATGCAGTGTGCATAAAAGAAGCTATTTCGCTGCATCTGATCCAATCGTTATGTTTACTCGGGTAGATAGATTAAATGATACAAAAGTCGGCGAGTTCGTAGGGCTAGAGTGCGCGCGCAAATAACCTCGATATCCCCCGCCGTATAATCATTATCGTTGCGTCAACATCGCGATCAATTGTCATACCTTTATGGTTATTTGTCCAGTAAACAATGGACTGTTGGGGGAATTAATTGGGCGAGCGGGCGTAGAAATGCACGCTCCGAACAGGTAAGTAACCGAGAGGCAGCGCTAATGTTATTGTTATCGTTGGATATTGTCGTTATTGCGTTACGGTGCCGCAATTCCGACGAGATTCTGCTTCGGGGACCCTTGACGACATCGTTGGCAGGAACGACGCCGAAGTGTGGGATAATGGGACGGTGTTGGTGGCCCAATTTCTTTGTCTAATCGAAATAAGAACACATACGTTAGTTTAATTCGCTGTTGAACGGCATTTTGGGTCGATTTTTATCTTTTGCCTTTTTTTGCTTCAACTTTTTCATTCCATAAGTTCGATCTATTTGGCAAGTTCAACAACGATAATAGTTTTTGAGGTGCAGAGGAAGCTGAGTCCATTAACTTCTTTCCGATAAACCATAACACGTCCCCTCTGAAGAAACGACTAGGTGGATGCATAGGGATGCATTAATAAGAACCAGAAATGATTATAAAAAATTTGGAAGGGGCAAAAAATCGCATTTTTATCTTTTGCCTTTTTTTGCTTCAACTTTTTCATTCCATAAGTTCGATCTATTTGGCAAGTTCAACAATGATAATAGTTTTTGAGGTGTAGAGGAAGCTGAGTCCATTAACTTCTTTCCGATAAACCATAACACGGCCCCTCTGAAGAAACGACTAGGTGGATGCATAGGGATGCATTAATAAGAACCAGAAATCATTATAAAAACATTGAATATGGCAAAAAATCGCAAACTTTCACGACTATATATCAGGAAAAAGTGTTTGTGACTCTCGGATACAAGTAAAACTTTCAAAATATATGTATTTTGGGCTGAAAGAAACGAAAATTCATGATAATATACTTTAGAATACGGGTTTTTAAGAAGATATAGGACATAAACTGAAATCCACCAATTCTTTGTAAAATCACTTTTCCTAGTATATCTCGGCAACTAAATGATACACAAGAATTATAGTATCACCGTTCGATTCTGCGTAAAATTCTCTACAATTTCATTAATTTTCGCACATCGGAACAGAAGTGACAGCGAGAAGCTTGGACTGGCGAACAGTATCATGAAGAATGAAAGAAAAAAGCGAACATCATAGGTCCGTTAGTTTGCAGGGTCACGTTGAACACCATATCTGTCGTCGAATATAAAATACAATATTGTTTCTGGGGATATTTATATTGAAATCGGCTTTCTCAGACTTTACAGTCTGAACATCCCTGGTCTATTTCATGTTCCATCCAACCATCCAACCATCTCCACCAACAATTCGATTATTCCACTAAGCAGACGGCAGGAGGAGCGGGAAAAGTCGCATTATGTCGTCGAAACTAATTGCGGCGCTTGTAATTTTCCAATTTCGACAATCCAGGCTGGAAGTAAGTGAATTATAGCGTGGTGCTCTAATGGAAAACGGCCAAGTGGGGGATGGAGGAAGTTTGCCGAGCCATTCCGACGGCCCGGTCTTATGATGGATCTTGACGGTCTCGAGATGTATAAGTTGTCGAATTTCGATTCGCCAGCTCTCCTCGAAGTGCTATTTCATGCGGTGTATTTGCCAGGATATTGTTTTATCGGGTTCCGGTCGAGATCTCTGGGGTCTTGCCGTAATTGTTCATAATTTTGCATAGATTACATCGATTTTATCTCTATCTCTGTTGTGCGTTATTCGTTCTAGTCTAAAAGTATTAAAAAAATCGGTTTCTTATATATCCAAAGGCTGGTCATTGCGTTATTGTATCATTAAACAGAAAAGGATGAAAATTTCATTTGTCCCTTTAACAGGTTAACTCAAAAGTCCACGGTCTACTATAGTAAAACACATTTTTTTGGAAAAATTATTTTTTTAATTGGACATAATTCCCTTGAAGGGTGATACACTGATTATAGCGACCCTCCAACTTTTCGATATCAGTTTTGTAGTGCAATTTGTCCTTTGCTTCAAAATACGCTTCAGTTTCGTCGATCACCTCTTCATTCGACGAAAATTTCTTCCTAGCGAGCATTCTTCTGAGATCTGAGAACAGGAAATAGTCGATCGGGCCAGATCTGGAGAATACGGTGGATGAGGAAGCGATTCGAATCCCAATTCATTGTTTTTACCATCGTTTTCACTGACTTGTGACACGGTGCATTATCCTGGTGAAGCAGCACTTTCTTTGTCTTCAAATGCGGCCGTTTTTCGGCGATTTTGTCCTTCAAACGGTCCAATAACGCTATGTAAATGGTCGCTGTTGATGGTCATTCCTTTTTCAAGGTAGTCAATGAAAATTATTACATGTGCATCCCAAAATACAGACACTATAACCTTCTCAGCCGACTGTTGCATTTTCACACGCTTTGGAGCGGGTTCATCGTGTGCAGTCCACTCGGATGACTGTCGATTGGACTTCGGAGTGAAATGATGGAGCCATGTTTCATTTATTGCCACATATCGATGCAAAAACTCGGGTTTATTACGCTTGATCATCTTCAAACACTGCTCCGAATCATTAACTCGTCGTTGTTTTTGGTCAAAAGTGAGCTCGCGCGGCACCCACTTTGCACAGGGCTTTCTTATACCCAAATATTCGTGAATGATATGTTGTACGCGTTCGTTGATATCTTTAAAGTGTCTGCTATTTCATTCAGTTTGAATTTACGGTCATTCAAAATCATTTTGTGGATTTTTTGCCTTCACCGTCTTCGGTGCTCAATTCACCACGTCTGCACTTAGCATACCAATCCTTGATTGTTGATTTTCTTGGAGCAGTGTCCGGAAACTCGGCATCAAGCCAAGTTTTTTCTTCAACTGTATTTTTTCCTTCAAAACGCAATATTTCATTAACATGCGAAATTCCTTTTTATCAATTTTTTTCACAGTAACAAAAGTTGCTTCACTCAAAATGCTATAATTCACAAACTAATAATCCTATAGCTGTCAGATTTATACACGCATCTTTTGAGGGTTAGGGCTAACTAAAAAACATATGGATTTAATTCTAGTATCGCCATCTATATGTCAGACCGGGGACTTTTCAATTGACCTGTTATACAAAAAATTAAATTACCAATAAACAAATCTAACTTAATATTACTGTTTGAGTTAAATTTTTTTGTTAAAAATATTTGATTTTCTGGCAATTCTTCGGTTTGTAAACTATTTTTACGAAGTGCTTATTGTTGTTCCCGTTATGTTAACATACCGAAAGCACCGTTCTTATTGTACAGGTGTTGGGAACGTCCCGACGCCCACCTAGTAATTACACAGTAAAAATAGTTTCGATTGGCACAGATATCCCGGCTATTTCGCTTGGTTAGAGTCAGTGTTGCGTCCTGACGCTTACCAAACCGTTATTTTGCGTGCGATTCTCTCTCGAAGTGTCGTATCCGAACGTGTGTCCGGTGTCCGGGACAAGTTATACTCGATCCGAAACCCTCTGGTTAGTTCTCTTTGGTTTCCCTACTATTATTTTATTTTTGGTGTGGATAGTGCTTGAAGGATAATGGAGTTTAAGGCGTATATCGAAGTAAATTATTCATTCGTGTTCGTGTAACGTCCAACCGTAACAAAATTTGTTTCTGTTCCTCATTAGTAGTCGTGTTTTTGATGGTCATGTTAAGAAATATCGATATGTTTTCGTTAGAGTTTGATCCAGAGGGAGTAGATCAATAAGTTGCTGTTATATATTCTTCTCGATTAAACATAACTAACACATATGTTAAAATGGTGGCTTTTTAAGTTAAATTATATCTAGTGTAGAGTCACTAGGTTACTATAATCATTAGGTATAAAAATACTTCGAATTTTCGATGACTATGGTTTGCTAATTTTTGTCAGAATTTCCGTCAATATTATATATATAATTCTAGACATATCATCAAAATTTTGTATGTTATTTATGTATATCTCCATAAATACATTATACTTATTTATTTAAAATGATTGTGAATTAGTTTTGGGGGCTAATTTTTGTGTAAAATATTTTTTTCTCAAAGTATATTTTCAGCCTTTCAATTTTTTCATTATTTAGGTTACTATAATCATTAGGTATAAAAATACTTCGAATTTTCGATGACTATGGTTTGCTAATTTTTGTCAGAACTTCCGTCAGTATTATATATATAATTCTAGACAGATCATCAAAATTTTGTTTATTAATTTTGTATATCTCCGTAAAGATATTATACTTATTTATTTAAAATGACTTTGATTTAGTTTTGAGGGCTAATTTTTTTTTAAAGTACATTTGAAATCTTTAATTTTTTTCATTATTTGTATTATATCATGTTGAAATATATTTTTATGGTGTTAGAGTTTATACATTAATGGTTATTGGTTCAATGTTTGACTTAAATGCATTAATTTTATTCGACTTTCATTTTACGACGAAAATATTTCCCAATACACTGTTCAATAGTAAAATATGAGTTAAAATGAATAATAATAAAATAATAAAATGAAAATAAGAACTCAATGTATTTAGTAACTATAAACTTAATAATCAGGGTTTGTTGACTTGTTAATAACATACATGGCAATGTGACCACCATTCCATCTATCACCCACCATCCTTTTGTGAGTAGTTATAACAAAGAACAAAAGATATGGTAAAAATTAATAAGAAATAATGTGAGATAAAAGAATAGTATAGTTGTTTTAATACTGACTATGAAAGAAAATACACAAAAATCAAGGAAAACTAAAAGGAATTCAAATAAAAATTCAGGAATGAGGGACAAATCAGAACAAGAATACCTGGAATGGAGAAATTATGTTGAAAGATGGAAAACTGAAGGAAATAGCAAACCAGTACCAGTCAATAATTCGTTATGATAGGTTTATTAACGTCTCTTGATCTAAATATCATTAAGTTTTGATTAATATGTTAGTATATTCGTAGTTATCATGACTTTTTTTATTTGAAACGCAACATAAAAGGAAAATATCAGAATTTCAGTCAAATTCCGTCCTATAATATCAGTGTCACTGACCTCTTCCTTATTCTCACTTTACTCAACAAAGATTTTTGCACCGAATAAATAAGAGACGCAGAAAACGGGATGTAGCAACAGGCGAGAACGAAAATCGAGCGAATTATCATGTTGTTTATGAGTTTTCAATAGTTGGAAATGCATTCATATTTTTTTTGGATCCGCTTGGTTGAACTATAACGTGCGTAACTATATTTAGATTATTTGAAATTCTGGGCATCTTCTGACGCAAATTTACGAAAAACAATCGATTTTCTCTGGTTTTTTTCTCGCTGGTGACTAGACCAGGCATTATTTCCAAACAGTCCTGATGCATAGGAATGTTTGGAAACAAAATTGATAGTTGGGGGCCTTGTTTTAGTTGATGTCACTCGCAATTCATTTGTTTTCTTCTTTGCTTATGGGAAGCTAAATTTAAAGCTAAAGTTCGTGTAGTTTGGTTCGCTTCAACCTTATGATATCCTACGTGTTGCCCAATAGTTGTACTGCTTCGAACTTACTATGATTTGGTAACTCTATTTTATGTTATAATGCGAAATTTCGGATAACTTCGTAAATCCATTTGAGTTCAAGATTATCGTGCAGCTCTTCATTGGTTACGTAGTAATAATAATTGATATCTAATCGAAGAATTTGTACCAATTACTCTGTATATGATTTCAAATTTACAAAGAAGCTTCATTTGAACATCATGTAATAATGATGTGGTTTGTGCTTCATTCGTTTTGATCCCAGATGTTCTTATTTTACATTAAAATTACAAAAATAATGTGTAGTCTTCAATCAATGTGGTCTTCGTCAGCAGTTTAGAGGTGATAATTAATCTATAGACTTTTTTGAAGTTGATCACAATTGTTTTAACAAATCTATGGTCTGATATGTTTATTATTACTGACAATCGCAGTATATTTCAAATATTTAATAAAATAATGTTATACCCTATTTTTCGAATCTTTTTTCTAGAAACTACCTTTTATATATGATATTTTATTAAGTACAAAAGAAAATCAAACCTTCCTTCGTCCACTGCTATTCCTTTGAAGTTGTACAATGGAAGTATATCCATGTTTTCCTTTTGAGGTTTGTTGTTTGCGCTAGTAATATCGCTGAAAAATAGTATTTTTCCAATATATAGCTTAAAAATTCGCAAAACACAATGGTAAATACTGATATTATGTTCTATATAAGATTATACGTTAGTGTATCTATATATAAACGGTCTGTATATAGTCAATTATTATTTCTTTGATGTTTACAACTCATTTTTCGACAACTCTGTCTGCGTCTTTCGTATGAGGTATGGAGGTAATCTATTTTTAACGATATATGGCCAATTAAGGAAAAAGAAACGTTTTGCTACTTTTATAATAACTTTTATAATAACACAATATCAACCTCATCAGTATATTACTGAAAATGTTATTATAAAATATCAATAATTAATAATAAAAGATAATAAAATTCTATTATCCATTGTTTTATAAATAACAACAACTGTGTCTCTAAAACAATGTATTTTGTAAACTAATAGTTGGAATTATATCAAACTTTGAGACCAAATTAATTCAATTAGTAATATGAATGTGTGGATCACATATCACGTGTACTCTGTATACAGTCCAAGGCTTTTTGCTTTTATTGTTTAGGAAGCTGACTAAGTCTAACTATATTTTTGATGTCTGTGGTTGCTGTACTCCTTTTACTTGTATGTATTACTGCAGGTTTCTTGAATTTGCCTCCGAGGCATGAGCTGCAAGATTTTGAATACCTTACCTCTCACCTGTTGTGATACTATCTGGCTACCAAAGCATTTTGTGTCTAGGGTAGTAGCTTTTGGCTCGATTTATATCAGATGACAGTTTAGACACTTATATAGTAAAAATTGTTCAATACTTCAAATATTCTAGTTATATGACCGATAAATTGTTAGTTTTACTCAACTTATCAAATAGGTATTTTAATTACAACTAATTCAAATACTGTCCGACCCTGCCTATATATTATACTAGGTGTACCGGAAAATCATTGCCGGTTTTTCTAACAGATATTTCTAGAGTATGCAATGTTATGATTTGACACATATGTCATTTTACTCTATTAGCATCAAGTTTTAGAAGCATTTGAGTTATATTGCGCGAAAGTAACATCGTCATAGATTTATACCTCTTTGAATATATCAAGTTATGCGACTGAAAATGTGCATTATTTTACTTATTTAATAAAAAGAGACAAGCTGATGAATTGAATCCTTTGCTGGTAGAAAATTACGATGAGCATGCTCTAACCTTCGAAACATGCGAGATGTGGTCTCGAAAATTCAATAGTGGTCATTTCGATGATCAAAACAAAGAACGTTCTGAGAGACCATAGGAAAAGTTTGAAGATGCGAAACTTCGAGAGTTATTGGATGAAGACCCAACTTAAACAGGGCCCGAGGACACGGCAAAGTGATTTTATAGCACGATAACGTGCAGTCTCATAAAGCAAAACCGGCCAAGGAAGCGTTGAAAGCACCCGCCGAACTCTCCAGATATTGCATCGTCTGACTATCAACTTTTCGCACCAACGGGACACACGCTTGCATAGCAGCACTTCGTCAATTTCGAAGAAGTTATAAAATGGCTCGATGAGTCGTTTTGCTTAAGAACAAACAATTTTTTTGGGATGGGACCCATAAATTGCCTGAAAGATGGGCAAGATGTATAGAATGTTATTGCCAATACCTTGAATAAATAAATTGTTCCATTTTCTTGAAAATTATATAGTTTTTTCCAAAAAAAAAGATACAGTAATGAATTTTCGATACACCTGGTAAAAGTATCTGGGTTAGAATATATTTTTAACATTATTGAATAAATGAAATTCAAAGCAAAAAGTTAAGAAACAAGAGCATTGAGATATAAATCCGAATTTAAAAAAATCTGACGAGTATTTTTATTCCTAATGATTTATCGCGACATCTCCGAAATATTAAAGACGCGCCATCCGATTTTGGCACTGTCCGCATCAAAAACACCTGCCGCATCACTTATCATCACGAATTAAGTCATCTTTCGAACAGAAAACGAATTAGACGTGTCAAGAACTAACTCTAGACGTAGGACGGTCCAGTGCTCGTTGTTTGAAATTCTCGTCTGTCCGTCCGATCCATCATCATCATGCCGTACTACTCGGAGCTCGGTATCTACACGCCGAGCAGCAGTTACACCTCCCCCCTCATCAAGGGCCCCTACTCCAACCACTCGTCCATCATAGCCTCCAACATCCTGCCCCTTCCCAAGCAGATCCATCGCAGCAATTTTCGGGGGTTCAAGCCGCATCTCACCACCATCAGCGAGGCGAACGCGACCGCACCTCTGAGACGGATCAGCTCGCCGAAAGTGATCTACCACAGTTCGCCCAAGGTGCGCGTTCAGCGACCCATAAAGATCAACACAGCGGACATCGACGTGTCCGTGAATAAATACAATAACTATGTGGAACGAGGATCGGCGGAGAAAAGATCCCCCACGTCCAGGTCCGAGCCTCCGCCGGTGCAACCGGAGAAAGAGGCCAAACCCAACACGAACATCAGACGCGATCGAGCCACCATCCGTCTTCAAACCATCCACAAGGACGCGCTGGAGAAGGAAATCGGTACGATCAAAAGTTGGAGGGATAAATTCAAACCTGAAGAACTGGTAACGGAGGCTAGGGTCAAACGGAAGTCACCAGGGGAAAAACTCAAGGAGAAATTCCTGATTAAAAGCAAGAGCAAGGAGAAAATACCGCATACAGAGACCCCCAAGCTAACCCGGAGACCTTCCGTGAAGAAAAGCGCGAGTTTTAAGGATATTTGTAACGTGATAACGTCCGATCGGGCAATAGAGGACCTAAACCCGGGTCAGCCCATTGATATACGTCGGCGGCAAAGCAGGCAGGTTTCCCACGAAGACATCATCAAGGAAATCGAGAGGACGTCGTCGAACTTAAGCCAGGAGGAGGTGGAGTTGTTGGACGCGCTAATCAAAGCCGAGAACGAGGTGGGTTTGTACGAAACCCCACCGATTATCGACGATAAACCGAAAACGAGGAAGAAGAAAGTAACCAGGAAGAAGACTGTGGAGGGACTGATTAAAAAGACTGATAAAAGCGATCTCCCATCCGCGGAGACCGATGGAGCTGTGAAGAAGTCCGTGAGCGAGGGCAACGTTTTGGACGGTGCAAGTTCGAAGCTGAGAAAGGACAGCTCGTTACAGAACATGGTGAAGGACATCTCGCAGGTCGAGATTGAGATGATCCCGGTTAAGCAGAAGCCGATAATAACCGGGTCTGTCGGCGATATCGACGAGAACGCCAAAAGCAAGTTGAAGTTGGTCGTGGAGGACTACCAAGTGCATGAAAGTCCCACGCCGCCTAAAAAAGAGAAGAAATTCCGCTTCAATGTCACCGTGGAGGAGTTTCCGGTTAAAAAGAAAATACACTTCCCCAAACAGAAATTATCCGATCAAGATTACGGGGTAATGCACTTACCACAAGCCAAACCACTAGTATTGAACAATCTCATGAAGAAGAACATCAGCAAACACACGGGAACTGTTACAGAAGAGCCGAAAATATTCAAAAGAAAAGAACCCCCAGTGGAAGAAGCCAAAATGAAGAAGAAACTCTTAAAAAGTTTGTCAGAAATACAAGTTAGAAACAAAAACGATAACTCACTACAAAAATCCGGAAGCAACGACAGTATGTGTAGCAATTTTACCGTTTTGGTGAACAAATCCAAGAGCGACGAGGGTTTTACAGCCGGGGATTCTCGCACAAGCAGTGGGAAATTGAAGATAATCTCCATCGAAAAGAATTTGACCGATAAAAACAACGCTGCAGCGTCACTGATCAAAACTACACGCAAAGACTTGAAAGAAAACACATTCTTGTCTAAAGGTGATCTGGGACAGAAGAAACCTCAACCTCTTTGGGCTCAAAGAAACAAAGCTGCGAAAACT
Organism: Rhynchophorus ferrugineus; assembly: GCF_030347505.1. NCBI lineage: Eukaryota > Metazoa > Arthropoda > Insecta > Coleoptera > Curculionidae > Rhynchophorus > Rhynchophorus ferrugineus. The sequence continues at coordinate 1,297,303 of NW_027472586.1, forward strand.
ATCAATATAACATCATCTGTGGAAGAGAAACTGAAGATATCACCTAAAAATAATTTAGAAGAAAAAGTTATTGCACCAGAAACACAGTCCCCATTTTCAGATAAATTACCAGAAGCTTTGGATGAGAACAAAATCACTTTGGAACTGAAGAAATCTGAACCTCTTCTGGCTCCAGAAAACAAAAAAGAAGAAAATGTCCATGGATCATCAAAAGAAGATGTTGTTGAAGTTGATTTGTCGAAAATAGCATCTACGGAAGTTGAAACAAAAGAGATCCAGTCTCCAACAACAAAAACAACATGTGTAGAAGATACAGTAACAGAAACACTAACACTTGACGTAGAGAAACAAGCTTCCACAGTTGAAACGAAAGGTACTGAAATAAAAGAGATTCAATCTCCTGTTTCTGACAAAACAACAGATGGAGTTTTGGACGAGAATAAGCAGAACAAGTTCCTGTCCAAAGTTGATCCACAAAAGAAAAAACCTCTTTGGGCCCAGAGAAACGAAGCAGCGAAACTGTTAAACAAAAGTAAGTCTCTGGAAGACAAAGTAAAAGAAACACCAATATTGGATGTAAATAAACAAGCTGCTGCAGTTGAAAAGAAAGATGATGAAATAAAAGAGATTCAGTCTCCTGTTTCTGACAAAACAACAGATGGAGTTTTGGACGAGAATAAGCAGAACAAATTCCTCTCCAAAGTTGATCCACAACAAAAAAAACCTCTTTGGGCCCAGAGAAACGAAGCAGCGAAAATGTTAAACAAAAGTAAGTCTCTGGAAGACAAAGTAAAAGAAACACCGATACTGGATGTAAATAAACAAGCCGCCGCAGTTGAAAAGAAAGATGATGAAATAAAAGAGATTCAGTCTCCTGTTTCTGACAAAACAACAGATGGAGTTTTGGACGAGAATAAGCAGAACAAATTCCTGTCCAAAGTCGATCTAGGACTGAATAAGAGTACTCTGGAGGACAAAATAAAGGAAACACCGAAAAAAGCTCCCGCAGTTGATTCTTTGAAAACTGAAACCAAAGAGGTTGAAACAAAGCAGATCCAATCCTTAGACTCAGATAAATTAACAGAAAAAGTAACTCCTTCCGTCAACAATTTAATCCAAAATGAAACCATCATGATAGAACCAGATGCTGGTGATAAAGTGGCAGAAGAGGCAGTTACAGCCACAGCTACCTCAAATCAAAGTACATTGAGGCAAAATAGTGGACCAGTTGAAGTAAAATCATCAACTGAAGAACTCAAACCTCCATTAGAATCGAAACAAGATGAAATCAAAGACCTAAAGAATGAGAAAAGGGAGGAATTAGTTCCACAAAAGTGTGAGATTGAAACCAAAAAGTCAAAAGAGCCAAAGCAACCTCCCGAAACTGCAGATACTCAACTAGATGACTTCTGGACCGATACAGATTCCGTACCATACGAGCCTCCAGTGCTTGGCAGGCTCACGCTGGATATAAGCGAACCAGAACCGGAATCTCTCGAGGAGGTTCAGCAAAAGATGACCTCCAAAAGGTCACTGATCCAGAAGGCGAACAAGGACGACCCTGACCTGAAAATATTCGAACCCCCCACTCCCCCACCCCAGGAGCCCGTTAAAGAGCCCTCTCCTGAACCGTCGTTTGTGCCTTTACAGTCCAACCGTTTGTCCCAGTGGATGCATCCGTGGAAGAAGCCCGAGCAGAAAGATGATGGTCAGGTGGAGCTCTTCGCGAAGCCGAAGTTCATCCGCGCTCGTCATATCCCCCGTCGTTGGCAACAGAACGTGAATAGTGAGAGTGAGGACAGTACCACCACCGATGACGAGGACAGTTCCGGAGAGGATAGCGAGGAGGACGAAGACGGCGAGGAGGAGGCCGAGGAGGAGGAAGTTGAAGACGAGGAAGACGCCGGCGGGGAGAACAAGATCGGAGCCAGCACGTCCAGCACCGATTCGGGATTCGAGTCCGGAAGAACGAAGAATAAGGGTTTGTGTTTCAGTGTTTCATTTATTAACCGCTTTCTAAACGTTTGATGATTGCTCAACAAATATTTCAACGCAATACGACTATTAATAATCCGTAAATCATATGTACTAAGAAACACAAAACGAATGAATCACCGTACATTCTCTTTCTGCCATTCCCCGTTAAAAATCTCACGTATACAAGCTAGCCAAACTTCACAGGCTGCCAAGTGATTTATTCACAGTGGTAAATTAGTGGAACGTCAGTAAATAAGTATCCGTGAAAAGGTGTCTCATCTAAAAATATTGAGTTTCAAAAGCTACTGTTTTCGTTTACTGCGTTTCTTCGCTTTCGCAGAAAACTGTATCTTTCTGATGTTTTGAGGTCGACTAATTTTGTTTTTTTCTCTAAAACACTAGCTTAACACAGATACGGGATTCTCCCACTAATAATTTAGACTAAAGAACTTTCTTATAAATCTTTCTTATGAAACTAACTATGAATCTTATTTTGAATCGTTATTGTAAAAGTGATTGTTATCCAGTAATAAAGTGGAATATACCGATGATAATATTAGCAATTTAATATAAAAATAATTTGGAATATTAGTAAATATGAAACTGCAATCAGGAATATACAAGAGAAATATACGTATTATTATATTAAGTTGCAGAAATCTTATTGATATGTACTAATAAAATGGAATATACGAATAAATTGGAATATACAGGCGATTATGAAGTTATAATCAAGAATGTTTAAAAATTGTTAAGGAGTATTTAATTATAACTACTATGAATCTTATTTTCAATTGTTATTGTAAAAGTTATTGTTATCCAGTAATAAAGTGGAATATACCGATGATAATATTAGCAATTTAATATAAAAATAATTTGGAATATTAGTAAATATGAAACTGCAATCAGGAATATACAAGAAAAATATACGTATTATTATATTAAGTTGCAGAAATCTTATTGATATGTACTAATAAAATGGAATATACGAATAAATTGGAATATACAGGCGATTATGAAGTTATAATCAAGAATGTTTAAAAATTTTTAAGGAGTATTTAATTATAACTACTATGAATCTTATTTTCAATCGTTATTGTAAAAGTTATTGTTATCCAGTAATAAAGTGGAATATACCGATGATAATATTAGCAATTTAATATAAAAATAATTTGGAATATTAGTAAATATGAAACTGCAATCAGGAATATACAAGAAAAATATACGTATTATTATATTAAGTTGCAGAAATCTTATTGATATGTACTAATAAAATGGAATATACGAATAAATTGGAATATACAGGCGATTATGAAGTTATAATCAAGAATGTTTAAAAATTGTTAAGGAGTATTTAATTATAACTACTATGAATCTTATTTTGAATCGTTATTTTAAAAGGTATTGTTATCCAGTAATAAAGTGGAATATACCGATGATAATATTAGCAATTTAATATAAAAATAATTTATAATATTAGTGAATATGAAACTGTAATCAGGAATATACAAGAAAAATATACGGAATATTATATTAAGTTGCAAAAATCTTATTGATATGTACTAATAAAATGGAATATACGAATAAATTGGAATATACAGGCGATTATGAAGTTATAATCAAGAATGTTTAAAAATTGTTAAGGAGTATTGAATTATAACTACTATGAATCTTATTTTGAATCGCTATTGTAAAAGTTATTGTTATCCAGTATTAAAGTGGAATATACCGATGATAATATTAGCAATTTAATACAAAAACAATTTGGAATATTAGTGAATATGACACTGTAATCAAGAATATACAAGAAAAATATACGGAATATTATATTAAGTTGCAAAAATCTTATTGATATGTACTAATAAAATGGAATATACGAATAAATTGGAATATATAAGCGATTTTGAATATATTCAGGAATATGTAAAGATGTTTAAGAAGTATATAATTATAATTACTTTGAATCGTTATTGTAAACCTTATTGGTATCTTCCAATAAAATGGAATATTCTGATGAAAATACCGATTTGCAAAAACATTGAAATCTACTAATGAAATGGAATATGCAAAGGTTTATATCCAAATCTTTATATTTTTGTGGTAATATTATACAGTTTTAGTTATGAATATATGTGCTAGAGCATTATAATATAGTTTTACAGTAAAATTGTGTTTGCCCAAATAATAAAAAGAATATATCAAGATTTATTGCATGATAATCAAGAATATGAGACTATAGCTTTGATATTTCGTAGCTTAGTCATGTAAATTGACTAGAGTTATTTTTATTTGACATTTGAACGACGCTGAATTAAAAACAGTTTTAATATCGACAGCTGGCCGATGTCATATCCCTGTATTTATGTTTTTTTTTCTCCAAGCGCATGAGTGTTTTGTTGTGACGATTAGCGTCGCGAATCTTGCCGCTAATTATTTATTTGTTTTCGCCATTTTTATTTTCGAAGTTGACCGCCGTCCAAGATCTAAAAAAAGCGAGCGCGCTTCGCTGATTACGCCCGGTGGCGGACAGAACTTTCTTGAAATTATCGACGATTATCCTCGCCGCACCTTTACACGTGATCTCGCTCTTGATTTACGAGAAAATCCGTTCTGTCCGTTGATATACTCCCGCTACATATGAGGCACGATTCTGTTTACTTGCGAGACGCAGGCGATCAAAAACACTTGGATGTTTTGGCATTAAATCACTCCCCAGGCTGCATTCTTTCCCAGCTGGAAGATAAATCCTATAGAAAACTGATTTATTTTATTTTCTCGTTGCTTAATTGTGTTCTCCTAATTATTTTTTTGCAACGGAGAAAACTGGAAACCTATAGTCCATTCAAAGTTAGTCTATGTACAGAATCATCTAAATTTGTGACGTCAAAACGTCGCAATGTTGCCGCATCAACTCTCAGTTCAGTGCAGTTTGGCTTTGACATACAACAAAATTCTAGTTTAAATAAAATAATGAAGCAAAAATGTTATCAAATATATATAGTTTATTTTAACATTATAGTACATCTAATGCATATATTATCGAAGGACTTAAAATTACAATTACTATTACACTACCCATGAGGTAGTGTTCTAGGTACGTTTCTTTATGTAGTGGCATCTCCTTGGAAGCCTAATCCACCTAATTAACAATTATATATCTAAGTAATGTATTTTACTTTCATTAGAGAGAATATTTATCTTTTTACGTTTAGTTCTTATTTCCTTCGATGGTGTGTTTACTTGTCAACTCTTCAATTAATCATTGAACTCTGCCTAATACATTTACCATATCTTCTCCATCTTCATCCTCTCCTCATACATTCTAACCTAGTGCTCATGTTTAATTCTGAACAATCATATCTATGCACACAAATCTTTCACACCCTGAAATACCATTTTCTACAGTTATAATCTATTCACTATGTACACACCTTTAGTTGTTTCCACTCTCACCATTCTCAGGAATGTCCAGCATTGCACAGTATTATCACATATCCTGAAAGTTTCCTTTAGTCACTATCATTTTCCGAATCACTGTCCAAGTCAATCACTAAACTGTTAATTTCAAATCTGCCTAAAACATGTTCACGATCCACCATTTATCAACTACTTCCTCTATATGTCTTATCGAGTTCATCCAAATCGAAGGTGTTAGGTCGACAATGCTTCCTTCCACAAATACAAAGAGTTCTTGATGGAATATCTTTCTCGACAAGAATCTATATTTTGACTTTAATCATTTGTTCTACATCCCAATTTTTCCTTGGTTCTTTTGTCTGTACCATTCTGAAAGGTGAAATAAATCAACACTACAAACAGATGCCTAGTCACTAAGTACTAGTACCGGAATTTGGGCTTGTATTATTTTTTATTCATTTGAAAAGAATTGTAAAACTTCTCGGACGAAAAGGTTAATGTCATCATTGCCATCTCAAACTGTCAAAAGACCTTCATACAGCTTAGAAATTAACGAATCAAGTATTTCTATATAAAGATATACGATGGAAAAGATCCAGGAGGGAAAATGGTGAATATTGAATGAAAAGGTCATTTCGTACTGTTTCAACATCGCGGATTTATTTCTTGCTATGCACAAAAAGTAGAGTTTTCTGTAGCGTATTGTGACTGGCGACGAAAGGTGGATCTAGTACAACAATTCGAAGTGAAAAAAGTCACGGGTTAGGTCAAGAGAGCCATCAACATCGACATTAAACCAGATTATCAATGTCCATAAAGTCTTGCTGCTCATATGCAGTGTATTATGAGCTCGTAAACGGAGTGAAGCTGTTACTGCAAGTCTCTACTGAAGTCATTTCAACAAAGTCAATGAAGTATTGTTGCGAAAATACCAACAATAGCAAATAATAGCCGCAGGCATCCTTTTGTCTGAAAATACTGTGCCACATGTTCCAAAAGTTGTAAAAGATACATTGTTGTAGCTCGAATTGGAAGTCCTACAGTTCTATAGTTCCCAGCATACTCACCAGACATAGTGCCTTCTGATTATCACTTACTCACATCGATACTGCATGGTTTGACTGGAAATTTTGTTTAATTACATATCCTAAGTCCTTGGTACAGTATAGTAATATTTACTGCACAAAAATATTACAAAAAATGTCTTCTGCCACCTGTTAAATGACAGTTAACTCATCAGGAATCTCTATTACTTAAAAAAATCATACGACATATAATGGCTAAATAATAAATCGCTTTGAATCATACATCAAACATTACGAGTTAAACTAAATAAATAAAATCTGTTTTAATAATACATTTTATTACAGTTCAGTGATTTTCTGAAAATATGTTTATATAAAGCTCCATACTAAAAATCCTATAGCTATAATTCGATAGTAAAGAGAAATATACATGTCCAGTTATTAATATTTGATGTCTGATGTATTGAAAATGTTTTATCCAATTATCTTAATACATTTTATTCTTTGTTTAAAAATAGCAGAACTGAAATTCTATTTTAAAAATATAAACACTGATTTTTGATGATATTTTACGTCGAGCTATAGAGAGAGTAAGTGAAAAATTACATTTACTTGTTTTAAAAATATTATTAATGGTGTTGGCAGTGCATGCTCGATTATATATAGTTCTGGTAATGATCGTTATATCTGCATAAACTTTTGGAATTCTACTGCTTACGTCCATAGAGTGTTAATTTAAATTAGGAATTCGCGATTTTAAACTGTAAGGACTGCGAATTAATTTTAGAACATATTCGTACAAATTTTACATAATCTCTGAAAATATCAAAATCAGTTAGTGTTTTCTGACGACATTTTCAATCAACACTCATTTTTAGAAAATAAATTTGTTGTTTTATAACTTCAAAACTAATTGCTAATATACTAATATAAAAAATTATACCACCATTCGACACAACATAAAATTCTTTATAATCTGTGTAAAATTTCACGACTATTTAGGAACTAAGGAAAAAGTGCTAAAAATTTTCACATCTCGTATAAAGATAAAACCCTTAAAACATATGTTTTTCGGGGTAAAAGAAACGAAAATCGATATTAAATTTCATTAGAATGTATGGTTTTTGAGATATGTGACATAAACCTAAATTCACTTATTTTTCGAAAATACATTTTTCATTATATATCTTAAAAACTAATGGCTTTATGAAAATTATTATAAGACCACTCGATTCAGCGTAAAATTCTCTATAATCCTTGTGATATTCATTAACCTGCGATTATTTGAAGGGAAATGACAGAACAAAAACTGAAAATGGCCAAAAATCGCAAAATTTCACGACTATATACATGGAAAAAGTGCTAAAAATTTTCACTCCTTGTATTAAGATAAAACTCTCAAAACATATGTATTTCGGGGTAAAAGAAACGAAAATCGATATTAAATTTCATTAGAATGTATGGTTTTTAAGATAAGTGACATAAACCTAAATTCACTTATTTTTCGAAAATACATTTTTCATTATATGTCTTAAAAACTAAAGGTTTTATGAAAATTATTATAAGACCACTCGATTCAGCGTAAAATTCTCTATAATCCTTGTGATATTCATTAACCTGCGATTATTTGAAGGGAAATGACAGAACAAAAACTGAAAATGGCCAAAAATCGCAAAATTTCACGACTATATACATGGAAAAAGTGCTAAAAATTTTCACTTCTTGTATTAAGATAAAACTCACAAAACATATGTATTTCGGAGTAAAAGAAACGAAAATCGATATTAAATTTCATTAGAATGTATGGTTTTTAAGATATGTGACATAAACCGAAATTCACTTATTTTTCGAAAATACATTTTTCATTATATATCTTAAAAACTAATGGCTTTATGAAAATTATTATAAGACCATTCTATTCAGCGTAAAATTCTCTATAATCCTTGTGATATTCATTAACCTGCGATTATTTGAAGGGAAATGACAGAACAAAAACTGAAAATGGCCAAAAATCGCAAAATTTCACGACTATATACATGGAAAAAGTGCTAAAAATTTTCACTTCTTGTATTAAGATAAAACTCTCAAAACATATGTATTTCGGGGTAAAGGAAACGAAAATCGATATTAAATTTCATTAGAATGTATGGTTTTTAAGATAAGTGACATAAACCTAAAATCACTTATTTTTCGAAAATACATTTTTCATTATATATCTTAAAAACTCAAGGTTTTATGAAAATTATTATAAGACCACTCGATTCAGCGTAAAATTCTCTATAATCCTTGTAATATTCATTAACCTGCGATTATTTGAACGGAAATGACAGAACAAAAACTGAAAATGGCCAAAAATCGCAAAATTTCACGACTATATACATGGAAAAAGTGCTAAAAATTTTCACTTCTTGTATTAAGATAAAACTCACAAAACATATGTATTTCGGAGTAAAAGAAACGAAAATCGATATTAAATTTCATTAGAATGTATGGTTTTTAAGATATGTGACATAAACCGAAATTCACTTATTTTTCGAAAATACATTTTTCATTATATATCTTAAAAACTAATGGCTTTATGAAAATTATTATAAGACCATTCTATTCAGCGTAAAATTCTCTATAATCCTTGTGATATTCATTAACCTGCGATTATTTGAAGGGAAATGACAGAACAAAAACTGAAAATGGCCAAAAATCGCAAAATTTCACGACTATATACATGGAAAAAGTGCTAAAAATTTTCACTTCTTGTATTAAGATAAAACTCACAAAACATATGTATTTCGGAGTAAAAGAAACGAAAATCGATATTAAATTTCATTAGAATGTATGGTTTTTAAGATATGTGACATAAACCTAAATTCACTTATTTTTCGAAAATACATTTTTTATTATATATCTTAAAATCTAAAAGTTTTATGAAAATTATTATAAGACCATTCGATTCAGCGTAAAATTCTCTATAATCCTTGTGATATTCTTTAACCTGCGATTATTTGAACGGAAATGACAGAACAAAAACTGAAAATGGCCAAAAAGTGCTAAAAATTTTCACTTCTTGTATTAAGATAAAACTCTCAAAATATATGTATTTCGGGGTAAAAGAAACGAAAATCGATATTAAATTTCATTAGAATGTATGGTTTTTAAGATATGTGACATAAACCTAAATTCACTTATTTTTCGAAAATTCATTTTTCATTATATATCTTTAAAACTAAAGGTTTTATGAAAATTATTATAAGACCATTCGATTCAGCGTAAAATTCTCTATAACCCTTGTAATATTCATTAACCTAATGTAATTAATATAATGACAAAATCACAGGAGACCAAACTGTCAATAAAACACCTAATTTTTATGTACCATACGTTAGTCATACAAATAACTTTTTTTTTTCATTACAATAATGGATATTGTCAGGTAGCATATAAATGACGTTTTGATCAAAAATTCATCTGGCCTCATCAACTGACTGATTCACCGGAATTCTAGCTATTCCTTTAACTCTATATTGTTTATTCCTTAATACTAAATAAAGTTAAAGAACAAAGATCTCTTAAAACATACAGAACTCTTTAATAGTAATAACTTTGAAAGGCATGATATATAGATATTAAAATCTAATCCAAGTAGCCTTTGGAACTATAAAATATTTTTATCAAGAATCAAAATTAATATGATTTAAAAGCGATTATTTTGAATATAAGCCTGTTTTAGATGAGGTGATATTTTTCTAAGAAAATTCAGTTGCTAATTCAAATATAGACGCGAAAACGTCCACGATATACAAAGCCAGGCTGGGATTAAGACTGTCGACGTTTATATTTTATCTCGATGACGTTACGAGGCTGACATTGGACCGACCAAAGGAAGCAGAATAAAAGTTTACATCGTTCTATCGGTCGGAGATTTACGGTCCTCTTCGTATATCGAATAAAACGAATTTATAGCGACAGGTAAAACTTCAGTGTCGCGCATTGATACACATAACAAATTCGATCGAAATATTCCTAATAAATCTCTAAAATGCGGGATCCCCGAGCGATCTTATTCTTTCATCTGGGTAGCTTGAAAAATTACCGTCTTGTGCCGTGTATAGGGGCTTCTGAACTTGACGTATTATAGAGGCCATGTTGTCGAAGCTATATGTGTCAAAATTGAAGGTTATATTAAGCGGAAAAACGAATTTATTATTGTAAACGGGGCTTTATTTTATTCATTATTATGTGTTATAAATTTTCTCAAGGAACATTATGTTCTACGAAATGAACAATTTCCAGCCAATTTCCAATTTCCAATATTATATCTTTAAAACAGATTCAATAAACAAATTGCATTTAAATATATATATATATATATATATATATACTAGCGACCCGCCCCGGCTTTGCACGGGTGTAATGCTGATACTAAATTAAATACACTACAGAAAAAATATGAACGTTGTATATAAAAACATAGCGGCCCGCTCCGACTTTACACGGGCATAAAATATATATGCCTATGTCACTCAATGAAAACATGATTAAAATCGATCCAGTATTTTTGGTTCATTCTTTACTGCCCTTGGCCTGCACGCATTAAATTTGGAGTAAAACAATTCCTCTTCCCCTATACTTACTATGAAGATTTCCTGCTATCTTTGGAATATCTAAATTCATACAATTTTTATTACATTACACATTTTTAAACGCAAATTTTAAATTTGTAATATCTCCGAAAATATTTGTTTAATTTACATGCTGTAAGGAACCATATTGATCTATATTAATTGCACACTGTATTTAAGGTACTTAATTCGATAAGGATTAATGCCGTATTGCTTAAAATAGCTTCGTAAATAAGCCATTTTCTCACGTAAAAAGTAAACAATAAAAATGGTTAATGTGGGTTATCCCTAAAAGATAAACATATACCATCGCGGACTTTTTTGTAGACCTTTTTATGGTGTACAATACTGTAGTACATTAATTTGATCTAACTCGTAGGGTTAGGCAGCGTTTTTGCTAATTGCTAAATAAGCCTAAAAAAATAGGTTAATTTACGACATCACGTTAGAAACCTCTAAAATTAGCAATGTTGCCTTAGCATATTATGCATGTATTATACATATAAACCTTCCTCTTGAATCACTCTATCTACGGAAAAAAACCGCATCAAAATCCGTTGCGTAGTTTTAAAGATTTAAGCGCACATAGGGATATAGGGACAGAAAAGGCGACTTTGTTTTATACTATGTAGTGATTATATGTTATAAATTTTCCCAAGGAACATTATGTTCTACGAAATGAACAATTTCCAGCTTTCAAATATTGTATCTTAAAACAGATTCAATAAACAAATTGCATTTTAAATATATATATATATATATATATATATATATATATATATATATATATATATATATATATATATATATATATATATATATATCTATATATACCTTAAAAACAATACTATATTTGGTTTCAACCTCAAATTTATCCGATGGAACATCGTGTCCTGCGAGATGATGTTCCTAAGAAAGTCCTAACTCTTAAAAAAATATTCCAATATTATAGGACTGTCAAGGAAAGAAACACATCCATAAATTTTACAACATTTTGTACAATCTATAAATAAAAAAATATATAACAAATTAATATTTGACGTGATTTACAATGAGAATCGACACTTTTTTCCCTTGAAATTATTGGCAAGAACCCACTTACTGTGATCGAAATATTGAAGGGCAATTTTCTCATTTTTCCCATTCAGAGTGCGAGGTGAACTGTCACAAGAAATGCCAAAAGTTGATGGCCAACTTGTGCGGTATCAATCAAAAGCTCGTCGTCGAAGCCATCGAAAAAGTCAGGAAAGGTAAGGCGAAGGTTTTTTTTTCAGCTTTCTGTCTCCGCAGTAAATCTCAAAACTGTCCGACTTCTATACATATAACTAAGTTTCTTACATATTTTTTTCGAGCGTGTTTCGGGATATTCGGTTACTTTTTCGCATACATCAAATTCGGGGGAAATTTCATTTAGGATACAAACACAGCGCGCAGTCGAATAATCGATATTCGACAGCGATATCCTAATATATATTTCGATGTATACTTCGGTTCCCACCCGAGAGATTGAACGTATCTCACTTTTGATTTTTATTGAATTTACAATTTCATTTTTCAATATTCGGACGAGTTTTTATCGAAAGAAATGGCTCGACGTTTTGCAGTCTCGATATTTAATGATATTTGTCGATACAGCTTGATATTATATAGTATTTCATTAACAATTGAATGAATAATTGCTTGATAACAGTGAAAAATCAAAAAGGATTAAATTTGATGAAAAAACAGGTTCAAAAGGTTCCATTAAAAATCTGAGTTTATTGTTTCAATAGTTTGGAAGTATTTTATTAGCAACATTACTTTTTCTATCCAAAAAACTGACGCCAACATTTTTGCCCAATTTTTAATTATAAATTTATTTCACAGCCGAAGATTTTGAGTCATGTTTGCCAACTCACTGTAGTAAATATTTTATCCAAACTCCTCAAACTCTATTCTTCTTATAGTCACACAATTTTTTCTCACACACCAACTGCCATATCAGCTGTTTTTACAATAAAAAACTTCAAAATATGTTTGAAGATTCAACCGGTTACATTACAAATATCTTTTTTCACCATTTTATGGCATTTGCTTTATATTTTTTGATTCCACACCTTATATACATTTGATATCGAAACTTGGCTTAAAATTTTAATCGAAAAAGAAATATAATATTAACGTTTTATTCACTCTATTTTAATCAACACTCGCTGACGTAATTTCGTGAATATAATCTCGTGAATAAGACAAAATCATTTCTTATTTTCTCAATACAAAAATATATGAGAGAAATTTACGAGGAATATTTTTAGAGTTTTTCTCCGTTATTTTTATCACCTGTGGGTCGAGAAATCTAAACAATAAAAAAATACCTGACCAGTGAATAGGATCTGTATTTTCGTATCGCACATGCTTTGTACACTAAATAATGTTATGAAACGTAAAATGTGGCCGGCTGACGAGCACAGTTGGCATTAAATGCTTCGACAAAGCCTCATATATAAATTTTACGAGACTTGCTAAGGAAGTGGTGATAATAGTTGTTATTCTCCAGATAATATTAGCCGAGGATATAATTTAGACATTTTGTACCGGTAGATTACGTTAATGGTCATTTAAATACAGACCGTAAAACAATAATTTGCTATTAGTTAAAATATTGGCATTTAAAATGTAAATATACTAGTTATGGTATTTTTTAGGCGCGTAATAAGTAATAATGATTTTGTTTGTTTTTACTTTTATATATAGCAGCAGTCGCTCAAAATGTTGTTAATTTACTTTATATCTCACTATATTTATTTGCTTTAATGCTACATTGTTATTATTGTGTTATTTTGTTTGAAATTTCTTTGATTTCCAAACAACTTTAGGTTGGAAAAAATTAAATTCGATTTTTTCTCATAGACGGTTTGAATATATGGATCCGTTCACCTTATAGCCCGGATCTTGTTTCGTCTGACTACCATTCGCCTTTATGAAAGCCTGGGAAATCTCTTGATGTCAATGACCAGGTGTATCTTCCCTTAAATCCGAATCATTGTCAAATATTTCTATTGATAATGCAATTTTAGAAAACAGTGAGAAGTGTCTTTCTTATGAACAATAAAGTCCTTGAAATTTATAAAGTAATTAAAAGCGTCTTAGGAACATCATCTGCCACATGATGTTCCATAGGATATATTATTATTATAGTTTTAGTTAAAACACTATGACACTAAACACTAGTGTGATAGGGAATGATATGAGTTGATGTTGTGATCATTAAAATGGCTCCAACATTCTCTGAAGGAAATTGAACTCAATATGATGCGAGATACTCTTTTTTATAGTTATACAAGGACTTTTCAGTTGATGTACCATACGTATACGTAAAAAATGTGAAAAAATATTGATGCCATACACTAAAGACGTGTCGATTGGCGATAATTTGTTCGAAAATCGTCGAAACACGAGTAACTAGTCTAAATATACTCATACTTGCGCTAGACAAACATTAATTTAAAACAAAATCCGATAAGTCACAGGTTCTACGCGGTCGTGACGTAGACCGCTCAAAATAACGCGTCGACGCTTCGCCAAAATTCAATGGTTAAAATGAAAAAATAACAAAAAACTCATCATAGCGGTCTAGCGTCACGCGTTAATAATTATAATTGTTGATGGTAATCTGCGAAAAGTACTTCATTATCTGTTCGTATATCGAATCAGTCGTCAATCAGTCAATAAATTTATATCGAACACTGAAAATTGTGGAATATTATTTCAATAAAATAACAATTTACCGACTGACAACAATGTTTGCCATAACATTGTTAAATGTTGGGACTGTGATTCACAATAGATGGTGTAGTTTATAGTGCGTCCCTAAATTTACTTAATTATGATTTATCTTAAATTAAGGCAAACATATTTCTGATATTTATGTCATATATATATTTTTATTATTTAATTATTACATTGTTACCAGTCGTTTCCGACTAACCTACAATTTGTCTTTATGATAACTTAAAATCTAGGTATATAACTAAGAGGACCCATGGGTCCTACCTCACTCTCTAGTGAAATAATGTTTATACATGTCACTGCTATATTTTTTATTATATGCATATCACTACACAACACCACACAAGGTCAGCTGGTTTGATTCTTTTGACTCTGTGTCCTGTTCTGGTGGTATCTAAAAGCTGTAATACTTCAATATTCTCATGAGAATGGAGTCTTTCCTCATATCCCCTTGCAATTCTCTCGATTTCTTGACTAACTGTGGGTATCTGAAGGTCTCGATGTAGGTAATCAGTCCTATAGTATTTGGGTGAGCCCACAATACCTCTCAGGACTTTCTCCTGAAAAAATTAATTTTGTTTATGTTACTCCTTGCAGTTCCCATTATTGAACTTCGTATGTCCTTATAGGTTTCAGTATTTGCTTATATAATAGCAATTTATTATGTAGTGATAATTGTGATTTTCTTCCAATTAGCCAGTACATTTTCCTATATTTCAATTCCAGTTCTTTTCTTCTTTATATGTTCCTTCCAGCGAAGTTTTGCATCAAGATTCATTCCGAGATATTTAGCGTTGTTGCTATATGGAATGATATATTATTTAATGTTATTGGTGTTTGTACGGTCTGATTGTAGGTGAACTGCACATGCACAGATTTACTTTCGTTATGTCATATGTATGAAAAACTATAAACTCTAAAGCAATTTAAGAGTATTTTCGTATATTTTCAATCCAAAATTCATTCCATATTTTGAGAGTTTTGGTTAAAAATATATGCTACTTTTTCTGTAATTTTTGCTGTCGTTTTTAGTCAAATAATCACAGGTTAATGAAAATATCAAATGTTATAAAGAATTTTTTCAATAGGGGATATATATTGAGAGTTTTGTCTTTATTAGAGAGTACAGACGCCTTTTCGACATATATATAGTCGTGAAAATGTGCGATTTTTTACCATTTTCAGTTTTTTCGTTGTCATTTCCCATCATATAATCACATATTAATAAAAATTACAAGAATTATATAGAAATTGATGCAGACACTCGAATGGTTATATAATATTTTATATAAATATTTTAATTAAGATATATATTGAAAAATTATAACGCAAATAATGAGTTTGTTTATCTTTATTTTGAACTTCGAATAAGATGTTTAAGATTTTCCAAAAAAATAATGAATTTGCTAATATACAATAATCAATTTAGAAAAACTTTTCACTATTCATCTTCATTAAGCTTTAATGTCTAATTGGCATTATCAACTAATGGAGTCTAGAATTTAAAAAATTTTTTTCACAGTTGGTCCTATTCTGTGAATAGCAAACTTTCTTATATCTAAATAGTGTTCTACATTGTTATCTAGTTAGTTTCTACTAACCCTAAACTGTTTATTGTTGGAATTGCATAGTCTATTGTCAGAAAAATGACGCTTTTTCTTTAATAAGCAAAATAATCAATGAATATTATCAATTGTTGACAACATTTAATATACTAGAGCTTAACGGGAACGAAAGGTTAATAGAGTTGTCCATTTTTAGGTTCTATAGACAGCCGAGACTCACCCGGCAGTACTCTGAATCCAGCGTCGAACCCGGCATTCGCTTTGGACTTCAACGATCTACCGGAGGAGGTGTCACAGTCCAGTACCTACCAGAGTTTCCAGAGGAGCGGTCGTATCACGCCTCCAGCAACCACTATTCCACGTTTCCGAAAATACTGCGTGGAAGACTTCAATTTCCTCAAGGTCCTGGGCAAAGGAAGTTTTGGCAAAGTACGTCATATACGTTTTTTTATTTAGTAGAAACACATCGGGATTAAGTTATCGGGTCATGAATTCGGGTATTGAATATTTTCAGTATTACATTCCGTCAATTTTCTATAGATGTTCTGCTATCTGAATCAGTTGTTATTATTGCAGTTGTTGTGATGTTAGTAGTTAGCACTTGGTATTATTTATGTTAGTTTTAGCCTATAAAAAAATCTTGAATATTACTACATCTTTTATTCAAATGATACTAACAAAAAAATTAAATCCATATATAGTCTATTTAAAGTCTTTTTGTACATACGTCATCAAGATGTTTAATGTATTGCCTGTCGCAATTTCTAAATTCTTTTTAGAATTAGGCAATATTTTCCTTCTGATTTTATTCTAGTTGAAAAGAGATACAATGCTGTCTGATTAGTTCGAACACGTAAATGAATGAGCCTGTCAAAGTTGTCCGGTTGTCAGACGTATGCAAAATTCTTGAAAGCAATAGCGATAAGAGGTTATAACTGTAATTTTTAGGTGTACTATAATCACTACATAGTATAAAACAAAGTCGCCTTTTCTGTCCCTATATCCCTTAAATCCTGCGCTTAAATCTTTAAAACTACGCAACGGATTTTGATGCGGTTTTTTTCAATAGATAGAGTGATTCAAGAGGAAGGTTTATATGTATAATACATGCATAATATACTAAGGCAACATTGCTAATTTTAGAGGTTTCTAACGTGATGTCGTAAATTAACCTATTTTTTTAGGCTTATTTGGCAATTAGCAAAAACGCTGCCTAACCCTACGAGTTAGATCAAATTAATGTACTACAGTATTGTACACCATAAAAAGGTCTACAAAAAAGTCCGCGATGGTATATGTTTATCTTTTAGAGATAACCCACATTAACCATTTTTATTGTTTACTTTTTACGTGAGAAAATGGCTTATTTACGAATCTATTTTAAGCAATACGGCATTAATCCTTATCGAATTAAGTACCTTAAATACATTGTGCAATTAATATAGATCAATATGGTTCCTTACAGCATGTAAATTAAACAAATATTTTCGGAGATATTACAAATTTAAAATTTGCGTTTAAAAATGTGTAATGTAATAAAAATTGTATGAATTTAGATATTCCAAAGATAGCAGGAAATCTTCATAGTAAGTATAGGGGAAGAGGAATTGTTTTACTCCAAATTTAATGCGTGCAGGCCAAGGGCAGTAATGAATGAACCAAAAATACTGGATCGATTTTAATCATGTTTTCATTGAGTGACATAGGCATATATATTTTATGCCCGTGCAAAGTCGGAGCGGGCCGCTACGTTTTTATATACAACGTTCATATTTTTTCTGTAGTGTATTTAATTTAGTATCAGCATTGCACCCGTGCGAAGCCGGGGCGGGTCGCTAGTGTTAAAATAAATTTTATTTGATAAAATTTTTGTTCAATTATTTATTTAAATTAGAATCGTGTTATATATCAAAGCCAAACTGAAGTAAAACTCAAAAGAGTTGATGCAGCATTTTGCGACATTTTGATGTCACAGATTCAAATGACGTGTGTACAAAATAACTTTGAACAGACTATAGAAATCATCACTGCTAGAGTGTTATTAATAGGTACATTACAACTGAATAATGTAAAAATTCAAGACTAGTTTTAGTATGTATATACTAGTGTGTTGTGTAAGTCCGTGACATTGAGCAAATGCATTACTTATTTTTTTCAATCACGATTGCGATGGAAAGTGATTCCTCTCCTGAAAACTGTATAATTTTCCGAGTTTTTCCATACAAATGGTTTGTTATAGTTTGGCCAATTGTGAGTTGATTTACCATCAAAATTCCTTTTGTATTTTACGGAATATTCTTATAGAACACCCTAAATGCCTTCTAATATAAATCTGACAGAATTTCCAGAAGAACGATCGCGTCACGCTACCAGCACTATACCACATTTCTGAAAGTATTGCGTGGAACTCCTCAATTTCCTCAAAGTCTTGGGAGAAAGAAGTTTTGGCAAAGTATGTCATATGCGTTTTTTTTGTGTAGAAACACATCGTGATTTAACTATCGGGTCATGTTGCGCCGAAACTATGTCAAACATCGAACGTGTCGGTTTATTTTTTGTTGTTTCTCGCGACAAATAGATCCGCCGATGCATTTTTGTCGCTTTTGTTAACGGACCGGCGAAATTACGGGAAGCAATGCGCTCCAGTTTCGAAATAATCGGGCGGCACGTCAAAAAAATCAGGTTCAGGTAAAAATACCGGCCTCAAAATTTCGAAAAACCTCATTAGCCCCGAAAAAACGAAAGAGAAAAAGGCCGGGCGCCGCGCGTCGGGATACGTAGCGATCGATGATCGGGACCGCTTTCCATTAACGTGGAAAAATTGAACCGGAAGCCGTGGATCCGCCGATGGAAAAAACGGTTCCCAGATTAATAGATCGCGGCGCGCTGCTACCAACTATTCTGCCTCCGAAAATGCAAAATACAAAACCGACGGATGTTACTTTATCATATTTAGAATTTTTGTTGGGGATATTACTTCGTCTATGGATTTGTATCACTTTTGTTATCCATTTTATTGACAGAATAACTATGGCAACCTCTAAATACATAATAACATGGAGAGAATCCAAGAAATACTCCAAACTTGCCTCTATATATATAAAAATAAATTGTTGTTCGTTAGTTTCGCTAAAATTCGACAAACGTTGAAATGAAATGAATGAAAAACGTTTGAAATAACCACGGAAGTTCAGGGAAGGTTTGTATGGTTAGAAAATATGGAATAATTGCGAAGAAAATAGTAAAAACAACAATTTTGTGTTACCCATACAAAAATAAAATTTTTGTTATTTGTTTGTTAAATATTTATGGGTGGAAGAGGTTGAATACTAATTAAGACTATCGGCCACTATTATCAAGACGCGGTCAGAAAACGTATTAGACATTGACCAACAACAGAGTTCAAATATGTAGTGACAATTCCAAGAAGACGATTTGATTTAGATCACATTTAAGCCACGCATTCATTGTCAGATCGTCATTAGATTTCCCAGATTTACGTTCTTTTGATTACATTGTGTGAATTATTCTTTTTTTGGTCAAATTATACGTGTTGAACACAAAAACTTAAACGGATTTTTTGTAACATGTACCATTTTAAAGTTGTGATAAATTAAAGTACTATAAATAAATAAAAACATATGAAATAACATTTTAACAATGAATCAAATCAAAATCAAGTGATCAATAGAGAAAATTAGCCATATACTTTGAAAGGAAATGACGAAATATTAACTTTTTTCATACCTCGGTCGAAAGTACGCACTTTCGTCCTTAGCAACAGAGAAGAAATATAAACATTTACTCCATGTGAGAAGCACACCCGCGCCCTCTATAACGGCGGCAGGAAAGAATTTTTTATGCGTATTTATACTCGTAGCTAGAGAATATTTATTCTGTCGCTACAAGAAATTGTCTACCGCTGTCATTAACGTTGCCACCTCTAACCTTAACAATAATCATCAATGTTGTTTTGTCGTCATTCGATTGAATAATCCAGAAAAAACGAACAACACGTTATCATATAATGAATCCAGGGACAAGGAAGATGTTATTTAGAGGCGCGACTGATAATAAATACAGATACGTTGCCGAAGAAATCTATAGATGGCGTGGGCAGGCATCAAAAACATGTTAATCAAAATTTAAAGTTAAATTAATAACATACCTTCGACCGGCTATGAAAAGAAAATCGTATACACTACATGACGTATACAAACTGACGAGACAATATTAAAAAAATTAATGAGTTTGTTCTCATCTTCTTGTTATTGGTATTATCATTTTTCTATATATATTCATTAATATATTGTATTCAATCTCATACATTTTCTTTAGTGTTGAGCCTTATTGATCTAAATTTTCTATTTTTATTCGAATGATTCTTGCACTAATCTATGATTTGTCTTGTTTTTAGGTACTTCTGGCTGAACTGAAGGGAACTGAATACTACTACGCTGTGAAATGTTTAAAGAAGGACGTGGTTCTTGAAGATGACGACGTGGAATGCACCTTGATCGAGAGGAAAGTGCTGGCTCTCGGTACGAAGCATCCTTACTTGTGTCATCTACTTTGTACCTTCCAAACTGAGGTGAGTAAAAAGTTTTTTTTTCACTAGATGAGATTAAACATGGTACGTTTTGACTGATGATCTGATTTTGTGTAATTATACTCTTTATTTATTGTTATTTTGTTCTGCATAAATAGTCCATTGATTTTATTCCCTACGTATTTGTTTCCCATATTTCCTTTATCCGTCTTGTGTACTCCAAGCACTGTAAATATCCCCATCAACTGAGTTGTTTCTTTTCTATGCATTCTTCCAATGACTGAATAGTGAGGTTTTTTCTTACTTCTTTACTCCTCATCTTATCCATCTCGGTTAGACCACTGACCTTTCTGAGGTATTTCATTTCTATTTTAGTTTCGCTTGATCTATTTTTTTAGTTTTTTTTACTCTTTGTGATTCCACAATCTGCCCTATAGGCAATAAGTATTTCTTATATCTATATTATGTCTACATGGCATGTAAAAAATCACTTCATTAAGCGATGTCCTGTATAAAATATTATCTTAATTAATTAGTCTTATTCTAAAGCTTATTCTAAAGTTTATATATGTCCAGTAATCAGATCAGGTGGTGTTAAACGTTTTAGTCTACGCACTTAACTATCACGTCGCATATTTAGTTGGTTAGCGAGTATGTTGGGATGCACCGACACTCTTTCGAAGTAATTCACACCAACACGTTGGATTACACTCGATATAGGTTCAAGAGGAATATCGCGTTGTATCACTTTATTTGAAATATAGTACGGAGCATCAACAATGGCACTCAACACTTTATTTTGGAACCGTTGAATGATGGATGTGTTAGAATTGCGAGCGGTACCCCATAGTTTGATTCCATATGGCCAAATAGGCTTGAGTATAGACTCATACAGCAATACCTTGTTATCTAATGATAACATTTTTTTAATTAATGAATTTTCTATTTATAATGAGCTACAAATTCATTGGTTTTCCAATTCTGGCATTCAGTTCCATCTCCTGGCTTCCATTGCTTTTGGTTTCTATACCAAGATACTTAAATGCATTTATTTGTTTTGGATATTTATAACTTCTGGCTCTCCAATCACCATGAATTCCAGTCATTTAGCTTTAATTATTATCATTCTATCCTTAGTACAATATTCCATCTGTTTAAGATTTTATATAGATGTTCTGGTCTCTGGATCGGTTGTTATTATTACAGCCGTTGTGATGTTACTTGTTATAATGATTATGATATCATTTATCGATATGATATTAACAAAAAAATCGCTGGTTTGATCTTCAATTTTGTTAATTGTATAATTTGTTGTTTGTTTATTATATAGATATTATCATTTCTATAGTGTTACCATGTCCATAGGTACATGTCTTTATTGATGTTTTACGAAACCGATTTATAGTTGTATAAATAAATTTACTCTCGATATACAATCTTCAATCTTGTTGATCTCATAACTGTGGTGGTCTTATGAGGTTTGCAAACTATTTCTTTAAGTTTCTCTTCGTTTCTTGAAAATAATTGTCTAGAAAAGATTTCTTGAGGTGTGCAAACACACAGAGGGAGCTAAATCTGGTGAATAAGCTGTATGTTGAAATTATTTATTTATTTTTTCGATAGTCCTTTAAAATATGTGAACCGGAGTACAATCGTGATGGAAAGTGATTTATCCCCTGAAAAAAAGTGGTCTTGCTATTGTTCGATCAGTTCTGAGTTGATCTACGACCAAAATTCCTTTTACATTTAACGTAATATTCTCATAGAGGACTCTAAATACCTTTTAATAGAAACCTGACAGATTTCTTGTCCGATAAATTCGATCTATCTCGAAAAAACTTCCAACCTTTCCGCTTAGACTGAACATTATCACGCTAACGTCGTATAAATGAGGAACCACTGCACCACCGCCGACAAGAAGGAAGTAATAAAAACAATTTCCGATTGTTTGAAAGTTTGGAGTACGGGTAGGATAAAGAACTTTGTCGAATGTCGTCGGCTGGGGTCCGGGAAATTTCCTCATCGCTAATAAAAATTTAATAAAGCAGCGAACGGCATACATACAATAATGAGATCGAGACTTCGAAGTCGTTCGACTCAAAAGGCGGCGATAAAAAAGAAATCAAAAATTTCCTCGGAGATATTTCCGAAGTTTTTTATGGCGCATACGTCGATCTCGCCGTCGTAAATCCGCGAATATATCGATTTTGTCAATTTTATGGCTAGACTGCATCCTCATTAATAAATTATTTTTTATTAGAGGCCGGACGGGAACGGTCGAGATATATTTTAGAGAGTAGGAGATGGTGATATAAAATTTTAGTCTGGGAAAATATTCTTTCGATTGGTTTTCTCTTGAGTTTTCTTGCCTTCTCTGTTATGAGTCATGGTAGACTGTTTCAGAACAATGTTGTCCATCTTCTAAACTGTTCATTTATTGTATTTTTTTTAATGAGAGTGCTTGATATATGGGCGTAGCTCCCATCATTCTACATGAATGTGCTGCTGAGACTGGGGATGTTACATATCTAGCCAAACGTGCGGTTCTCCTCTTTCAATGCTAGATCGTCTATCTTCATTCTAAAGACCGATAGTCAGTTAAAGATGACTAACAGTTTTGAACATTGGTCAGGAAGAAGCATTTCAATCTTATGTTTTAAACCCTCATGCCAAACTTTATCTAAAGCTTGAGCGACATTCCTTTCACCTTCTTTTAGTTATTATTTTAATCGGTTGTGAATAGGAATCGTGGATTGCTGTTTCCTGATCTGATGGAACCTTCCTGTTGTTGGCTCTCCCAGGTTAGTAACAATTTCTTCAGCCGCCGGATACATGTACCACAGTTGGGATATATATTCTAGTCTTATTAAAGCATTTACTATGTTGACAATCTCAGTTGGTGCCTTCCATGGAAGTTCCTTTAATATTTCGTCTTTCTCTCGCTATTTTCACACCAAACAGCGATCCTCCCACTTCTATTTATTTTACAACGTAAATAACAGCTTTCTCTTTATCTGATATCGTTATATCTGCAGTTACGTAACGGGGTTCTCATTAAGGATGCTTGAAAGTGCATGCGATATATTGTTATATACTTTATGAAGATATGTTATCCCATTTACAGTTAAGGTAATCAAAATTCGGGCATCAAGTTTACTTGAAAGAATTATGGACCAGTTAGCATAAAAAATATCAGCAAATATTGCAACAATTCCACCAGAAACTTCGAACCCAAAATTATTGTTAGAAAAAGTAGTCGAAAATAGCAATAATAGTGTTGTGAATGTGTCTTATGAATTCTTTGTGCTGCTCAAAATTGTTTTTAAAGAATGTTATTTTAGTTTTATAAATTATTTGCTTAATATTTGTTCAATTAAGTTAGCATCAAATTATTGAAAAATATTACGTTATAATATAAATATATAATATAAAAATATAAAAATATAACTTTACTAGTGACTTCGAATACAATATTATTGTTAGTAGTGCTATATGCATTTTTTGCCTGACATTGTCCTACTTCAAAGGTAGAATCTACAAAACTTGGCTTTGTTTCATCATAATGTGTTTTCTTCAACATTGATTCTTCTTTTTCATCATTCTACATGAATGTGCTGCTGAAACTGGGGATGTTACATATCTAGCCACACGTGCGGTTGTCCTCTTTCAATGCTAGATCGTCTATCTTCATTCCAAAGACCGACAGTCAGTTAAAGATGACTCTAACATTTTTGAATATTGGTCAGGAAGAAGCATTTCAATCTTATGTTTTAAACCCTCGTGCCAAACTTTATCGAAAGCTTGAGCAACATTTCTTTCACCTTCTTTTAGTGATTTTTTTAATCGGTGATTTTGTGAATGGGAATCGTGGATTGTTGTTTCCTGGTCTAATGGAACCTTCCTGTTGTTGGCTCTCCCAGGTTAGTAACAATTTCTTCAGCTACCGGATATATGTACCACAGTTGGGATATATATTCTAGTCTTATTAAAGCATTTACTATGTTGACAATCTTAGTTAGTGCCTTCCATGGGAGTTCCTTTAATATTTCGTCTTTCTCTCGCTATTTTCACACCAAACAGCGATCCTCTCACTTCTATTTATTTTACAACGTAAATAACAGCTTTCTCTTTATCTGATATCGTTATATCTGCAGTTACGTAATGGGGTTTTCATTAAGGATGCTTGAAAGTGCATGCGATACATTGTTATATACTCTGTGAAGATATGTTATCTAATTTACAGTTAAGGTAATTAAAAATCGGGCATCAAGTTTACTTGAAAGAATTATGGACCAGTTAGCATAAAAAATATCAGCAAATATTGTAACAACTCCACCAGAAACTTCGAACCCAATATTATTGTTAGAAAAATTAGTCGAAAATAGCAATAATAGTGTTGTGAATGTGTGTTATGAATTCTTTGTGCTGCTCAAAATTGTTTTTAAAGAATGTTATTTTAGTTTTATAAGTCATTTGCTTAATATTTGTTCAATTAAGTTAGCATCAAAATTATTGAAAAACGTTATAATATATATATATATATATATATATATATATATATATATATATATATAATATATAATATAAAAATATAAAAATATAACTTTACTAGTGACTTAGAATACAATATTATTGTTAGTAGTGCTATATGCATTTTTTTGCCTGACATTGTCCTACTTCAAAGGTAGAATCTACAAAACTTGGCTTTGTTTCATCATAATGTGCTTTCTTCAACATTGATTCTTCTTTTTCATCATTCTACATGAATGTGCTGCTGAAACTGGGGATGTTACATATCTAGCCACACGTGCGGTTGTCCTCTTTCAATGCTAGATCGTCTATCTTCATTCTAAAGACCTATAGTCAGTTAAAGATGACTCTAACATTTTTGAATATTAGTCAGGAAGAAGCATTTCAATCTTATGTTTTAAACCCTCGTGCCAAACTTTATCGAAAGCTTGAGCAACATTTCTTTCACCTTCTTTTAGTGATTTTTTAATAGGCGATTTTGTGAATAGGAATCGTGGATTGTTGTTTCCTGATCTGATGGAATCTTCCTGTTGTTGGCTCTCCCGGGTTAGAAATAACAGTTTCTTCAGCCACCGGCTGGCTATATGTACCACAGTTGTGATATCTATTCTAGTCCTATTAAAACATTTACTATGTTGACAATCTTAATTAGTGCTTTCCATGGAAGTTTATTTAATATTTCGTCGCCGTTTTTGCGCTAATATAATTTTCTTATTTCCTTTTTAACTTCTGTTGGGATAATACTCTCGAGGTCATCTGCAAATCATGTAGCCTACTCTTGATTATCTCTGGTCTAGAAATTAACTCCTGGTGTAATTTTTTAATTGTTTAACATCATGTCTCAGTTGGAGAACTGAAATACTGAAGTAATAATTTAGGGTAGTTGTTTATGGTGTTGATTTGTGAGGTATTTCGCCGCGTTGAGGGCTGAATATCAACTTCGGCACCTCAAAATTCAGTTCTTTTTCAGTTTTTAACTGGTCTGGTCATACATACAGCTAAAAAGGCCCCCTGGCTAGCACAATCAACCTAACGGAGATGCTATGGGAAGTTCTGGAGCAGATGGTGATTATTGAAATAATTGGCGGATGTTTTGGTACAAGAATGGGATAACATTCCGTTGGAAATCACTGAAACCCCGTTTTAAAAGCTGATTGTGCCTTAATACTTTATTACTAGATGTCATATTTTGTTGACAAGTTAGATGTTTATTGTTTTGATCATACCCTGTATTTCATGTCGAATTCCTGCATCTCTCACCCTCCTTCCTATTCCCCGACGATCTTTGAACTGTTACCTCGTGGCGCAACTGCTGGAAAATCGTCATCCATTCGAATTCGACGCCTTCCGTCCGCGTCACATCGCTCCCTTTGGAGGGGAAGTGGAACACGTGCGAGCGACTAGTGACTCTCGAAAAAATAATGAGCCTCCGGGAGCAGGACCGGTGAGAAATTGGCGACGGAAATTTGTTTGTCAGTCGGAGATAGCGGGATAGTTTTTCCGAGTTCCGGTATGGTGTTAATGTCTGTTTGGGTACGTGCGTTGAATGTTACTAGTCCCGTAATGTGGGGATTAGTGAAAACTTCTGAAACTGTTAGGCGGGGCTTATTAGGGGAGCGTGTGGCGACTTGGAAAGATTTACCTTCTTCGTCTTAACGTGTTTAACATTATATCTTTATCCGTTTACTGACGGTCTTCTATAACAGGTCAATCAAGTCCCCGGCCTACCATAGTAAAACACATTTTTTTGGAAAAATTAGTTAGTTTTTTTATTCAACATAATTCCCTACAAGGGTGATACACCGATTATAGCGACCCTTCAACTTTTCGATACCATTTTTGTAGTACGATTTGTCCATTTAACGAAAATTTATTCCTAGCATTCCTTTGAGATCTGAGAACAGGAAAGAGTTGCTGGGGGCCAGATCTGGAGAACAAGGTGGACGAGGAAGCAATTCGAAGCCCAATTCATGGATCTTTGCCATCGTTTTCACTGACTTGTGACATGGTGCATTGCCTTGGTGAATCAGCACCTTCTTTTTCTTCAAATACGGCCGTTTCCGGTGATTTCGTCCGTGAAACGGTCCAATAACGCTATATATATAATAGTCGCTGTTGATGGTCCTTCTTTTTTCAATATAGTCAGTGAAAATTATTCCATGTGCATCCTAAAATACAGACGCCATAATCTTGCCAGTCAACTGTTCCATTTTCCCATGCTTGGGAGCGGGTTCATCGTATACAATCCACTCGGATGACTGTCGATTGGATCGATACAAAAACTTGGGTTTATTACGCTTCATCATCTTCAAACACTGCCCCGTATCATCAAATCGTCGTCGTTTTGGGTCAAAAGCGAGCTCGCGCGGCTCCCACTTTGCACAGAGCTTTCTCATACCCAAATATTTGTGAATGATATGATGTACACGTTCAGTTGATATCTTTAGAGTGTCTGCTACTAGATTTAATTTCAATTTACGGTCATTCAAAATTATTTTGTGGATTTTATAAATGTTTTCGTCGGTAACAACCTCCAACCAATTTCAATCAAGATATAGATTGAAATCAACTATGTTTGTTTATTTTTCTTTTTTTATTTTTTTAAAATTGAAGCTTACAGCAGATTTATGGGGAACATGTTGAAAATTTGAAACTATTTATTGGGTATACTGTCAAAAATAGCACGTGTTATGTAAAATCTGATGCAGTTTCATGAATAAATCGCCGAACTGACGAGGCTAGTGGGGACTGTCGTATTAGAACAGTAAACGGTGACGTAATCAGGACTAACGTAATGTAATTGATTTGGTAAAGCGTCTATGCATCCGTGCAAACGGATATCTGGGCGGCGGGACATGACGCATTCCAATTTATGGTCGTTTTATTGTATTTATCCACACTGTAAACATTGCCGTTTTACCCCGGCAATTTCCATTCGGCATATCTTTGGTGGCGGGATACATTCCGACGGCTTTTTCACCGACAAACGCCGTTCTCTCTCGCTATTTTCACAACAAACAGCGATCCTCTCACTTCTATTTATTTTACAACGTAAATAACAGCTTTCTCTTTATCTGATATTGTTATATCTGCAGTTACGTAACGGGGTTTTCATTAAGGATGCTTGAAAGTGCATGCGATACATTGTTATATATTCTATGAAGATATGTTATCCATTTTACAGTTAAGATAATAAAAAATCGCGCATCAGCTTTACTTGAAAGAATTACTCGGACCAGTTAGCATAAAAAATATCAGAAAATGTTGCAACAATTCCATTATAAACTTCGAACCCAATATTATTGTTAGAAAAAGTAGTCGAAAATAGCAATAATAGTGTTGTGAATGTGTGTTATGAATTCTTCGTACTGCTCAAAATTGTTTACAAAGAATGTTGTTTTAGTTTTATAAATCATTTGCTTAATATTTGTTCAATTAAGTTAGCATCAAAATTATTAAAAAATATTACGTTATAATATAAATATATAATATAAAAATATAACTTTACTAGTGGCTTCGAATACAATATTATTGTTAGTAGTGCTATATGCATTTTTTTGCCTGACATTGTCCTACTTCAAAGGTAGAATCTACAAAACTTGGATTTGTTTCATCATAATGTGTTGTCTTCAACATTGATTCTTCTTTTTCAAAACTTCATTTGACATCATTCCACAGCTATTCTTTAAACTGATAAAACCTTTCTAAGGATATCGTTTTGAGAAAATAAAGAAAGAAAATAAGCGGAAAAAAGCTTTATCTAAGGATATTTTGGAAACCGAAACGAACTTTTCAGAAGATTGGAGAAAGCGTTGATACAAATGCATTATATTTAAGAGGATTTGGTTTGAGAGAACATATTTGAAATACTCCATTTAGCGTCATGTTAGTTCGTTTACATAGTATGTGTATATTATATAGTAAATAAAGTTAGTGTATTATTTTTGTATTACTCTATAGGAAATTAAAGGTACCTAGGCAGATACAATATTTACAAAATTAAAACTATTACATTGAGGAGTGAATAAGCGTAGTTTATCTTTTAAAACTGAATTGTGAATGTCACCAAGGTTAATATAAGTAATATTCGAGACAGTGTTTCAAAAATATTAAGTCTTCTAAGAAGAAGTACTCTAGAATATGATCAACAACAACCAACTGACCCTTCAGGACGCACTATTAATATATTATTTTCAATTCCAGTCCCATCTCTTCTTCGTCATGGAGTATCTCAATGGCGGCGACCTCATGTTCCACATTCAAATGGAAAGGAGATTCTCCGAGGCAAGAGCGAGATTCTATGGAGCCGAGATTGTGTCGGGATTGCGGTTCTTACATAATAAGGGCATAGTTTACAGGTAGGTCAATGATTAAACTTTTTCTCTTCATTCCTATAAATCTCATACTTAATCATATGTGAGGAGGTACTTTATTTGTAATGTCACTCGCTGTATAGAGTTTTTATGAAGTTCGTTTTATTAAAAAACAGCATATTATTAGCGAGAACCTGAAAATTGCCATAATGCTGTATGAAAGCCAATATATTATAAATTTAGCAGTACTATTTATGGTCTATGTGTGCTATTTACCATATAACTCTCGCATATCATGGCTTAATCAAAGATAGAACATTTTAATTTATTGGTGTGTCCTACTTGGACTAGTACCCATCGACTGTGATCATGCTAATATAAATGTAATAGGGTTTACTAACCATTTCACTATTATTTCCGCGTTATATAAATGTTTGCTGACGCCAGGCTAGTTCTATGTTGCTCCTGACCAGTTGGAACGTTTCATAATCGTTCCGTTTAAAAGTTCAAAGGTTATGAACGAATATTTTCTACGCTAGAAATGTTTGAGTATGAACTCTGGCCTAAAGTAATGTATGATATTGTTGGATCAAAATAGATTATGAACTGGCACAACGTTATATAATGTATCGACTGAAAACATGATTTGCCCCCAGCGATTATTTATTATTATTTTTGATTATAAAAATATTTTAACGTCCTACCGATCTAATATTTGGATATAACTGAATATTTAGTTATTTAATTTTCGTTCGAGTATGTCAGGGACTTTCCAGTCACTATATTAACACTTCTCACCGAGAAGTATATGATGTTGGCTATAGATCTCCATTACAAACCAACACAGGGCCGTTTATTGTCCCGAATTGCCATTATTTCATCAAGTCACGAAACCTATTACTCCCTAACACATGTAATAAACACCATAAAAAATAGAAAGGTTGATATATTTTATCTAGGATGAAATATAGAAAATAATCGAGGCTAATAGCTGCAAACTTATTTTAGCAGAGCCGTCGACAAGGGTCCTGGATTCCTCCGAAATCTCCCGAGGCTTTTTCCACGGTATCGATAAAAATATTGCCCTTTTATGATACGTCTCAGAGAATATGCCATTTTCACGGCGGGGGAGGCTTAAATGGGATGATTTTTTAAAAAATATACTCATTAAATATAATTTTTTATGCAAGTAAAAAGAGTAAAATGTCCTTCAGTAAAATTTATAACGATGAAAATTTATAAAGAAAAGTGAATCATGGTAAGCCACATTATGACAACAATTAAATATAATTGATAAATATGCTTCGTTATTGTATATACATATATAGTGGGTGGCCAAATTATTAGGGACAATATTGAGATTATTTAGTTTAATTTTCTAATAAATTTTTTAATAATTTATTAGTTTAATATTATATTTTATATAATATATTTTTTATTTTAATAATTTGGGGTCATAAAAATTACAAAAATATATAAAACAGTACTATAATCTTTGTTTTAGCAATTTTAATATTATTAAAAAATAACAAAATAAAATTGAATATTTAGTAATGTCACTCTTCTGAAATAAGAGCTTTTATGCGCCGGGGCATCCTCTCAATATATATTTTTGCATTTTCTTCTAGTTTGGAGTTGTGAAGCCAATACTCTGATGATGCCACTGCTCTGTGTTTATATTAAGTGCTGCTTGGTGATCGTCACTTCTTTTGCAATTGCCTGTCATCGTCATGGAACCATTCATTGATCTGTGGTAGTTATCGAATTTCTAGTACTCGCTCCTATTGGTCTTGCTTCATTGTCCCTTCTACAATGTACAGGAGTCCGAACCCTTTTGGTGAGATAACATATCACACAATGACACTAATCTAGTGTTTAAGCCTCTCTACAAGATATTCCGCGTGGAATTGTTCAGTAGGGAGTCGTCTTGTAGAAGAACTTTTGTCAATCATAATTTGGAACGTTGATTCGTCCACAAGGCAAAGCTGTGAATTAATATAATCTGATTCGCCATATTTAAATTCCCCAGTCTTACTTGCTATATTTTTATGTTTTATATTTTTATTTTAGACTGTATTTCAAATAATAAATAGTATATTGTTGCAAATAAAATTGATAGAATATTAATTAATAAACTATAAGTAGATCTGATTCATTGTATTCATATATTTCTAGAGAAAATCCATTTTTCCGGGTTAAAAATGTTGTTCTTTCCAGTCATGACGTTCCGGCCGATTTGTCACGAAAGTGAGTGGCATTTAAGCGTCCGAAACTTTTATCTCGACCGATCTGGTATCCTGTCCACGTAACCTATATCAAATTAAAATCTTCCCCAAACCATTAACTGGATTAAAGCGGTGGTAGAGACATAAAATATCGTAAAACATTAATTTTACAAAGTTTGAGTCGATTGTGGAGTCCCAACAAAAACCACCATGTGCTTTAATGGTGATTAAATATAGACGTACTGTCAGATTACGATCTGATAGTGAGAAAACGTTAATGTGATACTAGAGCCATATGTATAAATAAAATAAAGGTTAAGTTTTGGTCATGCTGTGTTTTTAAGTTGTTTAGGTTTTAAAAGCTATTCTCAATATCCTGTCTTTAAGAATAAAGATTGTTGAAGACTACTGTTTGGTTTCACAGTCACTAAAAAGTCCTAGAGACTGATGTGACTAAAATTTCTGTCAGATTTCTTATAAATTATAAAATCGTTTTCGTTTCTTTTACATCAAAATATATATACTTTGAGGGTTTCAAAAAATAGTGGAACTCGGTTTCTGTTACATATCTTGAAAACTAAAAAATCTAGAGCAATTTAATATGGATTTCCATTTATTTTGCATCAAAATATATATACTTTGAAAGTTTTAGCTTTATCCGAGAGATACAAATTTTTGACACATTTTTTATATATATAGTCGTGAAATTTTCCGATTTTCTGCCATTCTTAGACCTTTTGATATTATTTCTGTTCAAATAATCTCAGAGTAATGAAAATTACAGTACTTATAAAGAAATTTACGCTGAATCGAATGGTAGTATACTGATTTATATTTAATCTTTTGTTTTTATGTTTCATAATGAGAATTGTATTTTCAGAAAATAGTGGAATTCAGTTTCTATTACATATCTTGAAAACTGTAAAATCTAGACCAATTTAACATGGATTTCCGTTTATTTCACACCAATATATATATATATATATATATATATATATATATATATATTGAGAGTTTTGGCTTTACCCGAAAGGTAAAAAATTTCGACACTTTTTCCATATATATGGTCGTGAAAATTGCCATTTTCAGACTTTTTGCTATTATTTCTGTTTAAATAATCTCAGGATAATGAAAATTACAGGAATTATAAAGAATTTTACGCTGAATCGAGTGGTGGTATACTTATTTTTATATAACTCTTGGTTTTTAAGCTACCTAATGAGAATTGTATTTTCAAAAAAATAGTATAATTCGGTTTCTATCACATATCTTGAAAACTATAAAATCTAAAGAAATTTAACATGGATTTCTGTTTATTTCACCCCAAAATATATATATTTTGAGAGTTTTAGCTTTATCCAATAGGTAAAAAATTTCGACACTTTTTCCATATATATAGTCGTGAAAATTTGCGATTTCTTGCCATTTTCAGACTTTTTGCTATTAGTTCTGTTTAAATAATCTCAGGATAATGAAAATTACAGGAATTATAAAGAATTTTACGCTGAATCGAGTGGTGGTATACTTATTTTTATATAACTCTTGGTTTTTAAGCTACATAATGAGAATTGTATTTTCAAAAAAATAGTGGAATTCGGTTTCTGTCACGTATCTTGAAAACCGTAAAATCTAGAGCAATTTAACATGGATTTCCATTTATTTCACACCAAAATATATTTATTTTGAGAGTTTTAGCATTATCCGAAAGGTAAAAATTTCGACACTTTTTCCATATATATGGTCGTGAAAATTTGCGATTTCTTGCCATTTTCAGACTTTTTGCTATTATTTCTGTTTAAATAATCTCAGGATAATGAAAATTACAGGAATTATAAAGAATTTTACGCTGAATCGAGTGCTGTTATACTTATTTTTATATAACTCTTGGTTTTTAAGCTACCTAATGAGAATTGTATTTTCAAAAAAATAGTGGAATTCAGTTTCTATCACATATCTTGAAAACTATAAAATCTAAAGAAATTTAACATGGATTTCTGTTTATTTCACCCCAAAATATATATATTTTGAGAGTTTTAGCTTTATCCGAAAGGTAAAAAATTTCGACACTTTTTCCATATATATAGTCGTGAAAATTTGCGATTTCTTGCCATTTTCAGACTTTTTGCTATTAGTTCTGTTTAAATAATCTCAGGATAATGAAAATTACAGGAATTAGAAAGAATTTTACGCTGAATCGAGTGGTGGTATACTTATTTTTATATAACTTTTGGTTTTTAAGTTATATAATGAGAATTATATTTTCCAAAAGTAATTTAGGCTTTTTATAAGAGGTAATACATTTCGCCACCACAACATTTAATGTCGTTGTTGCCATTTCTATTGAGATAATTTCGAGTTAATGAAACAAAATAGGACGTATCTGATAAATCTGAAGTTCTAGAAACGAGATATACGATCAGTACCAATGGTAAGAAAGCATAGTAAATTACACAGCTTTCTTACCATTGGTACTGATCGTTTCCATCTACACCATATAACCTGTATTAGGTTTTTACCTCATACATCCGAACTTAGTTAAAAATTCTTCTCTAAAAACAATCTATAATCTATAATCAAATATGCGCGGGGGGATAAATCATCCCCACACTCGCTGACGAAGATAAACATTCGGCTGCACACACTCGATTAACGGCACAGCGGAACTTTTTCCGTTCTTCGCTCCGTCCTAATCCGGCCTGATGATAATTCGATTTTCCGTTTGCCCGCAGCCTACGTTCCTGCGAGGTGGGCGGGCGAGGGGGGAAGCGGGGAGGAACCCGAAGGCCCGCCGGCACCAGCTGGCTGACTAACTGACTAAAACAACGAGCGCGACTCGCTGATTTATATTGTCAATATTTATTTTCAAGGGCGTTTTCGAAGGGGTATTAGTGTTGCGGAAGGTGCTAGAAGAGATGTTGTCCCTGTCGAACGCCCGTCTGAATAATTTCCGCGATTTTCAGCCGACGTTTTGAGATAAGATTCGTCGTGATTGGCGATCAAAGATGCTTAAGGTTGATTTTTGTCAGTCATTATATAGACATTTAAACAAGAAGAGATTTATATATCCCACATTTTATATAGAGATCGTATGAAGATCTAACTGAAAAAATCTATGAAGGTAAAAAGGTCTGTTTAGTTATATTCTTATATAGATGTGGCGTGTCATGACTCCCTTGTAATCAATAGGGATTTTGTAAACATATTTAAGAAGTATTCGATTTTAGTGTCTAGTTAGTACTAAAACGACAACAAAAATATATTACAATACCACGTTGAATATGTTTAGAATGATGCTGTGTATCATTTTGGTAATCTGGTAATATCTTTAAACTGGTAACTTTATATAGATATTGAAAACTGTTAAACTAGTGCTTTATGATAAATACTGAAAATAACCTGGTTTATATCAGGAAAGAAATCATCAAAAGAATGAAATCTCATACAAAAAAGTCACTGAAATAAACTACTACTTCTTGTTATAACATTCACATTATTCAGACAGATTTAGCTCTCTCTGACTCTTGGCTATTCTTTCTGAACTTTTACGTCAAAGATACTTCTTTACGAGTTTGGAAATTAAAAATATTTTCTTAAGGTTTTAATAGAACTCCATTGTTCTATGTCAACAGCATCTAAATGTTCTATTATAAATATATGTATATATATATATATATATATATATATATATATATATATATATATATATATATGACGTTTATTTATCGCAACATTGTTGCCTAAATCTGAATATTGTCATAGAATGTTAACGTAAGAAATGTTGCTTTTTAAATTTAATAAGTTTCAAGTGAACATTGTCAAGTATATGTTTAAAATTAGATTTGTTTGATTGTTTTTATGGTAATCTATGTACTCATTATATGAAAATATATCAGAATTGTCTATTTTTGTGTCCAAAAAATTCCTGTTGGCAAGCCAGTATAATTAAGTCGCCTTGAGCTGCTATGGAGTTTCGAAAAACCGATACCCAGCAAAGAAAAACGAGGAATATCGGCGGTTAGTTGTTCGTTTATCGTATTACTTGGGACCTCGGTCGCTTTACTTAGCATTAGGGGCCGTTCATAATTAAAAACGGACTCGAGCTCGCGGGTTTGTTTACAGATTTTCGCCCGCTTCATTAAATTATTTCTTCCGTGGCGGCCAACTTTTTTACGCTGATAATGACCAGGCAGCGTAAACTGTGCGAGCCGGATTAAACTAAAACTTCCCCGCAGATTAAAATTGAGCTTTTAATATTATTCCGTAATGGGTTGTCTAATGGTTTTCCAATTAAGTGGATCTAATTTTTCGTTTTGTTTTAGTTCGGTTTTTGTTTCTACTACGGCCTTGTCGTTCTTTTGTTTTATCGTTTCGTCTTTCCACCGTCAATTAAAACGTTCTTTACGCAGGACAAAGAGCTGTAACAGAGCGTAGTAATTAACATCTTTGATAATTGCTACTGATAATATATATACGGCGGTTTGGTTTTACGAGCAAACATTCAACAATTGCAAGGTATTACTAGAAGATAATAAGTTTTTGCTAAATAAGCCAATTCTTCGCCCATTTAGGTCGATGGTATTGAGTTGTGGTATACAGCTAGTAAATCCAACATAGCTATCTGTCAGAAGGTCCACCATAAAGTGTTGCGAGTCATCGTCGATGCCCCACATTACATCTCCAACAAACTGATTCAGCGTGATATCCCCTTAGAACCCATAATGCGTGTGATTCGAAGTACTCTGAGAGACTATTAGAGCATGCTAATGCACTCGCCAAACAGTTAAATATGCGTGATGACAGTGTAGTACATAGGATCAAACACAAACTACCATACGAAGTGATCAATAGACACATAGAGTTAGATTTAATAATCTCTAGAAGAAATTAGAATACTAGCTAGAATAATATTTAGATAAGTTGTACAGCAGATCACCTACTGAAGCGATCTTCTACATGTCAGGATAGTTATAGTATAATACGGAAATCATATAATAATACTTATTGCTCACTGGTAGATTGTTGAAGTTATAAAAGATTAATAAAAAAATTGTTGGATGTAGCGCAAGCCTTCCAAAAGTCTGGGATAAGGAACTCATCAACAAAATAATCTAAAGCAATACGTCAAGTTTTTGAGCTCCTACATCTCAGCCAGGATGTTTAGAGTTAAATAAGAAGAAACTTACTCAACAATGAAGGAAACAAAAGACATCGCATTACTTTTGGCTATGGACTGTATTGCGTATTGGTAAGAGAGTGATTGGGTTAAAATTGAAAGGCGTTAAGATCGTTCCACGAGTGAGATATATAAAACTAGACCTTATCGAGTGGTTTTTTACCATCAGTGTCGTTTTGTATCGCCGTTTAACAAGTTGTCTCTTCTTTTGCTTGTTTGTTTGTCCTATATAGACCTCATCAGAGTCACGACAGCAAATTTGGTATACTCCTTGGTCTTCCAGCTCTATCTTGGCTTATGGTGTTAGTTGGATTGTGCTAATCTTTCTGCCGCTGTTAAAAATTGTTTCCATGTTTTTCGTTTATTTTCTGAATTTTGTGGAGGCATGTTCGTCTTTCAGGGATTATATATTCATTTTTATATAACCCTTGGTTTTTGAGTTATATAATGAGGATTGTATTTTTTAAAAATGTACAAATATTTGACAATTTTTCCATTTTTAAATATGATCGTTAGAAATTGCGAGTTTGTACCATTTTCGAACGTTTTACTATCATTTTTATACAAATAATTCCAGGATAATGAATTTTTTATGCTAAATCGGATGGTACTATAATAATTTTTTACAATCTTTAGTGTAAAAGTCATACAATGAAAAATAGATTATCAGAAAGATAGTAAATATCTGTTTAACCACAGATTTTAAAAATTACAAATTTTAATTAAATTTTACATAGTTTGAGATTTGTCTAAGGGTTAAAACATTTTGCCACTTTTTCCATATATATCCGTCCAATCCGTCCGAAGTGGCGATCCAGATGAAGCAGTCGTAGCAAATCCTGGACAGGATCCGAGGAGAAAAAGTCCCGATTATGCAGGCCGGGCGGGGGGATATCGGTCGGGGATGGTAGAAGTGGAGTCATTCTTCATGTCTTGTTGCGAATCTCTTAATTTCCTTTCTGGCAGTGGGAATCTGAGGGTGTAAACATTTGTTCGCGTAGTATCTGAGTGTATCCACAATAGTTCTCAGGAATTTTAGTTTGAATTACGTGTAATATTTTGATGTTAATTCTCACAGAACGTTCTCATGGCTGAATTTCTTAGGCTCTTACAGGTTTTAGTATCTGCTTGTACAGCAATATATGGACTATTTAGATTGTCTTTCAAATAAACAATACATTATTTATATCTTAACTCGAGATGTTTTCTTTTATTTTTAATATCATTCTTCCAAACTACTTTTGTTTCTTCCGTTGTTGAGTAATCTTCTTGTTTAACTTTTATACAATCTCTTATATGATATCTTGTCTAAGATGTAGGGGTTTAGAAATTCAACTTTTTTGGTTCGACAACATTTTATGGAGCTTATACACCACTCTCTTATGCCAGATTTTCAAACATATATCTAGGTAATTTTTTTCCTATGTTCTATGCGTTAATTGTTGAATATTTACTCATAAACTCCCATTTTTCTATATGTTCCACCATTTATGATTAAAGAGATATGAATATGGACAAAAGTTATAAAACTGAAAATGTGTTACGCTATGTTAAGGGAGTATTCTAACCTAGAAGTTTGAATTCTCTTTAATTTAAA
Organism: Rhynchophorus ferrugineus; assembly: GCF_030347505.1. Lineage (NCBI taxonomy): Eukaryota > Metazoa > Arthropoda > Insecta > Coleoptera > Curculionidae > Rhynchophorus > Rhynchophorus ferrugineus. Next base: position 1,336,058 of record NW_027472586.1, read on the forward strand.
TTATTTGCAGAGATATGGCTGTTTTAGTAATATGGCATCTAAAAACGAAGCTTTAATCGATTTTTTTCTCTCGAAACAGCTCAAGTTCCATCTAGTTTGATAGAGTAATTCAGGAAGAAAGCTCAAACCAAAATTTAAGTAAATATATTGAAAAGAGCTAGACTAGTTTCGAGAAAAACGCTTTTAAAGTTTAGTTTTGAGGACATATCGACGAAGACGAGGAAAAAATGGATTTTTTTACATTTCTAGACTCCCTTAATTTCTTTAAAAATTATCACAGCTTCTTAAATTTATAACAAAACATTTTTAATGAGATTTATTTCTTGCAAGGACCGTAACTAAAATATAAATAAAATTTCTAATGCAGATTCTATATAGAGGCCAGACAAATCAATAAAATTAACGAATCAGATAAATGGTATTGTCTTTGACTTGTGAAACCATAAATAGTACTCACCGTCTCGCACTGCACGTACGTAACAGACATCAGTAGACTGTTGAAACAGAACAATGCGAACCGAAACAAAAGAAAAATCATTCGATTTTACTTAATAGCACGGTCGGTTATCTAACGAGAGTTCGTAACGTTCCAGAGGCCAGACGGTCCTCTCTATTTGTTGTTTTGCCGTCTGCGAACTTACTGTTCCATATATATATATATATATATATATATATATATATATATATATATATATATATATATATATATATATATATATATATATATATATATATTTTTAGGCTTTCAAGGCCGGTATATATATAGGTATTGAAAACGAAATAAAAAAGATGGAATATCCATTTCCAACCCCAATAGCGGGCGGCAATCCGTCCGAAGTGGCGATCCAGATGAAGCAGTCGTAGCAAATCCCGGACAGGATCCGAGGAGAAAAAGTCCCGATTATGCAGGCCGGGCGGGGGGATATCGGTCGGGGATGCGGCGACGTCCTTAAAAATTGACACTTACGGCGCCTTCATTCAGGCTTTACGGGCCCGAAAGCCGGCTAGCGGCCCGGCCCGAATTCCCGACACCCCATCGACCGTCGGCAGTAAAAGGGATCCGGAATTGACTGGATATCCGGACCGAGAGAAATTTAATATTTTCCCTCCGATGATATTATTGCTTTGTATAAATCAAGATGTATTGGACGTTGATGCCGTCGGCAGTTTCCTGCGCGTTTCGGTATCTTTTTATTGTCTTGCGCTTTTTTATTTCGGCTTTTTCATTATCGGTAAGCGTATAGAAGAAGATAAACAACATTGAGGTATATAAATAGTCGATAAGCGATGGTCCGCGTCTTATATTAAGATGACAATCTTCGGGTGTTATACTGCAGAGTATTGGAACTTTGGAACATTGGAATGATCACCGTTAATATATTGGGGTACAGGCGATACTCAAAAATAATTTTAGAACAACTATAAATTGTCGAGATGGCATTACGATAGGAAAAATATATGTTTTTCTTTAATTTAAACATAAATTACAAGATAATATCTGGAGTGTATTTAAAATTCGAAATACAAAATATTTTATAATATAATTTTAAGTCACTTTGTTGAAATACAAAATACTATTTCTTAGGTCCTGTATTTAAGATATATGACAAAAAATAAAATATTTTAACTATTTTTATTTAAGACAGAAGCTACAAAACACTGTCGCGTATGTACTTAAGATACGGAATACAAAATTCTTTAAGTCGTTTATTTAAAATACAAATTACGAAATACTAGCTCACATGTATTTAAAATACGAAATACAAAATATTTTCAAGTCGTGTATGTAATATATACAATACAAAATATATTATTTTAACTGTTTTTGTTTAAATTTTAAAATGCTAATTACAAAATATTATCTCGTATGTATTTAAAATAGGAAATACAAATTATAAAATAAAGTCAGGTGTTGGGTTATGTAAATAGAAGTAATACACCGAAGCCTTCCAATCAGTAAAAAAACTTATTTCTTAAATTCTTTGAAAATTATATATATATATATATATATATATATATATATATATATATATATATATAATATACATATTGTAAGGGTGGTAGCACGATGCCAATGATGGCTTGATATATTTCAGGCGAAAAAATACTTTTGATGGTACTTATTATATTTAATATATTTAATATGAGCTGCTTGAACATTATCATGGACGCTACTGGTTAATTTAAAATAATTCCCCTCATTCAAAATAATTCTACAAAACGTACATATTGTGTTTTGATGCAATAAGTATCTGAAATACTAGCTACAAAACACCTCAGCGTCAGCTATTTAAAAGACTAATTGCAAAGTGTATTATTAAGAATTAATTGAATTGCAAATATCAAATGCACATGTGTATTTTAATTACAAGTAATTTAAGTACTGTCCTAACTTTTCAACATGCATACAGTTTTTGGAAGCTTCGTTGATTGAGATCACTTATTGCTGAAGATGCAAATCATTCGGAAAATTGTTAGTGGTCAACAATAAGTGTTAAGTGTTCTTCAGGGTTTGATACTTACTTTTATTTAAATATATTTTATCCTTAGATGTTCGGCTAATAATAAACCTCTCTACAGGTGACCTATATTTAGGTGTACTTTTTATATCCGAACGTATATGTTTTGAGTGTTATCAAAATGAATAAATTTCAATCAAAATCAATAAATATTGCATCTCTAGTAAAAGGTGACTCTTGCTCGTTTGGTTGTTAAGAAATGTAGTAATGTAATGTATATGGTAGGAGGATGTATACGACTATGATATGAGACTAGGTTGACTAGATAATGAGGGGTGTAGAATTTAGACAAGATCTTAGCTGAAAGAACAAGAGGAATACTGCAATACATTTTTCTCTTTTAAATTTAAGGCAACAGTTACCAGTTTCTTTTGATATGTAATTAGAAACTATTGATAATATTATATATATATATATATATATATATATATATATATATATATATATATATATATATATATATATATATATATATATATATATATAATGACATTTAAATGTAAATGTCCTCCATGTACTGGAATGCTCGACCAATAAATTAATATTTATTACTGAAATATGTTACGGCATTTAATGTTATAATTAATAGGGAATTACTACGCACGTTGTGCTGGTTATAAATCATTCCGATGGCCTAGGAACGGCTATTAGTTGGATGAATATGTTTATGGAACAGTAAGTTCGCAGACGGCAAAACAACAAACAAATAGAGAGGGCCGTCTGGCCTCTGGAACGTTACGAACTCTCGTTAGATAACCGACCGTGTTATTAAGTAAAATCGAATGATTTTTCTTTTGTTTCGGTTCGCATTGTTCTGTTTCAACGGTCTACTGATGTCTGTTACGTACGTGCAGTGCGAGACGGTGAGTACTATTTATGGTTTCACAACAAGTCAAAGACAATACCATTTATCTGATTCGTTTATTTTAATGATTTGTCTGGCCTCTATATAGAATCTGCATTAGAAATATTGTTTATATTTTAGTTACGGTCCTTGCAAGAAATAAATCTCATTAAAAATGTTTTGTTATAAATTTAAGAAGCTATGATAATTTTTAAAGAAATTAAGGGAGTCTCGAAATGTAAAAAAATCCATTTTGTCCTCGTCTTCGTCGATATGTCCTCAAAACTAAACTTTAAAAGCGTTTTTCTCGAAACCAGTCTAGTTCTTTTCAATATATTTACTTAAATTTTGGTTTGAGCTTTCTCCCTGAATTACTCTATCGAAGTATATGGAACTTGAGTTGTTTCGAGAAAAAAATCAATTAAAGCTTCGTTTTTAGACGCCATGTCACTAAAATAGCCATATCTCTGCAAATAATTTAAATTAAAAAGAATTCAAACTTCTAGGTTAGAATACTCCCTTAACATAGCGTAACACATTTTCAGTTTTATAACTTTTGTATATAGAAAAATGAGAATTTATCAGTAAATATTCAACAATTGATGCATAGTACATAGCAAAAAAATTACCTAGATATATTTTTGAAAATCTGGCATAAGAGACTGGTGTATAAGCTCCATAAAATATTGTCGAACCAAAACGTTGAATTTCTAAACCCTTACATCTTAGGCAAGATATCATATAAGAGATTATATAAAAGTTAAAGAAAAAGATTACTCAACAACGAAAGAAATAAAAGTAGTTTGGAAGAATGATACTAAAAATAAAACAAAACATCTCGAGCTAAGATATCAAAAATGTATTGTTTATTTGAAGGACTATCTAAATAGTCCATATATTGCTGTACAAGCAGATACTAAAACCTGTAAGAGCCTAAGAAATTCAGCTATGAGAACGTCCTGTGAGAATTAATATCAAAATATTACACGTAATTCAAACTAAAATTCCTGAGAAGTATTGTGGATACACTCAGATACTACACGAACAAATGTTTACACCTTCAGATTCCCACTACCAGGAAAGGAAATTAAGAGATTCGCAACAAGACATGAAGAATGACTCCACTTCTATGTTAACATCGAAGTGCTGCAATTCTTAAACGATACTGAACTGGGACTTAGCTCAAGAGAACCCAAATTGTGTGATCTTGTGTAGTTGTGTGGTGAAGTTCATTAAATAGTAAAACACTGAAAAGAGCTGTTGTTTTTATTTTATTAGAGACTAAATAAGGATCTAATGGGACTTCCTAGATAAGTACCTAGTTTTAATTGATGAGACAAATTGTAAGTTAGTCTACAACGACTAGTAATGTTCTATCAATATATTTAAAAAAACGATAAACCATCACATGGAGAATTTGAACATCAAGTTTAATGACATGACCTTATTAACCAGATTTGATCTTGTGCGACTTTTTTTAAAAAATATATATCTATAAAACCTAGTGAAGGTCATTAAATGAAACGAGAAGTTCAAACTGAGAAGCTCCTGTGAGAAGTGGTTTAAAAACGGAATAATTGCCGCCTTTTTGGCATAATATATGTGAGTTTGTAATAGGTTATAGGTTATTGATGAACTGTAAGAGCAAAAAGGAAGAATTCTTTGTTTTCTTCCCTTTTTTATCTCGATATATATATATATATATATATATATATATATATATATAAAAATATATATATATATATATATATATATATATATATATATATACATATATTTCTCTTTCTAATATGCCTTTTTGTATTCCAGAGACTTAAAATTGGACAATATCCTCCTGGATTTCGATGGCCACGTCCGCATCGCCGACTTCGGAATGTGCAAATTGCAGATTTTCCTGGACAGAATGGCCGATACCTTCTGCGGCACGCCGGACTACATGGCTCCAGAGGTTTGACTTTTGTTTTTTTTTGTTATCCCAGATCTCACGACACACCCCACCTTCTTCCGCGCGTCCCCCCACACCGAACGGGAAACACTTGAAAAGACGAGAGGAACCAGGGGAGTTTTTCACGACCGACTGCCGACAATATTTCCGCGAGCTGCCGCGGTGGAGTTTTATCACGTAGACGGCGAATTATCGATCTTCTCCGTCGAAGGGGAGAATACCGAATTTTCTATCTCAATCGTTCGCCCGTTTTTTATGGTCCAAATGCAATAATGCCGGGCGGAAATTCCTTACACATCGTTATTAAACGCTCCTTATGACGTAAAAATCAATTCTAAAGCGATATTGAACGAGTATGAGGGAATATTGTCGGCTGAATAGATAAAGGTCCTTGCGAGACTGTGCGAACTAGATAAAATTAATAAGAAACGGCGCATCGTACCTAAGAAAAGTATGAATTCTATCGGATGTTTACATGAACTGAAACTATTTTAATACTGAACATATTTTAATGGATTTTCAAAATAAAGTTTTCACTTATCATATCAAATGAAAATATAGAGAGAAAAAACGTAATATTTACATTTATTGAGTTTATTAACAAAAATTCAATAATTGATCAATGGTGCACAGATGTCAAGATATAACAGATGCCATTGAAATAGCCAGATTACGCCAATGAAGATAAAATCTTATATTATCAGATGTAGCATCGTCTTCGATAAAGTTGGGCATGATAACCTCATTCATAACCTCAAAAAAATATTACCGAAGCAACTCGATGAACTATTAAAATCTTACCAGAATAGTTACAATGAATGTTCAGAATATCAGAATAGTTAGTTACCAATAAGTTTAGAGCCAAACAAGAGGAAGTCTACTCTGCAATAAAATGAGTTAAAACAGGTGGATTACAAGGGAATGTATAGCAATTCTTTACCTACTTTACACATGTGATATACCACAAATGGAAAATATCTTGATGGCTACATGTGCATGTACAGCTCACAACTCACTGTAATTTCACAAACTCTAATAACAATAAATAATACTTAACATTAAATAATAAATCATTCTATAAAGTAACTATAGAGTAAAAATAAATTATAAAGCGATATCGAATGAAGATGAAGGAATGTTGTCAGTGGTCGTGGCCAGTTTGTGTGAATTAGATAAAATTAATAAGAAACGGTGATTCATACCTAAGAAAATTATGATGTTTGTCTGAATTTTTATTTAAACTTATTTTAACAGATTTTCAAAATTAAGATTAATTTTATCATATTGAATATAAAAACAAGCATAAAACGTGCAACAAAAATAACGTGTTTTCTCAAAGAAACGTTTTCGTAAGTTGCCTATATGAAAAATGAAATGTAAGAAAAAAAAAACATAATATCGGAAGCAATTTATAGATAAGTTGAGGCGAAGATGGTATTAATTCCTCGAGGAGAAATAACAAATCGAAAACCTAATGGAAGAGATAAAAGATAATTTACTGGCGTTAAGATACCCCTCGAAATCCTATCGGGACGGGACTGATATCCCATAAACACTGGGATTAAATGATATGCTAGTTTCCTTTACGCCTTTTTTTCCTTGTCGGTGGCGTTTGGCAGCCTTGTAATAATTCTGTTTTTGTTTATAAGAATATCAGGCGCCTGTTTTATGGAGGATGTTTCTTTTTATTTCGTATTTGACACTGCGAGGTTGTGCAATGAGTATGATGGTCGTACGTGGGAAGCCGTAAAGTTTTTTTATATTTTACGGGATTAAGCGATTTTGTTGAAATACATTTTTGTGTTCGTTAGTCTCGCTAAAACTCGAGAACGGCTGGACTGATTCGGTTAATTTAGGTTTTGACATACTTATGGAAGTGCAGGGATGGTTGATATGGTGAAAAAAGGTACAAAAGTTGTCCGGAATAAATTTCTGGAATTTTGGAAATGACAATCTCTGAATTTCTCGCAGTGAATACACTTTTCTTGGTCCTCACACACATATATAGTACTGAAAGTTAAGTAATTTTGACCACACTGCTCGTTTTTTTCAGATAATCAAGGGACAACATTATAACCAATGCGTTGACTGGTGGTCTTTCGGTGTTCTGCTCTACGAGATGTTGCTGGGACAGTCCCCCTTCAGTGGCTGTGACGAAGACGAACTGTTCTGGTCCATCTGCAACGAGAAACCCGTCATTCCCAGATTCCTCAGTGCTGAAGCTACATCTGTTTTAACTCAGGTCAGTTGGTTTTAATTATTTCTAGGCCTACAATTTAATTTTAAAAGATTTACAGCTGATGGTGTTATTATGCTTTATTGACAAGTTTCACTTTTCCGTATGATTTTGAGCGCAGTGCGTCGAAATTATCTGAATTTGTATCGAGTAAACCGCATTTGCGGGAAGTTTTACTTTTTTACTTCGTACAAGGCTGAAGGTCATTGAATGCGGTGTGACGATTATGACAATCATTAATCTTTGATTCTAACATATGAATACTGATTTAGACTCTTTAAAAGTGGATATTTTGATACTAAAAACAAAAAGTATTCTGGACAGCCAAAAAAAATGAAGAGGAGAACTTGAAGGCATTACTCGATAATGATCCGTGTAAAACGCAAGAAGGATATGTAGAATTGTTGGGAAGAAAACAAGAAACCACTCTCAATCGATTGATTCAACATGGGAATGATCCAAAATCTTGGATATTTTGTACCGTATGAAATGAAGCCCAGAGATATTGAAAGGCATTTGGTCATGTGTGAACGGCTTCAACGGCAAAATCGTTAAGGTTTTTGCATCGTATTTTTACTGGTGAGGAATAGTTGATCCATTATGACAAACTGAAGCAAAAAAAAAATGAGGTCACCATCTGGCCATATATCAATATCAGCAGCAAAGCCGAATTTCACTGGCTTCAAGTTATTCCTCAGTATTTGGTAGGACCAGCTTGGTGTGGTATATGATAAGCTGCTAACACCAAGTGAGACCATCAATGGGGATTATCATAGGCTGCAATTGATGCATGTGAGCCAAGCACTACGTGAAAAACGTCCGGAATACGAACAATGACACAAAAGCTCAACCACATGTTGCAAAACCGCTGAAAAGATACTTGGAAACATTAAATTGGGATGTCCTCATTCTGATATTACATGTTCCTATAGGTGGGTCATGGCCTGGCTGAGCAGTGCTACACTTGAGATGAGCTGAACGATGAAAATGAGCTGAGAGATGGGGATAAGTAGTGGCTATCGATTGTATTATTAAATATATTATGCCGAGTTGTCCTTTATTCAACTTTCAATACAAATAATTGATGATATTGGTTGATAAAGATGTTTTTCTCCTTCAGTGATGTTAAAATTTTTCTTAATTGTTGCAGTTTTTGGAAAAAGACGCCAATAAAAGACTAGGGAATCGCTTTTCGCCACACGGCGACATCCAAGATCATCCGTTCTTCCAGCCCATCGATTGGCCCGCTCTCGAAGCTCGTAAACTGGAACCGCCCTTCAAACCCAACCTGGTAAGTAAAACGCGTCGCAAGAAACGAATTCAATCAACGGCCAGGGAAGTCGGAGAGGAAATATCGCGTGAAATTTCTCGTTTCACTTAATGAAAAATAAATATATTTCTATTTCGAACTGGCAGCCGTCAAAAGCCTGTTGAATATAAAAGTTTCCCGAAATCGTATAATTCTATATTGGATCAAATCCGTTTTTATTTAAAATATCGGGATTTGTGTGTATTGCCGCGATATTGGCAGTAACGGGAGTAGAGTGAAATGAAAAATAATAATTCTTTCGGGTTTCTAATTTCGATATATTCGGGATTAATAATCGAATACTGATTGTTTGTGTTTTCGTCAATAGTTATTCCAGTTGGATTTTAAATTTCTTTTTATGATATCATTTTTGTTATATAAGATTGAGGAAAAAGTAATTTCGGTTATATTTAAAGGATATAGCAGGTCAATTGAAAAGTCCTCGGCCTACCATACTAAAACTCATTTTTCTGGCAAAATTAGTTTTTTTTATTCAACATAACTCCCTGCAAGGGTGATACACTGATTATAGCGATCCTCCAACTTTTCGATACCATTTGTGTAGTACGATGTGTCCTTTACATCAAAATGGGAAGCAATTTCGGTGATCATCTCTTCATTCGACAAAAATGTCTTCCCCGCGAGCATTCTTTTGAGATCTGAGAACAGGAAATAGTCGCTAGGGGCCAGATCTGGAGAATACGGTGATTGAGGAAGCAATTCGAAGCCCAATTCATGGATTTTTGCCATCGTTTTCACTGACTTGTGACACGGTGCATTGTCTTGGTGAAGCAGCAGTATCTTTTTCTTCAAATATGGCCGTTTTTCGGCGATTGTGTCCTTCAAACGGACCTATGTAATAGTCGCTGTTGATGGTCCTTTGTTTCTCGAGGTAGTCAATGAAAATTATTCCATGCGCATCCCAAAATACAGACGCCATAGCCTTGCCAGCCGGCTTCAATTTACGGTCATTCTAAATCATTTTGTGGATTTTTTAAATGTTTTCGTCGGTAACAACCTCTTTTGGGCGTCCACTGCGTTCACCGTCTTCGGTGTACTGTAACTGGGAACTGTATTGTTTCCCTTCAAAAATATTCTATCAACACGCGAAATTCCTTTTTTTCTATTTTTTCACAATAACAAAAGTTGCTTCACTTAAAATGCTATAATTCACAAACTAATGATCCGATAGCTGTCAAATTTATACACGCATCTTTCGACGGTTAGGGCTAACTAAAAAATGCATATGGATTTAATTTTAGTAGTGCCATCTGTGTGTCAGGCCTGGGACTTTTCAATTGACCTGTCATAAACCACTGTTTGGAACACGTCACGTGGTAACACGTGAAAGGAAATTTTACATATTTTTAACACTACGTGATGCAAAACGACACTTCACTGACTCAGATTAAAGAGGACAATCATAATAATTCATTTCTGAACCGTATACGAACTAAAGCACGAAAAACTTCATAATGTATTCGCCGTTTAAAATGCTTAATATTCCCGCAAGAGCGCCTCGCTCGTTTAACTCCGCTCGTACGGCGTAAAAAGGGTTCCCCACCCTTTTCACCCCCGGTACGTATGGAGTCCCACAGTTTTTTCAACACACTTCAACTCTTTATATTGTAATTTAATTTACGAGTTTGCCACAAAAAATACGGACGTGATTTTTACGTAGCAAATTAATTACCGGCGGGAATAGAGGAGGAGAGGTACCGCGGAGGGGTAGCGCGTAAAATAATGGAACGTTTACACGGCCCCATTTTTATGTTGCGTTCTGTTGGTCCGGGTATCGGTTTGATTGATTATTATCTAGAATTTGACGGCGTATTTTTTCCTCGTGTTGCTATCGTGATGGAGCGAGAGAGTCTGGGGGATTGGTGAGGGTGGGGGTGGTCTCGAGAAAGCTCTAAATCAACTTTGAGGGTCTAATCTGTTGTCCTGTTTATTAAATTGGAAGATTTATATATTTTTTTCGACGACGGGATTGGATTTTTTTCGGTGAGGAATGTGTTTTTTCCTCTCTCGGATGGTGTTGGTTGATCTTTTAAGGGTGTAGGGGTCGGTGGTAAATCGAATTCATTGTTTTTAATTGAAAATGGCCGATTATTATTGGGAAAATTAGTTGTGAAGTGTTTTCCCGATCTCTCCCTTGTCGATCACTATATAAATCAGTCACTGTTTAAGGCGACAAGATAGTCCCCCTACTGTTACGATCATCGCGGGTTCGAATCCTGCTCGGGCACGGTCGTAAATTTATGTTTGCGATTGTCCATAAAGTAGAAGTACAAAACGGGACAAACCAGGTTGGTTCCTAATTCGTGAAGAGGTCCTCTAAAATACCGAATAAAATTGTGATGCCTTTTGATCATCATCCTTCCATGACAGTTTATACATATATACATATGTCACACATCAGTCATACGTTTCTTGCAGAATTCGATGCCATTTTGCAAAACGATTTGTCCTAGTTTTATTAATGACCACACAAAGACATAAACGAATCACTTTTATTTTATTTTAACAGCTCCATACATCTCTTTGGGTCATGAAATTCAAACATGTGAATAACATGTACGTTCTTCGTGTGAAATTATATAAAAAACACTACGTTCTGATATCCTCAAGATGTCAGCTATCTGACAATATTGTTAGAGTATACTAATGCCAAGATTATAATGAAAAGGAAAATATATAATAGCTTTCTATATGAATATAGAGATTGGATTAATGAATAGTACCTCTTTGACTGAATGATTTAACCAATACACATATACTGCTAATTGTTGATGTCTCAATGATGATTGTGTGATTATCTATCGCATTGCAGAGGTTTCCACCAGACTCTTATGTTTTTTAAACTTTCAATATCGATGTGTCAAAATTTCATTCTGTTTTACTTTTGTTATTTAAAAAAAATTGACACAAAGGTTATTTGTTTATTCAAAATTATATTTAGTGGGATAAAACAGTGCTGAAGTTCAAATGTGACGAAAACACTTTAACCAGATTGTCCTATAAATGCCGTTAAAAAGATAATGGTGATTTCGATTTAAAAAAACTTCTTGGTTGCTCATTGTATTTCCATATAAATCAGAAACAAAATCAGAGTTACAGTATATCGTGCCCAGAATGCGGGTTGTGTGATTTTTGCCAATTTTGAACAAAATATTCAATAGGCTTTTCGCTTTATAGAAATTTGTACTCATAAATATTACTTGTGAAATAGTAACTGATATTTTTTTTATAAAATTTACATCAATAAACATCAATAAAAGTACCAGGATAGAGCAATTTAGAAAGCTCACATAATGACAGACGACGTAAAATGTAACTAGTTATCCTACACCGTTTCCTAGGGTATATTAAATTTGTAAATTATTAATATCAAGGTTCCTAGTGTTTGTTAAAAATTATTATTTGTAGACATGTGAATTTGATAAGAATATATAAAGAATAGGTACTGATACTATTGTAAAATAATTAACTATATTCTATAAACTGTAATTTTTTCTTTTGTTTTCATTAATGCTTTCAGTACCTCATTTAATTGCTCTTATTTATATTATTTTGATCAGCATAATAAGCATTGATGTTATTTTGAGTTAAGTTTGTGAACTTTCAATTCAACTAATTGTCCTAAGACATTTGTAATTTTAATCGCATTATGATTAATTGTTTTTTAAAGTGAAACCACGTCGTTAAATTTACTTCTCATATACTACATATTGTCAGCTTCGATCATCCTTTTCTTAAAAATTAGGGTCATAGCATTTTTTCGCTTATAATGATCTCGTAGGTGGTCTGATTATGTAATAGGAATCATATTTTATACCGAATACTATTAAGTGTTTTTGGCGAACTTTTATCGCGCCATATTAATAATTCTGAACGGTGCTGGAACGTTTCGAACAATTTCCCAGATCCTTCGTGGCGGTTTTTTGCTATTTACCAAACTCCATCGTGAATCTATCGAACCCGTCTTACCATTATGCCCAAACTAATGGAGAGGCAGACTACGGCCAGGGAAAAAAACAATTTATAACGCGCCGCTTCACATCTACCCCCGGTCGCAGGCACAATTTCAATCTATAGCGATAGTTCGGCCATTAATTAAACGTATTGGCGGGCAGCGCCAACTGGCGGCGGCCGTCCCCTTATAAAAAGGCGACAGCCTTGAATTATTAGCATACATGGCGGGAACCCGTGTTTTTTCCCCGTGTTCCCGCGGACGTGGGATGGTGGCCGTGTCAATGGAAAGATTAATGAGCGATCTGGGTTGATTGGTCTGTTAATTATTGCGGTTTTTAATGGGTGACGGTGACGTAGCGCGATTTTGACGAAAAATTTGAAATGTGGCTTCGGAGGGCGCGATTTCGGTTGATGTTTTATGTGTTTTATGGGGTGGAAGGGGGTTGTTAGTGGATGGACAAGCGAGATTCACGTTGTTTGATCGATATTAATATATCTCGATGTCAAAATGGTTATTAATATGAGTATTGAACGTGCTTTCGGAAAATATCCCAATATTTATTAAAAAATTCTTTGTTTTTCCTTTGTTTTCATGATCAATAAATGGCCGGAGGTGAGCGGTGTGAGTGCCCATTTCTCAACCAATTGATATTGGTACAGCACTTCGATATTCTTTACTAAATCTCGCCATAGTTCAGACTGTTTTCTATGATCCTGATCTATGTAGTTCTTGAGAGCTGTTTCCTGAGGCTTCCACTCACAATATCGATTTTTCCATGGAAATCTATAAATAATTCCTTCATATTTCATTTGAAAGACTCCAATCTATTACCAGACATCTGACATATTGTATAATATTGCCATACTTTACAAGAGAAACTTTAATTGATTATCTTGTAGACCCTTTCGCTATACTTTTCGATATCAAACTTCTTTCGTATAACTTTTTCTTTAATCCTAAGATACAAAATAGAGGAAGATATTCTAACTCCATAATGTAGTTCCGTTCTTTAATTAGAGTGCGTGCTAGTACATGCCTTAACCTACATATTACGATGTTTGCGACTGGGATATGTATTGAGGTACACTACAAAAGCTCTAAAAATTATTTAACAAAATTCGCTCATTGCTTCTTATTAGCAGAGCTTTTTTTCACAATATGAATTGGAGTTTCTTCTTTTTTTTTATCATTTTCCGAAATTTTTAATAATTCATAATTGTTGAAGGTATGATTGACCTTTTACTTGATTATATCAAAATATTTTATTCCAAACTCGTCTATTACATTCCTTGTCTTTTTATTGTGGTTTTAAGTTATAAGATTTTTTCTGTATTTAATCGAAACATACATTTTTATTGATAGTAGTTCTTTGTGATGGCTTAGAAGGGGTTTGAGCTTTTAGTTCTTCATATTCGAACAATTCTTCGTTGATGTATCGTTAATATTCCCAAGATTTTATATACTATAGAGATAAACATACTCTACGGCTCTGTTTATCTTAACTAATGATACATATATAATATATATGGGAAAAAGTATTTAACAGCTCTTATTCTCATTCCGACCTCAGCTTTCCAAGATGGAAACCAATCAGAGCAGTGCCACTTCGTCGTCGATGATTCAAAGTCCGACGGTCTCTCCACCCCCTCTCCTCGTCACCCCCACGGCATGATTTACCGTCTCGAACTTGTATTTTACTTGAAGTTCCGCGACCTATCTCAGTTCTGACTGTCAGCATTAGTTGATATAATGTAAAGTTATGGCACGTCCCGAAATTGGGATTTATAGTTTTAGTTGAGGGCCGCGGGGGGTACGGGGAAAAGGGGAGAGTTGAAACGTTGCAGGAGCGGCGCTTGGCCTCTCCCCCTCCGTCCGCCTGGTCGGAAAGTTTAAAAGATTTTCCATGAATAACAAAACAGGCCTGGCTGGTGCTGGTTTTGGGCGCGGTAATCGCGACGAGACCAGCGGGGGTCGAGGGGTGCGGTGGTAGGAGGGAAGGTCGTCGCGTTGTTCTGCGGGATAGTTCGTGAGAAAACTGCCGATATATGGTTAATAAACAATATGACGCTAAGCTGAGCGACTTTATAATCTAGGGCCGTTTATTATGACGCGTGTTTTTACTGCGTGGGTTCGTGATTTATAATTGAGCGCGTGTTGGTGTAAGGTCACATGGTAACAAAGAAATCCCCCTCAACTAGAGGGACGCCATGAAGATATTAGTATCAATTAGTATCGTTTATAATCAGCCTATACCATAATACAAAATAATAATTTGATCTGTTTCTGTAAATAAACACTAATAACCTATTTGTTTTAATCCTAATTTTATACGATATCTGTGGTTCTACGATAGACACTTTGCCCTTAACAACTATGTCACTGTTTTAAATATACAATGAGTTTTGCTTATAATTTCACTGAATCTGTTCAAATAGTTTTACTCCCTTTAGTCTTCTGATTAAACTATTATTTTCTAGAACTGGAGAACCTAAATATTAATGTGCTCATGGAACCTCTGTTCGTGGATTTGGGTATAGCCGATAACGTTATTGTTGGTAACATTGCTCGATCCAAAAGTAATCGATAGTCATCTTTCGTCATGGTCTCGGTTGGTTCGAATGAATTCTTCTTTTCTCATTGAGCATTGAAATTGAATTGTTTTTTATCTATTTTATAGATATTACCAGTTCTAAAAGGTTGAAAATTGTGTTTAGCTGCACCCATTTTTTGTAAAGAATTTTATATAGAATCCAATGGTATTATAATTATTTTATGCATTTATTTTTCTAAATATTATAAACTCTAAAGTAATATAATATGCATTTTTATTTCTTTTGTCTCAAAATAGATGTATTTTTCGTATTTTTGTTCAAGAAGTAAAAATGACACTTTTGATAATGACATTTGCACTGATTGATTTTTGATGTCATTTAGTTCCAAATTATTGCAGACAAATGGAAATTGTGGCGATTATAAAGAGTGTTATTTTGAATTAAGACGTTAAATTTAGTATTATATTATATTCGTATGTCCAAATTTAACTCCTGCTCCTAAGACTGACAAAATCCGGACACACATTGTCTTTTTAGTTGTTTCAGTATTATAGGGATTCCTAAAAACATAACATATACAGAAAATAACGTTGAACATACGGCATCTCAACTAGACGAGAAAATCTGCCCTATATAACTTTTTATTTGTTCTTAAAAGTAATTCATCAACTCCCACGGGACATTTCATCCATTCTCCGATTGTCTGCCCGAAAGAAATCACGTTTCTTATTGTTTGAGATGTGATGCGGACGAATCAATAGTCAATTAGTTGCAGCAGAGATTGTTAGACGTGTCGTGGTGACTGGGGCCCGATTTCTACGAAGACGACACCTCCTGCGTCAATTTATCACCTTGCGGAACGCGGGGGGTGGTGCGGTAGAACAGCGGAAGGATTACCTCTTTTTCTGGTCCGGTATTTGTAAACGTTCAGATAACGAACTGAGATTGATTAGGTCTTTTAGTTCCAGTCAATAAGACACCGTCTGTGAGGAGGCGGTCTGTTTTTTTGATTGAGATATGATTTCGTTCGTTTTCTTTCCTTGTTCCACCGATAAGACGTTAAGTTTTTCAACTCTTTAGTTACTGGGTAATAACTAGCGCACAAGAATAGTAATAAGTGAGTTTTATTGTCCCAAAGTCATCATATTCATTTCAAAATCGTTTTTAATATAGTAATTATTTTGCAACAATAGTTTCATAATTCCTTGAAGTATGATTGACCTTTTATTTCATTGTATTAAAATACGTTAATCTTGTCTTGAGTATTAATATTATATTTATCTTACTTGAGTATATATATTATAGAATTATGATTGACCTTTTATTTCATTGTTTTAAAATACATTAATCTTGCCTTGATTATTATTATAGTTGTCTTCTGATTTTAAGTTATGAAGTGGAAAAATGAGAGTTAATCTAATTAGCTTGAATATTTTATTCCAGGTTGATTATTTTTCTGTGTTTTGTCGATAAAGCATTAAGTTTCTCAACTCTTTAGCTCATTGGAGGATTACAAATAGAGCACAAGAACAGTAATATCTTGGTTATATTGTCTCGAAATCACCACATTCATTTAAAAATAATTTTAAATTTAGTAATTTTTTTCCAACAATAGTTTCATAATTCTTAGATGTATGATTGACCTTTTATTTAATTTACTCAATAAGTGTTTCAACACTATTGCTTATCAGAGGATTATATATTTATATATTATTGATAGTAATTCTTCATGCTGGTTTTGAGTGGTTATGTGCTTTTAGTTTATTTACCTTATATTATTTAGTATTTATATTAAAAATACTCTGCAGGTCTGTTGGAGGTAGATTTTTAATAGCTATATTTTGCTACAAACATTGGAAAGTGTCTGTTTGGATAACTCCTAGCTGAACTAAAAGTTATGCACTGTAATATATTGTTTATATTTTAGTAAAATGACATAAATATAAAGCACAATTTGTACCCTCTACAATTTAATATTTTCTTTATTACAGCAACATCCGTTGGACACTCAATACTTCGACAAGACCTTCACCACCGAAAAGGCGAAACTCACTCCCATCGAAGGCCCCATCCTCCAGTCGATGGACCAGACCCAGTTCCAGGGCTTCAGCTACACGAACCCCAACGCCACGGACAAATGATGCTGTCCGTCTGATGATGAAGCGAGCTATTCGAAACGTGTACTTTTCTTGTTCGGTAGAAGGGAAGGGAAATGTGGTGGATCCAGCCCTGGTGGAGGGTCGAGCTGTCCCGCAGCAGTAGCGGGACTGAAAAGAAGAACCACGTTTTGTTTTTGATACATTTTTTTCTTTTTGGACCGTAATACTGTATATTTGTGTAGGAATTCGAAATAATATTTGTATATATAACTTATACTGTTCCTAATATTTTGTGTGATAACTATTATTACTTAGATTTTTACGGTTAAATCATTTTTGTACAGGGCATTGCGGTGGAGAGATAGCCCGGGATATTTTTAGTAGTGATATGGATCATAGATCGTATCTTTCAATATGTTTTGTCATACTAATAATGGAGTAAATAAACGTTTGTCGAGATCCTAAAATACAACAAAAAAGGATATTTATTTGCCTATTTTTTGTATACTGTAATATATATTTTTATAATAGTACAAAGTTAGTAGTAATAGAAGTAATGTTATTTATTAAAGTGTATACTGTTTTCATACATTAAGGTCGTATCCTAATAAAAATATAGATGAAATATATTATTATTTAAATAGATTTTTTTAGGTCTGCATCCTTTCTATAGAATACTCAATGTATTTGAATTATCAGTTATGAAATGTAATATGAATTAATTTGATAATGCATACCTTTACGTGTTCGATAAACCGTAATACCTATATATTTATTGGAATATTAATTAATTATTTTTTACAGGTAATAGTACAGATAATAATATTAACAATGTTGGTATTTGATTGGAATAATATAGATTCCTTCCCAAGTTTATGCGTTCTGAAACAAAAATATAGTAAATAAAATACATAAATAACTTTAATTAATAGTAACTTACTTAAATAACGTATTGTAATAAAGATTCAGCGCAACAACTGCATCTGCAGTAGGTTAAAAAGTCATTGAAATGGTCAAGCGAGAATTTGAAACTTTTTTGAATCAGAATATTGTCGGAACATATCAAACCTTACTGAGTTTCCAGATTGGTTTTCATAATTTAAGTGATGGCTGGTTTCTGGAGTCAAAGTGCTTGACATGTATTAGTTAGGTATTTTATAAGAAGCAAAAACTAAAGTTTATATAAAATTTATTCTACTACCGTTTGATTTAATGAAATAAGTATTATTCTAAAAAGTGGAAAAATTGTGTTTCTGTCAGATAAAGATGAAACTCTAAGAATATATGTATTTTGAAATAAAAAATACGAAAATACTTTTTAAATTTCGTAGAATTTATTTCTTGAAAGTTATATTATATAAATACAAATTTGGCCATTTGTTCAAAATATACTTTCCACCATATTACTTAAAACCATAATGCCGTTCAAAATTTGTTACACTACCATTAAATTCGCCGTTAAATTCTTTATCATCTCTGAAGTTTTCATTAACTGGAGATCATTTGAAGACAAATGAGAGACAAAAATGTGAATATTATAAAATATTGCAAATTTTTACGACTATATACATGATATAATATAAAATAAATAAAATTTGATATCTCTCAGATGTATTCTCAAAGTATTCGTATATACTGTTCAATTCTTTAATTCGCCATTTGATATTTTGAAAATAGTTATAGCGTCTGAAAAACTAACAACAGTTTAAACTAATTTCTTTCAAAAAATATGGCCACTGTAGGCTATAAACGTTGACATACCAATTAAACAAAAACACTATAAAGAAAAACTATAAAAAATATATAAATATTTTGCAATCACAAACCTATCAGTCGTTTTGTTTTGTTAGTTCCTGTTAACGAAAGAATGATTTTTTTTAATTATAGCCTATACGAAAAAATACAATGGCTTTTTCGGTTCACAAAGTAAATAAATATATTTTTCAATATAACAAATATGTAACGTTTATACGCGCGAGAGGCTGAAAGATTAATATAAATTTCCATATATTTCATTTGGCTCGAAATATTGATGCTGTAGTATCAGTTTGTAATAGGAAAACAATTTCGTTCAGCTTCGGATTTCGTTTTTTGACTTTTTGTTGAATATATATGTGTATAATGTGTAATTTCCGAGGTATTATGTTAATTGTTTTTTTTTTAATTTAATACAAATAACTATTTTAATAAGCTGGATCAGAGAAAAATCAAAAAGATTTCTACTATGCAGTTTTGATTTGCCATTCATGGATTATCAGGGATAAACTAGGGACTAGGGAATATAATACTAGAGGAAATAAATCAAGAGACCAAAGAATTGACGAATGCAAATTAAACAAATAATTGAGAAAAGAAACAAGAAACCAATAACGATGGTGGTAGCTGGAAATATAGATAAGCACATATGGGTTCAATAAGTGTCAGGTAGTATCTTACAGATAAAAACAAAAACAAAAAGATAAAGGAGATAACTAAAAATAGGAGAGAAGGGAATAAGGTGTGCCAAAAGTTAAAATAAAGCTAGATAGAAGTATTAAACCATTTATCAATTCAGTCACATTGAAATACAATATATTAACGTATTTATACTGACGTTATTTTAATTGATAAACTCTATACCAAATGGCGGAAACAAATTAGTATGGATCGCCCATGTCTCCATATTTTTATCCTTTCTTCGTTGATTCTAGAAAAATCTTTATTACTGTACATAATCTCAGTATCTCGCTGTATTTATTACGGTCTTTCTCAACTGTTTAGCGTACTTCCTCGCTATTACGTCCAAGCCACCACCAGGTAATGGATCGGAAAATATGTATGGCAACAGACTTAAATCATAGTCTGGCAAAGGTTTCAGCTCGTTCTCTAGTCGTATCCTATATTAATTAATGATTAGTACTATATATTACAACGGGTGATTTTTATATTTCAGTATTTTGCCATTTTAGTAATAAATTACATGCTTAATTGGCGAAAACCGAAATATAAAAGGCTCCCTTCGTATTTAAATAGAGCGTTGGAACCTGTCTAATTTCACTCTCTCTAACACGGCGGCTATGCAGGATCGTATAACGAAGTAATAGATGATTTCTACCATAGAGAGAATACTGAAACCTAGGAATAAACCGGCTATTCCTCCAAAAGATACTAAAATATCCGGAGGGATCAATAAAAACATGGTAATGTTCATTGTTAGTGTTATCACTTGCCCAATAGGTCCACCCATCCGAATAAGACTTGTCGTTTGTATCGAAGCATTGGCCATACGGCAAAGCCAATCTCCATATCATCAACAGTGTTATCTATTCTGTTTAAAAAAATTAAGGGCGGATTACTCAATACTCATGTATAGGTAACACAATAAATATATTAGGTTGACATTTCTCTATATTTCTGTATTACTTGAAGGGGTCGAACTTTTCTGATACCTGCTCTATATATTACTCTCAAAATTGTTATAGGAATTTAAAATAGTCATAATTGAACTGAAAGGTGCATTTTAAAGACTGTAATATGCAAAATGGTGAAAAATTAAACAAGGAATATAGTACATACGTTTCAGCATATTGACCTTCCACTTCATAAATTATATTATCACAACCTAATTGACAGTTGCAAGTGTCCAGCTGTTTGATATCTTCAAAATGTTTGGCAATGCACTGCAACTCTTGCACCGTGCAATACGGAAAATCCTCGAGTGTTTTGTAGAAATAGGGTATGCAACCGCATATTTTCTTCGCATTTTCCATCCTACATTGTATGGTACAAGCAGAATAAGTGTACACGTTATGAACTGAAACCAAACAAATAAGGAACATTCAAAATGTTGTTCATAATTTGTATGTGTATGTAATACATCATTTATAAAATTTGACTATTGCGTAAAGTCTGGGAAACTATGAGACAAAAAGAGACTCTCTAAATTTCGTTCATAATTTGGGTGTTCATAATGCACAATTATTTACAGGTACTTTATCACTCATTATTTAGTTTTTTAAATATCTTTTCACAACAAGTAATGAAGGACATATCAAAATACATAATTCTATCAAATTTTATTACTATTTATTAACAAAATTGCCTTAATCAACTTTAAACTTTCAATTTTCATGACTGCGATAGATTAAACGGTCTTTTTTCCCCATCCGTCCCATAAATTCGTTCTTTCCCCTAAACGTGGATTGATGAAAATCGCAGGAAAACGCAACGAATAATATTGAAACGCTCGAGCAAATGCACACCATCAATCTTCTCGATACTACTCACCTTTTAGTCGATATTCGTCTTGGAACACGCAGCGTCTCTGTTTTACCGACAACTGCTTGGTGTCGTCGGTCGTGTACGTTTGTCTCATTAAGAAGTTGATTTTATAAATTTGAAATTCCCATTTGTGCTGGGGCTGAACGTTGATGGATACCATATCGTCCACGCTTAATATATATACCTGAATAACAAATTATTGGTATAAAATAATTTGTTTATTTTGTGTTATTGAACTGATGGTGATGATGATGATGATGAGGCTCTAAATCTACTTATAATAATGAGAAGGATTTGCAGGAACGAAGTAAAAAGTTTAAATATTGTTTGGACATTATCCCAGGCATGATTCTTTCCAGAGAGTACTTAAAAATTGAAGAAAACCGTGTTATATGGAGGCTTAATAACGAAGAAGCCACACGAAAATTACAACAGGAAAGTGACCATATAAATAATTCACAGGCTCGATTCTCATGTGAATATCGAAGTAGTACAACTCTTGGACAACACCATAATTTGACCTTGTATAGTGTAATGAGGTGCATTTAAAAGAATAATGACAGTGTTATTACGTAAGTATTATTACGCCAAGGACTAAGATAGGGGTTTTGGAATCTCTATTTTCCTGAAAGACACTTACGTTTTTACTGGTTTTCAACATATTATTGGATGAAGAGTATTTTCAACATAACAATGTTACAAAAATACCATTTCTATCTGATAATGTACACCTTCTATCCATAACTGGTGTATATGTGGGATAACGATTTTTTTGGCCATTTACTGATTGGTCAGGCCATTTTGGTGGAGAAACTTGGTTAAGAATCTTTGAACCTCTAAATGATACTGAAGAAATAGAGTACCACAAGGATTGGTATTTGAGACTCTGAAGCACTAATGGCATCTAGGAATTCGTGACAAAAATACATTAAATGTTATCAATCAACCACCGTATTCACCAGACTTTACTGCGTGTTAGTTTTTCTTACTTCTGAAGCGAAAATACCCAGAATTCAGTCAATGGAAGTCAAAGCTGTAAATATTGACAAATAAATTAATACGATGACAACCTTTAACAACTCGCAGGGTCTATTGTGACATAATGCGCGTACTCAAACAATTTTAAAATGAAATATGCTCAAAAGGCCAGGATTTGTGGAAGATTACGGACCGATAACCTGAGCAGGTGGCGGGCAGGATGGGCGTGACATCATCCCGAATAAAAATTATTACGTTCATATTTTATCTGACTAAGCGTTTTAAGACGTACTTTAAAAAAATACGATTATAATATTCAAGATCTCCCTCTGTTTCGGATGAAATACCGTCCGGCCCTTTCCCCCCGGATGTACTTGTATAAATCTTTTTAAAGGAGACCTTTCGGGCCCGTCGCTCTCTTTTCTTTTTCGGGCACCTCTTTAGTTTTCGGGACTGATGTTTGCCAACGTCTTTGAACTACTTTATGTTAATTCGGTAATAATGGGTTGGGTAAAAGTTAATTTGGATTTTTTTTCAGAATATTTATTTATTTTCATTTCAAACACTAATGATTCGGTCGTTGTAGAGCTTCTAAACTTTTCACCAATCAACCAATTTCGACGAGCTTCCTTTGTAGCCATTTTTACAACATTAATAGTTTTGCGCAGAGAGGGCATCTTGCAGGCTTCACTCAATTCCTTTCAAAGATTGGTCAGTTACGTAAGAGAGCAGTTTAAGTTGCTACTGTACAAGCAAATATTAAAACCTATATGGACTTATGGAATTCTGTTATGCGGATGTTTTGCGAGAAATAACATCAGCATAATACAAGTATTACAGAATGAAGTCCCGAGTGTAGTATAAAGTACCTAGATTCCACAGGAAAAATATGTATACCTAGACCTTCGGATTCCAGCTGTAATAGAGATTCCATACCCATGTTAACATTGAAATGCTGCAACTTTTGTACAACACTGAACTAGAATGCAGACCAAGACATTGAGTGTTAACATTGGTACGAAGAATTGTGGCCTCGAAGGACGAATTTTGGAAAAATGGGAATATAGTTTGGGGAGTACAATGGGTTGTAATAGAATTATTACACATTGCAGATACACAAAAAGTGAGTGAATCTAGAACAATAGTGTTAAAACCAAAATCCAGACGGCTAGAGTCATCAAAACCGTGAATATTCTTAATTCGTTTGTTCATGGTTATCAGAATATTTCAAATTCAGACGCAGCCAAGTCTTTGAATGTACAGTCATCATTGCATGCCTTTTGTCTAAATATATAGAACTGATTCAGTAGATGAAAGAAAAGTAGGCCAATCAGAGTTTTGACTTCGAAAACCAGTCATTAAACATTTCTATAGTAACGATTTAATTGCTATAAGTTTTATCTTATGGGATTATCTTAAAGTATTCAAAGTATGTGAAAATGTACCTAGAAATATTTAACAACCAATATTAATACTGATCATTTGTGGTAGTGAAGCTATCACTTTCCAAGAGAAAACAAAACTATTTTTTAAAACAATTTTCCTCGCATTATTTTATCATTTCCTGCGATACAAACCATCCCTGGACATCCACGAATAGTTCAGAACTAGAATTAGCCAAATCTGTCCATCCGCTCTCGAGTTTTAGCGAGACTAACGAACATCAATTCACTTTTATGTATATAGAAGATTTATAAAAGTAAATCAATCAATGAAAAATTCTTTTATGCAACGCACTGGCATAAAACGAACCCAACCTTTACTCAGACATACTCTTACGCAACTCTCAGCCTCACCGCTCCATAAAATCTCCAACAGTATACAACTTTCTACTTAGACAAATCAAATAATCCGAATTATCATACGTCT
Organism: Rhynchophorus ferrugineus; assembly: GCF_030347505.1. Taxonomy (NCBI): domain Eukaryota; kingdom Metazoa; phylum Arthropoda; class Insecta; order Coleoptera; family Curculionidae; genus Rhynchophorus; species Rhynchophorus ferrugineus. Next base: position 1,360,645 of record NW_027472586.1, read on the forward strand.
CCCGATCCGTATATATATATATATATATATATATATATATATATATATATATATATATATATATATATATATAATTGGTTAAAGTGAAATTGAGTTAGAAGTTACATAACCAAGATAGCGGGCAATCAAAATGGTAGAGGGACTTTTCCCCACTGGTTATATTAATTAAATACTTAAACAATGTGATTAGTATTAGTTTTCAATAACAAATGTAATCGATCACATTCAAAATTACACTTCTTTCAGTATAATATGAAAATGAATATGAAAAATGAACAACAAGAAACATTTTTGACGAGTATAATAGTAATAATGCAAGGGTTGTTTTTTATATTTCGGGAATGTGTAAAATCTTACGTTTCTGATTATTTCGAAACATAACAGTGTCATGATGAGACGAAAACGGTGCGCTATGAAAGAAACGAAACAAAAACAGTGCTGATTACGATGCAACTGGCATCTTTGCTGATATATATATGCTGATATATATATGCTGATATAAAATGCACCTAGAAATATTTAACAACCAATATTAATACTGATCTTTTGTGGCAGAGAAGCTATCACTTTGCAAGAGAAAACAAAACTATTTTTTAAAACAATTTTCCTCGTCTTTACTCAGATATAATCTTACACAACTCTCAGCCTCACCGCTCCATAAAATCTCCACCAGTATACAACTTCCCACTTAGACAAATCAAATAATCCGAATTATCATACGTCTCCCGATCCGTTCCCCTCCGGCCAGCCGATAAAACGGGAACATATTTCCTCACCAGAAACCTCAATCGAGACGCCCCTAAATTGATTTTAATATGATAATCCGAAAAACTGAGGAAACGCCCGAAGGTGGAGGCGGCGGTGGCGGAGGTGGAGGGGGCCAAGAGGTTACGTAGCAGAACCATCATTATTCGTGCCTCCGTTCCGTTTTTTCCCTCTGTGTCGGCTTTTGTTTTAGGCCGGCATTTTTTTCGACGAAGTATTTGCAACTGATCTCATTATTCCGGGAACAAATCGGGACCCTTACGGGAAATAGACCGTATTTTTAATGGAAATCAATCTTGGGAAAGGAGCGCGTGGGATGAGATTAGGATGATGAATGAATTTTAAGTATTGTACAGTGGGTACGCTCTTATCGGGACTGCTGTATACTGCGTGCGTCAACGATAACTTTGTTGCAACTTCATATTGTTCTTGAAACTTAATAAAATATTTCAATGATATATCAAAAAGCCAAACGAAATAAAAGCCTATAGACAGTATCACTGCTGCCAGTAATATCTAAGCTTTAAAAAAACCTGTTGAAAATAATAAAACCGATCATAGAGAGAAAAAACCTAATACCAACACACCAGTTTGGGTTTATTAAGAAGCATTTAACAATTAGCAAGGTCTACAGAATAACAGGTGTTATTGAAAAAGACTACGAAAGTAAAAAGTATGCTCATCTATATTCTTAGATGTGGCACAAGCCATCGATAAAGTTTGGCATGAAGGCCTTGTTCATAAACTACAGAAAATGTTACCAAAACAACATTCCGAACTACTAAAATCGTAAATTATAGCCCGAATGTTTAGTGTAGAATGTAGAGTTAAACAAGAAGAAGCTTACTCTACAATAAAAGAAGCTAGGTGCATCACAAGGAAGTGTACTGGGGCCAATGATGTATCTACTCTACACTTGTGATATACCACCAATGAAGAATATTACGGTGGCTACATTTGCTGATGATACTGCGATTATAGCTCTCGGAGACTATAGTGAAGAAGCCTCACGAAAATTACAATAGGCAAGTGACAATATAAATAATTGGACGCAAGCTTGGAAAATAAAAATTAACGAAAGTATAGTTGTGCATGTGCAGTTCACCTACAATCAGACCGTACAAGCATCAATACCGTTAAGTAATACTGTCATTCCATGTAGCAACATGTAGCTAAATATTCCGGAATGAATCTCTATGCAAAACTTCCCTGGAAGGAACATATAAAGAAGAAAAGAAAAAAACTAGAATTCAAATATAGGAAAATGTATTGGCTAATTGGAAGAAAATCACAATTATCAGTACGTAATAAATTGCTATTATATAAGCAAATACTGAAACCTATATGGGCATACGGAGTTCAATTATACTGATGTTCTGCAAAGAGTAACATAAACCAAATACACATTTTTCAGAAGAAAGTCCTGAGAAGGAAATTGCAAGGGGGCATGAGGAAAGACTCCATTCTCATGAGAATATTGAAGTATTGCAACTTTTGGATACCACCAGAGCAGGACACATGCTCAAAAGAATCAAACCATCTGATATTGTGTAGTGTTGTGTATTGAGGTGCATATAATAAAAAATACAGCAGTGGCATGTATAAACTTTATTTCACCAGATTCTGAGATAGGGCCGATAGGTTCTCCTACTTATATACCTAGATTTAAGTTATAATAAAGACAAATTGTAGCTACAATGACTAATATGTAATACAATGTAATAATTAAATATTAATATATATATATATATATATATATATCATACTAGTCATTGTAGCTACAATTTGTCTTTATTATGATTGGTTAAAGTGAAACTGAATTAGAAGTTACTTAAAAAGATAGCGGGCAATCAAAATGGTAGAGTGACTTTTCCCCACTGGTTATAATAATTAAATACTTAAACAATGTGATTAGTATTAGTTTTCAATAACAAATGTAATCGATCATATTCAAAATGACACTTCTTTCAGTATAATATGAAAATGAATATTAAAAATGAACAACAAGAAACATTTTTGACGAGTATAATAGTAATAATGCAAGGGTTGTTTTTTATATTTCGGGAATGTGTAAAATCTTACGTTTCTGATCATTTCGAAACATAACAGTGTCATGATGAGACGAAAACGGTGCGCTATGAAAGAAACGAAACAAAAACAGTGCTGATTACTATAAAACTGGCATCTTTGCCGATCGAAACGTGAGCCAAACGACACACAACTTACGTAAACCGGTGCTTTCCTCGATTTCAGCGAAAACTGCAAGGACCACTTGGTGTCGGCTTCCTTAATATATTGTATATTAAATGGCGCGCCTCTAAAACCAGTACAGACAATGAGCGGCATTCCATTCTCGGTTTTATTATGACTTGAGGGCGTGCCTCCTTCCTCCCATCCATTGTCGGGATCGGGAACAATGAAGCTAGACGATCGAGAGGAACAGACACAAATGGAATATCGTGATGTAGTGTTGGCGATTTCGTTCTTTAGTTATTGCCATTCGATCCGGAATCGATTTGTTGACGATGGGTTTTAATAAAGCAAATATTCGACGATCGTCTTGCCTTGATTCATTCAATTCTCGGTATCTTTTCGATATATATTTTTCCGTTTAGGCCATTGAGTGATTTTTCCCTTCGTTTAATCGGAGAAAACATATTAAAAGTAATCTATTTTTAGAACTGTCTGGGTTCATTTTACTTAACACCATTTTATTGACATGGATATAAGATAAAAAGCCCCAAAACATTTGTATTTTGAGGTGAAAACCCACAGTAAACAGTTCTAGAATTTGTGGTTTTTCAGATATGGATATTAAAGCAAATTTACTCGTTGTTTTTAAATTAATTGTTCATTGTATAACTTAAAAATTAAATTTTATATGAAAATCATTATACTACCATTCGATTCCACGTAAAATTCTTTATAAATATAATTTATTTTTTATATAAAAATTCTTTATACAGATATTCATTTACCTAAGATTATTAGAATAGAAATGACAATGAAAAACTTGAAAATTATAAAAACTCAAAAATTTTCACCACTATGTATAGGGAAAATGTATAATTTTTTTTCTGCGTCTTGGATCAATATACAATTCTCAAAAATTATGTATTAAGTGGAGAAAGGAACGAAAATCCATGTTAAATTGCTCTGGTATAAAAGCTTTTGAGAAATTTGTTATAAACTGTAATCCATCTATTTTTTGAAAACTTGTTTTTCATTATATAGCTTAAGAGCAGGATGCTGTATGAACATTGGTATATCACTACTAAATTCAGCGTAAAATTCTCTATCTACCTTGTAATTTGCATTAACCTAGAATTCTTTGAATAGAAATGAGAGTAATAAACTTGAAAATGGCAAAAAATCATTAAATTTCACGACTATATATATGGAAAAAGTACTAAAATATTGTACCCTTCGGATATGAGCAAAAGTCTCAGAATATATGTATTTTAGTGCGAGATAAACGAAAATCTAGGTTAAATTGCTCTAGAATGTATAGTTTTTGAGATATTTGATATAAACTGTAATCTATCTATTTTTTGAAAATTTGTTTTTCATTATATAGCTTAAGAGCAGGATGCTGTATGAACATTGGTATATCACTACTAAATTCAGCGTAAAATTCTCTATCTACCTTGTAATTTGCATTAACCTAGAATTATTTGAATAGAAATGAGAGTAATAAACCTGAAAATGGCAAAAAAAATAAAATTTCACGACTATATATATGGAAAAAGTACTAAAAAATTGTACCCTTCGGATATGAGCAAAAGTCTCAGAATCTATGTATTTTGGTGCGAGATAAACGAAAATCTAGGTTAAATTGCTCTAGAATATATAGCTTTTGAGATATTTGATATAAACTGCAATCCATCTATTTTTTAAAAATTTGTTTTTCATCATATAGCTTAAGAGCAGGATGTTGTATGAACATAGGTATATCACTACTAAATTCAGCGTAAAATTCTCTATCTACCTTGTACTTTGCATTAACCTAGAATTCTTTGAATAGAAATGAGAGTAATAAACTTGAAAATGGCAAAAAATCCTAAAATTTCACGACTATATATATGGAAATAGTACTAAAATATTGTACCCTTCGGATATGAGCAAAAGTCTCAGAATATATGTATTTTGGTGTGAGATAAACGAAAATCTAGGTTAAATTGCTCTAGAATGTATAGCTTTTGAGATATTTGATATAAACTGTAATCTATCTATTTTTTGAAAATTTGTTTTTCATTATATAGTTTAAGAGCAGGATGCTGTATGAACATTGGTATATCACTACTAAATTCAGCGTAAAATTCTCTATCTACCTTGTAATTTGCATTAACCTAGAATTCTTTGAATAGAAATGAGAGTAATAAACTTGAAAATGGCAAAAAATTATTAAATTTCACGACTATATATATGGAAAAAGTACTAAAATATTGTACCCTTCGGATATGAGCAAAAGTCTCAGAATATATGTATTTTGGTGCGAGATAAACGAAAATCTAGGTTAAATTGCTCTCGTATGTATAGCTTTTGAGATATTTGATATAAACTGTAATTCATCTATTTTTTAAAAATTTGTTTTTCATTATATAGCTTAAGAGCAGGATGCTGTATGAACATTGGTATATCACTACTAAATTCAGCGTAAAATTCTCTATCTACCTTGTAATTTGCATTAACCTAGAATTCTTTGAATAGAAATGAGAGTAATAAATTTGAAAATGGCAAAAAATCATAAAATTTCACGACTATATATATGGAAAAAGTACTAAAAAATTGTATCCTTCGGATATGAGCAAAAGTCTCAGAATCTATGTATTTTGGTGCGAGATAAACGAAAATCTAGGTTAAATTGCTCTAGAATATATAGCTTTTGAGATATTTGATATAAACTGCAATCCATCTATTTTTTAAAAATTTGTTTTTCATCATATAGCTTAAGAGCATGATGCTGTATGAACATAGGTATATCACTACTAAATTCAGCGTAAAATTCTCTATCTACCTTGTAATTTGCATTAACCTAGAATTCTTTGAATAGAAATGAGAGTAATAAACTTGAAAATGGCAAAAAATCATTAAATTTCACGACTATATATATAGAAAAAGTACTAAAATATTGTACCCTTCGGATATGAGCAAAAGTCTCAGAATATATGTATTTTGGTGTGAGATAAACGAAAACCTAGGTTAAATTGCTCTAGAATATATAGCTTTTGAGATATTTGATATAAACTGTAATTCATCTATTTTTTGAAAATTTGTTTTTCATTATATAGCTTAAGAGCAGGATGCTGTATGAACATTGGTATATCACTACTAAATTCAGCGTAAAATTCTCTATCTACCTTGTAATTTGCATTAACCTAGAATTCTTTGAATAGAAATGAGAGTAATAAACTTGAAAATGGCAAAAAATCATTAAATTTCACGAATATATATATAGAAAAAGTACTAAAATATTGTACCCTTCGGATATGAGCAAAAGTCTCAGAATATATGTATTTTGGTGTGAGATAAACGAAAACCTAGGTTAAATTGCTCTAGAATATATAGCTTTTGAGATATTTGATATAAACTGTAATTCATCTATTTTTTGAAAATTTGTTTTTCATTATATAGCTTAAGAGCAGGATGCTGTATGAACATAGGTATATCACTACTAAATTCAGCGTAAAATTCTCTATCTACCTTGTAATTTGCATTAACCTAGAATTCTTTGAATAGAAATGAGAGTAATAAACTTGAAAATGGCAAAAAATCCTAAAATTTCACGACTATATATATGGAAATAGTACTAAAATATTGTACCCTTCGGATATGAGCAAAAGTCTCAGAATATATGTATTTTGGTGTGAGATAAACGAAAATCTAGGTTAAATTGCTCTAGAATGTATAGCTTTTGAGATATTTGATATAAACTGTAATCTATCTATTTTTTGAAAATTTGTTTTTCATTATATAGTTTAAGAGCAGGATGCTGTATGAACATTGGTATATCACTACTAAATTCAGCGTAAAATTCTCTATCTACCTTGTAATTTGCATTAACCTAGAATTCTTTGAATAGAAATGAGAGTAATAAACTTGAAAATGGCAAAAAATTATTAAATTTCACGACTATATATATGGAAAAAGTACTAAAATATTGTACCCTTCGGATATGAGCAAAAGTCTCAGAATATATGTATTTTGGTGCGAGATAAACGAAAATCTAGGTTAAATTGCTCTCGTATGTATAGCTTTTGAGATATTTGATATAAACTGTAATTCATCTATTTTTTGAAAATTTGTTTTTCATTATATAGCTTAAGAGCAGGATGCTGTATGAACATTGGTATATCACTACTAAATTCAGCGTAAAATTCTCTATCTACCTTGTAATTTGCATTAACCTATAATTGTTTGAATAGAAATGCGAGTAATAAACTTGAAAATGGCAAAAAATCATTAAATTTCACGACTATATACATGGAAAAAGTACTAAAATATTGTACCCTTCGGATATGAGCAAAAGTCTCAGAATATATGTATTTTGGTGCGAGATAAACGAAAATCTAGGTTAAATTGCTCTCGTATGTATAGCTTTTGAGATATTTGATATAAACTGTAATTCATCTATTTTTTGAAAATTTGTTTTTCATTATATAGCTTAAGAGCAGGATGCTGTATGAACATTGGTATATCACTACTAAATTCAGCGTAAAATTCTCTATCTACCTTGTAATTTGCATTAACCTAGAATTCTTTGAATAGAAATGAGAGTAATAAACTTGAAAATGGCAAAAAATCATAAAATTTCACGACTATATATATGGAAAAAGTACTAAAAAATTGTACCCTTCGGATATGAGCAAAAGTCTCAGAATCTATGTATTTTGGTGCGAGATAAACGAAAATCTAGGTTAAATTGCTCTAGAATATATAGCTTTTGAGATATTTGATATAAACTGCAATCCATCTATTTTTTAAAAATTTGTTTTTCATCATATAGCTTAAGAGCAGGATGCTGTATGAACATAGGTATATCACTACTAAATTCAGCGTAAAATTCTCTATCTACCTTGTAATTTGCATTAACCTAGAATTCTTTGAATAGAAATGAGAGTAATAAACTTGAAAATGGCAAAAAATCATTAAATTTCACGACTATATATATAGAAAAAGTACTAAAATATTGTACCCTTCGGATATGAGCAAAAGTCTCAGAATATATGTATTTTGGTGTGAGATAAACGAAAACCTAGGTTAAATTGCTCTAGAATATATAGCTTTTGAGATATTTGATATAAACTGTAATTCATCTATTTTTTGAAAATTTGTTTTTCATTATATAGCTTAAGAGCAGGATGCTGTATGAACATTGGTATATCACTACTAAATTCAGCGTAAAATTCTCTATCTACCTTGTAATTTGCATTAACCTAGAATTCTTTGAATAGAAATGAGAGTAATAAACTTGAAAATGGCAAAAAATCATTAAATTTCACGACTATATATATGGAAAAGGTACTAAAATATTGTACCCTTCGGATATGAGCAAAAGTCTCAGAATATATGTATTTTGGTGTGAGATAAACGAAAATCTAGGTTAAATTGCTCTAGAATGTATAGCTTTTGAGATATTTGATATAAACTGTAATCTATCTATTTTTTGAAAATTTGTTTTTCATTATATAGTTTAAGAGCAGGATGCTGTATGAACATAGGTATATCACTACTAAATTCAGCGTAAAATTCTCTATCTACCTTGTAATTTGCATTAACCTAGAATTCTTTGAATAGAAATGAGAGTAATAAACTTGAAAATGGCAAAAAATCATTAAATTTCACGACTATATACATGGAAAAAGTACTAAAATATTGTACCCTTCGGATATGAGCAAAAGTCTCAGAATATATGTATTTTGGTGCGAGATAAACGAAAATCTAGGTTAAATTGCTCTAGAATATATAGCTTTTGAGATATTTGATATAAACTGCAATCCATCTATTTTTTGAAAATTTGTTTTTCATTATATAGCTTAAGAGCAGGATGCTGTATGAACATTGGTATATCACTACTAAATTCAGCGTAAAATTCTCTATCTACCTTGTAATTTGCATTAACCTAGAATTCTTTGAATAGAAATGAGAGTAATAAACTTGAAAATGGCAAAAAATCATTAAATTTCACGACTATATATATGGAAAAGGTACTAAAATATTGTACCCTTCGGATATGAGCAAAAGTCTCAGAATATATGTATTTTGGTGCGAGATAAACGAAAATCTAGGTTAAATTGCTCTCGTATGTATAGCTTTTGAGATATTTGATATAAACTGTAATTCATCTATTTTTTGAAAATTTGTTTTTCATTATATAGCTTAAGAGCAGGATGCTGTATGAACATTGGTATATCACTACTAAATTCAGCGTAAAATTCTCTATCTACCTTGTAATTTGCATTAACCTAGAATTGTTTGAATAGAAATGAGAGTAATAAACTTGAAAATGGCAAAAAATCATTAAATTTCACGACTATATATATGGAAAAAGTACTAAAATATTGTACCCTTCGGATATGAGCAAAAGTCTCAGAATATATGTATTTTGGTGCGAGATAAACGAAAATCTAGGTTAAATTGCTCTCGTATGTATAGCTTTTGAGATATTTGATATAAACTGTAATTCATCTATTTTTTGAAAATTTGTTTTTCATTATATAGCTTAAGAGCAGGATGCTGTATGAACATTGGTATATCACTACTAAATTCAGCGTAAAATTCTCTATCTACTTTGTAATTTGCATTAACCTAGAATTCTTTGAATAGAAATGAGAGTAATAAACTTAAAAATGGCAAAAAATCATAAAATTTCACGACTATATATATGGAAAAAGTACTAAAAAATTGTACCCTTCGGATATGAGCAAAAGTCTCAGAATCTATGTATTTTGGTGCGAGATAAACGAAAATCTAGGTTAAATTGCTCTAGAATATATAGCTTTTGAGATATTTGATATAAACTGCAATCCATCTATTTTTTAAAAATTTGTTTTTCATCATATAGCTTAAGAGCAGGATGCTGTATGAACATAGGTATATCACTACTAAATTCAGCGTAAAATTCTCTATCTACCTTGTAATTTGCATTAACCTAGAATTCTTTGAATAGAAATGAGAGTAATAAACTTGAAAATGGCAAAAAATCATTAAATTTCACGACTATATATATGGAAAAGGTACTAAAATATTGTACCCTTCGGATATGAGCAAAAGTCTCAGAATATATGTATTTTGGTGCGAGATAAATGAAAATCTAGATTAAATTGCTCTAGAATATATAGCTTTTGAGATATTTGATATAAACTGTAATCTATCTATTTTTTGAAAATTTGTTTTTCATTATATAGCTTAAGAGCAGGATGCTGTATGAACATTGGTATATCACTACTAAATTCAGCGTAAAATTCTCTATCTACTTTGTAATTTGCATTAACCTAGAATTCTTTGAATAGAAATGAGAGTAATAAACTTGAAAATGGCAAAAAATCATTAAATTTCACGACTATATATATGGAAAAGGTACTAAAATATTGTACCCTTCGGATATGAGCAAAAGTCTCAGAATATATGTATTTTGGTGCGAGATAAATGAAAATCTAGATTAAATTGCTCTAGAATATATAGCTTTTGAGATATTTGATATAAACTGTAATCTATCTATTTTTTGAAAATTTGTTTTTCATTATATAGCTTAAGAGCAGGATGCTGTATGAACATTGGTATATCACTACTAAATTCAGCGTAAAATTCTCTACCTACCTTGTAAATTGCATTAACCTAGAATTCTTTGAATAGAAATGAGAGTAATAAACTTGAAAATGGCAAAAAATCCTAAAATTTCACGACTATATATATGGAAAAAGTACTAAAATATTGTACCCTTCGGATATGAGCAAAAGTCTCAGAATATATGTATTTTGGTGTGAGATAAACGAAAATCTAGGTTAAATTGCTCTAGAATGTATAGCTTTTGAGATATTTGATATAAACTGTAATCTATCTATTTTTTGAAAATTTGTTTTTCATTATATAGCTTAAGAGCAGGATGCTGTATGAACATTGGTATATCACTACTAAATTCAGCGTAAAATTCTCTATCTACCTTGTAAATTGCATTAACCTAGAATTCTTTGAATAGAAATGAGAGTAATAAACTTGAAAATGGCAAAAAATCCTAAAATTTCACGACTATATATATGGAAAAAGTACTAAAATATTGTACCCTTCGGATATGAGCAAAAGTCTCAGAATATATGTATTTTGGTGTGAGATAAACGAAAATCTAGGTTAAATTGCTCTAGAATGTATAGCTTTTGAGATATTTGATATAAACTGTAATCTATCTATTTTTTGAAAATTTGTTTTTCATTATATAGCTTAAGAGCAGGATGCTGTATGAACATTGGTATATCACTACTAAATTCAGCGCAAAATTATCTATCTACCTTGTAATTTGCATTAACCTAGAATTCTTTGAATAGAAATGAGAGCAATAAACTTGAAAATGGCAAAAAATCCTAAAATTTCACGACTATATATATGGAAAAAGTACTAAAAAATTGTACCCTTCGGATATGAGCAAAAGTCTCAGAATATATGTATTTTAGTGCGAGATAAACGAAAATCTAGGTTAAATTGCTCTAGAATGTATAGCTTTTAAGATATTTGATATAAACTGTAATCTATCTATTTTTTGAAAATTTGTTTTTCATTATATAGCTTAAGAGCAGGGTGCTGTATGAACATTGGTATATCACTACTAAATTCAGCGTAAAATTCTCTATCTACCTTGTAATTTGCATTAACCTAGAATTCTTTGAATAGAAATGAGAGTAATAAACTTGAAAATGGCAAAAAATCATTAAATTTCACGACTATATATATGGAAAAGGTACTAAAATATTGTACCCTTCGGATATGAGCAAAAGTCTCAGAATATATGTATTTTGGTGTGAGATAAACGAAAATCTAGGTTAAATTGCTCTAGAATGTATAGCTTTTGAGATATTTGATATAAACTGTAATCTATCTATTTTTTGAAAATTTGTTTTTCATTATATAGTTTAAGAGCAGGATGCTGTATGAACATAGGTATATCACTACTAAATTCAGCGTAAAATTCTCTATCTACCTTGTAATTTGCATTAACCTAGAATTCTTTGAATAGAAATGAGAGTAATAAACTTGAAAATGGCAAAAAATCATTAAATTTCACGACTATATACATGGAAAAAGTACTAAAATATTGTACCCTTCGGATATGAGCAAAAGTCTCAGAATATATGTATTTTGGTGCGAGATAAACGAAAATCTAGGTTAAATTGCTCTCGTATGTATAGCTTTTGAGATATTTGATATAAACTGTAATTCATCTATTTTTTGAAAATTTGTTTTTCATTATATAGCTTAAGAGCAGGATGCTGTATGAACATTGGTATATCACTACTAAATTCAGCGTAAAATTCTCTATCTACCTTGTAATTTGCATTAACCTAGAATTGTTTGAATAGAAATGAGAGTAATAAACTTGAAAATGGCAAAAAATCATTAAATTTCACGACTATATATATGGAAAAAGTACTAAAATATTGTACCCTTCGGATATGAGCAAAAGTCTCAGAATATATGTATTTTGGTGCGAGATAAACGAAAATCTAGGTTAAATTGCTCTCGTATGTATAGCTTTTGAGATATTTGATATAAACTGTAATTCATCTATTTTTTGAAAATTTGTTTTTCATTATATAGCTTAAGAGCAGGATGCTGTATGAACATTGGTATATCACTACTAAATTCAGCGTAAAATTCTCTATCTACTTTGTAATTTGCATTAACCTAGAATTCTTTGAATAGAAATGAGAGTAATAAACTTAAAAATGGCAAAAAATCATAAAATTTCACGACTATATATATGGAAAAAGTACTAAAAAATTGTACCCTTCGGATATGAGCAAAAGTCTCAGAATCTATGTATTTTGGTGCGAGATAAACGAAAATCTAGGTTAAATTGCTCTAGAATATATAGCTTTTGAGATATTTGATATAAACTGCAATCCATCTATTTTTTAAAAATTTGTTTTTCATCATATAGCTTAAGAGCAGGATGCTGTATGAACATAGGTATATCACTACTAAATTCAGCGTAAAATTCTCTATCTACCTTGTAATTTGCATTAACCTAGAATTCTTTGAATAGAAATGAGAGTAATAAACTTGAAAATGGCAAAAAATCATTAAATTTCACGACTATATATATGGAAAAGGTACTAAAATATTGTACCCTTCGGATATGAGCAAAAGTCTCAGAATATATGTATTTTGGTGCGAGATAAATGAAAATCTAGATTAAATTGCTCTAGAATATATAGCTTTTGAGATATTTGATATAAACTGTAATCTATCTATTTTTTGAAAATTTGTTTTTCATTATATAGCTTAAGAGCAGGATGCTGTATGAACATTGGTATATCACTACTAAATTCAGCGTAAAATTCTCTATCTACCTTGTAATTTGCATTAACCTAGAATTCTTTGAATAGAAATGAGAGTAATAAACTTAAAAATGGCAAAAAATCATAAAATTTCACGACTATATATATGGAAAAAGTACTAAAAAATTGTACCCTTCGGATATGAGCAAAAGTCTCAGAATCTATGTATTTTGGTGCGAGATAAACGAAAATCTAGGTTAAATTGCTCTAGAATGTATAGCTTTTGAGATATTTGATATAAACTGTAATCTATCTATTTTTTGAAAATTTGTTTTTCATTATATAGCTTAAGAGCAGGATGCTGTATGAACATTGGTATATCACTACTAAATTCAGCGCAAAATTATCTATCTACCTTGTAAATTGCATTAACCTAGAATTCTTTGAATAGAAATGAGAGTAATAAACTTGAAAATGGCAAAAAATCCTAAAATTTCACGACTATATATATGGAAAAAGTACTAAAATATTGTACCCTTCGGATATGAGCAAAAGTCTCAGAATATATGTATTTTGGTGTGAGATAAACGAAAATCTAGGTTAAATTGCTCTAGAATGTATAGCTTTTGAGATATTTGATATAAACTGTAATCTATCTATTTTTTGAAAATTTGTTTTTCATTATATAGCTTAAGAGCAGGATGCTGTATGAACATTGGTATATCACTACTAAATTCAGCGTAAAATTCTCTATCTACCTTGTAAATTGCATTAACCTAGAATTCTTTGAATAGAAATGAGAGTAATAAACTTGAAAATGGCAAAAAATCCTAAAATTTCACGACTATATATATGGAAAAAGTACTAAAATATTGTACCCTTCGGATATGAGCAAAAGTCTCAGAATATATGTATTTTGGTGTGAGATAAACGAAAATCTAGGTTAAATTGCTCTAGAATGTATAGCTTTTGAGATATTTGATATAAACTGTAATCTATCTATTTTTTGAAAATTTGTTTTTCATTATATAGCTTAAGAGCAGGATGCTGTATGAACATTGGTATATCACTACTAAATTCAGCGCAAAATTCTCTATCTACCTTGTAAATTGCATTAACCTAGAATTCTTTGAATAGAAATGAGAGTAATAAACTTGAAAATGGCAAAAAATCCTAAAATTTCACGACTATATATATGGAAAAAGTACTAAAATATTGTACCCTTCGGATATGAGCAAAAGTCTCAGAATATATGTATTTTGGTGTGAGATAAACGAAAATCTAGGTTAAATTGCTCTAGAATGTATAGCTTTTGAGATATTTGATATAAACTGTAATCTATCTATTTTTTGAAAATTTGTTTTTCATTATATAGCTTAAGAGCAGGATGCTGTATGAACATTGGTATATCACTACTAAATTCAGCGCAAAATTATCTATCTACCTTGTAATTTGCATTAACCTAGAATTCTTTGAATAGAAATGAGAGTAATAAACTTGAAAATGGCAAAAAATCCTAAAATTTCACGACTATATATATGGAAAAAGTACTAAAATATTGTACCCTTCGGATATGAGCAAAAGTCTCAGAATATATGTATTTTGGTGTGAGATAAACGAAAATCTAGGTTAAATTGCTCTAGAATGTATAGCTTTTGAGATATTTGATATAAACTGTAATCTATCTATTTTTTGAAAATTTGTTTTTCATTATATAGCTTAAGAGCAGGATGCTGTATGAACATTGGTATATCACTACTAAATTCAGCGCAAAATTATCTATCTACCTTGTAATTTGCATTAACCTAGAATTCTTTGAATAGAAATGAGAGCAATAAACTTGAAAATGGCAAAAAATCCTAAAATTTCACGACTATATATATGGAAAAAGTACTAAAAAATTGTACCCTTCGGATATGAGCAAAAGTCTCAGAATATATGTATTTTAGTGCGAGATAAACGAAAATCTAGGTTAAATTGCTCTAGAATGTATAGCTTTTAAGATATTTGATATAAACTGTAATCTATCTATTTTTTGAAAATTTGTTTTTCATTATATAGCTTAAGAGCAGGGTGCTGTATGAATATTGGTATATCACTACTAAATTCAGCGTAAAATTCTCTATCTACCTTGTAATTTGCATTAACCTAGAATTCTTTGAATAGAAATAATACTAATAAACTTGAAAATGACAAAAAATCATAAAATTTCACGACTATACATATGGAAAAAGTGTACATTTTTTTTGCGTCTTAGATAAAAGTAAAACTTTCAAAATATATGTATTTTGGGGTGAAAGAAGAGAAAATCTAGGTTAAATCTCTTTAGTATTTATGGTTTTTGAGATATATGATATAAAGTGTACCAAGTTGTTATGTTTTGTTATAAAAGTTCTATGGTTTTAAGATATGTTCATGAATAAAATGTGAATAGCAATTTTCTAACTGTTTCTATGTTTTTGTCCACCGTGTGAAAATTCTCTATAGTTGCTGTGATTTTTATTTAATTATATGAATAGAAATGGCAGCAAGAATACTTAAAAAATTGTAAATTTTCAAGAATATATATATATATGGAAAAAATGTAAATTTTTTAATATAGATGTGTTTTGGTGCCAATTTTATAACAATTTACAGTAATCTGTAATTATATGAACCAACATGACTGGCAAAAAAATTTGAAAAGGCAAAAACAAAACACTTTCACGACTATATAATTACATACATGTACATGTTCATAAATCATCTTGATAGTGGTGTATTATTAATTTTCTTAATGTCAACGCACGTCTGTCACTCGAAGACGGTGGTATATTTTTAACAGAATAATTCGCAGACGTTCTCCATTCGCCGCGGGGCTGAAGCACGGCGCTGTCGTCTCCGGGCACCTACACCACGTCTCCACACACCAGACGGTCCCGCGTATATCCGAAAGCCGACTCCGCGTCCCGTTTCCCACGGTAATCCCACGGATTTTTCGCTCCGTTCTGGCTTTTAGTGGGCGGATTTTTTCCGTAGGTTTTATTTTTATTGTTTGTCAGGAGGTGACGCGCACGACCGGGACAAAGAAGTCGCGGAGGATCGAGTCTAAGGCGGTTTTATTTTGTAAGGACGGCATAAGGAACTAGGATGCTCCTTTTTTTCGGATAGATTGAGGCGTCTGACTGAGACTTAAAACGATGGAGGTTTTTTTTTCGAGGAGAACCGACGAAGATATACCATCGATCACTTTTAACGTCGATCCTGACTCAATTGTGTGGTTTATTTATGAAAATCTCGGCAAATAACGGAGTGATGGAATATGAAAAAACTGTTGAGACTTTCATCAATCCTAACTACCGGGTGTACCGCAAAGTCATTACCGATTTTTTTTCGAAAGGAAAAACTACATAATATGTACTTTTATACAATGTACTTTGTTCTGAAAAATTTGTATTTTATTTATATTACTCTTTGCAGGACATCCTCGTAATTGGACTCCGTATGTCTATATAGGTTTCAGTATTTGCTTATATAATAGCAATTTATTATGTACTGATAATTGTGATTTTCTTCTAATTAGTCAGTACGTTTTCCTATATTTCAATTCCAGTTATTTTCTTTTCTCCTTTATATGTTCCTTCCAGCGAAGTTTTGCATCAAGATTCATTCCGAGATATTTAACGTTGTTGCTATATGGAATAGTAGTATTATTTAATATTATTGGTGCTTGCACAGTCTGATTGTAGGTGCACAGATTTACTTTCGTTAATTTTTATTTTCCAAGCTTGTGTCCAATTATTTTTATTGTCACTTGCCTCTTGTAATTTTTGTGTGGCTTCTTGACTATTGTCTCAGCAAATGAAGCCATAGTAATATTCTCTATTTGTGGTATATCACAAGTGCAGAGTAGATTTTTGCCCCAGTAGACTTCCTTGTGGTACACTTGCTTTAGCTTCTTTTACTGTAGAGTAAGCTTCTTCTTGTTAAACTCTAAATATTTTGGTTGTAATGTATGATTTTAATAGTTCGGTGTGTTATTTTAGAAACATTTTCAGTAGTTTATGAACAAGACCTTCATGCCAAATCTTATCGGAGGCTTGTGTCATATCTAAGAATAAAATGACATAGTTGTGAAACCATAACGTTGTACACTTAAACCTAGCAATATTAGTTACAAAAACCGGTAATGACTTTCAGGTACATCGGTGTAGACTTTTCAGCGATAAGCTCGCAGAAGAATTAGCATTATTCCTACCCCAGACTCATTTAATATTCCGGTCCTCGCGACCAAATCATCTCCGCTACAGGAAAAACAGAAACAGAGAGCATCAGCAGCAGCACGAAAAAAAGAAGCCACACAACTCATAAAACATGAAGGTAATCGGCGGCACTCAGGCCCGATCCTCAAGACTGATATCTCGTGCCGCGGAACATGACGTCATCCCGTGTTGCCGATTTGTCATTTTTAATAAAAAAAAGGGAGAGAGCGAGAGGCGTCGTTTTTATTAAAACGGGCGCGTGAAGCGTATCTGCACGGCAGGCTGGCGGGGACACGAGTGGATTTTTATTATGACGAATGGCACGACGGAATACCGAAATAGGGAAAAATCGTCCGCGATATCAGACGAACTGGACTGGAAGGAATGGCGCCCTCGGGCGGAAGGAACCGGTTTATTACGGAGGAACCTTGTTCGTTCCTATTTTCGCTTTTTTCCTTGTTCTTTCCACGCTCTATTCTAAGCGTCAATATTTCCTCAATAAATCTCAATTCGTTATCCTTGTGTTTCTACATTGACATTGAAGTTAAAAAATCCGAAAATGATTCCCTCTTATAAAATGAGAAGTAAGGTTGATGAGAAGTAAATACATGTAGAGGTATTTTCATTATATGCAAATTTATAAAAAAATAGCAAAGAAATCTCGATTGAACAAACTTGGCAAGCTTTTTTCAGCTAGACAAGATAAGGAAGAACAAAAAGAATAATATAGAGGAACATGTAAGTATAAATAGACATAAACAATACAAAAAAAACTATAGCATATGAAATAAAGCATAACTATGTATACACTACATTCTGGCAACCCTTTTTAAACCATTCATTCTTTATTTTATTATTAATATTATATAAATCAAGGAAATAAAGAGTATCCTAGATTAAGAATCAGAAATAGTAAATAACAGAAAAAAAAGACAAAACTAAAATAATTTAAAATAATAGCTCAAGAGTGCGCGAACAACGAAATGTGAAAGATCTAGAAAACATTAAAATTACATCTAATAGAAGCAGAAAGATAAAACGGAAAACATTTTAATAGAGTAGAGAGAAATAAAATGAATAAAAGGACAGAAAAAATAAGGAACAACGAAAAGAAGATAAAGAAGAATATAGAGAAGGAAAAGAAATAAGCAATCAATAAAAGTGGTAAAAAGGTGTAGAAAATTGGAAAGAAACAAAAGAAAATAAATTTATGATAGTGAAAAACAAAGAAACAAAACCATATAGAACAAGCAATCACTAAAAAAAAAGAAGAACGAGAAAGATAAGATAAGTATAGTAAAGGGCAAAGAGGAAGACCAATAGTGAATAGTTTCTTAGAAAAAGAAAAGAAAAATTATTAAAATAAAATGAAGAAATAATTATAACAAAAAACAAAGAAAGGGTGAAAGCAGAATAATAATATGAAAGAACATGAGAAAATAATAATAGAAAACTGAAAAAAGTAATGATAACTAAGCGCAACATTAAAACAATGTTGAAATCTGTACATCATTAGTTTAACAGTTAGTTTAACTGTAGTCCGGCACATCTGATGTAGCTTTTTCAATCTATAAAAGCAATATTAAAACCACTAGTTATAAATGGAAGCGAAGGTCATTGCCGTTAGTACAGTGCCGATGACGGTATTTATCCGTTGACAAAATAATGATTGTTAATGGACAATAAGCCAGACAAAAACAAGAATAAATAATAATAAACTGGAAAAACAACCATAAGGTGGATGCCATAGAACTTTTCATTCATTAAAAAATTTTCAGAAAATCAGACGTTTTTTTATCGAAGTTTTTTCTTAAACTAGCGCCATTAATTTAAAGTTCAAGGCCCTATATATATCGTATTAGTATTTGTTAAAATTTTACCAAAGAAAAAATAAATCGTCTTATAACTTTTTCCTTCAATTGATTCCAACTTACACGAAAATCCTTCGTAGCAATAGAGAGTTCTGCTCTATTGATTTTGCCGTCTTTAAAGGCATTAATATGAACGAAGAAAAACGGTGGACTTCAATTTGCTGTAAGTTATTAAGGACGAAATTAAAGTTAGAAAATTCTCGTTATCACTAATTTATATAAAGTATTTTTAACTTTAAATTAATATATTTTCGGTTTTTTTGTTGGTCTTCAATAAATTGGGATTTTATTAAGGTTATTAAAGATATTTATTACTGAGTGTTAAATACAGTTCACTTGGCGTTTCACAATTTATAAAGCTTAAATGATGAACGAAGAATTAGCTATTTTAGCTATTATTAGCTAAAGAGCAGCAGCTAACTATGGTAGATTAAGTGGTTGATTAAAGGTTGATGGAAAAAGGCAAAAGTTAACAACAAGAATAATATTTCTAAAAAATTTTTTTTTAAAATGAACTGCAGATATGCAGATTCTTCAGGCTAGAACTAGGAATCTAACAAAAAGATTCCAACAAGTGGCCGGTAAATATATTTCAGGATTGGTTTGCAAAACATGAATTAAGTTTTGTAGATACCATATTGAAGAATAAAGTACTTCACATTGTCACTTGGTAAATACAAATCAAATGCTTATTTGTGTTTTAGGTAATTTAATTTTTTAGAAATAGGCCTCAAAAAAGATACACTGTACATCAGATGGCTGAATAATATGGCCGCAGAGTGTAATGCCTTCCTCCCTATCACTGCATATTCAATCAAATTGAATTATTATGGGATGTGGCAACGAATAACTACAGTAGACATGCAGGTCGAGAAAGATATACAGATAATAACTGTTTGGATATGTGGAAAGGATTGTCTACAATAACATCCTTCGGTTTGGATGAACTCCATGAGACACACAGAAGAAGAAATTGACAAATAGTGGAATTGTGAACTAGGCTTAGATTGAAAATTAACAGGATAGTTATTGGCTCAGAATATAACAGTGAGTGAATGAAACTTTCAAGATTTGGTTAAAATGTACGAAGAGAGAATGTATACTAACAGTTTTGCAGATATGGCAAATTCATTATGGAGAAAGAATGCATGAATAGATCTAATTTTATCAAAAAAAATGTGGATTAAAAATTGGAAAAAGGTGGATTAAGCCTGGTGGATTTTATACTTTATTATAAAATAACTATAACTTAAAAAACTATTGTGGTTGTTTAATTAAGCATTGTTTAAGTTTACTATAACGTTAATATAAATGATATTTTATTACATTTTTGGTTCATTATTTTATTCATGTTAGAATGTTGTTATAAATTGAACCTAAAATAAACTTAAAATAAAAATTGCACCGTTATGACGCCATAAATTGTGATGACGTGAGTTCACTGCTACCTTGGATAGACCATAGTTATAATGTGTTCTTTCCATTAAAAAATGCAGGAAATGTATTTTTTCTTAATAACCGTGACAAAACTTCTATTAAAAATACCAGTAAAAAGTAATTTATTACCGGGGGACAGTCCAATTGCATTTTTTCGCGATTTTTTTCACTACTCGACCAGACGAATAATTTCGACGATATCCCAACAATTTAATTAAAACCGTTTTCGTTCCGCTCGAACGCCGAGAACGCCCCCTCGACGGGAGAACGACAAATTACGGGCGGCGCGCGTGAATTATGAGACGATGAAGACAAAGTGGAAAAATGCTTACGAAACGTTTAATTCCTGCGAATGGCGCGAATTAAAAGCGTGGCAGAAGCCGTTCTCGGTGAAAACTGGCAGGAATCGTTTGTCTTCGCCGCTGCAGCAGTCGAAGGGCTCGTCTTTGAACGTGCATCCGTAGAAGAGGTCGTCGCAGCTGTCCATGAACTGTAAACGAGCGAGGAAATGTTATATTTTCGATTAATTTTTTCGGGGGACTATTTATATTGATTCTGTCGAACATTTTGTTGCGTTTTTTCATTTGAGTTGACATTTGAGTAACACTTATTCGTGATAGCGAATGTATTTTAACAGAATATCATTTTCATCGATGTTATATAACCTATTCAAGTAACTTCAAGTAGTTTATAGTGGACAAATCCTTTTCATTAACTTCGTTAATTAAATCAATCAGGAAAAACGCTACAAACTTTTTCAAAGACCCAATATTTGATGTAACACGTCATGAGATACCTGGTGCATGATATCCCTAATGTTATCTCTGCCATCTATAAAAGGCTCCATGATCGGATACTTTGCAGCGAAAGACGGTATCGAGTTGAAGGTCAATTGGGCTAAATCATGAAGAAATGTTACTTTTTCCAAATCGTCATACGTACTGTTCTCTCTGGAAAATCAAAAATACAAAATAGACAAAATAGACAATTTTGGCATCGGTAATTTGATTAACTAAAAAGTGTAAGTTATCTGCCGATTCATAAGATTCATGTTAAAAAGCTTACTTCACAGTCAGTATTGAGAGTTTTGCTGATCTATAGTCTATCCAAAATAGCAGTGAACTCACGTTATCAAGAATTATAATGTATTGTATATTGCACTTTGCAAATTCATTTTAATATCAGAGACCATTCATTTATTTTAAATCAGACTACATAACTAATCAGCAACAGGAGAAATACAGTGATATATCAATGACTTAACAGGAAAACACAACAACAAAAATGACATAAGAACTAAAGAACAGGTAAATATTGGCGATGATTTAACGTCACAAATTTAGATGACGTGAGCCTACTGATATTTTGCATTAAAACGCGCTTAATTGCCTTGCTTGTTTTAAGAAATCAAGCTACTGCCTGACATTCTGGGGTTATAGTGGATATTGCTTTAATAAATATAAACTTTTTTTAGTCATTGTATACAGAAAACAAATTAATATTAAAAAAATTAAAAAGGTGTATCAGAAAACTGTCAATTTCAGTTGTCATAGTACAATATATGTAAAGACGTAAACAGAAACACTTAAGTAAATAGTACCATACTAATAAAATATTATCTTCTCTTATAATGAATTAAGTTCCAATGTATGTCATATGATGGCTGACTAACTAACAGTTTTCTTCTGACTTTTTAGGATTTTAAATGCGAGACCCTTTAGTGGATAAACCTTAACTTATGTCTATTTTTGTAAGAATTTTTAAGAAAAATATTTGCCGAAAAATCTGTAAAAATTAAGTTATACACCTGACATTAAACTTTTACCGAGGAATCTGAACTGGTATTTGTGCCGTAAAAGCCAACGCGGTATACAAAATACTGAAGAGTATAAGTGCAGGAAGTTTGCGGATTTCTAACCGCCACTATTGTTTTCAAAGGTTTCGTTTCAAGTTCCGAGAGAAATGATGTTTTGTTCTTGCTGTCGGTCCAGGATACAGCTTCATGTATAACGTTCTCGCCTACGTCGAAATATTTAATTAAAAGCTTATATGCTACATTGTGCGATTTCAAATTAATCAAAACGTAGAGTTCGGAAAGCCATGCCCTGGGAATATCCAAATATTATTGACGCCAGTTAGTGGCTCATCAAATTATGTAGTAACTGAGGTTTTACGGATTTATTTGCGTATTGCCCTTAGCTTCATAACAGATCAATTGAAAAGTCCCCGGCCTGACATATAGATGGCGCTACTAGAATTAAATTTATATGCTTCTTATCTAGTCCGAACCCTCAAAAGATGCGTGTATAAATTTGACAGCTGTCGGATCATTAGCTTGTGAATTATAGAATTTTTAATGAAGCAATTTTTGTTATTGTGAAAAAATGGATAAAAAGGAATTTCGCCTGTTGATAAAATATTGCTTTTTGAAGGGAAAAAATACAGTTGAAGTAAAAACTTGGCTTGATGCCGAGTTGAGATTCCGATTTGCTTGCTCATCCACCATATTCTCCCAATCTGGCCCCCAGCGACTATTTCCTATTCTCAGATCTCAAAAGAATGCTCGCTGGGAAGAAATTTTAGTCGAATGAAGAGGCGATCGCCGAAACTGAAGCCTATTTTGAAGCAAAGCAGAAATCGTACTATAAAAATGCTATCGAAAAGTTGGAGGATCGCTATAATAAGTGTATCACCCTTGAAGGGAATTATGTTGAATAAAAAAAAACTAATTTTGGCAAAACATTTTGTTTTACTATGGTAGGCCGGGGACTTTACAATCGACCCTTATCTTCATATATATAAAATTAATTGGTGTTGGTTAGTCTCGCTAAAACTCTACTCTATAGGTGGTATGGAAAAGAGTTCAATGTAAATATAATGAAACACAACTAACGATACATAATGTTACAGTTTATGATGCGCCGATTGCTATGAGTTCGATTTTCCCTTAATATTTGTTTAATGTCGATGTTTATAAACCTTCCACACCCACCCCCGCGTGACTGTCGACCCGGTCTTGTTAATCGTTCGACATGAAATAAGTTAATATATATACACGCGTAAAACTTCCTCTAATTTGGGAGTCATTCCTCAAAAGAATAACTTTTCAAGTTTGACGGATAGTTCAGAAACGGTTCGAAAGACAAATTCGTAAAGTTCGGAACTTTCGGAAAATCAACTTACTTATCTAACCCCATCCCGCCGTTAGATAAATGGCGCTACTTACTTTATTACTTGGCAATTACCGTAATGCCGGCGCTAACATATGGACTAAGATGACGTTATATAAGACGTTAGGTTGATTTATCGATTTCGTCTTTCCGGCTACGGATTTTTTCATTGAATAAATTGCGCTAGAACTTATATAACGAAAAATGCTTTATATTGTATTTAAAAGACGGAAATCCACATTAAAACCCTTTAAAATTTATACTTTTCAAAATATGTGGCATAAATATAAATCCACTCCTCTTTCAACTAATACATTTTTCACTTTCACGGAAAATAAAAGTTCCTTCTATTCAAAATAGCAGTGAACTAACGTCATCAATATGTCTAATGTGTTGCCTATTGTAGTTTGTATATTCATTTTAATACTAGACAATATTTTCCTTCTCATTTTATTGTTAACGTCATTAATTTCGGCGCTTTGGTTGTTTTGATAAATTTCAAATCATTGCTTAATATTTGTCTTGCAGCTGTACTGAATATTAGTAGAGAAGAGGATGAATACTAACTGTTTTTTAGATATGATAAATGCATTAGATATAATTCAGTGATTAATTTTTTGAAGAATGGTGTACACGGATAGTAGCAGAAGAAATAATATATACCGTCATACCAAGATGACATGATAAGTAAACATACCATCGAAGGAAACAAGAACTAGACGTAAAAAGGTAAATATGCTCTCGAATGAAAGTATAATACGTTTCTCAGATATACAATTGTTTATTATGTGGATTAGGCCTTCAGGGGATACCACTACATAAAAAACGTTTCTATAAACTATACCCCACGGGTGTTTTTGGATTAAAATTTCATATATCTTAATAATAAAATTAAAAAAAAACATATTGATGACGCTAATTTATTGTTACCTTTACTTAGAAATATCTTACGTGATTCCTAGTACATCTTTAACATTCTCCAAGCTTGAAGGTTCTTCGGAGCACAGAAAAATAGCAGGATATCGGACATTCCACTCACTGAATTCCGAATCCAAGCCTGTTATCGTGGGGTCAGTTTGGAACTTAACCCATAGGCTGAATATAACGACGACCGTTGCTACAGAACCAGTTAACACGCACAGAAACCACAGGAATCTGCAATAAACATACACAATTACTATTGGGTATCTTGATTTTGATTAGTGATATCTATTTCCTAGTCAAAGGCTTCCTGGACTAAATATCAACTCAAACTCTCAAAGATCTTTTATCGGTGGGTTAATAGTTGATGAATCAACAATATTCAGAGGTTTATATACGATGGAAAATGTAACTCGCTAACAGACCCAGATGCGCTCTTGCATGACATCGCTCGATTGCCAGTTGCAGTTATGAAGTTTCAAGAGCTATGAAGAATACACTGTGCTATCGCACACAAGATACTCACCAGATATAGCGCCTATTGATTACCTATTTTCAAAATGGCATAGTTCTTCCAACATAGAATCGCCATGTTGTCTGATGATGTAAAATAATAGAAAATTATAGAATATGTTTTGGCCAGTTTAGAATAACATATTTGGTTCTGCAATAACTACAATCTAGGTATATAACAGATCAATTGAAAAGTCCCCGGCTTGAAACGTAGATGGCGCTACTAGAATTAAATCCATACCTTTTTCAGTTAGCACTAACCCTTAAAAGATGCGTGTCGGATCATTAGTTTGTGAATTATAGCATTTTAATTGAAGCAACTTTTGTTATTGTGAAAAAATTCATAAAAAGGAATTTCGCTTATTGATAAAATATTGTTTTTTGAAGGGAACAAATGCAGTTGAAGCAAAACCTTGGCTTGATGGCGAGTTTCCGGACACTGTCCAGGAAAATTAACTATCAAGGATTGATATGCTAAGTTTAGACGTGGTGAAATAATCACCGAAGACGGCGAACGCAGTGGAAGCCCCAAAGAGGTTGTTACCGACGAAAACATAAAAAAATCCACAAAATGATTTTGAATGACAGTATGATTTTGAATGAAATAGCAGACACTCTAAAGATATCAACTGAACGTGTACTTCTTATCATTCACGAAAATTTGGGTATGAGAGAGCTTTGTGCAAAGTGGGTGCCGCGCGAGCTCACTTTTGACCAAAAACAACGACGAGCTGATGATTCGGAGCAGTGTTTGAAGATGATCAAGCGTAATAAAACCGAGTTTTTGCATCGATATGTGACAATGGATGAAACATGGCTCCATCATTACACTCCAAAGTCCAATCGACAGTTATCCGACTGGACTGCACACGAAGAACCCGCTCCAAAGCGTGGGACAACGCAACAGTCGACTGGTAAGGTTATGGCGTTTTTATTTTGGAATGCACATGGAATAATTTTCATTGACTACCTTAAGAAACGAAGAAGGACCATCAACAACGACTATTACATAGTCGCAATAATCAATGTATCACCCTTGATGGGAATTATGTTGAATAAAAAAACTAATTTTCCCAAAAAAATGTGTTTTAATATGGTAGGCCGGGGACTTTTCAATTGACCTGTTATCTAGGAGAACCCATCCGTCCTAAAACTGTAGTTATAATGCTATTGTTAATGTCGGTGCTTTTTTTCTATTAAAGGCACCCCATTAAAGTACACCACACAATATCAAATTGTTTCATCCTTTTGAGCTTGTGCCCTGTCCTCTCGGTCTGAGTCTGTCACATTTTTTGTGATTATTTTGATTTCCTGAGACAGTCCGTATCTGAAGATCTTGGCGTAAGTAATCAGTACATTATCTGGGTGAACTTATCTTTCTTCTTAGGACCTTGTTCTACATCAAGGAATATAGCTGAACATATATATATATATATATATATACATATATATATATAAGTTTATATATATATATATATACATATAGATATATATATATATATATATATATATATATATATATATATATACATATATATATATATATAAGTTTATATATATATATATATATATATATATATATATATATATATATATACATAATATGAAAGCCATAGCTCCTCAAATATTAACAAACACAATTTTCTTTGATCCGTTACAGTTGCCGATTCGAGTGTTTTACAACGTTATTCGAAAATATAAAAAGTTGGCGATAAACTTTCCAACTCAAATATACAGAATATTATCCTGTTACGTCTCCTAACGAAAAGACAACATTTTCGCTGTTCCAGTCGGGAAACTTTCGAGGTAAAATCGCTTACAACAATTTCTCTTAAATTTTTTTCCGCGATCTAGCCTCGTTAACTTTTACACGGGGACCCGGTTAAACTTTTTGAGGAGATTTTTATCATTCCTGTTTAAATTTATCTCGTTCAGTTTAAACTGCGACTAAAAAAGTTCCACGGCCCTAAATCAGGTTTAATTAGGGAAACACCTGAGAGCTTTTTTGATTTTTCATTGTAAATGTTCGAAAATGAAGGACGTATAAAAATTACTGTACTACCATCCGATAGAGTCTCAAAGTATTCAGAATCCCTCTAGTTTTCAGTCACTTGAAATCATTTGAATGGAAATGACAGCAAAACACTTGAAAAATGCAAAAAAGCGTAAATTTTCACGATAATATACATGGAAAATTGCAAAAATTAGATAAAGGTAAAAATCTAGAAATAGATGTATCTTGACATGAAATATTCTATATTAAAATGCTTCATAATTAATTGTTTTTAAGGTATATTACATATATTGAAATCCACTAATTTTCCAAGAATATATTTTTCTTTGTATACCTTGTAACCTTGTATACCTTGTAACCTTGTATACCTTGTAACCTTGTATACCTTGTAACCTTGTATACCTTGTAACCTTGTATACCTTGTAAACAAAATCTATGTTAAATTGCTTCATAATTAATTGTTTTTAAGGTATATTACATATATTGAAATTCACTAATTTTCCAAAAATATATTTTTCTTTGTATACCTTTGCAACTGGAGGTTGTATTAAATTTATTATACTACTATTCGATTCAGCATAAAATTCTTTATAACTTCTGTAACTTTCACTAACCTGCGATTACTTTAACGGGAATAGCAGCAGAAAATATGATATAAACATAAAAGCAGTTATATATCGAAAGCACACTTTCCATCATATACACAAAAAATTAAAAGCTTTATATAAATTGTTATATTTCCATTAAATTTAATATAAAATTCTATATAGTCCCTGTAGTTTTCATTGTACTGCTATTATCCGAAGAATAATTTAATAAAAAATATGAAATCTGAATCCCTAACAAACTGACCATCGGCCTAATCAAAGCCAGTTTTTAACCATTTGCATAAGAATTTATCATATGGGCCTTGCAGTTCACTGTCTTCGAACTTCGTTGGTCTTTCAAGTCGTTCCTTGCTATTGATACCAACATCAACACTTCCGAATGAATGAATGAATGAATCGTATGTTGAAGATATTTTTTCAAGGTCCAATGGCTTGAACGGTAGTTCATCAAGGTAGGTAAGAGAATAATATGATTCAAGACGGTTAATTGCACCCAATTATTACGAGGATTAAACGGAAGAAGGCGACGAAAAGAAACCAATACTTTTAATGGTAATGGTGGCGATCTTTTCTAATATAATAGATGATGTGGCTGATTAAGAATCGATCGAGATTCCTAATAAATTACCAGTTAATGGTAATGCACCGTCACAGCGTGAGCGCGGACTATTTTCGCCGTTACGTCGGGCCCTAGCCGGGGACCGCCATTTCCATGGCGAAACTCGGGACCTCGGCAGTAAATCAACGGAAATTTATCGGTATTTTTTGCGCCGCCCCGCGCGACTACTTTCCAACGGAGACTGGAAACAGCATTTTAACGATACGCTTTTTCTTATTTTTGTGTCGGCTTTCCTATTGAGATTTTCCAATGAATTATGCATCTGGCGTTCGGAAAAAAGAAAACACATATTTGCCTATATTGGCGACATCAATCTTGTTCCAGCCAGCAAGCCAGCGGGAGAAAAACCGCGCTAATCAACGACCCCGAAAAGATTTACG
Source organism: Rhynchophorus ferrugineus (assembly GCF_030347505.1). NCBI lineage: Eukaryota > Metazoa > Arthropoda > Insecta > Coleoptera > Curculionidae > Rhynchophorus > Rhynchophorus ferrugineus. Next base: position 1,389,675 of record NW_027472586.1, read on the forward strand.
CCCGTATTTGTTTTTTTTTTGGGGAGGGGGCCAACTTTAGTGGTCTTGAAATCACGCCAAAATAGTTTTTAGAGTGACAGTTTCTCTAACAACAAAAAAACCATTAAAAGCAATAGGTGGCCGTACTAGAAAAATAGGTCCAAAATAATTTTGAAAAAGAAAATATATTTGCAGAACATCTGGAAGAAAGATTCTATCCAAACCAAGGGGATAACGTTCTATCATCCCTCAATCCCAATAACTGTTCCTTGTTTTTATATTGTTATGGGAGATATTCTTAAAAGACTCCAAAGGGAGCCATTGGATAAAATAACCAACATGTTTAATGTTTGCAACTGCTGAAGTCATACATAAAAAAACAATTAAATGCAATAGGTGGCCGCATTAAAAAAATAGGTCCAAAATAACTTTGAAAAAGGAAATATATTTGCAGAACATCTGGAAGAAAGATTCTATCCAAACCAAGGGGATAACGTTCTATCATCCCTCAATCCCAATAACTGTTCCTTGTTTTTATATTGTTATGGGAGATATTCTTAAAAGACTCCAAAGGGAGCCATTGGATAAAATAACCAACATGTTTAATGTTTGCAACTGCTGAAGTCATACATAAAAAAACAATTAAAAGCAATAGGTGGCCGCATTAAAAAAATAGGTCCAAAATAACTTTGAAAAAGGAAATATATTTGCAGAACATCTGGAAGAAAGATTCTATCCAAACCAAGGGGATAACGTTCTATCATCCCTCAATCCCAATAACTGTTCCTTGTTTTATATTGTTATGGGAGATATTCTTAAAAGACTCCAAAGGGAGCCATTGGATAAAATAACCAACATGTTTATTGTTTGCAACTGCTGAAGTCATAAATAAAAAAACAATTAAAAGCAAATATATTTGCAAAATTATACCAAGATGACTTGACAAGTAAACACACCATCAAAGGAAACAAGAACTAAACGTAAAAAGGTAAATATGCTCTGGAATGAAAGTGAAATACGTTTCGCAGATACACAATTGTTAATTAGGTGGATTAGGCCTCCAGGGTGGTATCACTACATAAAATAACTCTAGCTCATGGATGGACTGGAAAAGAGTTCAATATAAACAAAACCAATCTAACCTACAAACTATTATACCTGTGTTCATAATTGTAATTTTAAGTCGTGCGATAATATATGTATTAGATGTACAGTAATGTTAAAATAAATTATATTTGATAACATATTTGTTCAATTATTTTATTTAGATTAGAATTTTCTTGTATGTCAAAGCCAAACTGAGCTAAAACTCAGAGTTGATGCGGCAACATTGCAATGTTTCGACGTCACAAATATCCATGACGCATTATTAAAAAAACTTGGAATAGACTATATCTATCCAATAGAAGAGTCAATGCACGTCATCAAATTTTCTGATGTCAGTAAATCGCATCAAATTGGACTTTTGGTTTACAACATTTACCAACGTTTAGAAGAATTTTGTAAACATTTGATAACAGTGTCGATCAGTATCAACACAAATCGAATTTTATATATTGATTTGGGTACGTGTTTCGATACATCAGACAGCATTCTGTCTTCTTTTAACTGGGGCAAAAAGGAGAAAGTATGACAAAGCAGCATCATCACGTGCTTCTAAATGCGCTTCCTTGGCTTCGATAGCAGATTTCTACAAATCGAACCTGTATACATTGAATAATTCGATGAAATTAAATGGAATAATGGTATTTTATGTAGAGACATTTTAAAGCTATCGAATTTGACAGTTAAGTTGAGTTTCTAATAGTTTTTTACGTTGATACTTTTAATATTTTCATTAATAGATGTTTGAAATATTAAAAGTATTGCCTAGCTTTGAAATACCATTTGTACCTCGAAACCTTTCTAAATGGCCTACGATAACGATTATAGATTTCTAAATGGGGAAAAAATCGTCTGGAAATCCTCATTATCTTGGTCCGACCGCATCTCGGCGACCTTCAGCTCGAAAATTAATTTCTCCGGATATTAATTATTCATGCGGCAGTGGCTGAGATTTGGCCCCGTGGATATAATGGAAAAATTAAAGCCAAACTTTCCCCCGGAATCGCCTGTTTATTATTTATGGTCGGTAGCACGTGGAGCCATCTTGTTATTCTTTATTCCGCAGTAATACATTTCCGTTCAAATTCGATTCAGTCAAGCTTAGTGCGTTGTTTCCTCTCGTTTTTTCATTCTGTTATAAATTAATTAACTGTTGTCTTTCAAAGTTTTAACAATATCACTTTCTTCTTCAAAAGAAAAACAACGATTATTTTCAACTATTCAAAGCCATCTTCGTTTCAGTGATGATCTCTTCACTTTATCCAAATCTCTTACCATACAGCCGTTTTGTTTGGTCTGCAAACCGGAAACTGTCCCAGAGAAAATATTCTGGATGGAGTAGCAGCTCCATTTATTTTTGTCATGAGTAATAATTACAGTGGCGACTCCTGGTAATATGCTTAAGCGGTTCTACAATTTTTGCAAAAAAAACTCACATATTTTTTATTATTTAAGTACACCCTACGTTATTTTCTGTTCGATAATTTGGTAATCACTTTCTTATTAAAATTGTCTCTTTGGTAGATAAACCGTTTTTCATCTAACTAAATAGATAACATCGAAAGAGTTGTGAAACAATCTTCGGCCACTGAATTTCTGAGACACATTTTGATGCGCTTTAGTGTTGAGAAACACCTTTCAGCCTCTGATGTTGTCATGGGAGTTGTTACCACGACTTCTAATAATTGTCTAGTCTCCTTGAACGTGCCTCCTAGATTATTGGCTAATTAAAAATTTTAGAAGAGGTAGAGTCCCATTTGATGTTCTTCAATCATCGCTTGACTAAATAACTGACAGTTCACTTCGTAATCATTCTTTATCGAAAGAAAAGAAAAGTGATGCAACTATTAGATGTTCCTCATAATGAAATAGATCTTTTGCACAATTTTTGATCACACACCTCTGAAGTAGAAATTCGGGAAACAAATTTACTGTTGCCTGGACGCGGTTATTTTCTAGTGGTCAATGATTTATTATATCTGATGCTTCACTAATGATGTTATCAATATTATTACGAACTTTCGAATAATACTGCGTTCAAAATTATCGATAGCGTCTATTACTCCAGTAGCTTCGATTTCTATTTGCTGTAGTTGGTTAAAAAGGATATCTACTTGGGGCATCACATGATGAAAAAATGTTAGCCAAAAATTGAAGATCGAGTTATTTAATGTACAGCAAATATAGGTTTCTTCACTGAAGACTATGTTGCTGGATAATTGATGTTCTATTTGTTCCATATACCCAATGAGATGATTTCTATTTTCGTACATAACATTAATAGTCCATATATTAAAGGTCCAATAGATTGGAGCGTCATGAGGGATCCTTCGTCACATTTTGCGCGCCATACACAAGAATTAAGTAATCCGAAAAATGCTCAATTGACAGTTGAGATTCTGCAGCAACGTCCGTTGTTTCAATTAGTTGAATCATTATATTCTCAACTATTTATTCATGACCAACTTCGAACATACACTGTAACACATCGTTCTGTATTTCGTCAAACGAGCCTTTAAATATAGAAGTATTCTTTAGGTGCTCATTTAGAGTTGTATCTAGTTCAGCCGAATAATTTATAAGTCCACGAAATATCCCCGGATTCTGGGAAGTATCGCTCTCGAAAATACCTATTCTTTGACACATTTTCATTATGTATTTGTATGTTTATTCTAAACTAAAGTGCTCTTGATCGGTGACACCTATTTCCGTTCATTTCCAACACATTTCTTGTCTTCAACACACACTTCACCATGTCCAACACATTTCTTGTCATCCACAAATACATTCATTTTTTAAATAAACTTTTTCGTAAGAATATTTGAAAAATCTCCTTAGGTTATTTAAATTAAAGACTGGCTATAGTGGTGATAGCCACGGTTATTAATATTCCTATTATTAATTGGCCGAAAGTCGCTTAAAATTCCGATACAGATAACTACTATCAAATACGGGCCATACGGCGCTGGACTAAATGCAGCGAAATGTCCACACAAGTATAGGTCTTGTTTTAAACTGCATGGCCGGGCTCGCTAGTAGCCGAGTGCCGCGCGGTTATTTGAAGGAGCTCGCAGAGCACGATCGTGTGGCCCAGATTCCAATGGTCCATGTTACTTCCGTAGCTTGCACTTCCATTGCAGCTCCTCATCATTTATTACAACAAGGATTCGCGAATGCTAAATGGGATTTGCTTTTTGGTAAGTAATAGTAAATATTTTAGTATTTCAGTGAGATTACATAATTAATTTTCGGTAGCTCTGCAGCACTGCAGCGCCTAATTATCAGTCGCCACCGAATAATCATAATAAATACTTCCAGTCCACTGTGAAGGTTATTGACCCCATTAAGGGTAACAAAAATAGCCTCATATTTTTAGTTCCAGGGTTGATCAACTGAGCATATTTATAATTACGTGATACTTTTCTTGTAATAACCTTTAAATATCTTCAAAATACCGTCAAATTTAAAAAGGAACCTCACAAACATTATTTTATCATCCCGCTCCGAGGACATAACATAAATAACTCAATTAACTCTGAAACTTATTAAATTTTTCGGTTTAAACATCTTTGATTAATACTTCATTAGGTCGCTGTGCGAAGGGAGAGGGCCGGGAAGCCGACTTGGGGGGGAGAGGGGCGTAGAAAGGGGACATCTCCGCAAGTAAATAAAATCATTAGTTAAGTGCCAAAGTGAAAAAGTTTTTTTTCTCTCTTTAAAGGAATCCAAATTAATTAAAGCCCTTTTTCCCGCGGTGTCGATTAAAAAACTTTTTTTCTCCGGCCTCTTCTTCCTCTTTCGGGATCGGTTGGGACGTTAGTTTCGTAGAGACAGGGAGATGTTTAAGATACGTCACACGTTCACGGGATACTGGAAGGTTTCTAAGTTGTTCCAAGAGTGCTAACTGTTCTAAGATGAAAATGTCTATACGGTGAGTGAATTGGTCAGGAAAATTATATTGAGGTTTTGAGTTGATATTGCCGAAGACTAGTGGACATTTATGTGGAACTGTTATTATTAGTTGTTGTAATTAATATAGTTAAATAGATATCAAATTTCATATGAAAAAAGTATTTTCGTTTTTTCTTAGTATATGGGGTTCTAAAGTCTGGGAAAAAGTTACTGCCAGATTGTTATGAGGTTTTAACGCGTGCTGTTTGAAGATTCACATCGCGTACTTTCTTTCTCCCATTGTGGGCGACTTGTATGTTCAGCGTTACTTGTGCTTGTACAATAACAACGACATTCAGTAAACTACTTCTTGAGCATTGATATTGATAGTGCAGATACTTTATGGTATTTATCAAGCATTTCTTTAGGTGATGTTTTTTTTTGTACAATTGATACTTAATCAGCAGATGATAAGAACTTTATTAATTTTTTGTTAAAATTCGAGATACAAGGTTTGGTGCTATTTCCCTAATAGACGCCACATTGCTATGGCATTTTGACGCGCGCTGCTTGAAGTTTATGAAGTGATGTCATCTATACTCTATTCAGTGTTTTGGTACATTCGTCATCAAGATATTTAATGTGTTGCCTGTCGCAATTTGTAAATTGGTTTCAGAATCAAACAATATATTCCTTCTCATTTTATTCTAGTTAAAAAGAGACACAATGTTGTCTGATTAGTTTGAACACGTAAACAAATGAGCCTGTTAAAGTTGTCCGGTTGTCAGACGTGTGCAAAATTCTTGAAAGCAATAGTGATAATAGGTTATAACCCTAACCTATAAACTAATGTGGTTGTATAATTCTCTGTAGTTTTTAGATGCACTGTAATGTTAGAATAATTTTTATCTGATAACATTTTTGTTCAATTATTTTATTTAGATTAGAATTTTGTTGTATAACCTGTTGCTTAACTGAACTAAAACTCAGAGTTGATGCCGCAGCATTGCAACGTTTTGACGTCACACATTTAGGTGACGTATGAACAAAATAATTTCGAATTGACTATATGTGTAAGGGTCTATTGAGGTTCGTATCATACCTCCAAAAGTAATTCGAATATCATACGACCGAAGCAACTTTTTCAAAGTCCTAGACGTGAATGCGCTTTTAAATAGTGTTGAGTTAGTATTAAATTTTAAATAGCGTTAAGACGGCACTTGTTGCTAAGGTGCGATAAAAGGTTCTTGTGGAGAAGAAGATGAACTGGTTATTAAATTTAGAAAAAATTATTGAATAATGGGAAAAACGCTGCTTTGTCGCCCAAGAAAAAATACAGCTGTGTAAACAAATTCTTAAACCTATAGACACATATAGCAAGCAGATATGGAGTTGTGCCAAGAAGAGCAACCTGAACGCTTTAAAAACAAAGTATTGTGGAGTTTTGTTAATTCGCGGTGACACTTCAGAAATAGTGATCTTTATACAGACTTAGAAATGAACACCATGAGCCAGGTCATAAAAAATTGGCCGAGTGTCATGAACTAACACTTCTGAACTATTTATGTATCATGAGTTAGTGTGTGCAGCATTAGGGTGTTTCTTTGTGTAGTATTAGCTCGAAAACAGTACACTAGTGTAGACGTTATTAATGTTAGCGTAACAAGTTAATGGTTTCTTTGGGAATATTGAACCTAGGGAGCTCGTTGCAAGAGCTATTTAGTGAATAAGTAATGTTTAAAATAATTTGTATTATTTAGTAAGAAATAGTATTTGTTAAGTTACAATATATATAGTGGTAAAAGGAAAACTCATCCTCTCCAGTTGTTTATAGATATTTCACTATAATATTTGTTCTAAATCGAGTTTTTCTACCTTCAGTTAAATCTTTAGTACCTTTTCCTTGATTTTAAGTAACACATTCATTCCGGGGTAAATTAATATATACTTTGTGTAGCATTAGCTCGAAAACAGTACGCTAGTGTAGACGTTAATGTTAGCGTAACAAGTTAATGGTTTCTTTGGGAATATTGAACCTAGGGAGCTCGTTGCAAGAGCTATTTAGTGAATAAGTAATGTTTAAAATAATTTGTATTATTTAGTAAGAAATAGTATTTGTTAAGTTACAATATATATAGTGGTAAAAGGAAAACTCATCCTCTCCAGTTGTTTATAGATATTTCACTATAATATTTGTTCTAAATCGAGTTTTTCTACCTTCAGTTAAATCTTCAGTACCTTTTCCTTGATTTTAAGTAACACATTCATTCCGGGGTAAATTAATATATAGTTTGTGTAGCATTAGCTCGAAAACAGTACGCTAGTGTAGACGTTAATGTTAGCGTAACAAGTTAATGGTTTCTTTGGGAATATTGAACCTAGGGAGCTAGTTGCAAGAGTTACTCACTGAATAAGTAATAATTAAAATAATTTGTATTATTTAGAAAAAATAATATTTGTTATGTTATAATGTATATAGTGGCAAAATGAAAAGTCATCCTCCCCAGCTTTTAGATGGTTTATTTTAATTTTCGTTATATATATATATATATATATATATATATATATATATATATATATATATATATATATATATACATATATATATATATATATGTATATATATAAATATATATATATATATATATATATATATATATATATATATATATATATATATGTCATACACATAAACAAAGATGAAGTTTTCTTTCAAGACTGAATATAAAATTCAAAGGAAAAGGCGACGGATTCCTGTTTCGGAGAGGCCGGGGAGAGGGAGGGAGAGGGAGTCTTTCAAAGGATTTGTTTTATTTATTATGAATATTACATGGGAGAATATATGTCGGTGCTTTTTTGGTTCGGAGCGAGGCAAGCAAGAGAGAAAAGACTAAGATTTGAAGAACAGAGTAGGTAAATTATATTATACGATGAGGCCGGATAGCTCACGTTATATATCGCTTGATATATAGTTGTACATCATCAAGATTTCGGTTAATAATTGATAGTTATTTGGGTTTTCAAGCAAGTGAATATTGAGTCCGTGAACAAAGAATAGTGTCTAGTTTTCAAGGAATATGCTGCTGTATGTGCACCTGATATTTCATCCAGTATAATGATTCTTGTTCTTAATATTTACTTTTCTCTTTTCTTATTATTTACTGTATGTAGTTAGAAATGTCAGAAGCAGAAAATAAATAAAAAGATAAAAAGTGATTCTGTCCAAAAAACGCAGATATTGAACAGAGACAGGTTGTTTTCTTCTGTTAAATGCAACACACTTACTTGTAAAGTTAACATATCGAGAGAAACTAGAAACAACAAAGATATATTTAACTAAAAATCACTGTAGGATTATATGATGATAAAATTCCTTCAATTTAAGACATTTCATGATGCTGTCTTATCAAGAATGGCCAAACTAGTAATAATAAATCATTTTTACCTTTCCAAGAATGGTCTACTGTTGTCAGCAACATATTTGACTCCATGAAGCGTGGACAGTTCGAGGAACATATGAATCTCTACCTTCCAACTAAGCTTCAAGTAGTCGTAAAATGTATCAATTTTTTTCCAAGCACCTTTACACTCTTCCCAGATTCTGTTCATAGTTGTGGTTATATATATATATATATATATATATATATATATATATATATATATATATATATATATATTGATGTCATACACATAAACAAAGATGAAGTTTTCTTTCAAGACTGAATATAAAATTCAAAGGAAAAGGCGACGGATTCCTGTTTCGGAGAGGCCGGGGAAAGGGAGGGAGAGGGAGTCTTTCAAAGGATTTGTTTTATTTATTATGAATATTACATGGGAGAATATATGTCGGTGCTTTTTTGGTTCGGAGCGAGGCAAACAAGAGAGAAAAGACTAAGATTTGAAGAACAGAGTAGGTAAATTATATTATACGATGAGGCACGATAGCTCACGTTATATATCGCTTGATATATAGTTGTACATCATCAAGATTTCGGTTAATAATTGATAGTTATTTGGGTTTTCAAGCAAGTGAATATTGAGTCCGTGAACAAAGAATAGTGTCTAGTTTTCAAGGAATATGCTGCTGTATGTGCACCTGATATTTCATCCAGTATAATGATTCTTGTTCTTAATTTTTACTTTTTTTTCTTATTATTTACTGTATGTAGTTACAAATGTCAGAAGCAGAATATAAATAAAAAGATAAAAAGTGATTCTGTCCAAAAAACGCAGATATTGAACAGAGACAGGTTGTTTTCTTCTGTTAAATGCAACACACTTATTTGTAAAGTTAACATATCGAGAGAAACCAGAAACAACAAAGATATATTTAACTAAAAACCACTGTAGCATTATATGATGATAAAATTCCTTCAATTTAAGACATTTCATGATGCTGTCTTATCAAGAATGGCCAAACTAGTAATTATAAATCATTTTACCTTTCCAAGAATGGTCTACTATTATCGGCAACATATTTTACCCCATGAAGCATGGACAGTTCGAGGAACATATGAATCTCTACCTTCCAACTAAGCTTCAGGTAGTCGTAAAATGTATCAATTTTTTTCCAAGCACCTTTACACTCTTCCCAGATTCTGTTCATAGTTGTGGTTATATATATATATATATATATATATATATATATATATATATATATATATATATTGATGTCATACACATAAACAAAGATGAAGTTTAGGGTTAGGTAAATTATATTATACGATGAGGCCGGATAGCTCACGTCATATATCGCTTGATATATAGTTGTACATCATCAAGATTTCGGTTAATAATTGATAGTTATTTGTGTTTTCAAGCAAGTGAATATTGAGTCCGTGAACAAAGAATAGTGTCTAGTTTTCAAGGAATATGCTGCTGTATGTGCACCTGATATTTGATCCAGTATAATGATTCTTGTTTTTAATATTTACTTTTTTCTTTTCTTATTATTTACTGTATGTAGTTGGAAATGTCAGAAGCAGAAAATAAATAAAAAGATAAAAAGTGATTCTGACCAAAAAACGCAGATATTGAACAGAGACAGGTTGTTTTCTTCTGTTAAATTCAACACACTTATTTGTAAAGTTAACATATCAAGATAAACTAGAAACAACAAAGATATATTTAACTAAAAACCACTGTAGGATTAAATGATGATAAAATGCCTTCAATTTAAGACATTTCATGATGCTGTCTTATCAAGAATGGCCAAACTAGTAATTATAAATCATTTTACCTTTCCAAGAATGGTCTACTATTATCGGCAACATATTTGACTCCATGAAGCGTGGACAGTTCGAGGAACATATGAATCTCTACCTTCCAACTAAGCTTCAGGTAGTCGTAAAATGTATCAATTTTTTTCCAAGCACCTTTACACTCTTCCCAGATTCTGTTCATAGTTGTGGTTATATATATATATATATATATATATATATATATATATATATATATATATATATATATATATATTGATGTCATACACATAAACAAAGATGAAGTTTAGGGTTAGGTAAATTATATTATACGATGAGGCCGGATAGCTCACGTCATATATCGCTTGATATATAGTTGTACATCATCAAGATTTCGGTTAATAATTGATAGTTATTTGTGTTTTCAAGCAAGTGAATATTGAGTCCGTGAACAAAGAATAGTGTCTAGTTTTCAAGGAATATGCTGCTGTATGTGCACCTGATATTTGATCCAGTATAATGATTCTTGTTTTTAATATTTACTTTTTTCTTTTCTTATTATTTACTGTATGTAGTTGGAAATGTCAGAAGCAGAAAATAAATAAAAAGATAAAAAGTGATTCTGACCAAAAAACGCAGATATTGAACAGAGACAGGTTGTTTTCTTCTGTTAAATGCAACACACTTATTTGTAAAGTTAACATATCGAGAGAAACTAGAAACAACAAAAATATATTTAACTAAATATCACTGTAGGATTATATGATGATAAAATTCCTTCAATTTAAGACATTTCATGATGCTGTCTTATCAAGAATGGCCAAACTAGTAATTATAAATCATTTTACCTTTCCAAGAATGGTCTACTATTATCGGCAACATATTTGACTCCATGAAGCGTGGATAGTTCGAGGAACATATGAATCTCTACCTTCCAACTAAGCTTCAGGTAGTCGTAAAATGTATCAATTTTTTTCCAAGCACCTTTACACTCTTCCCAGATTCTGTTCATAGTTGTGGTTATATGTTCCATTAAATTCTGTAAAAAAATTAAACACTTATTGTAAATGTGTATAGAATAGATATATTATTGAGGGATATTCAAGTTATATGAAGCTTAGGGTGCAGTGGTGGATATTAAACTTTATTTATTGTTAACTGTTGTCTTGTATGATTCTTTAATTAGTTATATGTATGTGTCATAACAATTTTGAGTTATATAAGCTCAAGATGATAGAGATAGCCAAGCTGCTAACTGTGTCGCGGTAAGATTTTCTTAGAATTCATTGTTTTTTATAAGTTTTATTATTTGCGGGCCAACAAAAATGCCTTCATTTAATTTAGTACCACTTAATTAATTTTCAGAAAATAGTTTTCAAATACAAAAATCCTTTATTATAATTATACATGACCTTGACAAAATGTTTTGTTAAATGAGGTTTTATATGTATGGAACAAGAGGTTCATATTTGTCTTGACTGATTTACCACAAACAAGCTCAGTTCTTTTTGGACAATCGCTAACTTCATAGTAGTTTTTGGTCTGTTTACTGTCTCACAAAAACAGAAAACAACAATAATTCGTGAAACCTACCTGTAGTCCAAGTAATATAGCATCTCATTTTAAAACAGTACAAACTTTACAGTTGTATTCTTTGTATTTGATTAAGTCAAAAATTAGTTTCAGGTTTTTATTTGTTTCTTTTGAAATCACTGAATATGCAATAGGTATAGGAAGGATATATGATTCCGTTATGGAGTAATACAGATTTTAAAGGTAAATAGTATTCACATTCTTACTAAGGAACGTGACGTGTTAGAAAACCATATCTGGACAATGTTTTTATCAATGGAATAAGGAATTAAAAACACCTAATTTTATTTACGTAAGAAAAAATATGTCACAAAGTGATATTATAGTTATAATCATGTTATCAAAACTAGTTTCTTCGTTACAAATCACCAGGATAACGATGACCATATCAACGATTATTACACCAATAAAAAATAATGACCGTCATACGTTCAGCAGTTTGTTTATCAACGAAAAAATCACCATCCCCCCAATAAATCAGGGTTAGTTAATTAGGTTAAGTAACACCGTTGGTGCCGCTTTCTTTTCACATAGCGCAGGAATATAAACGCAACCAATATCGTGAATAATGGCCGACCATTTATCTTCGGATGCATACATTTAAGAACGTTTAGGATCGAGTTCGAATTTGAGTAAAACGGTAGTAAATTTCCCGGCTATGTCTTGGAACGGTCCTCTTTGGGCCATACAAAGAGGCGACACGGAGGTAATTCCCGCTAAAATATACCTTTTTATCTACTATTAATGTCGTTTATATGTAATTTTGGAAGTAGAGTCGCAGTGGGATGATTCTACCCAAGCTATTTCGCCCAGGATGAGAAGTTTTATTGCCCCGCTGTACGTTGTAATAAAAAATTCGCGTGAGTTATTCTTTGGTTTTTGGGTGGGAGATATTTTAATGATAAGATTCAATCTTATTATATAGTCGTTTCGGAATAACAGCGAACTCATGTCGTCCGAATTTATGAGACCGTATTGTTGCCGCATCATCTTTTATTTTGGCTTTGACTATAAGTTATTAAATATAATTTATTTTAATATCGTGGTACATCTCATGCATATGTTATCAATTAACTTAGACTACAGTTAATCATACAGCCATAATAATGTATTGCCTAGGGTTGTTTTTTAACATTTGCACTGGACTGCATGTTAAATTGAAAAAGCTTTTACCCCATACGCCCTTTCAGCTGCTGAAATCGTACCTCACAGACAGAAATTTTATTGTCAAAAAGGGTGACGAATACACTGACCTACACCCAATATATTCGGGTGTTCCGCAGGGCAGTGTTCTTGGTCCATTATTATATCTATTGTATACAGCTGACTTCTCGACCTCAAGAAGCATTACTGTTGCAGCATATGCTGACGATACAGCGGTTTGATCAACACACGAGTATCCAATATAAGTCACAAGAAAGATCCAGCTTCATTTTAACAAAGCCGAATTGTGGTTGAAAACGTGGCGAGTCAAAGCAAATGAGACAAGATCTACCCATATGACATTCACCCTTTGTAGAAGAATACGTATCTCAGTAAATTTGAATAATCATGAGCTTCCGCAAGCAGACAACGTTAAATATCTGGAAATGCATTTTGATCGACGTTTGACATGGAAAAAACATAGTGACAAAAAGCAAACATCATGGGCTTAAACTAAACCAAATCTATTGGCTGATGTATCATCACCAAATGTATCATTAGATAACAAGGTTTTACTGTATAAGTCAAAACTTAGGCCCATTTGGACCTATGGTATTGAACTGTGGGGTACTACTACTAAATCTAACATATATATCCTTCAGAGGTTCCAGAATTAAGTGTTGCGAGTCATCGTCGATGCCCCTTATTACGTGCCCAATAAACTGATTCAGCGCGATATCCCCATAGAACCCATAACCAGTGTGGTTCGGAGTGTTAGTTCGTAGTATTCTGAAAGTCTATTAGTGCATCTCAATGCTCTGGAAAAACAGTTAAATGTGCGCGATGATAGTGAAGGAAGTAGATTCAAACGCAAACTACCATACGAACTGATTAATAATAGATGCATAGAGTGAGATTTAATAATCTCTAGAATAAGTTAGAATAGTTCTTAGAACAAGTTAGGATGGACTTTGAAATAACTTTAGTATCTAGAATAAGATTTAGATTATAAGTTATACAGCAGATCACTGACTGAAGTGATCTTCTAAATGTCAGGATGGTTATATCATATAATAATATTTATTGCCTACCGGTAGATTAATAAAAAAAATTTAGATGACCTGGGTTCGGGCTTTACTGTTTTATTGAACGGACTGTATGTATGATTAAAATACGCTTTTGTATTCCAATTACAAATAGCGAAAGAAATTACCCAAAGCAGGACAGCAGATTCCACCACAACATCCTTCCTGTTTCTTGAAGTTTCCTTTTACGCTCCTCGCGAATAACTCAATCAAAAACGCGCCTTCTCGCTGTAGCGCCACACGAAGTTTTGGAAATATTGGACGCGATTTGACGTCCTCCTAGCGCGACGAACTACGTCGTCGGCGATAGAGCGAATGACGTCGTAAAGTCGGGATGACGCGTCGAAAAAGGGACCGGAGTGACGCTCGGCGTCTTTTATTTATCCTCTCGAAGCGCCGTCTACGGATCCGATGCATTTTTTACGATCGTTTTTGTATACAACACGGCTTTACTGCCATTTTAGATTCGGAATGGGGCAAACAGCAATGCGGACCGACGGCGCGGTGGCGGAGAGGCGGAGGAAAGGATACTCGACACCGAACAGCGATAAAACCCGGACGAGCGACGGAAGATTGAAATAAAAGCAATATTGTTTCAGTTAGTTAGGGTGTAATGATGAAGTGTTACCGTGGGAAAAAGATTGTTATATTTAACAGTGCCAGAATATATATATATATGCCATATATATATATATATATATATATATATATATATATATATATATATATAAATGAATATAAATATATAAATGAATTTCTGTTCGTTAGTCTCGTTAAACTCGAAAACGGCTGGATCGATTTGGCGAATTTTGATTCTGAAATACTTGTGGGGATCCGTGGAAGTTTAATATGGTGAGAAAATAAGAAATAGATGCGAGAAAAACGAGTAAAAACAGCAATTTTGTTTTTCCAAATTGTCACTGTCAACATTAATCTCCTCGCAGAAAGGAACGACATTTATAGATGGTACCGGAACTAAAAATTTTCTTAGGATTGAATTAGAAAAACGATTTATTTGAAATGTTCAAAGAGCGTTGGATCGTCTACCATCTGACAGCTATAACATCATCATCAGACCTGACAAAACAACTGCCAGTGAGCACGCGAGGAGGTTTAATTCAACGACAATCAACGAAGTCGTTACTGTTATTATCGGAGAGAATTTGTAAGATATGTGTAGACGATATGAGGTTAACTAAGTCTTGTAGTTATCAACCAAAAACGTCTTCATTATATAAAGAAACTGATGATGTAAAAAAGCATCTGATTTTTTCTAATTTTACTAATTCAATATGGGTATAAACATGTATAGAAACAAGAAGAGAATTGGAATTATATGAAGAAGAAAGGCTAAAATTATAGATCTATATAATCCAAATCCATTTGAAGCCATTACATTGCCTGATGAAGCAAGATTTATCTGTGAGTTATTATTTTCATTTATTAATAACAATAAAGGCTTATATTTCTCAAATAAATATCGTTCAGGTTTTACACCGTCACCATCTCTGTTTTATACAGTTTTCATGATTTTTTTAAAAACTTTTTTTGACAAATTTTGTTGTAATATAAAAATGCACACACAATAATTTGTATCTTTCTACTGGACACTCCGTATATTGAAAACGTAACATTGTATGTCGACGAGTTTGTATTACTTCTAAAATAACAGTGAAACACGTCATCACCACGTCGAATGTATTGTAATTCCTATTGCAGTTTGTAAATTCGTTTTAAAATCAGATAATATTTTCCTTCTCATTTTATTCCAGTTAAAAAGAGATACAGTACTGTCTGATGCGTCTGAATATGTACTCAAATCAGTATATAAAATTCGTCTAGTTGTCTTCAAAACATTAGTGATACTAATTAGAGGTTTTACATCAGAAATCGTTGTTTTGGCGCTTTGATTGTTAAGCTGATTTTTTTATATGTTTTAAAAATTGAATTCTTTTAAAAGTACTGTCTGTAAAGTTCCATTAAACCTCTTCGTACTTTACCTTTACAGCATCTAAATCCTATATTATTCAAAAGGGCATGAAGGGATGTTCTGCATCACTCAAAGAGACACATATCTCTAAGCTTTCTACGCATACTTTCCATACTAACAGTTTCCTCCGAAATAATTGTGTTAAATTATATTTTAGAGACCGTACCCATACTAATATTCAGTGTAGTAACTGCAGCAACTTAATGTTTAGTATGGAGAAAATGATGAGAGTGGAAACATATAAAGGTGAGTATATAAATAATATATAATAATTGTAGGAATGAGGTGAAGAAGAGGTGCTAAAAGGGAAATTGAAAAGTCCCAGGCCTGACACGTAGATGGCGTTACTAGAATTAAATCCATATGTTGTTCAGTTAGCCCTAACCCTCCAAATATGCGTGTATAAATTTGACAGCTGTCGGATCATTAGTTTGTGAATTATTGCATTTTCAGTGAAGCAACTTGTGTTATTGTGAAAAAAATGGATAAAAAGGAATTTCGCGTGTTGATAAAATATTATTTTTTGAAGGAAAAAATACAGTTGAAGCAAGACTTGGCTTGATTCCGACGTTTCTGGACACTGCCCCAGGAAAATCAACCATCAAGGATTGTTATACTAAGTTTAGACGTGGTGAAATGAGCACGGAAGATGGTGAACGCAGTGGTGGATGCCCAAAAGCGGTTGTTTTAAAAGGATATTGAATTCCCATAAATTGCAATTGAATGAAATAACAGACACTATAAAGATATCAACTGAACGTGTATAATTTTCATTGACTACCTTGAAAAAGGAAGGACCATCAACAGCGACTATTACAGCTAACAGAATTGGAATTATATGAAGAAGACTACCTTGAAAAAGGAAGGACCATCAACAGCGACTATTACATAGCGTTATTAGACCGTTTGGAGAACGAAATCGCCGAAAAACCGCCGCATTTGAAGAAAAAGAAAGTGCTGCTAAACCAAGACAATGTACCTTGTCAAAAGTCAGCGAAAACGATTGCAAAAATCCATGAATTGGGCTTCGAAATGTTTCCTCATCCACCGTATTCTCCAGATCTGGCCCCCAGCGACTATTTCTATCACCCTTGAAGGGAATTATGTTGAGTAAAAAAAAATACCTTTGCCAAAAAAAAATGTGTTTTACTATGGTAGGCCGGGGACTTTTCAATTGACCTGGTATGTTTTAACGTTGAAATGACATTTAGCGTGTTGATATTATTACCTTAAAATATAAAACATTTCAAGACATACAAAACAGTCTTAACAAAGACAGTACTTGGTTAGATAAATCAAGAAAAATAATTAATATCAAATATAAATAACATAAAATCAATTAAAGTATTTAAAATGTATATCTAACTTTACCACTGCAAAATCAACTCCGAACCGTCTTCGGCGTCTTCCAAAACGTATTCCTTCAATTATCCATTTTTTACGAAACATTTACTCCCCAAATAATAAACAGACAATCGCATAACAACTACAACACGACAAAGCACGGGTCGGTATTGGTTCCAGCTTTATTATATCGTGACGGCGAGGGGGAGGAAGGGGGTGGCGGGAAGTTGGTGATGATCGAGGCGAGAGGGGAGGCGTATTATCACGCAAATACCATTACTATCTTTCGATCTCCATTTATCTTTTCAATGGGTATTTTGTGGAGGGATAATGGAATAAAACAAATAGACGAATGGCGTTTTGAATTCAATAATAATATTGCGTGTTGGAGAAATGGATATGGAGATATATGGGACGTATATACAGAGTAGAAAATGGTATGGTACGTTTTTGTTCTCGTTTTTTTAAAGACTAATGTGTCCTGCCTTTTTTTTATTGGCTAATTCTACCTGAGTTAAGTTCTTAAAATAGCACAGTTCTTGATGGACATTTTCTATAAGAAAGCACAGGAATCAAATCATAGTTTCTGTTTTACCAAGTGTATCGGAAAGTTAATAACGGGTTTTCGAACAGATTTAGATTATAAGTTGTACAGCAGATCACTTACTGAAGTGATCTTCTAAATGTCAGGCTTCACTGTTTCATTGAACGGACTATATGTATGATTAAAATACGTTTTTGTATTCCAATTACAAATAGCGAAAGAAATTACCCAAAGCGGGACAGCAGATTCCACCACAACATCCTTCCTGTTTCTTGAAGTTTTCTTTTACGCTCCTCGCGAATAACTCAATCAAAAACGCGCCTTCTCGCTGTAGCGCCACACGAAATTTTGGAAATATTGGACGCGATTTGACGTCCTCCCAGCGCGACGAACTACGTCGTCGGCGATAGAGCGAATGACGTCGTAAAGTCGGGATGACGCGTCGAAAAAGGGACCGGAGTGACGCTCGGCGTCTTTTATTTATCCTCTCGAAGCGCCGTCTACGGATCCGATGCATTTTTTACGATCGTTTTTGTATACAATACGGCTTTACTGCCATTTTACATTCGGAATGGGGCAAACAGCAATGCGGACCGACGGCGAGAGGCGGGGGGAGATAGGATACTCGACACCGAACAGCGATAAAACCCGGAGAAGCGACGGAAGATTGAAATAAAAGCAATATTGTTTCAGTTAGTTAGGGTGTAATGATGAAGTGTTACCGTGGGAAAAAGATTGTTATATTTAACAGTGCCAGAATATATATATATATATATATATATATATATATATATATATATATATATATATATATATATATATATATGCCATATATATATATATATATATATATATATATATATATATATATGCCATATATATATATATATATATATATATATATATATATATATATATATATAAATGAATTTCTGTTCGTTAGTCTCGTTAAACTCGAAAACGGCTGGATCGATTTGGCGAATTTTGATTCTGAAATACTTGTGGGGATCCGTGGAAGTTTAATATGGTGAGAAAATAAGAAATAGATGCGAGAAAAACGAGTAAAAACAGCAATTTTGTTTTTCCAAATTGTCACTGTCAACATTAATCTCCTCGCAGAAAGGAACGACATTTATAGATGGTACCGGAACTAAAAATTTTCTTAGGATTGAATTAGAAAAACGATTTATTTGAAATGTTCAAAGAGCGTTGGATCGTATACCATCTGACAGCCATAACATCATCATCACAACTGACAAAACAACTGTCAGTGAGCACGCGAGGAGGTTGAATTCGACGACAATTGACGAAGTGGTAATTGTTATTGTCGGGGATAATTTGCAAGATATGTGTAGATGATATGAAGTTAACTAAGTCTTGTATTTATCAACCAAAAACGTCTTCATTATATAAAGAAACTGATGATGTAAAAAAGCATCTGATTTTTTCTAATTTTACTAATTCAATATGGGTATAAACATGTATAGAAACAAGAAGAGAATTGGAATTATATGAAGAAGAAAGGCTAAAATTATAGATCTATATAATCCAAATCCATTTGAAGCCATTACATTGCCTGATGAAGCAAGATTTATCTGTGAGTTATTATTTTCATTTATTAATAACAATAAAGGCTTATATTTCTCAAATAAATATCGTTCAGGTTTTACACCGTCACCATCTCTGTTTTATACAGTTTTCATGATTTTTTTAAAAACTTTTTTTGACAAATTTTGTTGTAATATAAAAATGCACACACAATAATTTGTATCTTTCTACTGGACACTCCGTATATTGAAAACGTAACATTGTATGTCGACGAGTTTGTATTACTTCTAAAATAACAGTGAAACACGTCATCACCACGTCGAATGTATTGTAATTCCTATTGCAGTTTGTAAATTCGTTTTAAAATCAGATAATATTTTCCTTCTCATTTTATTCCAGTTAAAAAGAGATACAGTACTGTCTGATGCGTCTGAATATGTACTCAAATCAGTATATAAAATTCGTCTAGTTGTATTCAAAACATTAGTGATACTAATTAGAGGTTTTACATCAGAAATCGTTGTTTTGGCGCTTTGATTGTTAAGCTGATTTTTTTATATGTTTTAAAAATTGAATTCTTTTAAAAGTAATGTCTGTAAAGTTCCATTAAACCTCTTCGTACTTTACCTTTACAGCATCTAAATCCTATATTATTCAAAAGGGCATGAAGGGATGTTCTGCATCACTCAAAGAGACACATATCTCTAAGCTTTCTACGCATACTTTCCATACTAACAGTTTCCTCCGAAATAATTGTGTTAAATTATATTTTAGAGACCGTACCCATACTAATATTCAGTGTAGTAACTGCAGCAACTTAATGTTTAGTATGGAGAAAATGATGAGAGTGGAAACATATAAAGGTGAGTATATAAATAATATATAATAATTGTAGGAATGAGGTGAAGAAGAGGTGCTAAAAGGGAAATTGAAAAGTCCCAGGCCTGACACGTAGATGGCGTTACTAGAATTAAATCCATATGTTGTTCAGTTAGCCCTAACCCTCCAAATATGCGTGTATAAATTTGACAGCTGTCGGATCATTAGTTTGTGAATTATTGCATTTTCAGTGAGGCAACTTGTGTTATTGTGAAAAAAATGGATAAAAAGGAATTTCGCGTGTTGATAAAATATTATTTTTTGAAGGAAAAAATACAGTTGAAGCAAGACTTGGCTTGATTCCGACGTTTCTGGACACTGCCCCAGGAAAATCAACCATCAAGGATTGTTATACTAAGTTTAGACGTGGTAAAATGAGCACGGAAGATGGTGAACGCAGTGGTGGATGCCCAAAAGCGGTTGTTTTAAAAGGATATTGAATTCCCATAAATTGCAATTGAATGAAATAACAGACACTCTAAAGATATCAAGTGAACGTGTATACTTTTCATGGACTACCTTGAAATAGGAAGGATCATCAACAGCGACTATTACAGCTAACAGAATTGGAATTATATGAAGAAGACTACCTTGAAAAAGGAAGGACCATCAACAGCGACTATTACATAGCGTTATTAGACCGTTTGGAGAACGAAATCGCCGAAAAACCGCCGCATTTGAAGAAAAAGAAAGTGCTGCTAAACCAAGACAATGTACCTTGTCAAAAGTCAGCGAAAACGATTGCAAAAATCCATGAATTGGGCTTCGAAATGTTTCCTCATCCACCGTATTCTCCAGATCTGGCCCCCAGCGACTATTTCTATCACCCTTGAAGGGAATTATATTGAGTAAAAAAAAATACCTTTGCCAAAAAAAAATGTGTTTTACTATGGTAGGCCGGGGACTTTTCAATTGACCTGGTATGTTTTAACGTTGAAATGACATTTAGCGTGTTGATATTATTACCTTAAAATATAAAACATTTCAAGACATACAAAACAGTCTTAACAAAGACAGTACTTGGTTAGATAAATCAAGAAAAATAATTAATATCAAATATAAATAACATAAAATCAATTAAAGTATTTAAAATGTATATCTAACTTTACCACTGCAAAATCAACTCCGAACCGTCTTCGGCGTCTTCCAAAACGTATTCCTTCAATTATCCATTTTTTACGAACCATTTACTCCCCAAATAATAAACAGACAATCGCATAACAACTACAACACGACAAAGCACGGGTCGGTATTGGTTCCAGCTTTATTATATCGTGACGGCGAGGGGGAGGAAGGGGGTGGCGGGAAGTTGGTGATGATCGAGGCGAGAGGGGAGGCGTATTATCACGCAAATACCATTACTATCTTTCGATCTCCATTTCTCTTTTCAATGGGTATTTTGTGGAGGGATAATGGAATAAAACAAATAGACGAATGGCGTTTTGAATTCAATAATAATATTGCGTGTTGGAGAAATGGATATGGAGATATATGGGACGTATATACAGAGTAGAAAATGGCTTGGTGCGTTTTTGTTCTCGTTTTTTTTTAAAGACTAATGTGTCCTGCCTTTTTTTTATTGACTAATTCTACCTGAGTTAAGTTCTTAAAAGAGCACAGTTCTTGATGGAAATTTTCTATAAGAAAGCACAGGAATCAAATCATAGCTTCCGTTTTA
This sequence comes from Rhynchophorus ferrugineus, assembly GCF_030347505.1. Classification (NCBI taxonomy): domain Eukaryota; kingdom Metazoa; phylum Arthropoda; class Insecta; order Coleoptera; family Curculionidae; genus Rhynchophorus; species Rhynchophorus ferrugineus. The sequence goes on from NW_027472586.1 coordinate 1,411,651, forward strand.
CCAAGTGTATCGGAAAGTTAATAACGGGTTTTCGAACAGATTTAGATTATAAGTTGTACAGCAGATCACTTACTGAACTGATCTTCTAAATGTCAGGCTTCACTGTTTCATTGAACGGACTATATGTATGATTAAAATACGTTTTTGTATTCCAATTACAAATAGCGAAAGAAATTACCCAAAGCGGGACAGCAGATTCCACCACAACATCCTTCCTGTTTCTTGAAGTTTTCTTTTACGCTCCTCGCGAATAACTCAATCAAAAACGCGCCTTCTCGCTGTAGCGCCACACGAAATTTTGGAAATATTGGACGCGATTTGACGTCCTCCCAGCGCGACGAACTACGTCGTCGGCGATAGAGCGAATGACGTCGTAAAGTCGGGATGACGCGTCGAAAAAGGGACCGGAGTGACGCTCGGCGTCTTTTATTTATCCTCTCGAAGCGCCGTCTACGGATCCGATGCATTTTTTACGATCGTTTTTGTATACAATACGGCTTTACTGCCATTTTACATTCGGAATGGGGCAAACAGCAATGCGGACCTAAGTTAATTGTTTTAAAGACTAATGTGTCCTGCCTTTTTTTTATTGGCTAATTCTACCTGAGTTAAGTTCTTAAAATAGCACAGTTCTTGATGGACATTTTCTATAAGAAAGCACAGGAATCAAATCATAGTTTCTGTTTTACCAAGTGTACCGGAAAGTTAATACCGGGTTTTCGAACAGATGTCGCTAGGGTAAAGTATGAAATGATATGATTTGGTACTTCAAAGCTATATATGTTATATTTTGCGAAAGTAACATCAATATACCTCTTAGAAAATGTCAAGTTTCGTGCCTCAGGACGTGCATTTGTAGCACGCATGACTTTTCCCAGTTAATCAAAAGAGAAAAGCAACTGAAAGTCTTTGTTTGCAGTGGAAACTTACCTCACCATTCTCACCATGCTCTATATTTACAAACATGTGAGGCGTGATTTCGAAAACTCAAAAGTGGGGATTTCGATTTGCAAGACAAAGAATGTTCTGATAGACCGAAAAAGTTAGTAGTAGAAGAAAAAGTTTGAAGGTGCAAAAACCAATTTGCAGAAGCGTTAAATGTGGCCCAAGTATCGATTAGCAACTGATTACGAGCAATGATGGAAATCCACATTTTGATTTTTACTATTTTAAAAAATTCGGAAATGGACAAATAGAAAAAATCATATTTTTCAACAGATTAGAGTACAAAAAGCGTGTACAAGTAACAGGTCAGTTGAAAGGTCCGCGGCCTGACACATAGATGGCTCTATTAGAATTATATCCATATGTTTTTTAGTTAGCATTAACCCTCAAAAGATGCTTGTATAAATTTGACAGCTGTCGGATCATTAGTTTGTGAATTATAGCATTTTGAGTGAAGCAACTTTTGTTATTCTGAAAAATTGGCTAAAAAGGAATTTCGCGTGTTGTTAAAATATTGCTTTTTGAAGGGAAAAAATACAGTTGAAGCAAAAACTTGGTTTGATAAGTTTCCGGATACTCTCCCAGGAAAATCAACCATCAAGTATTGGTATGCTAAGTTTAGATGTGGTGAAATAAGCACCGAAGACGGTGAAGGCCTAGAAGAGGTTCTTACTGACGAAAACATTTAAAAAATCCACAAATTGATTTTGAATGGCCATAAATTGAAATTGAATGAAATAGCAGACAGTCTAAAGATATCAGCTGTACGTTACAACGTGTACATCATATCGTTGACGAATATTTGGGTATGAGAAAGCTCTGTGCAAAGAATTCACTTTTGATCAAAAACAACGACGAGTTGATCATTCGGAGCAGTATTTGAAGATGATCAAGCGTGATAAACCCGAGTTTTTGCATTGATATGTGACAATGGATAAAACATTGCTCTACAAATTCACTCTGAAGTCGAATCGACAGTCATCCTAGTGGACTGCACACGATGAACCCGCTCCAAAGCGCGGGAAAACGCAACAGTCGGCTGGCAAGGTTATAGCGTCTCTATTTTGGGATGCGCATGGAATAATTTTCATTGACTACCTTGAAAACGGAAGGACCATCAACAGCGACTATTACGTAGGATTATTGGACTGTTTAAAGGAGGAAATCGCTGAAAAACGGCCGCATTTGAAGAAAAGGAAAGTGCTACTTTACCAAGACAATGCACTGCGTCACAAATCAGTGAAAGCGGTGGAAAAAATCCATGAATTGGGTTTCGAATTGTTTTCTCATCCACCATATTCTCCAGATCTGGTCCCCAGTGACTATTTTCTGTTCTCAGATCTCAAAAGAATGCTCGCTGGGAAGAAATTTTCGTCGAATGAAGAGGTGATCACCGAAACTGAGACCTATTTTGAAGCAAAGGACAAATCGGACTACAAAAATCGAAAAGTTGGAGGGTCGCTATAATCAGTGTATCACTCTTGAAGGGAATTATGTTGAATAAAGAAAGATATTTTTCCAAAAAGTGGGTTTACTATGGTAAGCCTGGGACTTTTCAATTGACCTGTTACATTACTCCTAGAAAACCTTACTGTCAAAGAAGATATCAAAAGGTTTGGCGATAAACATGTTGCCAGACAATATGTATTTTTCCCTTTTAATTAGAAGGTCTATTCCAGTTGGACTGGTAACAAATTGGTTTATATATAACAATATCCAGCTTCGTACAGCAACTTTTCATACGATAAAACCTTGAATAGCGACGAAACATTATACATATCTGTTTCCTTCCACTTCAAAGACTTCGTAGTCCTTTATACGACTCGACCTATCGACAGCCAACGACCCAAAACTAATTAAGTCGCAAATAATGACAAACAAAGCGATTCCCCTCGAATCTTTCGGGTTTTTAATCTGAAGTAATTAGTCCTCTAACATGGAGAAAGTTAATGAATAAGAAACGAGTGAGAGACGATGTGTTGCGCCGAAATATTGAAGTATTTTGTTGTCGCTCTCGTTAAATACCATGTCTTAAAGATGGAGGGGCAAGTGGGGGTGGAGAGTAAATGAGGATTATATTATTACTAGTCGTTGCTGAATAACTTAAATTTGGCTTTACAAATATCCATTGGTCCTTACTTAATATATAATAAAATAAAAGTTAAGCAATTTCAGTGTTTTTACTAACAGGTGGAGCAAAAGTCCCACTACTATTTTCTACTATAGCTCAGTTTCGCTTTAACCATTATGTTGCGTAGACATCCAAATTTTATTATGGATAAATATACGCCACAGTAGTGACAATATTTATTGAAAATAATCGTTCCGTTATTGGCATTCAGCGGAAATTGCATCAAAAATATCCTAATCGTCCAGTGCTTTACAGAACCACAATTTATCGTTTACATGCGAACACCACAACGACAACAGACAGGCCTCGTTCTGAAAGACAGCGGACGTCTCGTAACGCTGAAAATGTGACTCTGGTTAGCGATAGTGTTATAGGGTCTCCAGAATCAATTTGGAGACGTGGTTTAAGGCGAATTTTGAAAACTGATTTGAAAATGTTCCCGTACAAAATTCAGATTCCAAAAATTGCCACCGAGAGATTCTAATCAACTAGTTGAGTACAGTAATGCAATCCTAAGGCTGTCTGTTGAAATTGAAGATTTTTCATCTAAATTTATAATGAACGATGAAACATTTTTCTTCTCGGTGGTCACGTCAATAAACACAGTCGGTTTTGGGGAACACAAAATCTTCAACTAATTCATGAAACATCATTGCATCCACTAAAAATGTCTGTATGATGTAGTATTAATGATGGAAACATCTCTGGTCCCTATACTTTTGAAAATGACCAAGATGTTGCAGTTACTGTTATTACTGAACGGTACCAAGACATGACTCGAAATTTTCTTGTACCTGAAATAAAAGACCAAGGACTAGAGTACATATGGTTTCAGCAAGATGGAGTTACTGCACACACAGCTCGTTCAGCAATTCAATTATTGAATGACGTTCTGCCACGAAGAGTAATTTTGCGAAGTGGCGATTTAGCATGTCCAGCCAGATCTCCGGATTTAACAGCAGCAGACATTTTCTTATGGGTTTTTTTTAAATCAAAAGTTTATGTGAATAAGTCTCAAACGATTCAACATCTTAAAGACAATATTCGTCACGAGATTGAAGATATTGAAGAATCGCGGTCACTATTTAGCCGATATAATTTTTCAATCATAACAAAGAAGTATATATAAAGACTTCTTCCTTATCTTTTCTTTGAGCAAGGTTATAGACAATCAAAACGATAGCGGGACTTTTGCCTCACGTCGTATTATCTAAAACATCAACGGATGGTGTTAAATATTCTGCGTTCATAACGGTCGAAGCCTCGCTCGAAGATCCTCCAGAGCTTCTAATGTAGCCGTCTCCTCTCCAATAAATACCCCAAAATAAAGGCGCGACGAGCAGGAGTAAATCTTCGCCGTGGACGTTTACGGTCCGACCGTCCCGTCCATCCCGAAAAAACCGAAACAAAACGGGAGTTTTATAACTCAATAAAGCGACGGAACAATTACATATTTAATGGTAAACGAGCTGAGATGACGCTTTCATTATCTGCGGCCTATCCGAGCCGGGATCTTTATGGGCCCGTTCCCGTTGAAAAATGGATACGCGAAGGTCAGTAGAATGGGGAATAGGGACGCGCGTCCTCTACGCGTGAGGTCCCCGTCCGGGATAATATATCGTTCGCGTCCCAGTCGAAGAACGATGTATATAAATCGGTAGGTTTTTCTGATAAAACAAAGACGGAGGCAGGGGGCGGTGTGAGAGGCTTGGCGGTACCCTCGATGTCGATGCCGAGCTCGCCCGGACAGTGAATAATATATACGCGTTTGCTCGTTTATTTCGCATCCATGGCGGACGGATACTTTTAATGGACGAATTCTTTCCCCCCCCCCCTTTCCGCTTACGTCCCTCCTTTATTACCGTCATTTTTTTTGTCTTAAGAGGACTGTCGCAGGTTACTATCATCCCTTTTTTATTATACTGGTTTATTCAATAAATTCGAGAAGCGCATAAAATCCGTCTAAAATAACAGTGAATTCACGTCGCTTAAACTTATGACGTCAACGTCGCGATATGATCTGTCGCCTCAATTGTGATTTTTAGTTTATTTTGGCTTTGACATATTGTTAATAAATGAAAACTATCATGGCCACCCGTCCGTCTGGCCGCACACATCCATCACGCTCTTGACCAACGTAAAAAGCTTGAAGGAGTCCTCCTGGACCTAACCAAAGCTTTCGGAAAGGTCTGGCACGACGGTTTGATTCCAAAATGCGTGCCGTTAGGCCTCCCAGAAGACCCGCTTTCATCTAGTCCTATCTATCGGACAGATCTTTCCAGGTCAAGATCATTGAAATACTTTCCAGCCGAAAACACATCGAAGCTGGCGTACGTCAAGGATCCTGGCTAGCCCTAGCCTTATTTAACCGCTTTATCTCAGATCTTCTGAGAAAAGAGCATACAGACGTCGTGTTTTACGCTGACGACACTGTTTTACGGCCTTCAGGTTGGAGGTTACCATTCAAGAACGTTTACAGAAGCAGTTCGATCATGAGTTCAAGTGGTTAAAATTTTGGGGGTTGCAACTCAACCCCTTCAAATCCCAGGCCATCATGTTCCATAAGAAACGTTAGAAACTGCATGGCTGGATAACGTCACCTGCCTAGGTCTCCCCTTCGACCGACGGTTCGGTTGGCATTCCCAAATCTAGAAAGGAATCCAGAAAGTTTCAGAGATAACAGACCTGCTATCTTCTCTGATCTGTTCTTCTAGCAGCGTAAGTAAAGTGTAATTGAGAAGTTTACCTAAATCTGAAGTATTATACGCTACGCAGAAGGAAGTACAATAAAAGGAATACACTGAAATATAACCTATAGTCTATTTGAAACTATTTTGTACATACGTCATCCAAATTTATGACTTCAAAAGGTCGCAATGTTGCCGCATCAACTCTGAGTTTTACTTCAGTTGGGCTTTGATATACAACAAAATTCGAATCTAAATAAAATAATTGGACAAAAATGTTATCAAATATAATTTATTTTGACATTATAGTATATCAAAAAACTATATTTACTTATACAGCCACAATAGTTTATAGGTTAGAGTTATAAACTCTTATCACTATCGCTTTCAAGAATTTTGCATACGTCTGACAACGGGACGACTTTGACAGGCTCATTCGTTTACGTGTTCGAACTAATAGACAGCATTGTGTCTCTTTTTAACTAGAACAAAACGAGAAGGAAAATATTGTCTGATTCTAAAACGAATTTATAAATTGCGATAGGCAATGGATTAAACATCTTGATGACGTAGGTACAAAAAAACTATGAGAGACTATACATTTGGCATGTGAATTAAGCAATTCATAAGCACAATACATGCATAGTAGGATTATAATAAATACATCAATTATTACAAGTATATAATCTTCTACTTGGACCTCTCTATTATCACTCAATAATACAACAATTGGAAGTCTAGGCTTGTAGACAGTCAATATGGATCACCAGACATTTTATCCACTTTATTAAATTTAACAAACACCAAAATTCCAGTCTTCTTAACACTAGTTAAATAAGTAAAAGTGAAATAAAGTGCCTATAATTTTTAAGTCACTACATTCTGATTAGTTTAGTTGTTATAATTTAGCTGATATTCCAGGCAGAGTTAAAAGTCGTTGATGCTGATGGAACTGAAAATTATTTCTTTTATAACAACTTTATTAGATACGCTTAGTACAATCTTAATTCTAAATTAATTTATTACTACTTTTCCTATGTACTTGGATTAATTCACAAGCAAGATGAGTGCGAGACAGTTACAGCAATATTTATTCCTCAATTATAAAGTTATAACAACTTATAGCTATAGTTTACATTAAAGGTATACACTTTATATAAGTTCGTATGGTTTTGTTCGCTTCAATCTCCTGACATCCTGCAGTCAGCAGTTGTATTGCATCCACGTTAGTATGATTTAGTAATAGTCTTTCGTGTTTCAAGGCGAATTCTCGGATAACTTTGCAAATCCGTTTGATTTCCAGGTCATCGTGCAGTTCTTCGTTGTTTACTTAACGATAAGTCTTGGTAATCAATCGAAGAACCTTGTTTTTACAGCGTTGGATGACTAGTTGATTTGAATTTTTAGTGCAACCCCATATTTGCACCCCATAGGTCCAACTGTATAGATGTTTTATTTTGGTTCTATGTTGTTTTGCTTTTTGTCTAACATGATGTTACTGTAAATTATGCGCTTATAAAATAGCAACCATATTTTTCTGAGTTTTTATGAGTACCAAATACCAACGCACTACCGATAAATAATTTGTTTAAAAAAATACATCAATTTAACTACTCCCGCATAAGACAAAGGCGGAAAAACGAGAGCAAACCAATTAGCAATGAAAAAGGTCCGAAGAAAACAAATGCCGCTGTCTCGTACGTATCCGTACGCGATATATAAGTAGTTAGACAAACCAGTGACACGCACCACCATTAATTTTGATGATTTATCGTAGCTGCGTTTGACAAAAACAAGATATAAAAAGCTTAAGGGGGCTCTAATTTTACCTGACAGCGTGAAAAATACTGACGCACCTATTTATAGGACTCGGAGTTATAACTAAATTAAAAAAAGGACAGAAATCGCCTTCTTACGATGGAGTTCCTGCGGGATTGGGAGGAGAAGAATGTTCCCGTAAGTGAAGGCGATAATCTCTCGGTTTTGTCGTAAATTTTGCTTGGAAAAATAGAGATAATGATTTTTTTTTGTAGGGAATTAACTCGGAATTTACAAATTAATGTCTGTGTTCGACAGCAGATGGCGTAGTCAGTATTGGCGTTTCATTGTTCTAATTTAGAAATCTGAAAACATTCATAGTGTGACTTATAAGCTTAACATTGTATTCATTATGAATATGTCCTTATGAGGATTTCTAAACATTTAAATCATTTTCGCAGATATAACTGTTTTAGTGTGGAATTAGATATGTAGAAAAAGTACCGACAAAATTCATTCAACTGATAAAGGTAGAACAACCGAAATATATGTATTTGTCACTCGATTCAGCGGAAAATTCTCTATAAACTCTGCAATTTTCATTATTCTGCAATTAGTGGAACAGAAATGACAGTAAAAAATACGAAAATGGCCGAAAATCGCAAATTTTCACGACTATATGTATGGAAAAAGTGAGAAAATTTTTAACCGCTCGGATAAGGCTAAAATCTCCGAGATATAGGTAATTTAAGGTGAAAGTATTGAAAATCCATGTTAAATCAGTCTAGGGTTAATTCTTTTAAAGATATGTAACATAAATTGATACCCATATATTTTTTCAAAATACATTTTTCACTGAATAATTTAAAAACTAAGGGCTATATAAAGACTGTTATACCATCATTCGATTCAGCGGAAAATTCTCTATAAACTCTACAATTTTCATTATTCTGCAATTACTTGAACAGCAATGACAGTAAAAAATACGAAAATGGCCGAAAATCGCAAATTTTCACGACTATATGTATGGAAAAAGTGAGAAAATTTTTAACCGCTCGGATAAGGCTAAAATCTCCGAGATATAGGTAATTTAAGGTGAAAGTATTGAAAATCCATGTTAAATCAGTCTAGGGTTAATTCTTTTAAAGATATGTAACATAAATTGATACCCATATATTTTTTCAAAATACATTTTTCACTGAATAATTTAAAAACTAAGGGCTATATAAAGACAGTTATACCATCATTCGATTCAGCGGAAAATTCTCTATAAACTCTACAATTTTCATTATTCTGCAATTACTTGAACAGCAATGACAGTAAAAAATACGAAAATGGCCGAAAATCGCAAATTTTCACGACTATATGTATGGAAAAAGTGAGAAAATTTTTAACCGCTCGGATAAGGCTAAAATCTCCGAGATATAGGCAATTTAAGGTGAAAGTATTGAAAATCCATGTTAAATCAGTCTAGGGTTAATTCTTTTAAAGATATGTAACATAAATTGATACCCATATATTTTTTCAAAATACATTTTTCACTGAATAATTTAAAAACTAAGGGCTATATAAAGACAGTTATACCATCATTCGATTCAGCGGAAAATTCTCTATAAACTCTACAATTTTCATTATTCTGCAATTACTTGAACAGCAATGACAGTAAAAAATACGAAAATGGCCGAAAATCGCAAATTTTCACGACTGGAAAAAGTGAGAAAATTTTTAACCGCTCGGATAAGGCTAAAATCTCCGAAATATAGGTATTTTAAGGCGAAAGTATTGAAAATCCATGTTAAATCAGTCTAGGGTTAATTCTTTTCAAGATATGTAACATAAATTGATATCCACATATTTTTTCAAAATACATTTTTCACTGAATAATTTAAAAACTAAGGGCTATATAAAAACAGTTATACCATCATTCGATTCAGCGGAAAATTCTCTATAAACTCTACAATTTTCATTATTCTGCAATTACTTGAACAGCAATGACAGTAAAAAATACGAAAAAGGCCGAAAATCGCAAATTTTCACGACTATATGTATGGAAAAAGTGAGAAAATTTTTAACCGCTCGGATAAGGCTAAAATCTCCGAGATATAGGTAATTTAAGGTGAAAGTATTGAAAATCCATGTTAAATCAGTCTAGGGTTAATTCTTTTAAAGATATGTAACATAAATTGATACCCATATATTTTTTCAAAATACATTTTTCACTGAATAATTTAAAAACTAAGGGCTATATAAAGACAGTTATACCATCATTCGATTCAGCGGAAAATTCTCTATAAACTCTGCAATTTTCATTATTCTGCAATTAGTGGAACAGAAATAAGAGTAAAAAATACGAAAATGGCCGAAAATCGCAAATTTTCACGACTATATGTATGGAAAAAGTGAGAAAATTTTTAACCGCTCGGATAAGGCTAAAATCACCGAGATATAGGTAATTTAAGGTGAAAGTATTGAAAATCCACGTTAAATCAGTCTAGGGTTAATTCTTTTAAAGATATGTAACATAAATTGATACCCATATATTTTTTCAAAATACATTTTTCACTGAATAATTTAAAAACTAAGGGCTATATAAAGACAGTTATACCATCATTCGATTCAGCGGAAAATTCTCTATAAACTCTACAATTTTCATTATTCTGCAATTACTTGAACAGCAATGACAGTAAAAAATACGAAAATGGCCGAAAATCGCAAATTTTCACGACTATATGTATGGAAAAAGTGAGAAAATTTTTAACCGCTCGGATAAGGCTAAAATCTCCGAGATATAGGTAATTTAAGGTGAAAGTATTGAAAATCCATGTTAAATCAGTCTAGGGTTAATTCTTTTAAAGATATGTAACATAAATTGATACCCATATATTTTTTCAAAATACATTTTTCACTGAATAATTTAAAAACTAAGGGCTATATAAAGACAGTTATACCATCATTCGATTCAGCGGAAAATTCTCTATAAACTCTACAATTTTCATTATTCTGCAATTACTTGAACAGCAATGACAGTAAAAAATACGAAAATGGCCGAAAATCGCAAATTTTCACGACTATATGTATGGAAAAAGTGAGAAAATTTTTAACCGCTCGGATAAGGCTAAAATCTCCGAAATATAGGTATTTTAAGGCGAAAGTATTGAAAATCCATGTTAAATCAGTCTAGGGTTAATTCTTTTCAAGATATGTAACATAAATTGATATCCACATATTTTTTCAAAATACATTTTTCACTGAATAATTTAAAAACTAAGGGCTATATAAAAACAGTTATACCATCATTCGATTCAGCGGAAAATTCTCTATAAACTCTGCAATTTTCATTATTCTGCAATTAGTGGAACAGAAATAAGAGTAAAAAATACGAAAATGGCCGAAAATCGCAAATTTTCACGACTATATGTATGGAAAAAGTGAGAAAATTTTTAACCGCTCGGATAAGGCTAAAATCACCGAGATATAGGTAATTTAAGGTGAAAGTATTGAAAATCCATGTTAAATCAGTCTAGGGTTAATTCTTTTAAAGATATGTAACATAAATTGATACCCATATATTTTTTCAAAATACATTTTTCACTGAATAATTTAAAAACTAAGGGCTATATAAAGACAGTTATACCATCATTCGATTCAGCGGAAAATTCTCTATAAACTCTACAATTTTCATTATTCTGCAATTACTTGAACAGCAATGACAGTAAAAAATACGAAAATGGCCGAAAATCGCAAATTTTCACGACTATATGTATGGAAAAAGTGAGAAAATTTTTAACCGCTCGGATAAGGCTAAAATCTCCGAGATATAGGTAATTTAAGGTGAAAGTATTGAAAATCCATGTTAAATCAGTCTAGGGTTAATTCTTTTAAAGATATGTAACATAAATTGATACCCATATATTTTTTCAAAATACATTTTTCACTGAATAATTTAAAAACTAAGGGCTATATCAAAACAGTTATACCATCATTCGATTCAGCGGAAAATTCTCTATAAACTCTACAATTTTCATTATTCTGCAATTACTTGAACAGCAATGACAGTAAAAAATACGAAAATGGCCGAAAATCGCAAATTTTCACGACTATATGTATGGAAAAAGTGAGAAAATTTTTAACCGCTCGGATAAGGCTAAAATCTCCGAGATATAGGTAATTTAAGGTGAAAGTATTGAAAATCCATGTTAAATCAGTCTAGGGTTAATTCTTTTAAAGATATGTAACATAAATTGATACCCATATATTTTTTCAAAATACATTTTTCACTGAATAATTTAAAAACTAAGGGCTATATCAAAACAGTTATACCATCATTCGCTTCAGCGGAAAATTCTCTATGAACCCTGCAATTTTCATTATTCTGCAATTAGTGGAACATAAATAAGAGTTAAAAAGTATGAAAATGGCCAAAATTTGAAAATTTTCACGACTGTGTATGGAAAAACTGCTAGAATTTTTCGCCTCTCGGATAAAGCTAAAATCCGCGAAATATAAGTATTTTAACGTGAAAGAAACGAAAATCCATGTTAAGTTAGTTTAGGATTCATATTTTTAAAGATATGTAACATAAACTGAAATCCACTCATTTTTTAAAATGATATTTTTCACGGATAAATTAAAATTTAAAAGTTGCGTAAAAATGTTATTCGACTCGATTTCCACCATTCGTTTCAGGGTAAATTTCTTTATAATCCCCGTTTTTCATTAACTCGATATTATTTGAGGAGATATTATAACCCAAAAAAAAAACTGGAAAAAGCAAAAAATAATCGTTATCATTGCATATATCAGCAATAAAAACATTGTAATAAAATTATTTGTAGCATCAAGTACGTTGCAGATTTCATTTGATTCATTTTTAAATAATCATCCATAACAATCCAGGCGCGTACAAAATTAATCAATTAACAAAAAGAACATTTCTATGTTTATTGTTAATTTTCGAGTTTATTGAACGGTAATTTGGTTGTTCGATTTGGTCTGTGTTTTGTGGCGAAAAATCGTGGAAAACCGTTGGTAATTCGCTTATAAATTTTCGAATAAAAAATCGGGAGCATAAATAGAATGGTTTAACGAATTAGCGAGCAAATATAATGTTTAACTTTATAATAGAGGTATTTATTTTAGGTGCATAAATATGCTTTGATCAGTGATGTCTATTAGTGGAAATACTAGGTATTACTATACACAATTTAACCTAACTGTTGGACGCAGTTATCCATTTAGTATTATTGGATTATTCGGTGTATAAAGATGATAATAACGTAATGTTCCAAACAGTATTTTTTACAATCAATATATTTGCTGTTTGAAGCCCATCAGAAATTTTTACAAACTTATGGGGATACTGTTATGTCATACTCCAATTGTCGGTTTTTGTTCCAACAATATAAAAATTATGATTTTAGCATTAGTAACAAGGATCAGCTTCGAAGCCCAAAACAGTCCGAAGACAATTAATTGGAAGACATATTGGGCGAAAATTCAGCTCATACTCAGAAAAAAGACACTTTTATACAGTTTTGAATTTAATAAATCAACGATTTCCAGATGATTTAATGCCATGGAAATGATCTAAAAAGACAGAAAATTTCTATTACAAGAATTCCATGTTGACGTAGCGGTTTCAGTGTTTGTCAGACAAGAAATGTGGAATTTTCTGTAGAGTTTGTGAATGGCAGTGAAAAGTTGATTTACCGCAGCAATACCAAGCGCAAAATATTATGGGTTAGCTCAGGAGAGTCATTAATATCGATATTGAGGTGAAATATTCATGACAATAAAGTCCAACTATGCATATGTTGGGATCAGCAAAGTGTAGTGTATTACGGAGTGCTAGAACTGAACTGAACTGAAATGAAACAGTTACTGAAAATATTTACCGATATTGATTGAGAAGAGTTGTGAAGGATATATAGAATACTCGGTAAATAAAGCGTTTCCTGATTATAACTTACTCAGATCGATGCAGCATAACTTGGTTAACACACAATTTCGACCGTGTCCTCTCTAGCCATATGGCCAGGAAATTAATATATATTGTATCAATTTCTCTCACTTTTTCAACAAGTTTCTTCTTCCACTGGGTAGTGTTTTGGGAGCACTCCAGTAAGTGCTCTATATTGCTGATATCCCAACAACAAAAGAAACACTACTAGGAACATTTGCCAACGACACAGTTATCATGGCAAAAGATTTATCTCTGGCTAAGGCTGTAGAAAAAGTACAAGTAAAATAGCAGTCAACAAGACCTACAAATGAACTAAAGACTAGAAAATACAACTTAATAGCTGTAAATTTGTCTATCTTAATTTTGCGTTGTGGGGAAGTGATAAAAAACTAATTATATCATTTGAGAGATTCCCGATTCCTCAAGTAGAATCAGCTAAATACCTCGGATTATATCTCGATGGTAGGATAAATTGGCCACATCATATTAGTCAAAATTGCAAGCAGATTAGATTCAAAGTCAAGCAACTGTACTGTTTAGTCGAAAAAGACTCTCAAGTTGACATAAAATCAAAAAGATTGGTTTATCAGTCTATAATAAAGTCAATTTGTAACTCAATTTGTATTTATAAATTAAAATTGTATTAAGCATATCTAAAGTGAGATGCAATTATTAAAAAAACGTATAAATAGTATATGATAGAGCTTGTATTTGCTCGAAAATATATCCAAAATTTATTTCCTGTTCAATTTTCACTAAATAGTGTGTTGTGGAGATAATCTAGGAACTGACATAACGATTCCTGAGTCAAAACTCAAACTAATAACAAGAAAAATCTGATGTAATATATATATATATATATATATATATATATATATATATATATATATATATATATATATATTGCTTCCTCATCCACCGTATTCTATTTTCTGTTCTCAGATCTCAAAAGAATGCTCACTGGGAAGAAATTTTCGTCGAATGAAGAGGTGATCGATGAAACTGAGGCCTATTTTGAAGCAAGGGACAAAGCGTACTACAAAAATAGTATCGAAAAGTTGGATGGTAGCTATAATCAGTGTGTCACCCTTAAAGGGAATTATGTTGAATAAGAAAAACTAATTTTGTCAAAAATATGTGTTTTACTACAGTATGCTGTGGACTTTTCAATTGACCTGTTATATATATTCGCTAGGGTGTCGAAATATAATGATCAAATCTTTGCCAAGAATTGTATCAATGCGCCACCGAAAATATACTTTAATCCTTTTGTCTAACTACCAACATTATCGTTACAGAACCCGTGATTACGGTTTAATTATTGCCCAAAGGACAATAAAACGATTCATAGTGGACAATCGCTGATACAACGATCATAAGAGTGTACAATAGTCCCGACTCGTTCAGGCCCAACTGGCAAATAGAGGTTCCAAACCAATACTCTATCATGAATCGAGATGCCTCCGAATATATAAGCTCTTTCCGTCCAATGCGGTTGCATTTGTTCGAATTGCATTATTATATCTACATCATTATTAACGGTCAACGACTGGATGATCCTATGTACGCGTGTGTGGTGAAAAGGGGGTGCGCGGATGAAAGCGGATCTCTTTATCGTAAAATCCGAATTGAGGAACGGCAAATGGGCAATCGAAATCGTCCGATCAACCTAATGGACTTTCGGTTGTATTTCAGCAGCAACTATATAAATGGAACTGTCCGCTAATTACTGTCATCATTTGATTCAGTGTAAAATTCTCTATAAACCCTGCAATCTTAATTATTCTGCAATTAGTGGAAGAGAAATGAGAGTAAAAAATATGAAAATGGGCAAAAATCGTAAATTTTCACGACTATATGCATGGAAAAAGTGAGAAAATTTTTAACCTCTCGGATAAAGCTAAAATCCCAGAAATATAGGTATTTTAAGGTGAAAGGAACGAAAATCCATGTTAAATTAGTCTAGGGCTAATATTTTTAAAGATATGTAACATAAACTGAAATATATTAAATTTTTCAAGATTAATTTTTCATTGAATAATTTGAAAACTAAAGACTGTATAAAAATTATTATACCATCATTTGATTCAGCGTAAAATTCTCTATAAACCCTGCAATCTTTATTATTCTGCAATTAGTGGAAGAGAAATGAGAGTAAAAAATATGAAAATGGGCAAAAACCGTACATTTTCACGACTATATGCATGGAAAAAGTGAGAAAATTTTTAGCCTCTCGGATAAAGCTAAAATCCCAGAAATATAGGTATTTTAAGGTGAAAGGAACGAAAATAAATGTTAAATTAGTCTAGGGCCAATATTTTTAAAGATATGTAACATAAACTGAAATACATTAATTTTTTCAAGATTAATTTTTCATTGAATAATTTGAAAACTAAAGACTGCATAAAAATTATTATACCATCATTTGATTCAGCGTAAAATTCTCTATAAACCCTGCAATCTTTATTATTCTGCAATTAGTGGAAGAGAAATGAGAGTAAAAAATATGAAAATGGGCAAAAATCGTACATTTTCACGATCATATGCATGGAAAAAGTGAGAAAATTTTTAACCTCTCGGATAAAGCTAAAATCCCAGAAATATAGGTATTTTAAGGTGAAAGGAACGAAAATCCATGTTAAATTAGTCTAGGGCTAATATTTTTAAAGATATGTAACATAAACTGAAATTCATTAATTTTTTCAAGATTAATTTTTCATTGAATAATTTGAAAACTAAAGACTGCATAAAAATTATTATACCATCATTTGATTCAGCGTAAAATTCTCTATAAACCCTGCAATCTTTATTATTCTGCAATTAGTGGAAGAGAAATGAGAGTAAAAAATATGAAAATGGGCAAAAATCGTAAATTTTCACGACTATATGTATGGAAAATGTGAGAAAATTTTTAACCTCTCGGATAAAGCTAAAATCCCAGAAATATAGGAATTTTAAGGCGAAAGAAACGAAAATCCATGTTAAATTAGTCTAGGGCTAATATTTTTAAAGATATGTAACATAAACTGAAATTCATTAATTTTTTCAAAATTCATTTTTCATTGAATAATTTAAAAACTAAAGAGTGCATAAAAATTATTATACCACCATTCGATTCAGCGTAAAATTCTCTATAAAACCTGCAATCTTTATTATTCTGCAATTAATGGAACAGAAATGAGAGTAAAAAATATGAAAATGGGCAAAAATCGTAAATTTTCACGACTATATGTATGGAAAAAGTAACGAAATTTTTAACCTCTCGGATAAAGCTAAAATCCCAGAAATATAGGTATTTTAAGGCGAAAGAAACGAAAATCCATATTAAATTAGTCTAAGGCTAATATTTTTAAAGATATGTAATATAAACTGAAATTCATTAATTTTTTAGAAATATATTTTTCATTGAATAATTTAAAAACTAAAGACTATATAAAAATTGTTATACCATCATTTGATTCAGCAGAAAATTCTCTATATACCCTACAATCTTTATTATTCTGCAATTAGTGGAACAGAAATGAGAGTAAAAAATATGAAAATGGGCAAAAATCGTAAATTTTCACGACTATATGTATGGAAAAAGAGAGAAAATTTTTAACCTCTCGGATAAAGCTAAAATCCCAGAAATATAGGTATTTTAAGGCGAAAGAAACAAAAATCCATGTTAAATTAGTCTAGGGCTAATATTTTTAAAGATATGTGATATAAACTGAAATTCATTAATTTTTTGGAAATACATTTTTCATTGAATAATTTAAAAAGTAAAGACTATATAAAAATTGCTATACCACCACTTGATTCAGCGTAAAATTCACTATAAGCCCTGCAATTTTTATTATTCTGCAATTAGTGGAACAGAAATGAGAGTAAAAAATATGAAAATGAGCAAAAATCGTAAATTTTCACGACTATATGTATGGAAAAAGTGAGAAAATTTTTAACCTCTCGGATAAAGCTAAAATCCCAGAAATATAGGTATTTTAAGGCGAAAGAAACAAAAATCCATGTTAAATTAGTCTAGGGCTAATATTTTTAAAGATATGTGATATAAACTGAAATTCATTAATTTTTTGGAAATACATTTTTCATTGAATAATTTAAAAAGTAAAGACTATATAAAAATTGCTATACCACCACTTGATTCAGCGTAAAATTCACTATAAGCCCTGCAATTTTTATTATTCTGCAATTAGTGGAACAGAAATGAGAGTAAAAAATATGAAAATGAGCAAAAATCGTAAATTTTCACGACTATATGTATGGAAAAAGTGAGAAAATTTTTAACCTCTCGGATAAAGCTAAAATCCCAGAAATATAGGTATTTTAAGGCGAAAGAAACAAAAATCCATGTTAAATTAGTCTAGGGCTAATATTTTTAAAGATATGTGATATAAACTGAAATTCATTAATTTTTTGGAAATACATTTTTCGTTGAATAATTTAAAAACTAAAGAATATATAAAAATTGTTATACCATCATTTGATTCAGCAGAAAATTCTCTATATACCGTGCAAGTTTCATTATTCCGCAATTAGTTGAACAGCAATGACAGTAAAAAATATGGAAATCGCAAATAATCGCAAATTTTCACGACTATTTTCACTGTATGGAAAAAGTAATAATATTTTTAACTGCTCGTATAAGGCTAAAATCTCCGAAATATAGATATTTTAAGGTGAAAGAAACGAAAATCCATGTTAAATTAGTCTAGGGTTAATACCTTTAAAGATACGTAACATAAACTGAAATCCATTCATATTTTTCTCTTTCAATTAAAAAACTAACTTTATAAAATATCTCCGAGAAACAACGAAGCGAAAACATCAGTAAAAATAACGAGATTTTTTACTATAATTAATGAATTTCCGTTCTGCATTGGAGAAGGAAGAAAAAAACCGTCGTATTTTAATGAAACTTTAAACAGACTGGTAGGATAGGAGAAAAAAAAGACCTCGACAAACTAGTGACTGTAAAAATACTTAAGGAGTCGACAGGTCAAGCGAGGAAACAGATGTAGTAATAATTAGAAATAGAAATTGGAGCGAAGCTTTTAACTATAATAAGGTTACATCGGATCCGTGTAATGGTGTTCAGGTTTTTCCTTTTCCCTAATTCACCACTTCCAATTTAAGATGTCGGTCTCCATCTTCTTTTTTTATCCTGACTGGTTGATGCGGTTAATCGAATATCTTTAATGTGTGGCTACTAGCCAGATTTAGATTCAGGTGATTGATTTTTATTGGGCCATCAGCTCATTATCATAAATATATGACTATATCTGTTCAGAAGTGGATGAAACCTAATAGATGAGAATTGTCGTCCCGGTAAGCTGGTCTATTATTTTTCTTATTTCTTTTTAAATTAAACTGTGTGCTAATGATATCTCTTTCGTTGACTCTTACTTTTTTTCTCTTTCTCGCCTTCACCTTGCTTTTATTTATCTTGTATATTATTTTCTTTAATTTCCCAGTTTCCGTCCGTCTATCTCTCTGTTTTTTTCCAATTTTTACTGGTAAGCTGCTTCTAAAAAGATTGGTCTTTCGCCTCAGGGGGTTTCCTACGCATTTTGCCGTATCTATTATCTATCATTTGATTTTTATTAATATTGTTCCAAAGTCCAATCCCAAAATCTGATCTAAATACCACAGTTGTTAAAAGTATAAAATAAAATAAGACTTATTATTTCAATGTGTGTATTTAGATCAGACATGGATTTATCAGAATGGGACCAATAAACTTTTATATCTAAGTGCTATAAATGACCCTATAGCAACGTAATAATAAAAACAATGTTAAAACAACAAAAGTTCATTGAAAAAGGTATAATATTGGAATAGCAATTGGTTAGGTTTATGGGTCATAATATTTATTGTTTGTCCTGCTGGAAACAGCAATGGTCAATAATACCTTTGGTTTGGATAGACTCGATCCGACACATCAAAGAATAATTGAGAATAAATGTTAGATGGATTGAAAATTTACAGCTCAGTTATCCATTTGAATGAAACTTTAAGAGTATGACAATTCTCAAGACAATATAAGGAGAGTGGAACTATCTAAAGGTGAGTATTTAATAACTGTAGAAAATTTTAGTGTACGTGAAAGATGTATGTGCACAGTATATATATATATATATATATATATATATATATATATATATATATATATATATATATATATATATATATATATATATATATATATATATATATATATACTTATATGTGTCTGTGTGTAATCGTTCAGAATATGGAACAGCAGAGAAAGAGTAGAACTGTTGCAGATATGATAAATGAATTAGGGAGAATTGGGTGACTTAGTCAAGAAAGGTCAAGATTAGGTCAATTTAGATTCAACATATCGGATAAAGCTAAAATCCCAGAAATATAGGTATTTTAAGGCGACAGAAACGAAAATCAATGTTAAATTAATCTAGGACTAATATTTTTAAAGATATGTAACATAAACTGAAATCTATTAAGTTTTTGAAAATACATTTTTCATTGAATAATTTAAAAACTAAAGACTATATAAAAATTGTTATACCATCATTTGATTCAGCGTAAAATTCACTATAAACCCTGCAATTTTTATTATTCTGCAATTAGTGGAACAGAAATGAGAGTACAAAATATGAAAATGGGCAAAAATCGCAAATTTTCACGCCTATATGTATGGAAAAAGTGATAAAATTTTTAACCTCTCGGATAAAGCTAAAATCCCAGAAATATATGTATTTTAAGGCGAAAGAAACGAAAATCCATGTTAAATTAATTTAGGACTAATATTTTTAAAGATATGTAACATATACTGAAATCCATTAAGTTTTTGAAAATACATTTTTCATTGATTAATTTAAAAACTAAAGACTATATAAAAATTGTTATACCACCATTTGATTCAGCGTAAAATTCACTATAAACCCTGCAATTTTTATTATTCTGCAATTAGTGGAACAGAAATGAGAGTAAAAAATATGAACATGGCCAAAAATCGCAAATTTTCACGACTATATGTATGAAAACATTGAGACCTTTTTAATCTATCGGATAAAGCTAAAATCCCCGAAATGTAGGTGTTTTAAGCTGAAAGAAACGAAAATCCATGTTAAATTTCTCTAGGTTTAAGCTTTTTAAAGATATGTAACATAAACTGAAATCCATTAAGTTTTTGAAAATACATTTTTCATTGAATAATTTTAAAACTAAAGATTATATAAAAATTGTTATACTGCTGTTCGATTTAGCGTAAAATTCTCTAAATATCCTGCAATTTTCATTATTCCGCAATTAGTGGAACAGAAATGACAGTAAAAAATATGAAAGTGGCAGTAAAATGTATTACTTGAATATATAATTGTTAATTTGGTCGATTAGACGTCTGGGGGGAGGGGACACCACTACATAAACGCGGTATGGGAAAGATTTCAATTAATCATTCAACGTAAATATAAAACAATCCTAACGTACAAACTATTATAGTAATAGTTTTCGATAATATATGCATTGGATGTGCTATAATGTTAAAAAAATATATTTTACAACATTATTTTATTTAGATTAGAATTTTGTTGTATATCAAAGCCCGACTGAAATAAAACTCAGAGTTGATGCGGCAACATTGCGAAGTTTTGACGTCATCAACTGAGATTCATTGAACAGACTACAGTAAGTTTTTATCATACATACTACGACAACATCTTGAACAAAATGATGTATAAAAAACCTGACACGACTTGACCGGTTTCCTTCACGTCCTCGCTGCACCTTAAACATTTATCCGGGTTTGCGAAGAGCGGTAGATACACGTAACTATGTCCGCGCCATCGCCAGGGCAAATTTATTTAATGCCTCGCTTCCAAAGTACCAAACTAGGACCTCATCCAGTTTCATGCCGGGTCGTAATTGAAAATTACTACATCGTAAAGGCAAAAAATAAATATATAAGGAAGGAGGACGGCTTGACTTATGGCTCGCCGGGTTTATGGGCAGCGCGACGTTCAGACTTTGGGGGGTACTTAGTGGCCCATTAAGTTTATTTTTATTGCCCCAGAAAAGTTTAGAACAAATCTCGAGCAAACGCTCGCCGTTTTATTCGCCTTCTGACACGAAAACCGGATAAATTGACAAAGGAGACGATCTTCCAGAAGGATTTTTTCATTTCATTTTCATTTCCGTTTTTTTTCTCGAAAATCGACCACAATGTATAAAATTCATCGTGTTTCTCTCATAATAGTGTAAAAAAATCCCGCTACCATTTTGTTTAGTTCAGTTTCGATTTAACCGTTGTATTCTGTAGGAGTCCAAATTTTATTGTGGATAAATATACACCACAATAACGAGCAGATATAGCGACAATATTTGTTGAAAATAATCGTTCCATTATTGCCACTCAGCGGAAATTGCGTCAATCAGTCGATTCGGCGTAAAATTCTCTATAAACCCTGCAATTTTCATTATCTTGCAACTATTAGAACATAAATGACAAAAAAAATATGAAAATGGTAAAAAATCGCAAATTTTCGCGACTATATAGCCCTTGATTTCACCCCCTTCCCACCAAGAGATTCTAACTTCGATCCAATGGGACCATCTCGGAAGTGCACCCTGTCGAACACAAAAATAATTTTGAAAATCGGTCTATAATTGACGGAGAAATCGGCGAACATACATCAAAAAAAATATATACAGTCGAACATAGAACCTCCTCCTTTTTTGAAGTCTGTCTTGTTGTGTATTTAGCTCGGTTGTATTTATGATAATAAATACGGTTTCAAATTCAAAGTTTAAATTGTTTTAAAAATATATATGTCTTTATATATTTTATAAAACATTGTATATTTCGAAGCTTAAACTGTTTTCTGTCCCATTTCTTTCCGAACAATGCATACCGAATGTGAGACCGTAAAAACTTTCCGGCTGACACCACTATTTTACGCCCCTCCATCACAACCCGCAACATTTTAACGTTTCCTCTCAAAACAACGTCGATCACCGCTCTCAACGCCCTGTATACAGACGCCGCGGCCTGTTTGTAGCGCGACTTATTTTTATTATGACCCTTATCAAGACCGCGTCCAACCACTCGACAAGAGTACATCCTGACGAACATCTGTTAAAACTATCTCCACACCCCCGGGGTCCTTTTTTTCTACTCGTCTCGTCTTCGGAGCCGTTAATGACATCCAATTTGTGGAAACTAATATTTTTTATCGGCAGGGTTCACACGGTGTCATTTGAAAACAATAAAAATAACATTAGGCAGGGAATATTGTTTCAGTAACACACGGCCACCAAGCCGGGATTATTAATGTTATTTTTTATGTCTACAAATTATTGTATTAAGTTATTATGAATAAAAAATGAATTGAAAATACGGAAATATTTCTATCGATCGATATTTCCATCATTCTTATTTATTTATACATTACAGAGCTGAATTAATTAGTCTCATTACTGTTTCCGCTTCGATATACACCGAAAATATTAGCTCAAATAAAAGTTTAATAGGACTGAAGTAGTTTCTAGCTATAAACAACAATAAACTTCATAAATTTATCGAAAAAGCAGTATAAATTAATTTCAGCAGATATTTTCATATTTCTTTGGCTATTTTTAACGTAATAACAAATAAAATACAACTAATATTCCATAACAATAACTCAAAAAGCACTTGCAACCTCTATTTGGACTACTCTACCTACAATTCACAATGTTTTTGGTAAAATATACCAGATAAAACATAACAGTATGATTGTAAAATCATAATACCTTAAAAAGCAATGGAATTTGTTTGAGTTTCAAACTCGACAGTAAACAACGGTAACGACTAAAGTAACATTTTACAAATAAAAACATATTTTCAATAAATATTCGATGTTAAAACAGTACGATATAAAAAACTGTTTTTATAAATTTGATTTTCATCTGTATATGTCATCACATTTACAATTGCCTATTGAAAAAATCAAATTCTACTCGATAAAAAACGACGTCAACAACTGTCAACAAAATATAGCTAGCAACAAGTCATCGATACATTAAAAATGCATTAATATTAATAATCTTACTTTTTATCCACTGTATGGTTTCCCAAATAAAAAAAACTTGACCACGCGCGCACACACACATTCTCAATACTTTCTAATAAAATATTCGATATACACAAGCAATAAACAAACTTAAAACCGACACTACCGCATATGACTTTAGACGCTACCCAGGATTCAGTGCAAAATGCATCGACGCCCAATAACAAACCGGTATGGTTTCATCACCGACGTGCTGTACATAGTTTTTTTGGCAGGAACGGCCAACTTTGATGGTGATTTTTAATAACATTCGGGGTATTATAAAATAAATTCAGTTACCCGCGATACGTGCGGTGGTGATTTTGCTTCGGACGTTTGGTGAAAAATTTCAGTTTGATACATTAATTTTCGGATAATAACGGTAAATACTAAAGTTCGGCGGTTAGTTTTTAATTATATTAGTGGACTTATTATTTTTATGTCGGTGATCGCGGCTGTGGAAATAGAAATAATTAAGGGGTAAGTGACATTAACACATTTTATACGAACTGAAATAACGATGATCTGCTTTATTTAGTAGTTAATATATATTAATAATATATGTTAATATATAAGTTAAAATTTGGACCTATAAAATGATACTGTAGGTAGTAAAGTAAGATAAAAGAAAGATCTTTCCAAAAAATAATAGTTTAGCAAGTGGCGCTCTTACGGATGCTTGTAGAACTAAGGAAAATTGTTTTCCAACGCCAACTGTTGCGACATAATTATGGAACGCTTAATTCTTATGTAATAAAAAATAGTGTAAATAATAAGATTTTATCCAACTTTTTATAAAAATAACGCTATGTAATATAAACTCTGTTTAATATAAACCCTATATAATATATAATATATACAAAGAGTTTATATAATTTAAACAAAGAAGCACATTATTATATTTTAATCAAATTAATAAACATTTGGGTTGAATATTAATTAGAAAAAAAAATCATTATAAACTCATTAAACTGCATAATGGGCACTATAATCAGTACCTGTTGAACCTAATTGAAATAACCAATAAGTTTTATTTCATATTTATTATTTTTATTATATATATTTCTAATTTTATCTCTATTTTCTATGTTATCCTTATAGTTTTTGTTTATTTAAAAGTGAAATGCTCAAATATTCTATATAAACAGTTACTTTATTAAAATAAAGATAAGATGAAAGTAAACTAATGAAAAATAATTGGAAAATAAATTTAAAAATAACACGTAAGATGAAATGATGGAAGAAATTCGATGATCTAGCGTTATCAGTTCGTCTGACAAAACTTTATTTCTTCCTCCTTTTGCCCCCCGCGCCCCTTTTAATAATCCCGTCGTTCCCAGTAGGAAATCTTGCATCGTTGGATTTGGATCTGTCTTTTTTCCTGCTGGCCCGTCTGCAGGTTTCGAGAGGTTGCCGGTTGGAACGCCGTTATTGGCAGAGCAGGAATCCACAGTGTCGTTTTTCATGTTTTTGTGAGGAGCCAGCTGAACGGACATGGTTTATTAGAGGCACCTCGCAGGTTCTTATTGCTGCAGGAACTGTTGGGATGGTCCAGTGTCTTATATTAAATGAATAATTAATTATTCCAACTGAACTAAATGTTTCTCTGTTTATTTTAATAGACAGAAAGTGAATGTATTTTATGGAGATGGCATTATACTCGTTATTTTGTTCCTATTTTTATTTTTACTATGCCTTTTATGATAATTTACTTGAAGAAGTGTTATATCTAATGGTTTTTTAATGGTTTCTTGCTATTAAGTGACTTTCGTTTTACATTATCTCAGATTGAGGACTAAAGTTTCAGAAATTATTGTTTAATTTAATGTTTTGTATATACATGTAAAGCACTAACGATTTTTTAAATTTATTTAAATTTATTTGGTTCCATTGAAAGTACTCTGTGTGTTTTTTCTTCAGATCTTGGTGGAAATTGTTGAATTTGATTTTTGTTTAGTGTTTGATTTAGTACAGCTATCAGAGTCGAGCCTCCTTTGTTACAGTTACGGTGTGTCCTTGAAGCTTTTTCTGAGTGTATTAAATAATCAGAGATCCAAAGGATCTAAATATGATGAGCACGGCTGTTAGGGAATTATATTTGGTTCAGTTCTTGAAGCAAAGTCGCGCAGAATGAATGTATGTGTTGGAGGAAAAGAAAATATGGATTTTCGTAAATTTCAGTTTAGATTCATTTTAGCAGCGATTTTCTCTCTTTATTCCACTGTTTAACCCCCTAGGAGTTAACCCCCGTTCTTTCGATGTCCACACTAACGCAAATCGGTTCGAAACAGTCTTAATTTTGAGGATTAGTCCTATTACCTTGATATATTTAATAATATCATCAATCTAATAAATACATATCAATCTAATTACGTATAGAAAAAGAGAAACCAACAACTTCAGAAACAGGGGACATTTCAATATCAACAAAACGAAAAAGAAGTAACTTCCCAAAAGAGCCTTATTTATGTTTTTGGATTTATCATCAAAAACAAGGGGGGAAACGGGACTTTGCCGCCCACGACCCCCCATCTATCCTATCTCAAACCACGCACGTCACGGGACGCACCGGCCGGTTTACGGAAAGTTTTAATAACGGGGGAAAGAAAGAAAAAAGAATCGAGTCGAACATGACAGCCCGGTTACCTGGATTCGGATATGGAGATTATTGAGGGACTCGGGACGGTAATAATGCGAAATATAAAGACCGGGACCTGTCAATGTTGTTAGGAAGTTGGCAACGAAATCCTATATGGTATAAATTTGTATATTGAAAAGTTATTTTCTGTTTCTGTCTTTAACACCGCCCCCTCCCCCCAGATACATATAGTATGGCGTTTAAGTTTTCTAATTTTATTTTGTTTACATATAAAAAAAGTAAAAATTCTGTTAAATTGGTGAATGAGCGGATCCTTCGCCAATTCATAAAAACGAATGAATGGGAAGGAGTCGGTCGTTCGGCAATTTATGAAACACTTTCCCTATTAACGACAAAATACCCCTGTAAAAAATTCCAAGTAAGTTTCATTTAAATTACAATGTACTATTCATAGGAAATAATATAGCTAATGTATGCACACTTTCTACTAATTCGAAAGAGTACTGAATGATACATCAAATTTATCATATGCATATAACAAAAATAGAAATTCAGTTAGAATGGTGAAGGAGCCGATCCTTCGCCAATTCATGAAAACATCTCGCCTATAAATATTAACGGCAAAATATCCCCGTATAAATTTCGAAGTAAGTTTCATTTAAACTATAATATCGTATTCATAGGAAGGCGAGGATCAGTGGAGAAGGAATACTATTCATAGGAAATAATATAGCTAATGTATGCACACTTTCTACTAATTCGAAATACTACTAAATAATACATCAAATTTATCAAACTCATATAACAAAATAAAAATTCAGTTAGAATGGGAAGGAGTCGGTCGTTCGGCAATTTATGAAAACACTTTCCCTATAAATATTAACGACAAAATATCCCCGTAAAAAAATTCCAAGTAAGTTTCATTTAAATTAGAATGTACTATTCATAGGAAAGCATCTATCTACATGAAAAATAATATTGCTAATGTATGCACATTTTCTACTAATTCGAAATAGTACTAAATGATACATCAAATTTATCGTATGCATATAACAAAAATAGAAATTCAGTTAGAATGGTGAAGGAGCCCATCCTTCGCCAATTCGTGAAAACATCTCGCCTTTAAATATTAACGGCAAAATATCCCCGTATAAATTTCGAAGTAAGTTTCATTTAAACTACAATATCGTATTCATAGGAAGGCGAGGAACAGTGGAGAAGGAATACTACTCATAGGAAATAATATTGCTAATGTATGCACATTTTTTACTAATTCGAAATACTACTAAATAATACATCAAATTTATCAAACTCGTATAACAAAATAAAAATTCAGTTAGAATGGGAAGGAGTCGGTCGTTCAGCAATTTATGAAAACACTTTCCCTATAAATATTAACGACAAAATATCCCCGTAAAAAATTCCAAGTAAGTTTCATTTAAATTACAGTGTACTATTCATAGGAAAGCATCTATCTACATGAAAAATAATATTGCTAATGTATGCACATTTTTTACTAATTCGAAATAATACTAAATGATACATCAAATTTATCGTATGCATATAACAAAAATAGAAATTCAGTTAGAATGGTGAAGGAGCCCATCCTTCACCAATTCGTGAAAACATCTTGCCTTTAAATATTAACGGCAAAATATCCCCGTATAAATTTCGAAGTAAGTTTCATTTAAACTACAATATCGTATTCATAGGAAGGCGAGGAACAGTGGAGAAGGAATACTACTCATAGGAAATAATATTGCTAATGTATGCACATTTTCTACTAATTCGAAATAATACTAAATAATACATCAAATTTATCAAACTCGTATAACAAAATAAAAATTCAGTTAGAATGGGAAGGAGTCGGTCGTTCAGCAATTTATGAAAACACTTTCCCTATAAATATTAACGACAAAATATCCCCGTAAAAAATTCCAAGTAAGTTTCATTTAAATTACAATGTACTATTCATAGGAAAGCATCTGTCTACATGAAAAATAATATTGCTAATGTATGCACATTTTCTACTAATTCGAAAGAGTACTAAATGATACATCAAATTTATCGTATGCATATAACAAAAATAGAAATTCAGTTAGAATGGTGAAGGAGCCGATCCTTCGCCAATTCATGAAAACATCTCGCCTATAAATATTAACGGCAAAATATCCCCGTATAAATTTCGAAGTAAGTTTCATTTAAACTACAATATCGTATTCATAGGAAGGCGAGGATCAGTGGAGAAGGAATACTACTCATAGGAAATAATATTGCTAATGTATGCACACTTTCTACTAATTCGAAATACTACTAAATAATACATCAAATTTATCAAACTCATATAACAAAATAAAAATTCAGTTAGAATGGGAAGGACTCGGTCGTTCAGCAATTTATGAAAACACTTTCCCTATAAATATTAACGACAAAATATCCCCGTAAAAAATTCCAAGTAAGTTTCATTTAAATTACAGTGTACTATTCATAGGAAAGTATCTATCTACATGAAAAATAATATTGCTAATGTATGCACATTTTTTACTAATTCGAAATAGTACTAAATGATACATCAAATTTATCGTATGCATATAACAAAAATAGAAATTCAGTTAGAATGGTGAAGGAGCCGATCCTTCGCCAATTCATGAAAACATCTCGCCTTTAAATATTAACGGCAAAATATCCCCGTATAAATTTCGAAGTAAGTTTCATTTAAACTACAATATCGTATTCATAGGAAGGCGAGGAACAGTGGAGAAGGAATACTACTCATAGGAAATATTATTGCTAATGTATGCACACTTTCTACTAATTCGAAATAATACATCAAATTTATCAAACTCATATAACAAAATAAAAATTCAGTTAGAATGGGAAGGAGTCGGTCGTTCGGCAATTTATGAAAACAGTTTCCCTATAAATATTAACGACAAAATACCCCTGTAAAAAATTCCAAGTAAGTTTCATTTAAATTACAATGTACTATTCATAGGAAAGCATCTGTCTACATGAAAAATAATATTGCTAATGTATGCACATTTTTTACTAATTCGAAATAGTACTAAATAATACATCAAATTTATCGTATGCATATAACAAAAATAGAAATTCAGTTAGAATGGTGAAGGAGCCGATCCTTCGCCAATTCATGAAAACATCTCGCCTATAAATATTAACGGCAAAATATCCCCGTATAAATTTCGAAGTAAGTTTCATTTAAACTACAATATCCTATTCATAGGAAGGCGAGGAACAGTGGAGAAGGAAATGCCCCGCAGAATCGTAAAATGTTGGAGAGACCAAAAAGTGTATCCCCAGGCGGGGCCGTATTAGAACGACAACGTTACCGAAAATTCCATTTACATCTTTGGCATTGTGCCTGGACCGCCACCAATTTTACATCATCCCAGTTAGATCTCGAATTTCTGGCGCATTACGGAACGAGAAACTTCCGTTCCCGGATTTTCTCCAGGAGAATTTCGCACCGACGTCGATGCCGGGCCCGATTAGAAGAGAAGGTGGCGGCGGAGGCCGCGTTCGATCGCGAAATAGTGCCATCTGAGTCGCGGACGTATTCTAGGATTTTAATCTGGATTCGGGCTTTCGAATAGACGAAATGAGACATAAGGCAATGTTTATATAATGGCGGAGGAGCCGCCGAAAGATTACTTTTCGCAATGTCTTGCTGTAGAAGTATCTTATACTTTGATAATGGAGATATTAATTACAGTTACACAACGAAACATATATTTTCAAAAATTAAGTGAAGTTCAGTTTATGTCACATGTCTTAAAAATTATAGTTTCTAAAGCAAATTTACATACATTTTCGTTCGAGGACATTTAGGTTTTAAATTATATAAGGAAGAGTGTATTTTTACAAAATGAGTGGTTTTCGGTTTATCTCACGTATCTTGAAAACTGTACATTCTACAGCAATTTAATATAGATTTTCATTTTTATCGTCTCAAAGTACATATATTTTGCGAGTTTTATCTTTATCCGAGAGATAAAAGAAATTGACATTTTTTCCATGTATATAGTCGTGAAAATTTGCGATTTTCTGCCATTTTCAATATTTTTGTTGCCATTTCCGTTAGAATAGGAACTGATTAATGAAAAGTACAAGGTTTATAGAGAATTTTATGCTGAATCGAATGGTGTTATACTCATTTTTCTATAACATTTAGTTTTTAAGTTATATAAGGAAAAGTGTATTTTCAAAAAATGAGTGGATTTCTGTATATGTCACATATCTTAAAAGCTATACATTCTAAAGCAATTTAACATAGATTTTCATTTTTATCGTCTCAAAGTACATATATTTTGCGAGTTTTATCTTTATCCGAGAGATAAAAGAAATTGACATTTTTTCCATGTATATAGTCGTGAAAATTTGCGATTTTCTGCCATTTTCAATATTTTTGTTGCCATTTCCGTTAGAATAGGAACTGGTTAATGAAAAGTACAAGATTTATAGAGAATTTTACGCTGAATCGAATGGTGTTATACTCATTTTTCTATAACATTTAGTTTTTAAGTTATATAAGGAAAAGTGTATTTTCATAAAATATCTGGATTTCTGTATATGTCACATATCTTAAAAGCTATACATTCTAAAGCAATTTAACATAGATTTTCATTTTTATCGTCTCAAAGTATATATATTTTGCGAGTTTTATCTTTATCCGAGAGATAAAAGTAATTGACATTTTTTCCATGTATATAGTCGTGAAAATTTGCGATTTTCTGCCATTTTTAATATTTTCGTTGCCATTTCCGTTAGAATAGGAACTGGTTAATGAAAAGTACAAGGTTTATAGAGAATTTTATGCTGAATCGAATGGTGTTATACTCATTTTTCTGTAACATTTAGTTTTTAAGTTATATAAGGAAAAGTGTATTTTCATAAAATATCTGGATTTCTGTATATGTCACATATCTTAAAAGCTATACATTCTAAAGCAATTTAACATAGATTTTCATTTTTATCGTCTCAAAGTACATATATTTTGCGAGTTTTATCTTTATCCGAGAGATAAAAGAAATTGACATTTTTTCCATGTATATAGTCGTGAAAATTTGCGATTTTCTGCCATTTTCAATATCTTTGTTGCCATTTCCGTTAGAATAGGAACTGGTTAATGAAAAGTACAAGGTTTATAGAGATTTTTATGCTGAATCGAATGGTGTTATACTCATTTTTCTGTAACATTTAGTTTTTAAGTTATATAAGGAAAAGTGTATTTTCATAAAATATCTGGATTTCTGTATATGTCACATATCTTAAAAGCTATACATTCTAAAGCAATTTAACATAGATTTTCATTTTTATCGTCTCAAAGTACATATATTTTGCGAGTTTTATCTTTATCCGAGAGATAAAAGAAATTGACATTTTTTCCATGTATATAGTCGTGAAAATTTGCGATTTTCTGCCATTTTTAATATTTTCGTTGCCATTTCCGTTAGAATAGGAACTGGTTAATGAAAAGTACAAGGTTTATAGAGAATTTTATGCTGAATCGAATGGTGTTATACTCATTTTTCTATAACATTTAGTTTTTAAGTTATATAAGGAAAAGTGTATTTTCATAAAATATGTGGATTTCTGTATATGTCACATATCTTAGAAGCTATACATTCTAAAGCAATTTAACATTGATTTTCATTTTTATCGTCTCAAAGTACATATATTTTGCGAGATTTATCTTTATCCGAGAGATAAAAGTAATTGACATTTTTTCCATGTATATAGTCGTGAAAATTTGCGATTTTCTGCCATTTTTAATATTTTCGTTGCCATTTCCGTTAGAATAGGAACTGGTTAATGAAAAGTACAAGGTTTATAGAGAATTTTATGCTGAATCGAATGGTGTTATACTCATTTTTCTATAACATTTAGTTTTTAAGTTATATAAGGAAAAGTGTATTTTCATAAAATATCTGGATTTCTGTATATGTCACATATCTTAAAAGCTTTACATTCTAAAGCAATTTAACATAGGTTTTCGTTTTTATCGTCTCAAAGTACATATATTTTGCGAGTTTTATCTTTATCCGAGAGATAAAAGTAATTGACATTTTTTCCATGTATATAGTCGTGAAAATTTGCGATTTTCTGCCATTTTCAATATCTTTGTTGCCATTTCCGTTAGAATAGGAACTGGTTAATGAAAAGTACAAGGTTTATAGAGAATTTTATGCTGAATCGAATGGTGTTATACTCATTTTTCTATAACATTTAGTTTTTAAGTTATATAAGGAAAAGTGTATTTTCAAAAAATGAGTGGATTTCTGTATATGTCACATATCTTAGAAGCTATACATTCTAAAGCAATTTAACATAGATTTTCATTTTTATCGTCTCAAAGTACATATATTTTGCGAGTTTTATCTTTATCCGAGAGATAAAAGAAATTGACATTTTTTCCATGTATATAGTCGTGAAAATTTGCGATTTTCTGCCATTTTTAATATTTTCGTTGCCATTTCCGTTAGAATAGGAACTGGTTAATGAAAAGTACAAGGTTTATAGAGAATTTTATGCTGAATCGAATGGTGTTATACTCATTTTTCTATAACATTTAGTTTTTAAGTTATATAAGGAAAAGTGTAT
This sequence comes from Rhynchophorus ferrugineus, assembly GCF_030347505.1. Taxonomy (NCBI): domain Eukaryota; kingdom Metazoa; phylum Arthropoda; class Insecta; order Coleoptera; family Curculionidae; genus Rhynchophorus; species Rhynchophorus ferrugineus. The sequence goes on from NW_027472586.1 coordinate 1,444,427, forward strand.
TTTCAAAAAATGAGTGGATTTCTGTATATGTCACATATCTTAAAAGCTATACATTCTAAAGCAATTTAACATAGATTTTCATTTTTATCGTCTCAAAGTACATATATTTTGCGAGTTTTATCTTTATCCGAGAGATAAAAGAAATTGACATTTTTTCCATGTATATAGTCGTGAAAATTTGCGATTTTCTGCCATTTTCAATATTTTTGTTGCCATTTCCGTTAGAATAGGAACTGGTTAATGAAAAGTACAAGGTTTATAGAGATTTTTATGCTGAATCGAATGGTGTTATACTCATTTTTCTGTAACATTTAGTTTTTAAGTTATATAAGGAAAAGTGTATTTTCAAAAAATGAGTGGATTTCTGTATATGTCACATATCTTAGAAGCTATACATTCTAAAGCAATTTAACATAGATTTTCATTTTTATCGTCTCAAAGTACATATATTTTGCGAGTTTTATCTTTATCCGAGAGATAAAAGAAATTGACATTTTTTCCATGTATATAGTCGTGAAAATTTGCGATTTTCTGCCATTTTTAATATTTTCGTTGCCATTTCCGTTAGAATAGGAACTGGTTAATGAAAAGTACAAGGTTTATAGAGAATTTTATGCTGAATCGAATGGTGTTATACTCATTTTTCTATAACATTTAGTTTTTAAGTTATATAAGGAAAAGTGTATTTTCAAAAAATGAGTGGATTTCTGTATATGTCACATATCTTAGAAGCTATACATTCTAAAGCAATTTAACATTGATTTTCATTTTTATCGTCTCAAAGTACATATATTTTGCGAGATTTATCTTTATCCGAGAGATAAAAGTAATTGACATTTTTTCCATGTATATAGTCGTGAAAATTTGCGATTTTCTGCCATTTTTAATATTTTCGTTGCCATTTCCGTTAGAATAGGAACTGGTTAATGAAAAGTACAAGGTTTATAGAGAATTTTATGCTGAATCGAATGGTGTTATACTCATTTTTCTATAACATTTAGTTTTTAAGTTATATAAGGAAAAGTGTATTTTCATAAAATATCTGGATTTCTGTATATGTCACATATCTTAAAAGCTTTACATTCTAAAGCAATTTAACATAGGTTTTCGTTTTTATCGTCTCAAAGTACATATATTTTGCGAGTTTTATCTTTATCCGAGAGATAAAAGTAATTGACATTTTTTCCATGTATATAGTCGTGAAAATTTGCGATTTTCTGCCATTTTCAATATCTTTGTTGCCATTTCCGTTAGAATAGGAACTGGTTAATGAAAAGTACAAGGTTTATAGAGAATTTTATGCTGAATCGAATGGTGTTATACTCATTTTTCTATAACATTTAGTTTTTAAGTTATATAAGGAAAAGTGTATTTTCAAAAAATGAGTGGATTTCTGTATATGTCACATATCTTAAAAGCTATACATTCTAAAGCAATTTAACATAGATTTTCATTTTTATCGTCTCAAAGTACATATATTTTGCGAGTTTTATCTTTATCCGAGAGATAAAAGAAATTGACATTTTTTCCATGTATATAGTCGTGAAAATTTGCGATTTTCTGCCATTTTTAATATTTTCGTTGCCATTTCCGTTAGAATAGGAACTGGTTAATGAAAAGTACAAGGTTTATAGAGAATTTTATGCTGAATCGAATGGTGTTATACTCATTTTTCTATAACATTTAGTTTTTAAGTTATATAAGGAAAAGTGTATTTTCAAAAAATATGTGGATTTCTGTATATGTCACATATCTTAAAAGCTATACATTCTAAAGCAATTTAACATAGATTTTCATTTTTATCGTCTCAAAGTACATATATTTTGCGAGTTTTATCTTTATCCGAGAGATAAAAGAAATTGACATTTTTTCCATGTATATAGTCGTGAAAATTTGCGATTTTCTGCCATTTTTAATATTTTCGTTGCCATTTCCGTTAGAATAGGAACTGGTTAATGAAAAGTACAAGGTTTATAGAGAATTTTATGCTGAATCGAATGGTGTTATACTCATTTTTCTATAACATTTAGTTTTTAAGTTATATAAGGAAAAGTGTATTTTCAAAAAATATGTGGATTTCTGTATATGTCACATATCTTAAAAGCTATACATTCTAAAGCAATTTAACATAGATTTTCATTTTTATCGTCTCAAAGTACATATATTTTGCGAGTTTTATCTTTATCCGAGAGATAAAAGAAATTGACATTTTTTCCATGTATATAGTCGTGAAAATTTGCGATTTTCTGCCATTTTTAATATTTTCGTTGCCATTTCCGTTAGAATAGGAACTGGTTAATGAAAAGTACAAGGTTTATAGAGAATTTTATGCTGAATCGAATGGTGTTATACTCATTTTTCTATAACATTTAGTTTTTAAGTTATATAAGGAAAAGTGTATTTTCAAAAAATGAGTGGATTTCTGTATATGTCACATATCTTAAAAGCTATACATTCTAAAGCAATTTAACATAGATTTTCATTTTTATCGTCTCAAAGTACATATATTTTGCGAGTTTTATCTTTATCCGAGAGATAAAAGAAATTGACATTTTTTCCATGTATATAGTCGTGAAAATTTGCGATTTTCTGCCATTTTTAATATTTTCGTTGCCATTTCCGTTAGAATAGGAACTGGTTAATGAAAAGTACAAGGTTTATAGAGAATTTTATGCTGAATCGAATGGTGTTATACTCATTTTTCTATAACATTTAGTTTTTAAGTTATATAAGGAAAAGTGTATTTTCAAAAAATGACTGGATTTCTGTATATGTCACATATCTTAAAAGCTATACATTCTAAAGCAATTTAACATAGGTTTTCGTTTTTATCGTTTCAAAGTACATATATTTTGCCAGTTTTATCTTTATCCGAAAGATAAAAGAAATTGACATTTTTTCCATGTATATAGTCGTGAAAATTTGCGATTTTCTGCCATTTTCAATATTTTTGTTGCCATTTCCGTTAGAATAGGAACTTATTAATGAAAAGTACGTGTTTTATAGAGAATTTTATGCTGAATCGAATGGTGTTATACTCATTTCTCTATAACATTTAGTTTTTAAGTTATATAAGGAAAAGTGTATTTTCAAAAAATGAGTGGATTTCTGTATATGTCACATATCTTAAAAGCTATACATTCTAAAGCAATTTAACATAGATTTTCATTTTTATCGTCTCAAAGTACATATATTTTGCGAGTTTTATCTTTATCCGAGAGATAAAAGAAATTGACATTTTTTCCATGTATATAGTCGTGAAAATTTGCGATTTTCTGCCATTTTTAATATTTTCGTTGCCATTTCCGTTAGAATAGGAACTGATTAATGAAAAGTACATGTTTTATAGAGAATTTTATGCTGAATCGAATGGTGTTATACTTATTTCTCTATAACATTTAGTTTTTAAGTTATATAAGGAAAAGTGTATTTTCAAAAAATGAGTGGATTTCTGTATATGTCACATATCTTAAAAGCTATACATTCTAAAGCAATTTAACATAGATTTTCATTTTTATCGTCTCAAAGTACATATATTTTGCGAGTTTTATCTTTATCCGAGAGATAAAAGAAATTGACATTTTTTCCATGTATATAGTCGTGAAAATTTGCGATTTTCTGCCATTTTCAATATTTTTGTTGCCATTTCCGTTAGAATAGGAACTTATTAATGAAAAGTACGTGTTTTATAGAGAATTTTATGCTGAATCGAATGGTGTTATACTCATTTCTCTATAACATTTAGTTTTTAAGTTATATAAGGAAAAGTGTATTTTCAAAAAATGAGTGGATTTCTGTATATGTCACATATCTTAAAAGCTATACATTCTAGAGCAATTTAACATAGATTTTCATTTTTACAGAGACATTTTTTCGAGAGACAAAAGAAATTGGCATTTTTTCCATTAATTTCTCTCTAGCATTTAGTTTTTAAATTATATAAGGAAAAGTGTATTTTCGTATTTATTCTAGAGTATAATTACCCTCCCGCAAAGGAGTGTTCAGAATATACCGAGCAATATTTTCTCTCAGATCGTATCGGAACCCATTAGAGGCAAAAATGTTACCGTGCAGGTTTTCCAGTGCTGTGCCCTGAACGGAAATTTAGCCACAACGAGCCGGCTTTTCTTTATTCTTCTCCTCGACGCCGTTTAACATCTCGAACATATATATATATATATATATATATATATATATATATATATATATATATATATATATTTTAAAGTTTTTTTACTAACGAGCTGTTTAATGTTGGCTCCGAACTTACGGCATTAAGCCTATGGACTGGTCAATGACCAACTTAAAGACGGAAGATATCTGATCATATCCAGCCTGGTTAGTCGTATGAGTGGGATTCTCGTCGGATTTTCCACTGTTACCTATAAAGATATTTACAGTTACAATCACGAACATAAAGTATATCCATAACCCAATAGGATTCGAACCCGCGACAACATAATAACAAATTTCTGATGCGTAAATAATGGTTTCCTGAGCGCCCATTTAAAGTTCGTGATCTCAGAAGGAGCCGAGGCAGCTTACTTACAGGGGACCACGTCCTCTCCCCCCTCCATGCGACCCGCCGCGGCCACGACTTCGTCTCGGCGCTATCGAACGCAACGAAAGTAACCGGCCGGCAACTTATATAAATTATGACGTAATAAATAACGCCATATCTACTAAATACGTCCAAAAATACTATTCCAATTTAATTTAAAGCCAGCGATGGCCGGCGGATGGGGGAGAGGGGGGTGGCGACGGAGACTCGGGAGGGCCTGGAGAGAGAAGACAGAGCGCGAGGGACGAGACTAAATCAAAGGAAATCTTCCGTAGCGTTGCAGGTAGGTTCGACAGGAAACGGCGGCGAGGGTAAGACGTCGCAGGAAAAAAAATCGACGCATAATTGGACGTAATTATGATTTACGGGCGAATGGTTCGGTAATTTGTGGAGTTGGAAATTAATTTCGAATAACAATAAAAATATCCAGAGAAAAGAGGCGCAGGAGTACTGATTAATCTTCCTTTGAATCGGTACGCTAATGGTTTGAAAATTAAGAACGATTGTTTTGATTTTATTCTAACTTTCTGTATATATATTAGGGCTATAAATTAATTTAAAAGGATTTTAAGCAACTTCATATCCCAGCGTCACTTTTCACTATCTATGATTTCGTCGAAGTGTTAACATCGTGAAAAAGCAGTTGAAGGTCATCGAGTATTGTGTAAAGCTTACGGCAAGCCAGCTCCATCAATTTTTATATGTGAATATTGGTTTCGACTCTTTAAAATTGGTGATTTTGACAGCTAAGGCCAAGAACTTTCTGCAGAGCCAAGAAGACGATGATTTGAAGGCAATATTCGATGATAATTCCACCTAAAATGCAAGAAGAATATCCAAAATTGTTGATAGTAACATAATAAACTATTTTCAATCGTTTGAAGAACTTGGGAATGATCCAAGAGCTTAAATATTTTGGCTTTAATGAATTGAAGCCAAGAGACATTGAAAGGCGTTTGATCATCTCTGAAATGCTGTTTCAACGGCAAAGATGAATATCTATAGCACCAAGCTAGTGCTGAGAATTTGATGGTATCATGTTGATGGATGTGGTATACTACGAACTGCTAAAACCTAATGACACCATCAACGGGGAGCAATTGATGCGTCTGTGTCGGGTATTGCACGAAAAATATATTTATATTTTTATAAAAACGTCATATTACACATCACCATTATTTTATATAAATAAAAATACACGAATATCCTAAATAATTGATTTAATGTTGAAACTATATATAAGGAGGGAAATAAACATTGAAAATTTTTTGAAATAACAAATTTTATTTAAAAAATTATTGAATAAAATGAAATAATAAAATGAATTTCTATATGCCTTTCTATTTTTTTATAAAAACACCATATTTAAATAAACATTACCATAAAAAAGACCAAAATTGTTTAGATCAAATACAGCCAATATAGTTAAAACCAAACGAAAAAGCCACCACTATATATGAAAGCAGTAAAATTTTTATAAAAATCTCCAAATATTATCCCTACTTTTATTGATCCACAAACCCCAATAATGAATTGACTACCTCGAACTTTCGATTAATATATTGTGCATTTCCTAGCCTAAAACGAATGGATGATATAGTAGTTTAAAACTGAATGACATCTCAGTCAATACATCATTATATTCACAAAACAATTATTTATTTACCTATACTCTTATATAATAATGCCTTGTATTTTCCTTGTCATTAGATCTCTAGGGTGTCATTGATAGATTTATATTTTGTTTATTTGATCCAGGTCTACTTTTGTTAACAGATTTATGTATTTCAAAATATCACTGTACTTTGTTCTTACATCTTAGTAAAATGCTGTCGAATTTCTTCTTATCTGATTCTCTGAATTTCACATTCTTCGACTTTTACTCTCAACAAATTCTAGCTATATCTTAGCTATAAAATAAAATTTAAACCATTACTAAAAGATATTATGTTTGAAATAAATGTCTGATTATTACCAGTTAATACAGTTTTTGGTATTATTCTTGATGGACAAACCCCAATGACTTGACTACTTCCAACACAGCAAGAATAATTTTCTTCTCTGTTTTTGTTTTCATTAAATTTTGGCATTTGTTGATGTCTATTCGAGGTCCTTGAAAATGATGTGTCATAAATTTGATTATAATTTTTAAAAATTTAACCTTTCATTCTGCACTTACCCTTATTCTTCTTATTCGTGTTGTGGAGTTGTATTCTGTATATACGTACATTATAACAAACAGCCTAAATAACAGCATCTTTTATTAGAAAGAGAGTCATGTGTGTAACACTTCAATTAATTTGATCGGTGATTAGCTGACGTAGGGATGTCGAAAAAATATCATTATATCGATTTTTTGATATTTTTCCAAAACTGTATCGGGAGTTGTAAATGTGAGTATCGAAAAGTGAAATATCGATATGAAAATCGTAGTGATCTCGAAGGAAAGCATCGAAATTTTGTTTTGTGATTTCTCCCCTTCAATCGTCAAGTGAATATTGGGTGGAAAAGTGAGACTGGAACGGAAGAAGTTCTATAAGTACATCGAACTTCTGTTTTAAGGGTTCTTCTACCCGAAAATAAAGTTAATTTTGTATGCTTTGGTATCGAAATTGTTTGTTCGCTGATATATTGACATATCTGACATATTTTATTAGATTAGTATTAAAAAAATATCGAAAATATTGGCTCCGTAGCCAATATGCCTAAGCTTCATAACAGGTCAATTGAAAAGTCCCCGGCCTACGATAGTAAAACACTTTTTTTGGCAAAATTAGTTTTTTTTTTATTCAACACAATTCCCTTCAAGGGTGATACATTGATTATAGTGACCCTCCAACTTTTCGATACCATTCTTGTAGTACGATTTGTCCTTTGCTTCAAAATATGCCTCAGTTTCGGCGATCACCTCTTAATGGCCGTCCTTTTTCAAGGTAGCCAGTCAAAAAAAAAATGAAAATACAGACGCTATAAACTTGTCAGCCAACTGTTGAATTTTTCGCACGCTTTGGATCGGGTTCATCGTGTGCAGTCCACTCGGATGATTGTCGATTGGACTTCGGAGTGAATTGATAGAGCCATGTTTTTCCATTGTCACATATCGATGCAAAAACTTGGGTTTATTACGCTTGGTTATCTTCAAACACTGCTCCGAATCATCAACTCGTCGTTGTTTTTGGTTAAAAGTCCGCTCGCCCGATACCCACTTTGCACAGAACTTCCCCATATCAAAATATTCGTGAATGATATGATGTACACATTCAGTCGATGTCTTTAGAGTGTCTGCTATTTCATTCAGTTTCAATTTACGGTCATTCAAAATCATTTTGTGGATTTTGTTAATGTTTTCGTGGGTAACAACCTATTTTGGGCGTCCACTGCATTCATCGTCTTCGGTGCTCATTTCACCATGTCTAAACGTAGCATACCACTCCTTGATGTTTCATTTTTCTGGAGCAGTATCCGGAAACTCGACATCAAGCCAAGTTTTTGCTTCAAATGTATTTTTTCCCTTCAAAAAGCAATATTTAATAACAAAAAAGTTGCTTAACTCAAAATGCTATAAATCACAAACTAATGATCCGACAGCTGTCAAATGTATACACGCATCTTTTGAGGGTTAGGGCTAACTGAAAAACATATGGATTTAATTCTAGTAACGCCATCTATGTGTTAACTCGGGGACTTTTCAATTGACCCATTATCTATATTCATAATTTCTCGGTATACTTTGAAATCTTTCTAGATTTGTCTCCTTCGTTAACCCATCGGTTTCATTCATCTTTTACCCGTTCTACCGCTGTTCGCTCATATTTTCCCCGGAACATAATGGACGAAACGACCGAGACAAGGAGACCGGGACAGTTTGCGTCTTGTTTTAATAAAAAACGGACATAATGCATTCCGTGACAAAAGGTCAGCCCGCATAAAAATGGCAATTTTGAGTTCTTGAAAGCTTTCATAAAACTCCCGGACCGCAAAAATGTTTTCGGCCGTATATAACCAGCCCGACAAAGGATCCCCGCTTGAGAGTGGAACAATATTTTTGTCATTGGCAAATGAGAAACCATCACGGCCGAAACCATTGGGAGGTTCCATCCGTTCCCGTTATTTATAGGTTTCTTTCTGCGATATTTTAAGAAATACCGACGTATACAGGAGCTGAGAATTTTGCCTAATTTTTTTTTCATTGCTGAATTCAGTATTATAGTCACAGATAATGAAAATAGACAGGGGATGCTCTTATCCCTCAAAGAAATTTTGTTCTGTTTCTTTGTACATTCTAGTATTACATTTAAAAAAATTAATATCAGTCCTGGTCCATTTTTATGGAGAATTGCATGAACTTCAATATTAGTGGTAGCCGATTCATTGTACTACATGTTTGAACACTTCACAACATACAACGTGGGGTAAAAGTCGCGCTACCATTTCCATTGCCTATAACTTTACTCAAAGAAAAGATAAGTAAGTTTTCTTTTCACAAAAAGTTTACTTAGTCTATAGATTTTTTTCCGATACGATTGAAAAATTATATCAGCATTTATGACCGTCATTCGCTACACAATTTTCGCCACTTTTTAAAGCATTTTCTATGGCATCCTGCAACATCTGCAGCTGAATTTCTTCAATTCCGTGACAAATACTATCTCTAAGATTTTGAGGCGTTTGGGACTTTTTCACAGAACCTTTTGATTTAAAAATACCCATAAGAAAAGTCTGGTGCAGTTAAATCCGGAGATTTGTCTGGCCATGCTGCGTCGCAACTTCGCGAAATCAGTCTTCGTGGAAGAACGTCATTCAATAATTGAATTGTTGAACGAGCTGTGTGTGTTGTATATTGCTGAAACCACATGTCCTTTAGTCTCTTCCATTCCAGGCATAAGAAAATTTCGAATCATGTCTTGGTGCCATTTAGCAATAACAGTAACTGCAACACTTTGGTCATTTTCAAAAAATAGGGACCATTGATGTTTTTCGTGGATACAATGATGTTTCATGAATGAATTGAGGATTCCGTGTTCCCTCAAAAACCGACTGTTGTGTTTATTGACGTAGCCACTGAGAAGAAAATGGACTTCATCATTCATTATCAATTTAGACGAAAAATCAGACAGTCGACAACCTTAGGATTGCATTACTGTGTACGTTCGGTAGCAATTTTTGGGCCTTTTTAATTTTAAATTTTAAATTGCGTGCAGACATGTGTAACTGAGAAGAACCACGTCTCCGAATTGATGTTTGTGGAAGCTCTGCAACACTATCGCGCGCCAAAGCCACATGTTCAGCGTTACGTCGTTGTTACGTTCGTTGTCTTCCAGAACGAGACCTGTCTGCTGTCATATCGTACTGTCGAAAATTCGCATGTAAAAGAAAAATTGTGGTTTTGTGGGGCACTGGACTATTAGGATATTTTTGACACAATTTCCGCTGAGTGGCAATAATGGAACGATTATTTTCAATAAATATTGTTACTATTTCTGCTCGTTCTTGTGACACGGCATACTTAAAAACCATAATATCAAATCTAGCCTTCTAAAAACACTAGAAAAACTCTTGTTAACAAACGAAAGTTCATAATGCAGGTCATTGTTTATCAAATCTAAATCTAAAAGCGAAAAATTTACACTTACTACCTGCAATGAATCACGTCTGACAATGTGTCGAGAAAAAATCAAATTGTTGGCGGCGCTGGAAAGCCGACACGAACCTGGGGGAGTTGCCCGCCATGGGTGTCTACGATCTCACGGTCATTTAATTGGCAGGGAGTGTTTTATGACGAATGGATTATGGTAAGCCTTCCGGTGCCCTGCCGTAGAGAAACGGATAAATTATAGCACGTTTAAATTAGTCCACACTGACTTTAAAATATTTTTGTATAATAATAATTTGTTGTATTGTGGAGTGTTAATTATACACAACCACTGAAATTTTGGGCCCCACATGAAGTTCTAATGTTTGTAATATATTTAGGATTGTCGCAATAATCCAATGATAAACCAACCATCGAATACATTTCACATATGGTCTTTTCAATAACACAAAAATAACGTTATGAAATATAATTTATTTTAACATTGTGGTACATCTAATGCGTTTTTATTGAAGGACTTAAGCCTTTGACAAGGTGTGGCACACTGGACTGTATGTTAAATTGAAAAAGCTTTTGACCCATACGAACTTTCAAGTGCTGGAATCGTACCTCACATATAGACATTTTATTGTCAAACAGGGTGACGAATACACTGACCTACACCCAATATATTCGGGTGTTCCGCAGGAAAGCGTTCTTGAACCTTTGTTGTATATATTAAATACAGCTGACCTACCGACCTCAAGAAACACTACTGTTACGATACAGCCGTTTTATCATCACACGAGGATCCAATAGCAACCACGAGAAACCTCCAACTTCATCTTAGCAAAGTCGAATTGTGGTTGAAAACGTGGCGTATCAAAACAAATGAGAAAAAATCTACCCCTGTGACATTGACCCTTTGTAGAAGAACATGTCCCTTAGTAAATTTCAATAATCATAAACTACCGCAAACGGACAACTGAGGCATAATTTAACAATACTTAAGCCCATTTGAACCTATAGTATTGAACTGTGGAGTACTACTAGCAAATCTAACATAGATATCCTCCAGAGGTTCCAGAATAAAGTGTTGCGAGTCATCGTCCATGCCCCATATTACGTGTCTAACAAACTGATTCACCACTATATCCCCATAGAACCTATAGCGAGTGTGATTCGGAGTGTTAGTGCGAAGTACTCTGAAATACTATTAGTACATCCCAATGCCCTCGCCAAACAGTTAAATGTGCACGATGACAGTGAAGTGCGTAAGCTCAAACGCAAACTACCATACGATCTGATAAATAATAGACGCATAGAGTGAGATTTAATAATCTCTAGAATATGCTGGAATAGTTTTTAGAATAAGTTAATATAGATTTTAAAATAAGTTAGAATAATATCTGGAATAAGATTTAGATTATAAGTTACACTAGATCACTTACTGAAGTGATCTTCTACATGTCAGGATGGTTGTGTTATATGTCTGAAATCATTGAATAATACTTATTGCACACACACAGGTAGATTGTTAACGTTCTAGGAGATTAATAAAAATAATTGAAGGACTTGGACTACAGTTAATTAAACGCCTATATGACAATGTTCTCGATCATTTCCAACAGAAATCGATTTGGCTACATGCTTTTGTATTAGACTTTATTCCGTCTTTTTTTAACTAGAGTAATGCTAATTCATAAAATGATAAAGAATGCTCCAAATTCAAAAGGGATTTTACGTTTTTGTCATCTGAATTTGGAAATACATTCGACGATGTTGATGACGGGAATAGCCCGTCTTCTTGGAATAGCTCTACAATCTATAGTAGCATACTGCAGACATTAGGATGCCATACAACTAGCTACACGCCGTACTGTAAATAACACACACAGTACAGTCCATAACCAGCATCCCGTCTCTTCGATAATTCAGCGCCGCGAACCCAATTAAAGGTTTAAAGATGGCGCTCCGCCGTATTAGACCGTTTCTCTGTCTATATTAAGGTCGTTCCGACGCCTCGCGGAAGCTGAAGAACACTATCACGACAGTAAAGCTGAGCGGCATTTGGTCACGACGCACGTGTCTTTGTAGGCAGAGCAAAATAATTCGATAAAACTGCGAGTATACGGCGACGTAGAATGTTATCAAGGGGTTAAACCCGGAGCAATTTGCTAATAAGAACGTAGGAATGTAGTTAGCGCATCGAAGTATTGTTATACTTTAAATTTTATTATGTATACGTGTATAATTTCACGCTTTTTGAAATATATCAATATGCTAACGAACATTTTGAATCCTCTTTAAGAATTTTAAATGTACGAAGGAGAGTGAGCCTTGGTATAGTTAAAGTTTATATGGAGAAGAAGCGTCCAATGCTAAAATTTATAAATAGTCCTATAAAACAGCCAATGAGTGCCATAGAAATGTATAATGCAAGGTTGCTGCATTAAATTTAATGTATTTTAGCATTGTAGTACCTCTAATTCATATATTTCTTGAGTGAGTTTGTAAGCTGAGTGAGTTATTTTATTGTATTTACATTGAACTCTTTTCTAAACCACCTATAATGTATATATAGAGTTATAGGCGCCTTTTTTATGTTGTAATTTCTCCTGGAGGCCTACTCTATCTAATTAAAAATAGTATATCCAAGTAATGTATTTTCATTTAATTAGAGAACATATTAACCTTCTTACATTTAGTTCTTGTTTCCTTGATTCCTGTTTTTTTAAGCCTCTTTGATGTCTCTGGATTTCTCCTGATTTTTTTCTTTCACAACCTGTGTATGTTTTACTTTATACAATTTGGTTTAATCACATTTTCCCTAATATATTTGTCATATCTTCAGAAGAGTTAGTATTTATTCTCTCCACATATATTCTAACCGTATGGCCATGTATATCCTAAACAATTACATAAATATCTTTACATATACATATTTCACACTCTAGAGCATGCTTGATTACAGTTATCCTATAATAATTATATACTCATCTTTTGTTCTTATCATTATATGTTGGTAATTATCAGTATTGAGCCATAAGCCCACAGTGAAAAAGTGTCATTCAGTCTCTTTAACTCTCACTATTCAGCTTATTTACCAAACTGTAAGTTTTTCATCAAAAAAACACTTGTTAACGATTCTACCATCTGTCAGTTTCCAATTCAGATAATGTTTATGTCCTCATTGTATCTTTTGTAAGCCTTATTTCTAATAATAAGTAAATTACCTAATTCACAAATATTTAATTTATATTTAACGAGTGATAGAATATTAACTCAGCTCCAGGAATGAAGCTGTCCCTATTTCCACCGTGAACAATAAGTTCAATGGTTAAGAATAGCGTTGGGAACATTGAATATCGAATATTTTCAATCAAATGCAAGGTTCGACTGTTTTATATAATTCGTGATGTTCCGTCGTGTGAAGATGTACGAAACCTTTCATCTATAAATTGTGAGAGAGGAATGGACGGAGATAATTGCTTGGAGCAGTTAATTTTATATGTGTTTATAGTTTCCAACGGTAGTTTAAGCGAGACGGACATGTACACATTGCTTCACGTACTAATTTTAAAAAAGACAAGGAAAAAATAATTACTGAATACTATTAACGTGCAAATATTTGAATGTTCTGTGGATCTGTAAAAAGGAATGGAATAATAACAAACAAATTATTTATCTCATTTTAAACTATTAATAGCTATTTTTAAACAATATACTAAAATAACATACAACTATATATAACAACTAAAATAGACAATACAATAGAACTTAAACAAAATCTAAAAACTAAAAATGTACAATAACCATAAATACTAAATAAAAATTAAACGTATACCTAATCATAGAAAAAAAAACTAATCCATGACATAATTAAAAATGATCGCACAAGAGCTACTAGGGCGTTTTTAAATAAAGTAAATGCTTTAATTATTATTGAACGGAAATATTTTTTAACAAAAATCGAGAGATTAATCGAGATATTACCTATTATTGCTATAAAAACAGTCAAAAGTATTTTACTATTTATCATTCACAATTTTAATCTTTTTACCCTCTTACATTAACAATCTTGGAAAGTATCTTTCCACAATGTTGCTATATTAATATACAATATATTGTTATCTACAACAAATTACCCAATAAATCATAAAACTATATATATCATACATAAATCTATGTAAGCATAAATTGGGTACATTTTGGTCAATCGCGGCTAGGACGACAGAGCCAGAACGTTAAAAATCAGTCGAATGAAACTAGTAGAATAAAAATAGTAACTAAAAGTAGACGCTTGAAACAGTCCATAGTAAATAGTAACAAAATCAGTCGAACCGAAAATAGTGACTGAAAACAGTCGACTGAAACAGTCACTAGTAAAAAGTAGTAAAATCAGTCGAACCGAAAATAGCGACTAAAACACTCGATAGTAAAAAGTAGTCAATTACTAAACAGTCGATAGTTCCCTAACGCTGGTTAAGGCCATTTTTGAAATGAGACAAATATAAACTGTCACTTAGAAAGCCTACCGAAGCGTCATTTGCCAGTGCAATACGGTTTAATAAAGAACGGACGAGATGTACGAAAAAAATAAAGGCAAGGAATAAAAGAAAGTCTAGAAATAAGAAATCGAAAAACTGTAGTGAAATGAGAGAGCGAAGAGGAAGAGGAATTTCATTCAGACATTGGGCTAGATGCCATAATAGGGAATAGCCCCGACTATGTAAATGCAAAATGTACGTTTTGCCAGACATTTTTGTAGACTTTGAGCACTAATAACTGCGCAGGACCAGTATTTGACATTTGGTTATGCGATTCTTGCAAGTAAAATAATTAATTTCTCACAATTACCAAAGTTATTTGACATCTTACTAGATGAACAATATATGAATATTATTTTCTTAGAAGATACTTAAGTTCCCATTTATTTATATCCCATATTTCAGTAACTATCCCATAGTTAGCATCTATTTTACCATTTTGTTTAATGCTCAATCCTTAATATAGTTTATCAAGAAAATATAAAAAACCTTACTGTGTTATATAAAACTATATGGCAAAATATACAAACAAAATTGGATCCCATGTTTAGTTACCATCCTCTGTAGTTATTTACGGGCTTGGTATTTAATTATTTGCATTTTTCGTGTGTTCATTCGAACGTATGATGTCGTCGTTTATAATAGATGGATAGTCGTAACAAAACGTCGCCTACCAATCGATAAATATTCCATTTCTACAGTTACATTGTCGATACTAGCGTCTAGCGTCTTTTCCATTTTCATCCGCACTCATATCATTTGCTGAACATTCGTACTCGTATCATTGCAGAGACTGAATTATGTATAGATCGCTCTGAAACTCCTGCAACACGGACTGCCACGTATACCCGATAACAGAACGCGATTGTAACAAATGCAATACGGAGTTTTTTTATTTGTACTCAACTAGTTTAATATTAAATCACGCTCGTTGTATTCAGCAGGAGAACTACGCTGTTGCTTAACAATTATTTTCATTTTGTTCGATAACAATATACTAGTTAGCGTTAGAAAAGTTTATCATAATGTAACATTCTCTGCTGCTAATTTATTGTTCTTGAATCGAGAATAATTTTACTATGTAAACTTATTTAAGAATAATATAAACTTTAAGTTAATCTGAACTTTCTACCTAGTCTACCCACACAGGTACACCAGACATATGCCCATAAACTTGATGTTGTGTCGTTGCCAGTTCTTTTAAATTTTACGTATATTTGAGGAATATAATGTTTTATCTCGAATTTATCTCGAAATTACCCAAGAGATATTGCGGGTGTGCAATCTGAAGAACTTTTTTTTATTAATAAATTTTATTGATTATAATTTTTATTGTATAGATGAAAATAAAATATGTAAGATAACATATATAATTAATCTATCAATATATAAACATTACAATTACATCCCTCATCTAATGTCTAATACCAACAATAACATTGGAATTTTTACTATTTTAACATTGAACTTCACTAAGTTATCTTTATTCCTACCTATACTTTAATGTATTCTATTTTACATTTTTTCCGTTTTTCTGTCAGTTTTATACCAAAATAGAGGAGAATTTATTTGAAACTTCTCTGAATATCCCTCATCCTTTTATACAGTCTCGATATAAATAGATATATAGTAATTTAGATGTACTAATATTTTCAAAAATAGCCAACCGTAACCTTGGAAGCCGAGGATTTTGTTTTTTTCAATAATATCTCTCCACAAAATCAACATATTTAAATCGGTCAAACTTGAACGTTCATAATTTAATGTTAATGTTATGGAATGACTTTGTATGATGAATGAGCTGTGATTTTGATGATGTATGCTCGCATAAAGCACATTGAGTAATATTTTTCAATCTATAGACTCAATTACATCTGAATTATAATGAATTTTATGCAAAATTTCCTCATATGGAGCTCACTCGCATTAGAGCTTTACTACAGAAGCTTTTTTGAAAATATTTAAGAACCGATAATTTATCTATTATGCTTACTATCGTTTATGATTCAAATATGAACCGAGGAAATGAACTCTAAACAGCAAAATTCGATGCAATACTTAAGATAGCTTAATGTGTTTCCTCCTGAATCATCTTGTATAGAATTCAGCTTTATTTAAGAAGAAAATGTCAGTAATTTTTCAGTAAATATCACCTTATAATTCCCCATTTTCTGACCAAGTCCCGTGTAGAATTATTAACTTTTTATATTGTGTGCTTTGTAGAAATATTTATTTGTTTACATATAAAATATAAACAAGACTACACTGGATGACCTTTACGTATCAATTCCGTTAAAATTAAACCCGAAAATTGTTTAGTTTTTATTTGACAATTCTAGTTTACACAGATTTAGTGCCAAATTGTACCTGCAGTATATCGACACGGTCTGATTCTGCTGAAATTTCACAATATATATTTGATTTGCTTTTTACCGTATTTTTGTTCCTATTGTTACACATTCTCGTCACTTAATGTCCAACAATTTCATTAAAAAAACTGAAAAATTGAATATAGTATAGTTTGGTTTGATTGTTATTTATTTTTTTGGCGGGGAAATTTGTTATGTTAGTTTGATTGAAATATTGTTAAAACAATATAAATAACAGACAGTTCAATGTAACTGTTTGGTTTATATTCGATTTGTTGAAGTTTTGATGTGAACCCAGTTCGTGGGATTCAAAACCGTTCAATGTCTTATGTGTTATTAATTTTTTTATATATATATTTTAAAGTCTCTTTTGACCAACTAAGGGTTTATCTGGACTGGGCCTAAGGTTAAACGTGGGCTCCGAACCACGGTCCTCAGCATTAAGCATACCGACTGGCGAGTGACGAACTTCAGCAATCATCCCATAGGACATCCGGTCTTACCCGGCCTGGTTACTGGCGTGACTGGGATCATTTTCCTTGTCGGATTTTACACTCTTGCCTAAAACATTCACAAATTTTGAACAATCACAAACATAAATTTACGACCATGCCCCAGTAGGATTCGAACCCGTGGCTATCGCAACAGTAGGACGACCGTCCCATGACCTTTAACACTCCGCCACCAACCTGGCTACAAAACAAAACTATATTAATGCTGAAACCTTTCTGTCGTGAAAAAATACGATTTTTGTCTTATTTCTTTTCGAATAATGGCAAGTTAATGGAACATTACGCAAGATTTTACGCTAAATCGCTTTATTTTTATCCAAGAAGTTATAAAGTTTGTTATTTTTTTAGTTTGTTCCCGATAAACCATATATATATAGGAAATATATATATTTAGTAAGTAGGAAGAGAAATTTTAATATATGGGAACACCCTTTACCTTAATATATGGATATACCCTTTATGAGTTAAAAAGAAAAAAAGTAAATTGGCATTTTTTCCATGTAACAACATATAATCGTGAAAATTTGCGATTTTCTACCATTTTCAATATTTTCGTTGCCCTTTCCGTTAGATTAGAAACAGGTAGATGAGAAGTCAGGTTTTATAGAGAATTTTACGCTGAATCGAATGGTGTTATACTAATTTCTCTATAACATTTAGTTTTTAAGTTATATAAGGAAAAGTGTTTTTTCAAAAAATGAGTGGATTTCTGTGTATGTCACATATCTTAAAAACTATACATTCTAAAGCAATTTAACATAGATTTTCGTTTTTATCGTCTCAAAGTACATATATTTTGAGAGTTTTATCTTTATCTGAGAGTTAAACAAAATTGGCATTTTTTCCATGTATATAGTCGTGAAAATATGCGATTTTCTACCATTTTCAATATTTTCGTTGCCCTTTCCGTCAGAATAGGAACAGGTAGATGAGAAGTACAGGTTTTATAGAGAATTTTACGCTGAATCGAATGGTGTTATACTAATTTCTCTATAACATTTAGTTTTTAAGTTATATAAGGAAAAGTGTGTTTTCAAAAAATGAGTGGATTTCTGTGTATGTCACATATCTTAAAAGCTATACATTCTAAAGCAATTTAACATAGATTTTCGTTTTTATCGTCTCAAAGTACATATATTTTGAGAGTTTTATCTTTATCTGAGAGATAAAAAAAGTTGGCATTTTTTCCATGTATATAGTCGTGAAAATTTGCGATTTTCTACCATTTTCAATATTTTCGTTGCCCTTTCCGTTAGAATAATAACAGGTAGATGAAAAGATCAGGTTTTATAGAGAATTTTACGCTGAATCGAATGCTGTTATACTAACTTCTCTATAACATTTAGTTTTTAAGTTATATAAGGAAAAGTGTTTTTTCAAAAAATTAGTGGATTTCTATGTATGTCACATATCTTAAAAGCTACACATTCTAAAGCAATCTAACATAGACTTTCGTTTTTATCGTCTCAAATTACATATATTTTGAGCGTTTTATCTTTATCTGAGAGATAAAAAAAAGTTGGCATTTTTTCATGTATATAGCCGTGAAAATTTGCGATTTTCTACCATTTTCAATATTTTCGTTGCCCTTTCGGTTAGCATAGAGACAGGTAGATGAGAAGTACAGGTTTTATAGAGAATTTTACGCTGCATCATATGCTTTTATATGAATTTTCTTAGAATTTCTCCAATCATTTTTTCAGATCCAGTACATTCTAAACCGTTTTAAATTAATATAACCTTAACAGTATACAAACAGTAAAACAGTACATAAAAACAGTACATAAAAAACCGGCCACAATATCTCCGCCTGTAATAAGTCATATTTCGCACAAACTATTAGTCCCATCTCTATATATGGCTGCAGGACTTAAACCGCCTCCGCCACATCGGAAAACATCCTCACCGAAATCCAATTATCTTGGTTTCTCTCCGGGCCGATCCCCGTAACCCTCTCCGCCACCGCCTCCTCCCTTGCACCTCATCGTTGTCTGATTACGACCGTGCGCAGACTACCACCACCACGTCCTCCATCGCGTCCCAATTAATATTCAATTCCGACTAGGTCTTTCTAAGCAAATTACAGTCCGAATCTAATAACCTCCGCCCAAATTGTCTCCAATATAACCCTGACCCACCTTAATTAACCCGCAGTAGGAATTGTCTCTCGAACTGTCTTTGATTTGTTACGGCCCGGGACCGAACTTCTTGGAGGGCCTCTTCTTCTTATCGGTCGGAGGGTCCGCCGCTTCCCACGTAGTTTCCCGACTAATTTCGTCGGTGGGGGGTCCGGGAGGGGACCGTCTATCGAAGCGGAAGCGGTCGAGACTCGCCCCTGTGTCCAGAGGGATGTGCTGGTGCCTTTCTTGTGCGCCCTCACTAGGTTCCCGGTTTTATTCGGCTAAAAATAGCACCGTTTGTTTATAAACATGTATTAGGAGCTTGAATCTTTATCTTGAACATTTATCTAGGACGTTATTGAAGGGTACTTTCATCATTCAGTAACCGACCATCGTTTGGTTCAGACGTGCCACCATCGACTGCCCAAGCCTCGTCACCATGTAACACAACTGCCATCCGTTTTATCTATTTGGTATTTTCATATTTTTATATTACTTCAATAAATAACGGTCACATAATGTAAACACCACAGTTTCATTTTGTCTTACGTCCATTCACCGAGCCATATCATATACCCTAAAATATATAACAGGCCAATTGAAAAGTCCTCGGCCTAACCCCTGTAAAACACTTTTTTTTAGCAAAAATTAGTTTTTTTTTATTCAACAGAATTCCCCTCCAGGGTGATACATTGATTATAGCGACGCTCCAACTTTTTTTACTTTCGATACCATGTTTGTAGTACGATTTGTCATTTGCTTCAAAATAGGCCTCAGTTTCGCCGATCACCTCTTTATTCGACGAAAATTTCCTCCCAGCTAGTATTCTTTTGAGCTCTGAGAACAGAGAATAGTCACTGGAGGCCAGATCTAGAGAATATAGTGAATGAGGAAGTAACTTGAAGCGCAATTCATGGATTTTTGCCATCGTTTTCACTGACTTGTGACAAGGTGCATTGCCTTGGTGAAGCGGTACTTTCTTTTTCTTCAAATGCGGCTGTTTTTCGGCGATTTCGTCCTTCAAGCGGTCCAATAACGCTATGTAACAGTCGCTATTGATGGTCCTTCCTTTTTCAAGATAGTCAATGAAAATTATTCCATGCGCATCCCAAAATACAGATGCCATAACACTGCCAGCCGACTATTGCGTTTTCCGCACGTTTTGGAGCGCGTTCATCGTGTGCAGTCCACTCGGATGACTGCGGATAGGACTTCGTAATGAAATGATGGAGCTATGTTTCATCCATTGTCACATATGGACACAAAACGGTTCCATTTTATGATTGATATATTAGATTTGGTAGCGGTTCCCCATTGTTGGATTCCATATAACCAAATAGGATAGAATGTTGATTTATACAAGAATATCTTGCAATCTAATCTAATGATAACTTGGATTTGGCGCCCGATAAGCCAATACTTTTGATAGAGTTTAAGTCCCAGTTGTTTCCGTTTGGCGAGGTGAAGGTAGTTAAAATATTAATGAAAACAACCCGACTGTTAAATAGGATGATTTGTACACTTGTTACACATGTTTGTTTGAAATTCATTATACCTGTCGCGACGTAATTATATTATATTTTTATATTTGTGTACAGCAGGTTAAAGTTTTGTATTTTTGGAAGATGATATGATAATTGTAGTGGATATCCAGGTGTGAAAGCCAGTAGGGGACTGTTTGCAGAGATGCTGGATTGAATTTTATTCAGCGTGAGATGGCGTTGTATAACATAATTATCTCGAATTGGAAATTGACTATAAAAATTAATTTGAGGGAGGCCATATATCTTTTCTGGTCAGAAAGAAGAATGGCTATAATGAACAGCTAGCATACCTGGGGGATTTCCTATGGTGCAGTCTATCTGGGGTAGTCAGCGGTAATCTGCTTCACTGTCGCCGCCCCTGTTGGAAACTGTTATATGACAGTCCGGAATTTGATGTACCAAACATTGGTCTTGGGTTTTTTAACTACTGTTTTGGACGGGATTAAACTAACCGATGTGGCAGGATAATATGTTGACCGTTATTGCTGGAGCTAGCTGACTGGTTAGTTTTTATCCTCATTGATTTGTCCATGCGGGAGTTGGTGCAGGGATTCGTTGATCTTCCGGTTCGTGGCTTTGGTCGTTTTTCGCACCCTATAAAATTGACTGGGTGCACCTTGGTCCTTTTTACAGAATCGGTGCTCATGGTTTCCAAGGAATTTCATGTACCTTGATGGGGTTGGACAGTTCCTGCAGAAGTATCCGTATAGCTGGAAGTTGAAGCATTGTACCGGCTGCGTGGTGCCTCTTTGGGATTCAACAGTTACTCTCTGATGCAGCAGATATGCAATTTTGAATATGTGGTGCTCGTCTCTGCCTTTTATCCTCCATCTCTTTACGGATGGAAAGAGATGGATGGAATCCCTTTTCCTAGAGTGCTTCATATGAGTACCTTATGCTTAAGATTTATGAAAGCTTGCGCTACGCTCAAGAATATAGCTGAGCTTTTTCTTATGATATTATCACAAATAAAAACTAAATACATATTTTAAGAACAAAAAACTGAGATAATATATTTCCTGATGCTACCTATCATCGCAATAAAAAATCTTTCTATAGGAAGTTAAAACGTAACTCGACCGATATAGAAGAACGGGCTAACTACCATAACAGCGACCCGTTAACCGTAAAGTCGATGTCGTAGCCGTCCTTATCGGGCCATTTTCCTCGTGGATATTCGAAATATTTTCCCAATTTGTTTCAACAATTTCCGCATCCTCTACGACCTATCCTACCACACACGGCGTTGTCTCTCTCCACCCGGTCCCTTTTAATTCGCACTCCCGCACCAGATAGGGAACCCGGTGCGCGACCGCCTCGGCGGCCGTCCTCTCCGTACGCGACGCCGTCATCCTCATCCGCATCCAGTCTTCGGTCGGCGTCTGGACGGACGGTATCGGCGGCAACGCAAGGCCTGTCTGATAGCGCGTCTCCCGTTAAATCGCTTGACGTATTCCCGTGACGTAGTTTTTTTTGGATTTTTTTATTATCTGGACTTGCTTATCATTTTTACGGCATAGATGCACAATTATTATGTAAGTTTACAAGCATATATATTAAAGATTTTTAATCACAATTAAATATACAAGATAAAAATCAACTGGAAACTTGAAGAAATAACAAAAAAAAAATTGGGTATCGCTGACTTGATTATATTTATTAAATTCTCAATACAATCTATGCCAGATACTGACTTTTTTTAAATTATATTTTAGACTAAATATGCTTAGTTCAATCTTAATTTATAAAACTAGAAGAAAACTTAAAGAATTTATGAAATTTTTTTAAATTTTGTGTATCACTAATTATATTATATAGAGCTGATTCCCAATAAAAATCAAGACTAGAGACCATTTTTTTTAAACTAGAACAGCTTAGTATAACTTCAATTTACAAACTTAATTTTACTACCATTGTTCTATTGTACTTGCATCATTGTACAAGCAAAACGAATGTGGGATATACACATCAGTATATATTTACCAAACTGAAATTAAATTAAGCTAATTAAATTGCTAAACTTAAGACGTAAACACTATGTAAATTCCTGTGGTTAGGTTTGCTTCAATCTTCTAATTGTGTATTGCTTCATGCTGTGTTTTAACTGTGTTGTTTCACGTTGCTATGATTTAGCAACCTTTTTTTTATGTTTTAAGGAGAAATCTTGAATCACTTTGTATTTCCATTTGATTTCAAGGTCATCGTAAATTTTTTTGTTGCTTACGTAGCGATAAGCATTGGTAATTAATCGTAGAAATTTGTCTTGGGTGCGATGGATTACTGATTGGTTTGATGTTTTAGCGCAACCCCATATTTGCACCCCATAGGTCCAAACTAGCTATACGATTGACTGATAAACCAATCTTTTTGATTTTTGGTCAAATTGAGAGTATCTTCCGAATGGCCTGTACATTTCTTTGATGTTCTATCTGATTTACTTTTCTTTTTCTATCGCGATGTCGGATTCTATCTAATAAAATCACAATTTATATGCAGAATTTAATTTTATTCATTAAAATACTTACCAGTAAAAAGTATTAATAAACTTTCTGTCTTACTATAATTTTTCCTATACCTTTTCCGTAGAATAACTTGTACTTGTTTTCAAAATAGGCCTCAGCATTCCAAATCATTTCATCAGTCGAGCCAAAACTTTGTCCCTGCACAATTATTTTTAATGTAGTAGTCACTGGGTGCCAAATCTGATCTGTATGGGTTATTGTGGAACAATTCGAATGCCAATTCGTCCAATTTGAATGTTACTTTCATGAAGTAGTGACAGCTACAAACATGGATTTTGTTTTGGAAACAGTAAAAGTTTTTTTTGATGGTGTAGATAAGAATGGCGGAACTAAAACAACTTAATCGCCTAAGAGTATCTAAACTAACTTGACTTTCACTTTACTAACATTCTATATCAATCTACTTCAATTATCATCTTCTCCTTCTCACCCTGTATAACGTGTCGCTACCATTTTATATGTAACAACTTTGGAGAAAAGATGTCTGCTTTATATTTAATTATTTTTTGGATCGGACTGATTTACTTCACTTTTTTCCACTGAAAATGATAACGAATATTGTCGGATAACTTTGTGATGAATTGGTTCAGTTTTATTTGTCATTTACACCACTGTGACTGAAGATCTTTGTTATCCGTTGAGTTTATATGATTTTGCTTGATAATTTGGGTTTTTGGAGATTGAAAAAAGATTTGTTACCTTAAGATAATAACTAATGCTTAATAAATAATGCTTGATGACATATTTATATAGTGCTTATTATTGCTTTTGCCTGTACATATTAACATTCTGCTGCAATAGTCTATACGCGTTTGAATTGATAATATACATATTCAATGCAAGTCCATGCTCTGGAATTCTATGGTGACTAGGTCATAATAGAATTGTGTACTGTCCAACATTATACTGTGTTTCAAATTTAAACCTCTTGAGCTTATCTATACTTCTTCGAAGGAACTTTGGCAGGTCGTCATATAAAATATACTTATATATTACCATATTTTACGTATTAAAACAAATGTCGCTTATGTTCATATAAACGTATGATCAACATCTTGTTAACAACAAAAGAGAACGGATTTCTACTATAACTAGGAAGAGTCGCTTTCGTTGGTCCTCTATTCATTTTGAGTTTATAAGTTTTCATATACAGTGTGGATATATGAAAAAGGTAACAGCGAGGAAAGTTTTAAAATCTTGAAGAAGATAAAAATTAAGAAAAAGATAGAAATAATACTTTCAGGAATTGCTTTCTAGACGATATGTGAAAAAGAGTACTGACCAATAGAGAGTCAGAAGAGAAATATCTACGTTGAAAAAATTAATGTGAAGGTAGAACACGTACATTCGGAAAAGAATGCATAAAAATTGAATGTTACAGAAGCCAACTAAATAGAAATAGAGAAGCTATGAATTTATAATGGGCAAAATACAAACAGTGGAAATAACATCTTAGAAGAGTGAGATGAGTATATAGAACTACTAGAAGAGTAAATAG
This sequence comes from Rhynchophorus ferrugineus, assembly GCF_030347505.1. NCBI lineage: Eukaryota > Metazoa > Arthropoda > Insecta > Coleoptera > Curculionidae > Rhynchophorus > Rhynchophorus ferrugineus. The sequence goes on from NW_027472586.1 coordinate 1,469,675, forward strand.
AGACAGCTTAGTTACTTAGGAAGAGACACGACATGTTGACAGTCTGGTCTGGGAGTCTGGGAAGCTAGAGTAGAAAGGAAAAAGGCAAGAAGAGTATGATAACATATAACAGACATCAAACATAATACACCTAGTAATGTCATTCTTCCTTTCTCTATAATTTATTATATCGAATTTTAAATATTTAAGAACGCCAATAAGATCTCAACGATTAAATCTTTGATACTAGATATCCTTTAGAGTAGGGTCTGGCATATAATATAGCAATATATATCGATTTGAGATTATAGCAACGATAAAGTTAATTAGCATTCATCAATTACTAATTATTGCAATGCACCATAATTATTTCGTTCGTATGATAGATTCTATGGACACTCCAAAAACCTCGACATCAAAATCGATATAATAGATAACATTAAGCCGACTTGAATCTAAACTCACTCAATATAAACAGCACAAAAACATTTCCACGAACTCTGGATTCAGACGTCTTAATACCGTTGTTTGTACTGTTTAAAGTTGAGTTTTTCTTCCATTAAAACGAAATTAAACTTGTTCGATACCTGAACTTGTTGTAGCAATACGGGAGAAGGCCTAAACGACTCGCCAAATATTTATTTTCGCCTTTACGGAGCGCCAATTTACCGTCTATTCTCCGAAAATCTCCGAGGATCAACTTGGCGTAGGTTTTCCAGACGATTCGAGATTGTTTTCTAGCCGTAAGGTCGACGATCGAACTCTATTAGAGCTATTTGGAGGGGGTGCTGCCTTAAGGAGCCCTATTCTGATCGGGAAATGGTATACCGCGATCGTCAATTAATTCTGACGGTTTATTTTTGTAAATTCGTGTTATGGTCAGCGCAATACAGCTAGTGGTGTAGTGGTTTTCCATTTAAGATAAATATTTCCATATATACATTTATATATCGTATTATGTGAACTAATTATTTCTGCATTACTGTTGTTTTCTAGTTTGTTATTGCATAGCACCGTTGATTTTGTTTAATTTGATATGTAAAAGGAGGCTCGTAGTAAGGAAATGCTCATTGTGTGTTAAATTAGTTGTCGGATAAACATTGGGTAAAATCTGACCGGTCTTAGAGATATTGACAAACTTCTTAGAATTTTCGAAGGTCATATACAACGAGTTTAGTTTGATACTAGATAATTTTTAAAAATTTTGAAGGTTTCGTACAAGAGTATAGTTGATAAAATTTAACAAACAATAAAGTTACCACCTGCTGTTAGATATATCTTTTATTTTTTCTATTTATGTATATGTGATTTTGTTTATTGTTCTTCTTTTTAATGTATTATCTCTAGCGCCACACTATCAATCTGTATATCTGTTATTTACACATTTATTTATCAAGAAATATTTTGTAATTTACCAAATTATTCCATAAAATAAGGTCATCTTTCTCTCATTCGTATACACAAACATACTATCTCTCTCACTACTTCCCTCCCTCTTCCCCTCTCACTCTCTCTTTGTTTCTCTCTCTCTCTCTCCCTTTTTCTCTTTCTCTTTTTCTTTCTCTTTCTCTTTCTCTCCTCCCTCTTTCGCTCTCTCTTTCTCTCCCCCCCTCTCTCTCTTTTTCTCACTCTCTTTTTCTCTTTCTTTTTCTCTCTTGCACACACACACTTTCTCTCTCTCTTTATCTCTTACACACACTCACTCTCTCTGTGAATCACACTCTTTCATTCTCTCTATCTCTCATGCAGTCACTCACTCTCTCTCATACACGCGCCTTCTCATTTACTCTTTCATTCTCTCTATCTCTCATGCAGTCACTCACTCTCTCTGTGATTCACACACTTTCATTCTCTCTATCTCTCATTTTCTCTCATGCAGTCACTCACTCTCTCCCTCATACACGCGCCCTCTCATGTACTCTTTCTTTCTCTCTTTCTCTCTCTCTCTCTCTCTCTCTCTCTCTCTGTTTCTCCCTCTGGCTCTCTTTTTATCTTTGTCTTTCTCTGCCTATTTGTCTTCCTTTCTCTATTTCGTTGGAAAACTGATAAATGGTGAACAAACTTGGAAGGATCTATAGAAATTCTTACGTTTTGATAATGTTAATTTTGATGGCGCATCTTTGTTACTATCCACAATATCTCCTACAAAGTTGTTCAATAAGCACTACTAACACTAATAACAACACTATTGATTATATTGATAAGAAGAATAACCACGTAATTCTCATACATTTCTTTTATTTCAAAATATGTTAGTCCAAAGGAGACGAAATGACCACCACACGAATTGAACATAGATATTGTGTTGTTTACCAAGCCAAAAGTTTATTTTTTATTTTCTGTGGCGTATTGCAGCAGTTGTGAGTTATCTTTCTCTCTCTTATTCGCTGATTATCTGATAAATGGTGTACAAACTTGGAAGAGTGTAGTAAAATCTAATATTAATTTTGATGGTTTATTCTTGTTACTGTCCACACAAACATCTACTAAGTTATTCAACTTGTTGAAGCACTATTGATTATAATAATAAGAAGTGTTCTCTTCACGGTTCTTCTGCTTCAAAGTATGTTCGTCCAAAGGAGGCGAAATGACTACTACATGAATTGCACATCGATTTTGTTGCTTACCAAACAATTTTTTTGAAAATTTTTCTGTGGTGTATGATGGCAATTGTGGCATATGCAATGAAAAATGCATATACTAAGAGGTACAGGAGAGACATGTTAAAGTCTTGCTGCCCATATGGACTGGAGATATTATTGCAGATATCTACCGATGTCAATTGAAGAAGCTGCACGACTCATTGTTGTAAAAATGATCAGCGAAGATGTGTAATAGGCCCTTCCATGACAATGCTCTGTCACTATTTACAGTAGTTCCGAAGGATACACTGTTGCAGCTCGAATATGAAGTTCTGCTGTTGCCAGAGTGCTCACATACATGGAAATTTCGGTGATAATGTTCAGATGTCGTAGGAAATTATCGAAATTGGAAGTGGTGTGATCTTAAGGAATAAAATAGTACATATTTTAAGGACAAATGTTATACATAACTGGTGCTTGTTCAATTTTGATGTTCGAAAATAACTCCTTGAATAAACTACTGCCCATTCAGTCAATTTAACCTTTTCCAAGTCGTACAAACGTTCCAAATAGTACAAATAAAGCGTTTTGCGTCTACTGAAGTGTTACTTAATGTAAAGGTGGAACACGTAAATTCGGAAAATAATGCATAAAAATTGAATATTACAGAAGCCAGCTAAATAGAAATACAGAAGCTATGAATTTATAATGGGCAAAATACAAACAGTGGAAATGACATCTTAGAAGAGTGAGATGAGTATATAGAACAACTAGAAGAGTAAACAGAGATAGCTTAGTTACTTAGGAAGAGACACGACATGTTAACAGTCTGGTCTGGGTGTCTGGGAAGCAAGAGTGGAAAGGGAAAAGGCCAGAAGACAAAAAGGAGGAGAAATTATTCATGGAGTATGATAACATATAACAGACGTCAAACATAATACAACTACGAATTTCATTCTTCCTTTTTCTATATTTTATTATATCGAATTTTTGAATATTTAAGAACGCCAATAAGATCTCAATAATTAAATCTTTGATACTAGATATCCTTTAGAGTAGGATCTGGCATATAATATAGCAATATATATCGATTTGAGATTATAGCAACGATAAAGTTAATTAGCATTCATCAATTACTAACCATTGCAGTGCAGCATAATTATTTCCTTCGTATGATAGGTTGTATGGACGCTCCATGACAATGCTCTGTCACTATTTACAGTAGTTCTGAAGGATACACTGTTGCAGCTCGAATATGAAGTTCTGCTGTTGCCAGAGTGCTCACATACATGGAAATTTCGGTGATAATGTTCAGATGTCGTAGGAAATTATCGAAATTGGAAGTGGTGTGATCTTAAGGAATAAAATAGTACATATTTTAAGGACAAATGTTATAAATAACTGGTGCTTGTTCAATTTTGATGTTCGAAAGTAACTCCTTGACTAAACTACTTTCCATTCAGTCAATTTAACCTTTTCCAAGTCGTACAAACGTTCCGAATAGTACAAATAAAACGTTTCGCGTGTACTGAAGTGTTAATAGAAAAATTATCCTATTCCCGTCTCCAGTTTGTTTTTGTCTGCGTCCGCTGATGCGGATAAAAAAAATATTTACTTTAATTATATGTCGCGCAAACCAAAACAAAACGCAAACTTGCACGATTAATCTCAATTAAGAGCCCCAGTGTCGTCGCCGACGTCGACTCACCCTCCCTCCCGTCACGGAGCTTTTCCCTTCCCCACGGAGTAAAAACACGTCTACTGGATTAAAAATTTCCCATAATTAAACAATCATTTATATCTATCGAGGAGAGCGAGCCGCGCCAAGGATGGATCGACGGACTTACGGCTGGAGGAAGGGGGGTTGGAGACGAGGAAGATATCGGGAGGCGTATCGCCGCCGACGGCGTGAAATCGAGAAATCGGAGACGATTTTCTAGACCGTCCGGGCCGGCCTGCGAAGGATCACAGGTCAACGCTCGTATCCTCTTTCGGTTCGATCTGTGCAATTAGCTTTTTGGCTTCTGGCGGTCGGGTTTCGTCGGCACGATCGGGATTGCTTTGAATTTCTGGTAAGGATGTCGAAAAAATATCGAGATCTATATGTTTGGTCTATATATCGATGTATCGATATTTTGGTTTGAATAGAAAATTCCATAAAGTATGTAAAATATATCGAATTGGAAAATTAGCCCATATATACACATATCGATCTTGATATTGATCGATATTTTTGCAAAAATATCGATGGTTTTAAATTACAGTTTGAAGAATATGTTTGAAACTTCGAATTGTCAATTTTTTTGAAGATAATATCAATATCGAAACCTAGGGTTTTTGAAGTAGAGTATCGATTTTTTAAAGAACTCTACCCCCTTAGAAAAATTAAGGATAGACCGAAGAAATATCGATAGTTCTTGAAGGGTTGATAATCGATTTCAAAGTGTGGATATTTTTGATCAAAACTAAGTAGTAATTTTAAAATAGCAATTTTAAAACGAAATGTCTGTGAAGTAGATTATCGAACTTTTATTTTGACAATTTTTCCTATCCCCGAGGCTAAATGAATTTTGCGTAAAACACTAGACTTGGGGCGAAGAATCGATAGTTTTAAAATAGAGTATCGAAATTAGAATATCAGCTTTATTCCCTCCGAAGTCTATTTTTGTTCGAAGAAAACATCGATTTTACACCTAGGGTTTTTGAAGCAGAACTTTTTTCTCCCTTCCAGTCGTTAAAAAATTTTTGTGAAAAATTAAGTTGAAACGAAGAAATAGAATTATATATATATATATATATATATATATATATATATATATATATATATATATAATATACATAGTTTATTCAAAACAATAGTGATGCACGTCATCAATATATCCACCTGTTGAAAGTTGTAATTTCGTTTTACAGTCAGACAATACTTTCCTTCTCATTTTATTCTAATAAAAAAGAGATATAATGCTGCTTGACAAGTTTGAACATGTAACCGAGTGAGGCTGTAAAAGTAGTCCGTTTGTCAAACGTCAGCAAAATTCTTCAAAATAGTATAATTGCGGGTAATAAACCGGCCAACTTTGGTTTTATTTCGCCAAAAAGAAACTGTCTGTATGCGATACAGGTGACGACTCAAGATCAGCTTGATCTTAGCTCTATCAGAGATCAAACATACGAAATGTATAAAAACAGTAAGTAGTTTTTTCAATCAAACATAACAATACAATTATTTCAGAGAAAATTGTTAGTCTGGAAAATATCCATTAAAAGCTGAAATATATGCAGCTATTTGTGGGATGTAGAACATTCTTTCATACACTGTTAGGTAATATAGGATTTAAGTCGTGTAAAGATAATACACGAAGGAGTTTAATAGAACTTCCAGACATTGTTTTAAAAAGAACAATTTTTAAAAACATATAACAAAATCAAGGAAGAATTATTATATCAATTTGTATATTTAGATGAGACATGAATATTTCAGAATGGTACGTTGGGTCACTCATGGCAAAATGATAATAATTATAGTGTAAAAACAACAAAAATTGATGGAATATGTAGGAAATATATGTGGAAAATGTTTGAATAACTATCGATTAGGTTTTGTTAGTCATAACATATATTAATAATTAATTGCGGACATATAGTTCCTCATGCTGGAAAAAGGAATGGTTTTACTCCTCGAGCAGAATTAGTATTTTCATCTAAATCCAAGGGTGTGTACACCATGGAGAAACAAACCATAACTTAAAGAATTTAAAAACATTTTTAAAGAACTTGGAGGATAGGTATTATAGAGGTCCAATAAAGGTATTTTCATCGTTTATTTTTAGAGATAATGGAGTCGGACGTACATCTCGATCTAAATTGGTACATGATCACGCTCTCTCCGGCCCCAAAAAAAGCCATCTTCGTCAATGACCGGCGACCGAACAGCGACCGGGATCGACCGGGACCGACGAGGCGCGGAAAAAAAACGGACGCAATTAAAATACTTGAATTTGGGCGGCCCGCGAAAGCGAAAATATAAAAGCGATCGGATAAAAGGCGAATCCAATCGAACTTTTAAATGAGTGCGAAAGTTGGCGACAGGAGGGTTGGCGGGAGGGCAGCGGCGGTGGAAGGGGCGTGATACGGGCGACCATGCGACTTTGACGGCGGGAGGGACGAGGTAGATTGTTTGCCGATACCGGGGACTTGATCAAGTTTTCCAATGGGATGCAGGAAGGCGATGAGAAAAAAAACATCATCGAGCCGTCGCTTGAGTTGAAATGGGGTGGTTATGTGGAGAACGGCTACAAGAGGTTATTTAGTGTTGTTAAATTACAAAAGTTCCCTAAATGTAAACGAGTAGCTATTGCAGCTGCCAATAACATTACCGAGTGAGCTAATACTTTCTTTAACTTACTAATATGGTCTATTCAGAACAGCAGTGAAGCCACGTCATCTGCATTGACGTCGCAATGTTGCCGCATCAACTCTGAACTTTAGTACATTTTAATTTGGACATATAACAAAATTCTACTCTAAGTAAAATAGTTAAACAAAAATATTATCTAATATAATTTATTTTAACATTATAGTACAACTAATACATATATTATCGAAGAACTTAAAACTACAATTAATTATACACCCACAATAATTTACGGATTAATGTTATTTTATTATATTTACATTGAACTTTTTTCCACACTAATATAGGAGCATTCTAGATCCGTTTTTTAGGTAGTGGTATCCCCCGAAGGTCTAATCCACCTAATTAACGATTGTATTATATCTGAATAACGTATTTTACTTTCATTAGAGAGCATGTTTAAGTTTTAGGCTTAGTTCTTGTTTCCTACGATGCTATGTTTTCTTTTAAAGTCATTTTGATATTACTGTATATCTCCTTACTTTGTTCTGTTACAACCTGTATACATCTTTCTTGATAAAACTCTATTAAACACTGCATTATCCTTAATGCATTTGCCATATCTGCAAAACAGTATTATTTCTCTTCTCATATATTTTAACCAAACGTTCATGTGTATTCTGAACAATATATGCAAATAATAAAACATATGCAAATAAAGCTTTTGTAAATAAGAATAATCATGATATACTAATCTTTACTTGTTTTCTCTTTCATCACCCTGTCTTGGTAATTGTCAGCATTGAGTAATAAACCAACAATTATTAAATTTAATTCACTGTCAGTTTCAGAATCACTACTTAGGTAAATAACTAAGCTGTTTATTTACAATTTACCAAAAACTTGCTCACAATTACACCATTTCTCAATATTTCTTATCGAACTCATCCAAATTGAAGATGTTATTGTCGACAATGCATCGTTCCATAAATCCAGATAGTTTTGGTTATAATTCTTTACAATATCCCATATCAACTCAATTGGATTAATTAAGAAATGATAGGGAGGAAGACGTAAAACTCTATGGCCATAACGTTCAGCAATCTGATCTATAATGTATATTTTCTCAGGCTTATTTCTACAAAAGCATTTACTTTTTTGCAACATAAAATGCAATTAAATATTTGATTTATATTTACCGACTAATAATTTCAAACAGTTCATTCTTTAACATGGTTTTAACCCATGGACTTAGCGGGAAACCCTAATTCTGCATCAGGAATAAAACCATTTCTGTTCCCAACATGAAAAACTATATGTCTGCAATTAATTATTAATAATTGTTGTTACTAAGGAAACCTAATCGATAGTTATTCCAAATTTTACCTTTTTGCATCAACTTTTGTTGTATTTATTTATTATCATCTTGCCATAGTAAGCCAAAGTACCATTCTGAAACATCCATGTCTCATCTAGATATACAAATTGATATAATAATAAAAGCAATGTCTAGAAGTCTATAGAAGAATCTAGAAGGCAACGTCTATATTGATGGTTATTAAAAGGGATTTCTAGCGAATATCGAAAGCCAGAGCGAGAGTAAATATAATCGTTTCGCCAATCTTCCTGGTGGCAGTTTAATTCCCCGCACTTCATGATTTATTCCGGACGATTCCTTTGAGTTAAAACGCCATTTTTCTTATTCGAACTTTTAATAAAGGTCGCCCCCTTTTGTATGGCGGAGGCGGACGTGCAGCCAACCAAAGATCAGGACCGAAGAGAGACTGGAAAAAGAAAGATACACACACACACACACACACACACATAAACAAACGTGCGACCGTGGTTTGATTTACTCAATCGTTCCATTCTGTTCGGATATTGTTTGTTTTCTTTCCGTTAGTTTTCGGCGATTTTATTTGCTTGCCTCGTATCAGTAACAGTTAAAAGAACGGAAACATTGATGTGATTGGTAGTTTCAGTTGTAACTGGACTTGTTTCAATGTTCGCTATTGTTTAACTCTATTTTTGAAGTTCTCTGGCATCAATTCCTATTGATGCATAAGAATAATACAGGGTGTCCATTGAGAAAATTACTTTAAATTAGGACTATGACGTGTATAATGTGCTGGGTTTGTAATTAAACGTGTTTTTATACTTTGAAAGTTTTGCTGATGTTAATTAGCTATGAAAATAACGTTAAATATTTATTTCATTATTAGATTCATATTAGGACACATTCAATAAGTCAATACGTCACCTAGTTATGAAGAAAAACTTGCATTTCCATGATTTAGAAGGTCAGGTATTGCATAATTTAAAAGAAAATGAGACCATAATAAAAACTTTTCTACAATGACTTTAGTTTTGTTTTTGACACTGATATTTTCCCATAAGATACACTGTTTAATAGCAAATAACAAGTGTATTCTAAAACTAACAAAATTGATATAGATATGGTCGATTGATATAGATATGTCGAGCTTGATATGTTCAGTATCGACAGTATTAGAGTATAACTAAACATTAAAAACAGTATATTATACTATTCATTATATACCTAATATATATTACTATATCTTAAGTTATAACTTCAAGTGTGCTGCCAATAATGCAAATTATTTAAATTGCTATTTTCATGGATATACAATACATATTATTTTGTTTATAACTGTGGGATTTTATCTACTTCTGATGTATGTTAGTATCTAGCATTCAGTCTATGCAACACAAATACAAACTTTCTTTTGAGATGACCAGTATAAAAACAAAACAATATACCTATTAGCAAACCATTGTCCAACACAAATCGCTTTGGATAGATTAACTAGCGTGATCTAGTTTTCAAGAATTTATGCATACTTAACAGGGAAGAAGCTCTACGGTAAACTTTACAATATAAAGCAGATTTTTCATGATAATTTGAGGCCTAAGCTGGAGGGGAGCATGTAACTTCAAATCCTGTGGGAAATAAGTAGTGTTCCTCGGAAGATGCCATAAAAGTGAGTCAGTTTTAATGAAATATGAATAAATAATAACGGGCTGTTTTTCTTATACGAGTACTGTCAAATATATTTTATTAAATAGATATGATATCCATTGTGTATATGTACGGTATTAGTTTGTTATTATTTTAAACCAGTGATTGTTAATATTTATCTTCTATTATAGTTAGAAAATAAATGTGTAAGTTTTGTTCATTCACTACAACCAATCACAATTTATAATCTACTTCCCTAGTGATAGGAAATCATTACAATTCTAAAACCTGGAAAAAGCAAAAGGTGTTACTTGCTACCGACTCACTTTCGTTGTATAATTCAAAAACTATAGATTGTGTTAAAATAATTATTGAAAATACACTTTTCAATACACTTTTTGGTTAAGAATACAATTTTTTATAATCCTGAAGAGAAAAAATATTGAAAATGAATGAAAAGATAAATAGCTGAAAATATTCAAATTTTGGAGTGGAAGAAATGAAAATTCATATTAAATTTCCCTATAATTTATAGCAATAATATATAGGATTTAGAATACCTTCTGTTTGTTTCATTAACTTGACATTATTTGAGAGGAAATGACAGTAAAAAATCTGAAAATGGCAAAAATCGCAAATTTTCACGATTATATGCCTGGAAAAAGTTCACTACCATGGCAAATTAACAGACGACATACGTATACTGTGCCGCCATTTCACATAAGAATTAATAATAGTACCAGTACCTATATAAAACAAAATAATCCTTTAAAAACAATATCTTTTATTCAGATAAATACAAGAAACTATAAATTACGTAAATACGAATACTGTCCCTAATAATTTGGCTACTTTCTGTAAGTATATATTGCCCATTAGGCAGGTTGTTGCAAATTTTCACGGTTAAATGCTTGGAAAAGGTCCACTACCACGACAAATTGACAAATGACGCACGTATACTATGCTGCTATTTCATATAAACACTAATAATGGTACCAGTACCTATTTAAAATAAAATAATCCTTTAAAAACAATATATTTTATACAAACAAATACAATAAACTATAAATTACGTAAATATGAATACTGTCCCTAATAATTTTGCTACTTTCTGTAAGTATATAGTGCCCACTAGGCAAGTTGTTGCAAATTTTCACGGTTAAATGCTTGGAAAATGTCCACTACCACGACAAATTGACAAATGACGCACATATACTATGCTGCCACTTCATATAAACACTAATAATGATACCGGTACCTATTTAAAATAAAATAATCCTTTAAAAACAATATATTTTATTCAACCAAATACAGTAAACTATAAATTACGCAAATACGAATACTGTCCCTAATAATTTGGCTACTTTCTGTAAGTATATATTGCCCACTACGCAGGTTGTTGCAAATTTTCACGGTTAAATGCTTGGAAAATGTCCACTACCACGACAAATTGACAAATGACGCACATATACTATGCTGCCACTTCATATAAACACTAATAATGGTACCAGTACCTATTTAAAATAAAATAATCCTTTAAAAACAATATATTTTATTCAACCAAATACAGTAAACTATAAATTACGCAAATACGAATACTGTCCCTAATAATTTGGCTATTTTCTGTAAGTATATATTGCCCACTACGCAGGTTGTTGCAAATTTTCACGGTTAAATGCTTGGAAAATGTCCACTACCACGACAAATTGACAAATGACGCACATATACTATGCTGCCACTTCATATAAACATTAATAATGGTACCAGTACCTATTTAAAATAAAATAATCCTTTAAAAACAATATATTTTATTCAACCAAATACAGTAAACTATAAATTACGCAAATACGAATACTGTCCCTAATAATTTGGCTACTTTCTGTAAGTATATATTGCCCACTACGCAGGTTGTTGCAAATTTTCACGGTTAAATGCTTGGAAAATGTCCACTACCACGACAAATTGACAAATGACGCACATATACTATGCTGCCACTTCATATAAACACTAATAATGGTACCAGTACCTATTTAAAATAAAATAATCCTTTAAAAACAATATATTTTATTCAACCAAATACAGTAAACTATAAATTACGCAAATACGAATACTGTCCCTAATAATTTGGCTACTTTCTGTAAGTATATATTGCCCACTACGCAGGTTGTTGCAAATTTTCACGGTTAAATGCTTGGAAAATGTCCACTACCACGACAAATTGACAAATGACGCACATATACTATGCTGCCACTTCATATAAACACTAATAATGGTACCAGTACCTATTTAAAATAAAATAATCCTTTAAAAACAATATATTTTATTCAACCAAATACAATAAACTATAAATTACGCAAATACGAATACTGTCCCTAATAATTTGGCTACTTTCTGTAAGTATATATTGCCCATTAGGCAGGTTGTTGCAAATTTTCACGGTTAAATGCTTGGAAAATGTCCACTACCACGACAAATTGACAAATGACGCACATATACTATGCTGCCACTTCATATAAACACTAATAATGGTACCAGTACCTATTTAAAATAAAATAATCCTTTAAAAATAATATATTTTATTCAACCAAATACAGTAAACTATAAATTAACCAAATACGAATACTGTCCCTAATAATTTGACTACTTTCTGTAAGTATATATTGCCCACTACGCAGGTTGTTGCAAATTTTCACGGTTAAATGCTTGGAAAATGACCACTACCACGACAAATTGACAAATGACGCACATATACTATGCTGCCACTTCATATAAACACTAATAATGGTACCAGTACCTATTTAAAATAAAATAATCCTTTAAAAACAATATATTTTATTCAAACAAACACAGAAAACTATAAATTACGCAAATACGAATACTGTCCCTAATAATTTGGCTACTTACTGTAAGCGTATATTGCCCAATGGGCAGGTTGTTAAACAACTATGAGCAATAAGAAAATGATTTAATTCTTTGGGAATTAAAAAACTGTTGGTCTATCCTTAAACAATCAAAAACCCAGATATTCTTTAGTCGGGACCGAGATGAAATAATAAAGACAAGAGGACCATAATCTCATTAAGAGCGTCGAGTGAATCTCTCGGCGGTTTCTGGATATTTACATTTCGGGAACGGGTGCGGAAGGAGCCGAGAACGGAATCATAAAGCGTCGAGGAAGCGACGTGAGGAGCGGCCCCGGGGGGTGGGGGGTATACTTAACGGGAACATCTCCATTCTTGGCGTCACCAGTCGAGTAATCCGCCCAGCAACTTCCTTAATTCAGTCAACAATAGCGATAATTACACCTTTTAAGAGGAATAGCTCCATTGTACGATCGCTGGTTCCCATTCAATCGGGATCCCGGCTAATTTTTAGTTTTTTTCGTACTAGCTCTATGGTCCTTTAACCTCTAGGTGCTTTTATGTACACCTCTTGTATTAATAAGAGGTGTAGGAAGGTAAGTTACCATTAATTTTTCTCTCCCCCTTTTTATACGATTACTTAATAGGTATACGAGAAACGAACAAAACGGAAAGACAACCGATAATACAACGTTTAACTATTACTATTGATTATATACGTATAATAGCCATATTCCATGTTTTCCCAGCGATTTTCGTTCAACTAGTGACAGAATAATGAAAAATATAGCGTAAAAATCTCTCAACGCTGAATCGTATGGTATGTAAATATTTTTTGTAAAATTTTTATATACATTTGTCAATTTGTCGTGGTAGTGGATATTTTCCAATATTTAACCGTGAAAATTTGCAACAACTTGCCTAGTGGACAATATATACTTACAGAAAGTAGCAAAATTATTAGGGACAGCATTCATATTTACGTAATTTATAGTTTATCGTATTTGTCTGAATAAAATATATTGTTTTTAAAGGATTATTTTATTTTAAATAGGTACTGGTACCATTATTAGTGTTTATATGAAGTAGCAGCATAGTATACGTGCGTCATTTGTCAATTTGTCGTGGTAGTGGATATTTTCCAATATTTAACCGTGAAAATTTGCAACAACTTGCCTAGTGGGCAATATATACTTACAGAAAGTAGCAAAATTATTAGGGACAGTATTCATATTTACGTAATTTATAGTTTATTGTATTTGTTTGAATAAAATATACTGTTTTTAAAGGATTACTTTATTTTAAATAGGTACTGGTACCATTATTAGTGCTAATATGAAGTAGCAGCATAGTATACGTGCGTCATTTGTCAATATGTCGTGGTAGTGGACTTTTTTTTTAAATAGATTTTCTTTTTGTTCACACCAAGAAATATATATATATATTTATATATATGTATATATATATATATATATATATATATATATATATATATATATTTTCCACATATATAGTCGTGAAAATTGGCGATTTATAGCCATTTCCAATGTTTTTCCTAACATTTTCGTTCAAGTAGTGACAGAGTGATGAAAAATATGGGTTTTATAGATTTTTTACGCTGAATCGGGTAGTATATACATATTTTTTGTAAAATCTTTATTTTGTATATTGTAATTCCCATACCTGAACACCACACTTCTACAATTTTGCTGTGAATATTTCATTTTCCTAAAATAAAAAATCAAATTACAATGAGACTTACTACCTGAAAAATCCATTTTAAACGTAATTTACAAATTAATAGCATATTATCCACAACAGGTATACGCGAAACAAACAAAACCGAAAGGCAATCGATGACTATACAACGTTTAATTATTATTATTTATTATACATATATATAATAGCCATTTTTAGCCATTTTCCATGTTTTCCCAGCGATTTTCGTTCAAGTAGTGACAGAATAATGAAAAATATAGCGTAAAATTCTCTCTACGCTGAATCGTATGGTATATAAATACTTTTTGTAAAATTTTTGTTTTGTAAATTATACAATGAAAAACATATTTTCAAAAAATTAGTAGATTTTTGTGTAATTGTATATGTCACATCTCAAAAACAATACAACTCCTAAAGCAGTTTAAAATAGATTTTCGTTTTATTCACGCTAAACTGCATATATATTGGCAGTTTTCTCATTATCCGAGAGATGAGAAAAAATGAGAGTTTTTTCCTATATATAGTCCTGAAAACTGGCGATTTTTTGCCGTTTCCAATATTTTTCCTGCCATTTTCGTTCAAGTAGTGACAGAGTAATGAAAAATATGGGTGTTATAAAGATTTTTACGCTGAAGCGGGTAGTATATACATATTTTTTGTAAAATCTTTATTTTGTATATTATAATTCCCATCCCTGAACACCACACTTTTTCTATAATTTTGCTGTGAATATTTCATTTTTCACTGCCTGAAACATCTATTTTAAACCTAATTTACAAATTAATAGCATATTACCCACAACAGGTATATAAGAAACAAACAAAACCGAAAGACGACCGATGATTATACAACGTTTAACTATTATTATTCATTCCACCGCGAGCATATTCCACCGTACGACTATTCTTTCGAGGAAAATTGAAATTCCCCGGAGCATCTTTTTTAAATCATTACGTTTCCCTGAACAGACTGTCTACCGACCAAAGCCCGTCCGCTCGGGTCTTTTCGCCGATGACAGCCGGAAGTTTCGGTCTTTAAAGTTTTCCCTCGGACTGGATCTATTTAACTTTCATTGTGGAATTTAAAATGTACCCGTCGGTTTTTTCGCTGCCGGTCTTTTTCTATTGTTCTTTCTTGTTGTCCCGCTGTTGCGAGAGGAAACTTTCGAAGTATACGTCGTAGTTTTTGCGGCGCGGGTTGCCGCTATCGATTAGTTTTGGGTCATAGAGGTAGGTTATGTCGAATAGACTATTTAATGTGGGCCTATGAATTCGTTTTAAAGGATTTCTTTATCTATTCTAAGCTTTATTGTGAGAAATCGGTACAGAGTATTTTTTTGACAGTATTTTGCATCGATAGTCGCCACTATCTCCCACCTTTCAGGCAATTTCCGGATTTCATCTCGAAAGAACGATGTATCTTTTGAAGCTGTCCACGAATCCATACACTATTTGGTATTTTTGTAAGGACTGAACCACTGATCAGCCTGGTCAGGACTCATATATCGGAACAAGTAGTAATCAAATGTAACAAGCTCTGGAGAATACGGCGGATAGTGTAGAATTTCCAGTTTTAACGGAGTTGCTTCATAATATGTAAATATTATGGAAAGCAAGTCCGAGATCTAAAAGACCAATCATTAATGTTTCCTCTATTAAATATGATCGAAATAAATGGCTTCGGCGCATATATAAAAATTCGAACCGAATCTACAATATAGATTGTAGAATCTACAATAGATACAAATCCTGTTAGCCCGATGTAGCTGTAAATCTGATTTCTTCAGTGGAAGTTGTCACAGAAATTGATAACAACTTCAGTCCTAAAAAGGCTCCTGGAATTGATGAGAATTTCACCTCGGTTATTGAAAGAGGTACCACGAAAAGCAATCATCTTGTTGACATACATATTCAAGGCCTGCTCG
The DNA here is from genome assembly GCF_030347505.1 of Rhynchophorus ferrugineus. Taxonomy (NCBI): domain Eukaryota; kingdom Metazoa; phylum Arthropoda; class Insecta; order Coleoptera; family Curculionidae; genus Rhynchophorus; species Rhynchophorus ferrugineus. Next base: position 1,486,074 of record NW_027472586.1, read on the forward strand.
AGACTGAAGCATGTTATGGAATGTTTTAAGGTTGCTCGAATAATTATGCTTAAAAACCTGACAAATCGGCAGGATTTGTTGGATCATGCAGGCTAGGTATTTTGCTGCTACCTGCTATATGAGAATGATTTCTGCTTTCTTTCAACTGCTGTTGAAATATATTAAAGAATTTATATAAAGTTATTGAAGAGACATTCGAAGAAAGAAATACTGCCCTGTAATATTCTTGGCGTCTCAACAGAAGAGTAGTAATAAATTAAGTTGCAAATTAAGAGTGTACTAAGCATATTTAATACAAGATGTAATAATCTTCCAATTATAAGGTCTCCAAGTATGTCTTCACTAGTTCTGGTCGTTTTTATGGCAATTTTGGTTTGAGAAACCTTCTTGATCTCCTTTAGCTAGTACAATAGCTAGGCCTCAACATAATTGAACCTTTATGGGGAGGTCTAGCGTAGAGAATAGAAAGTAGATTTCCATCTTCAACATTTAGACATTATCAACATCTTAAAAAAGAATTCTAGATCAACACTTTGCTTATAAATCGTTATTCTTTATATATCAGGTGTTCATATTATTTTGTTCATTCCCTTTTTAGCTAATGAAAAAATACTTTAAATGAATTATGTTTAGCGTCATAATAGAATCACAACGATAAGTTCTAAAGAAAAATATTACTGGGCGTTGTCAGTGGTATAGTTCATCAGCCACGTCGAATCTAAAAATAATCGCCCAATAAAACAGGACGAAAACATCAAAAACAACTAACCATACAAAACCGGGCATTAGAGATCTTGTTCTTTTAATTGTCCGGGGTCGTTGTGCCGACATAATATCGGTTAATTTTTCTCAATTGATTACTTTTTTGTACAGTCACTGACTAATCTAGTTGGATTAGTTGTTTTCTTTATGTTTTTATTCACTTTTAACGTTACAGTTTTATTTAAAACGTAATTTGTATTAAAGGTGACCTTTTATTCACGCAATGTTATCTGAAGATATTTAGGGTATAGCTTGAATGTTTTAAATTAGCTATAATTCAGAATAAGAATTTTCGCTTACAAAGAAAGACTATAAGATTGTTAAAGATCAATCTATTTCTTTTATTAAATAAATAGTAAGTTTTTTCCATTTTCGTTCAAGAAGTGACAGAATAATGAAAGATATAGGGTTTGTAGAGATTTTTACGCTAAATCGGATAGTATATAAACATTTTTTGTAAAATCTGTATTTTGTAAATTATATAATGAAAAACGTATTTTCAAAAAGTTAGTGGATTTTTGTTAATGTGTCATATCTCGAAAATTATATACCCTGAAGCATTTTAACATAGATTTTCGTTTTCTTCACACCAAAATATATATATTTTGAGCGATTTATCATTATCAGAGAGGTGACAAATTTTGGCACTTTTTCCATATATATAGTCGTGAAAATTAACCATTTTTTGCTATTTTCAATATTTTTCCTGCCATTTTCGTTCAAGTAGTGACAGAATAATGAAAAATATAGGGTTTGAAGAGATTTTTAAGCTGAATCGGATGGTATATAAATATTTTTTGTTAAATTTGTATTTTGTAAATTATATAATGAAAAACATATTTTCAAAAAGATAGTGGATTTTTGTTAATGTGTCATATCTCGAAAACTATATACTCTAAAGCATTTTAACATAGATGTTCGTTTTTTTCACACCAAAATATATATATTTTGAGCGATTTATCATTATCAGAGAGGTGACAAATTTTGGCACTTTTTCCATATATATAGTCGTGAAAATTGACCATTTTTTGCCATTTTCAATATTTTCGTTGCCATTTTCGTTCAAGTAGTGACAGAATAATGAAAAATATAGGGTTTGAAGAGATTTTTAAGCTGAATCGGATGGTATATAAATATTTTTTGTTAAATTTGTATTTTGTAAATTATATAATGAAAAACGTATTTTCAAAAAGATAGTGGATTTTTGTTAATGTGTCATATCTCGAAAACTATATACTCTAAAGCATTTTAACATAGATGTTCGTTTTTTTCACACCAAAATATATATATTTTGAGCGATTTATCATTATCAGAGAGGTGACAAATTTTGGCACTTTTTCCATATATATAGTCGTGAAAATTGACCATTTTTTGCGATTTTCAATATTTTCGTTGCCATTTTCGTTCAAGTAGTGACAGAATAATGAAAAATATAGGGTTTGTAGAGATTTTTACGCTGAATCGGATGGTATATAAATATTTTTTGTTAAATTTGTATTTTGTAAATTATATAATAAAAAACGTATTTTCAAAAAGATAGTGGATTTTTGTTAATGTGTCATATCTCGAAAACTATATACTCTAAAGCATTTTAACATAGATTTTCGTTTTCTTCACACCAAAATATATATATTTTGAGCGATTTATCATTATCAGAGAGGTGACAAATTTTGGCACTTTTTCCATATATATAATCGTGAAAATTGACCATTTTTTGCCATTTTCAATATTTTCGTTGCCATTTTCGTTCAAGTAGTGACAGAATAATGAAAAATATAGGGTTTGTAGAGATTTTTACGCTGAATCGGATGGTATATAAATATTTTTTGTTAAATTTGTAGTTTGTAAATTATATAATGAAAAACGTATTTTCAAAAAGATAGTGGATTTTTGTTAATGTGTCATATCTCGAAAACTATATACCCTGAAGCATTTTAACATAGATTTTCGTTTTCTTTACACCAAAATATATATATTTTGAGCGATTTATCATTATCAGAGAGGTGACAAATTTTGGCACTTTTTCCATATATATAGTCGTGAAAATTAACCATTTTTTGCCATTTTCAATACTTTTCCTGCCATTTTCGTTCAAGTAGTGACAGAATAATGAAACATATAGGGTTTGTAGAGATTTTTACTCTGAATCGGATAGTATATAAATATTTTTTGTTAAATCTGTATTTTGTAAATTATATAATGAAAAACGTATTTTCAAAAAGATAGTGGATTTTTGTTAATGTGTCATATCTCGAAAATTATATACCCTGAAGCATTTTAACATAGATTTTCGTTTTCTTCACACCAAAATATATATATTTTGAGCGATTTATCATTATCAGAGAGGTGACAAATTTTGGCACTTTTTCCATATATATAGTCGTGAAAATTAACCATTTTTTGCCATTTTCAATATTTTTCCTGCCATTTTCGTTCAAGTAGTGACAGAATAATGAAACATATAGGGTTTGTAGAGATTTTTACTCTGAATCGGATAGTATATAAATATTTTTTGTTAAATCTGTATTTTGTAAATTATATAATGAATAACGTGTTTTCAAAAAGTTAGTGGATTTTTGTTAATGTGTCATATCTCGAAAATTATATACCCTGAAGCATTTTAACATAGATTTTCGTTTTCTTCACACCAAAATATATATATATTTTGAGCGATTTATCATTATCAGAGAGGTGACAAATTTTGGCACCTTTTCCATATATATAGTCGTGAAAATTGACCATTTTTTGCCATTTTCAATATTTTCGTTGCCATTTTCGTTCAAGTAGTGACAGAATAATGAAAAATATAGGGTTTGTAGAGATTTTTACGCTGAATCGGATGGTATATAAATATTTTTTGTTAAATCTGTATTTTGTAAATTATATAATGAAAAACATATTTTCAAAAAGATAGTGGATTTTTGTTAATGTGTCATATCTCGAAAATTATATACCCTGAAGCATTTTAACATAGATTTTCGTTTTCTTCACACCAAAATATATATATTTTGAGCGATTTATCATTATCAGAGAGGTGACAAATTTTGGCACTTTTTCCATATATATAGTCGTGAAAATTGACCATTTTTTGCCATTTTCAATATTTTCGTTGCCATTTTCGTTCAAGTAGTGACAGAATAATGAAATATATAGGGTTTGTAGAGATTTTTACGCTGAATCGGATGGTATATAAATATTTTTTGTTAAATTTGTAGTTTGTAAATTATATAATGAAAAACGTATTTTCAAAAAGATAGTGGATTTTTGTTAATGTGTCATATCTCGAAAACTATATACTCTAAAGCATTTTAACATAGATTTTCGTTTTCTTGACACCAAAATATATATATTTTGAGCGATTTATCATTATCAGAGAGGTGACAAATTTTGGCACCTTTTCCATATATATAGTCGTGAAAATTGACCATTTTTTGCCATTTTCAATATTTTCGTTGCCATTTTCGTTCAAGTAGTGACAGAATAATGAAAAATATAGGGTTTGTAGAGATTTTTACGCTGAATCGGATGGTATATAAATATTTTTTGTTAAATCTGTATTTTGTAAATTATATAATGAAAAACGTATTTTCAAAAAGATAGTGGATTTTTGTTAATGTGTCATATCTCGAAAATTATATACCCTGAAGCATTTTAACATAGATTTTCGTTTTCTTCACACCAAAATATATATATTTTGAGCGATTTATCATTATCAGAGAGGTGACAAATTTTGGCACTTTTTCCATATATATAGTCGTGAAAATTAACCATTTTTTGCCATTTTCAATACTTTTCCTGCCATTTTCGTTCAAGTAGTGACAGAATATTGAAACATATAGGGTTTGTAGAGATTTTTACTCTGAATCGGATAGTATATAAATATTTTTTGTTAAATCTGTATTTTGTAAATTATATAATGAATAACGTGTTTTCAAAAAGTTAGTGGATTTTTGTTAATGTGTCATATCTCGAAAATTATATACCCTGAAGCATTTTAACATAGATTTTCGTTTTCTTCACACCAAAATATATATATTTTGAGCGATTTATCATTATCAGAGAGGTGACAAATTTTGGCACCTTTTCCATATATATAGTCGTGAAAATTGACCATTTTTTGCCATTTTCAATATTTTCGTTGCCATTTTCGTTCAAGTAGTGACAGAATAATGAAAAATATAGGGTTTGTAGAGATTTTTACGCTGAATCGGATGGTATATAAATATTTTTTGTTAAATCTGTATTTTGTAAATTATATAATGAAAAACATATTTTCAAAAAGATAGTGGATTTTTGTTAATGTGTCATATCTCGAAAATTATATACCCTGAAGCATTTTAACATAGATTTTCGTTTTCTTCACACCAAAATATATATATTTTGAGCGATTTATCATTATCAGAGAGGTGACAAATTTTGGCACTTTTTCCATATATATAGTCGTGAAAATTGACCATTTTTTGCCATTTTCAATATTTTCGTTGCCATTTTCGTTCAAGTAGTGACAGAATAATGAAATATATAGGGTTTGTAGAGATTTTTACGCTGAATCGGATGGTATATAAATATTTTTTGTTAAATTTGTATTTTGTAAATTATATAATGAAAAACGTATTTTCAAAAAGATAGTGGATTTTTGTTAATGTGTCATATCTCGAAAACTATATACTCTAAAGCATTTTAACATAGATTTTCGTTTTCTTGACACCAAAATATATATATTTTGAGCGATTTATCATTATCAGAGAGGTGACAAATTTTGGCACCTTTTCCATATATATAGTCGTGAAAATTGACCATTTTTTGCCATTTTCAATATTTTCGTTGCCATTTTCGTTCAAGTAGTGACAGAATAATGAAAAATATAGGGTTTGTAGAGATTTTTACGCTGAATCGGATGGTATATAAATATTTTTTGTTAAATCTGTATTTTGTAAATTATATAATGAAAAACGTATTTTCAAAAAGATAGTGGATTTTTGTTAATGTGTCATATCTCGAAAATTATATACCCTGAAGCATTTTAACATAGATTTTCGTTTTCTTCACACCAAAATATATATATTTTGAGCGATTTATCATTATCAGAGAGGTGACAAATTTTGGCACTTTTTCCATATATATAGTCGTGAAAATTGACCATTTTTTGCCATTTTCAATATTTTCGTTGCCATTTTCGTTCAAGTAGTGACAGAATAATGAAAAATATAGGGTTTGTAGAGATTTTTACGCTGAATCGGATGGTATATAAATATTTTTTGTTAAATCTGTATTTTGTAAATTATATAATGAATAACGTGTTTTCAAAAAGTTAGTGGATTTTTGTTAATGTGTCATATCTCGAAAATTATATACCCTGAAGCATTTTAACATAGATTTTCGTTTTCTTGACACCAAAATATATATATTTTGAGCGATTTATCATTATCAGAGAGGTGACAAATTTTGGCACCTTTTCCATATATATAGTCGTGAAAATTGACCATTTTTTGCCATTTTCAATATTTTCGTTGCCATTTTCGTTCAAGTAGTGACAGAATAATGAAAAATATAGGGTTTGTAGAGATTTTTACGCTGAATCGGATGGTATATAAATATTTTTTGTTAAATCTGTATTTTGTAAATTATGTAATGAAAAACGTGTTTTCAAAAAGTTAGTGGATTTTTGTTAATGTGTCATATCTCGAAAATTATATACCCTGAAGCATTTTAACATAGATTTTCGTTTTCTTGACACCAAAATATATATATTTTGAGCGATTTATCATTATCAGAGAGGTGACAAATTTTGGCACTTTTTCCATATATATAGTCGTGAAAATTGACCATTTTTTGCCATTTTCAATATTTTCGTTGCCATTTTCGTTCAAGTAGTGACAGAATAATGAAAAATATAGGGTTTGTAGAGATTTTTACGCTGAATCGGATGGTATATAAATATTTTTTGTTAAATCTGTATTTTGTAAATTATATAATGAATAACGTGTTTTCAAAAAGTTAGTGGATTTTTGTTAATGTATCATATCTCGAAAATTATATACCCTGAAGCATTTTAACATAGATTTTCGTTTTCTTGACACCAAAATATATATATTTTGAGCGATTTATCATTATCAGAGAGGTGACAAATTTTGGCACCTTTTCCATATATATAGTCGTGAAAATTGACCATTTTTTGCCATTTTCAATATTTTCGTTGCCATTTTCGTTCAAGTAGTGACAGAATAATGAAAAATATAGGGTTTGTAGAGATTTTTACGCTGAATCGGATGGTATATAAATATTTTTTGTTAAATCTGTATTTTGTAAATTATGTAATGAAAAACGTGTTTTCAAAAAGTTAGTGGATTTTTGTTAATGTGTCATATCTCGAAAATTATATACCCTGAAGCATTTTAACATAGATTTTCGTTTTCTTGACACCAAAATATATATATTTTGAGCGATTTATCATTATCAGAGAGGTGACAAATTTTGGCACTTTTTCCATATATATAGTCGTGAAAATTGACCATTTTTTGCCATTTTCAATATTTTCGTTGCCATTTTCGTTCAAGTAGTGACAGAATAATGAAAAATATAGGGTTTGTAGAGATTTTTACGCTGAATCGGATGGTATATAAATATTTTTTGTTAAATCTGTATTTTGTAAATTATATAATGAATAACGTGTTTTCAAAAAGTTAGTGGATTTTTGTTAATGTGTCATATCTCGAAAATTATATACCCTGAAGCATTTTAACATAGATTTTCGTTTTCTTGACACCAAAATATATATATTTTGAGCGATTTATCATTATCAGAGAGGTGACAAATTTTGGCACCTTTTCCATATATATAGTCGTGAAAATTGACCATTTTTTGCCATTTTCAATATTTTCGTTGCCATTTTCGTTCAAGTAGTGACAGAATAATGAAAAATATAGGGTTTGTAGAGATTTTTACGCTGAATCGGATGGTATATAAATATTTTTTGTTAAATCTGTATTTTGTAAATTATGTAATGAAAAACGTGTTTTCAAAAAGTTAGTGGATTTTTGTTAATGTGTCATATCTCGAAAATTATATACCCTGAAGCATTTTAACATAGATTTTCGTTTTCTTGACACCAAAATATATATATTTTGAGCGATTTATCATTATCAGAGAGGTGACAAATTTTGGCACTTTTTCCATATATATAGTCGTGAAAATTGACCATTTTTTACCATTTTCAATATTTTCGTTGCCATTTTCGTTCAAGTAGTGACAGAATAATGAAAAATATAGGGTTTGTAGAGATTTTTACGCTGAATCGGATGGTATATAAATATTTTTTGTAAAATTTGTATTTTGTAAATTATATAATGAAAAACGTATTTTCAGAAAATTATTGGATTTTTGTTAATTTGACATATCTCAAAAACTATAAATTCTCAAGCAATTTAGTATAGATTTTCATTATTTTTGCACCAAAATACATATATTTTGAGAGTTCTATCTTAATCCAAGAGGTGAAAAATTTTGTCACTATTTCCATATATATATAGTCGTAAAAATTGGCGATTTTTTCTTGAATATTACTCGCAATTGAACGGAGACACGTAACTCCAAGCACTCCTTTGATAAAGCTTGCTTAGAGCAAGCAGGTCAATCAATATCCCTCAAATATACTGTTTACTAGTTTGCCTCAACTTTTTTTAATTAATATTTTATCATATTGATATGTTTGTTAATAAAACTTAACAACGTTATGAACGGGTTTCGCGAAAGTAGTATGACGTGCTGTAATCTCGGATAGTTGAATATCAAATGTGCAGAAAATTCTAATAACGGCTATGTTCCTCACACGAATATAATACACCAACTTTAATATCCCGCAAAGCAAAAGGTGAACTATCTAGCTGGTTGGAGTATTTTATTAAAACTCCGGCAGAAACAAAAAAAAAACGGGAAAACGACAACACAAAAGCTCACATACATATACTGGTTAGAGGAGAAATTTCAAAATTTACAGTACGTACGTAGTCGGCAGTGTTCTCCGAAACTAAAACTACATATTTCACATGTTATATTCTACGTTATTACATCAACTATTTTTTAATAAAACTCAACAAACTTGAATTTTTTTTAAAAAATTTTATTTGTTAATTGCTTGAATGTAGCTTAATCTGAGATAGCTGTTGAAGAAAACAGGAAATATCATGTAAATAATTGTTAAATAATCTAACCTGGTTTTGACATTTCCCTACAGAAAATACAGTGGGGCTTCTGCAAAAAGAAACTTGTCAAATGTGGGATAAAAGGAACATAAGGAGGTGGGTTTATCCTCGGAGAGTTTACCACAGTTCTCTTCCAAGTATTCCTCTTGACTCTCATTTACGCTCACAATATCTAGTGATATTATGTATATTTAGAAGTATAGACTCTTTCTTGTTGACTTGCTTCTGGAGTCTTCTTTGGTTGAAATTTTATCAAATATTCCGTATCCATGACCATCTGAATTTCTAAGTCGCGATAGAGGTCACAAAAACAATATGCTTCAGCATTTTATTTTGGAACGTCTAAATCGGTTATTGGTGTCATTCGTGATCAACCAGTTACACATTGCTCTTAATATTTACTTATTTTATATAAACTCGTGAGTTGATGGCTTGTTTCATTAAAGTAACAAATACATTTTATGAAACTTTTTGTTGAGTTCATCGCGTTTATTTTTTGGTATTTTTACTGTGTTGGCATATTATTATTGAATATATTTTTAAAAATAACTGAACCATTTTGATAAACATTTTTGCCCACATTAAATCCGGGATATAAACGAAAATTTTCTTCATGCACCTGATTATGTCATTATTTAATTTCTACTGCGGACATGTACTGCATCTAACTGCATATTTTCAAGTACATAGTTTAAAACTGTGCAGGAATTTCGCTGCTCTATTCTGTTAAACGCTGCATACACATTCTTGGGCATTCCTTTTATGAATAGTTAAAGAATTTTTGCACACATAACTCGTGGGGTTTTTCGCTTCTCCATGACCATATTAAACCTGTGTTTCCGCATATAATAATATTTTGTTTATATTTTTCAGGTTTAGAGTTACATAATTTCTTTAAACTCCTATGCAGTTATATCAGCGATCTTTTAGCTGAAATTAGTAAGATTGTCAAAATAAAATGTCTCTAGAGAATATTTCCATATGTTTTAAATTTAAAAAAAAATATTGAGAGAAATTGTACATAATTTCCCCACATGCAGAAAATAATACAATCTAGTGGTAATTGCATCTGGAATAACAAAATATTGAGACATGACACTGGATGCAAAGCTAAAGTGGACAGAGGATATTTAAATTAAATGAGCACAAGTTTATATGGGGCTCAGGAAGATGTAGTAGTTTCTTGTACGACAATCCAAGTAATCACGCCATAGTGAATTGATATATAAACAAATTTTGAAGCCAATATGGGGCTAGGAACCAGCTATGGGGTCGTACTATAGAATCCAATATCAAAAGAATCCAAACTTATCAAAACAAACTTATATGCAGAATTTTTATCGCCCAATAGAATATTAGAAATGATGATATCTACAAGGATATAAGGAAACTTCTTCAACATATTGAAGCCATATAATAGCCAAGTTAAGCTGGACCTATCTGAACAAGTGGTGCTATGTCTAGAGGGTAAGTTGGTGACAGAACTTTGCATTGGATCTGCAGCGTGTAGTCGAATATTGTCATCTAAAAGGCCGATTTTATGTCTGTTACTCTCTGGAGCTGGTCTGTTTTTGATCAAAGATAAGTCATACATAGTTATATTAAATCGAAAACACCTAAGGTCAATGTTATTATACAACCTGTTACATATTAAAAGAAATAAAACGCCGGGGTTTAATATAACGAGCGAGAAAAGCATCGAAAAAGAGACCCAATCTTGTTTCTTTTATTAAATGGTCCATTACGGAAAATTGCATCACCTTTCGGAACGTCCGAAAGCTCCGCATAACCGATGCAAATGCGGACGACACTATAGCGGCGTAAAATTTCCACGAGTTTTCCGAACCAGACGCTGACGGTGTCCGGTGTAGGGGACGGGGCAGAAAAAAATCCGATTCCGGACGGCTTTCGTCGGGGTCCGGGGTGAATTTTTAGCAAGACGGTGGTCCATTTGCAATGTAAACTTTGACGAGATCAAATAGCGATCCTATGAAAATACGGTGAAAGGGCTCGGAGCTCCCAATAAGCCAGGAAAACATCGGCACCAATAAAGTGAGTGGTCTCTGAAGTCCGTCTGCTTTGTCGTGGTTTTTTTTCGCAGGCTTGGGTCTTCGGCTTTGTTAATTTTATGCTGGTAAAGATCCTTTCCGTGTTTTATTCGTAACGGAAACTTGATAAAAGGACAAACAGTTGCTCGAAAAAGGTTGTTTTCATTTTAAATGTTCAAGAAGATTTATTTTTTTTAATTTGAAGTTCTTATAATGAATAATATGTCGAGATATACGAGCACGATCTACATATTCGTGAAAATTAGCACTAAATTATTTATTTTATTTACAAATTAATTTTTCTGATACGCTTATGAAGTTATCCTAAAAATATTTTATATATATTACTATCGAATGAAGTAGTCGTCTTTAACTATTGAGTAATTGACTATTTTTTACTATCGAACGAAACAGTGAATACTAGTTAATTAAAATCTCATTCATTACTATATTTTATTGCTATTACTTCATTCGAAAAAAACATTCGATTTCGAAGAAGTTTCTAGTTTTATACGGACTACTTTTGGACATATTTTTTTATTTCTATTAGTTTAATTCAGGCTAATTATATATATATAGGCTAGTTTGATACAGGCTAGTTTTACATAGACTAGTTTTATATCCAATTTTGCACATACTAGTTTTAGATTTCAAACTTTGAAATCATCGCACTTATCTTTTCGAAATATTTCGACTTTCGAATATATATATATATGTATATATAAATGTATATATATATAGATATATATGTAATAATGTTCAAGGCTATAGTAGTATTTAGCAACTTGCTATTTTTTTAAATATTTTAATAATGTAGTAAGGAAAAAATATATTTTCTCTCTGGATGTTTTTCAAGCTTTTTGAATGTCCAGTGCTTTCAAAGAATTGAAAATTTAAAATATTTCAGGTTAACAATAAATATTGTAATTGTTTGTGTTTATATACCACTTTACGCAGCATTAGTTTGTAACAACATGCTCTATGAATGTCCATTGTATCTTCATCCACTAGTAAGACCTTCTGGGATTTATATTTAAGTCGTAGTATTCACGGCTTTACTATTAATTCATAGTTAGGGATACTTTACCTTGGCTCGGAGTTACGTCTTTCCTTGGTAAATTGTTAGAAGTCGTCCTATGTCAATAAATATATCTATTCAATAAGATATAGTTTTATTAAGATCACAGTTTTGTCTGTTTGTTTGATTATACCATCCAGTTCATCATTCTAGGCATGTTATGAGGATTTGTGAGTAATATCTAGGTTACAGTTTTCAGTTTCAAGAATCTATATGGACAGGAAGCGTGTTCTTCATTGGAGCACCAGTAATTCGAATTGAAGTATAACATTAAAAAAGCTACAAATAGATCATAGGCACCGTTGCATCACTGTGAATAGCACTTGGGTCAAAACAGACTTTAAGAAATGGTGTGAAGTTGATATTTCAAGTTTGAAATTGGTTGAAGTAGAGTTAGAGAACATAAGCTTTCTGCTGGGTGTAGGAGTTCTGGTTATATGGAAAATAAACATCATGAAAATCACCAGAATTTTTCATCATATGAGAATTTAACATCTACAGTGGGTAACATCATCTTCCTGATCCTCACTTTAGGAATTGGTTCCATAAAATTAGGACAACATCAGGGAGATTATACCGGAGTAAAAAAAGTATCTTTTAATATTCATGAGCCGACTTTATAAGCCATAAAGTAAACGTATAACATACGACCTCCGAAACCGATAGCCCCAATAAAATCCAAAGACTCGATGGAAAAATGATATCCTAAAATTTAATTGTAACGGCAATAAAAGCGGCGATGGAGTCCGGCCGTTTCCCTTTGCCAAATTAAACATGAAATATAACATTAATGACCGGCTGCCGTTTCGATTCCTAATTTGGAGGAACCTATTCCGGACGAACAGCCCAATGCGAATTTTACGTTCATTTTAATCACATTCCGTTAAATTATTCGGCTATGAATTATTTCCGCCGCCCTTTTACGGTGTCCTTTTATTGGGCTGTTCGATTTCGCTTTTATTTAGTTTACTGGGTCGTTATTAAAACTTAACACATCAATTTTGTAGGGTGTAGGTTGCTGAGGTATGGCCGTTTTCACTCTACGGAGTGTGAAGGACTTTATATATCCAAAATAATTGTATATTTTTATACTTTACATTACAATGACCGCAGAACTATAGAATTCCTACCAGTATGACCACTTTACTATTAAATGGTGATGGGATATATGTATTTATATTTCACTATACAATTCACATTAATATAAGTAATTAACTATCGATTTAGCCTACCACAACGTACGGCAAAATTCCCGCTACCATTTTGATTGCCTGTAACTTTGCTCAAAGGCAAGATAAAGTAGGTTTGGTTTTCACAAAGACTTTAATTTGTCTTTACATTTTTTTCTCGTTAGGATCGAATAATTATATCGGCTATTTGGTCATCGCGATCCGCTACGCAATTTTCGGTTCTATTTAAGGCATTTTTAATTTATGACATCCTGCAACATCTGAGCTTGAATTCCTTCAATTTCTTGCCGAATATTGTTGTTAAGATATTGAATCGTTTAGGGCTTGTTCACATACACTTTTGATTTTTAAAAAATCCCTAGAAAAGTCAGGTGCTGTTAAATCCGGCGATCTGGCTTCAGACACAAGAAAATTTCGAATTATGTCTTGGTACCGTCCAGTATTAGCAGTAACTACAACACCTTGGTCATTTTCAAAAAAATAGGGAACTATCAGCATGAATACCACACTACATAGTTGTTTTTAGTTGATGAAATGATGTTTCATGAATTAATTGAGGATTCTGTGTTCCCCAAAACCGACTGTTCTGTTTACTGACGTGACCATTGAGAAGAAAATGGGCTTCATCGCTCATTATTAATTTAGACGAAAAAATCTTCAATTTCATCGCTGTACTCAACTCGTTGATCAGAATCTCTCGGTAGCAATTTTTGGACTAATTGAATTTCGAATGGGAACTTCTTCAAGTCAGTTTTCAAAATTCACCTTAAATTGCTTGCAGAAATGTGTAAATGGGCAGAACCACATCTCTGAATTGATGTTTCTGGAGACTCTGCAACACTATCGCGCGCCAGAATCACATTTTCAGCGTTACGAGATGTCCATTGTCTTCCAGAGCGAGACCTGTGCGCTGTCGTGCCGTTCTGTCGAAAATTCGCATGCAAACGATAAATTGTGGTTTTGTGAGGCACTGGACGATTAGGATATTTTTAACACAATTGCAACTTAGTGGCAATAATGGAACGATTATTTTCAGAAAATATCGTACACTTTTTCTGTAGCGTATATTTATCCATAAAAAAATTCTGACGTCTACACCACACAATGGTTAAATTGAAACTGAACTAAACATCACATAACCAAAATGGCGCGTAATCAAAAGGGTAGCGAGAATTTTACCCCGCTGTTATAACGACTTTCCTACAAGAGAATTATATTTTTTCATACATTTACACTATGATAACTTCTTTAATGTACAACTTACAGTACTACTATAACTATCTAACTATAGTGTTTACACTTCTCTAACGACTTCTGTAAAATTATTGGAGATTCTCATACATTTACACTACCATAGCAACTTTAGTATGCAACTTAAACTAACATAACAGCTTTAACGTAACGACTGTTACTTTTGATTTATATTTCAACATTACCGTGTTAAACAAAAGAATACATCTTATTTCAATGTATCAAGATGCCATATAGAAATTTGACAACAGAACATCACATAATATTTGATTCAATATTTGGAATTCTCCAAAATTAATTTAATTTAATAGTAATTGAAGGAAATTTTGACAGAGTTATATCAATATTATTTTCTATTTAGAATTTGTGCATCATAATTTGTTACAATATGATATACCGCCAATATTTAAATCTAACAAATTAAATATATATCTTTTAATTAATTAGCAAAGCGAAGAAATCAAATTTATGAAAATATTTTATTCTACTGTGTTCATTTAATCACAATTTAGTTGATAATAATTGTTTTGTAAGAACTTTTCTTGTAAAACCATTTTTGCAGTTGTAAGAGAATCCATATGGAAAAAATGGAGTATATCCTTATATTTATCTTAAAACAGAGACTACACACAACCGCGTATCCTTTTAAAAACAGAAACAACAAAAAACAAATACGTAAGGTGTACGATACAAAAGGGTATCATAGACAGACGGGCATTGTGTGCCCATATCAATGGAGATCTTAAATCGAATTTGAAGCAGAATACCCACGTAACAGACAAATAGCAATTTGGTAAAGGAGAGCGGGAGAAGAAAAAAGCATCTCACTTGTACATAATAAAGTTGAGAATGGCAAATCGAGAGCTTGCGAAAACCTATCGACATCAAGAGCGTCCCCTGGAGGGTAAGCGGGGGTAACACAGTGGCGGTGCCACATGCTATTCTACGATATGAAAAAAGTAACCTAACAGAAGAAACGTTGGGTTTTTATATTCATGTTATAGTAGCTGTTTTTATATGCGAAAATTGCTGAAGAATAAATTCCTACTTTGGTAAAAAACCAAATAGATATGAGAAATAGTATTCGAGTAGTTTACCAGCAAACAAAATCTCATTTTTAAAATGTCCTCCTTACTAGCCACTTTTGGACATTTGTGACTCACCCTCTAAAAATTTAATTGCATATTAATGCCAAATTTGACATGATTAATTGAAAGTTTCATGACGTGATTTCTACCTTCTTAGGTGAAATTCTTAGGTATCAATGGAGTAGTAATAAAAATCCTCTTAATTTTCTGGTAACCTTTGTCTTTGAATGTGAAATATCAAATGGTTTCTTAATTACTCAATTATCAACAACAGTGATTAGGTTTACCTTTTAATATTTTTCAATCATTATTAAATAATAGATAATGGACATAATATCATCAATAATAACATGTTTGTTGCTAAGATATTGAATTCTACAAGTCTTCAAGTTTAAGTATATCGTATTGTATCAAATCTATATGGCCAGTTAGTCGAATAGGTGGCGGTGAATTTAATTGACCTTGAATCCATATAACGTACAGTATATTTGTTAAAATTTAATCCAACTACTATTACAAAACTCTTATATTTCTTGCAGGATATTTTAAACTTGGATTTAGGTAGTATTAATAAACGAACCCAATGAAATAGTTCGTACATGATTTATGAACTCCTAAGGACATTGAACATTCAGCTCATGCCTTCAATTTACCATCAATGTTATTTTTTCAATTTTTAAACCTTTTATTCAGTTATCACAAATTATGAGGCTCGTCCTTTGATTTGAAATAAAAATAACGATAAGGATTTTTTAAAAAAATTGTAGGTCTGAAAACCTCTAACTAACGTTATTGTTCCAGCAACTATAAAATAAAAGATAGACTGTAAAAAGTGGAACTTATTCGAAAAGTCTCCGAAACTTTCTTATCGAACATCCATCAACACCCATTGACGACTTGCAAACGGACAAGAAAATATAGTTCGATAACAGCATAAAGTTACTAGACATAAAAAACATTCTCCCAATCCAGATGACCACTTCTGAATGAAAATATCTAAAGTTTTGTCGGTTTCCATAACACGAAGCAATATTAAATAGAGTCAAATATTATTTCGTATACCGATAAAGCTGATATCCTTTGAAATTTATGAGGTCGCATCAAACTGGATGGTTTAGGATTTTTTTGTGGGTATTTTTTTATTGTGACGTCCGTCTAATGACTGTTGCTCAAGTCCATCTGTTGTCGTTTTACGTGACCTATCCATTTCTCTTTTAGGATGTGATTCGATATTTTCATCATATTCTACATCTGTGTTTGCGTGTTGATCTGAATGTATTATATACGGAAATAGAATTTTTATTTTAAATATTAAATATCAACATAATTATCGAAATTAATTAAGTATTACTAAGTAAATAAAAATACTTTCAATGTTGTTACATAGTTAAGTTGAATATTAAGTAATTGTCACAAGGTAATAAAATTTGCCTAATATCTTGTAATATTGTATTAATATATTAATAGTTAGATAGCATTCTTTCACTTCTTTTACATAATGATAGAAGATATATCCCAGAGTTTCCAGTTAGCTGTATTTTTGCCGGTGACTGCATATTAGTGAAGAGGTGGTGACTACTGTATTAAATTTACTTAAAACATACTTAAATAATTTTAATTTAAAATGTTGTACTATAACTAAATTTTCGAAAGATGGAATTACTGGTTTTTCATAATTTAACAGAGTATGAGACACGTTTTTTTAAGGCACAATAGGTGAAGGTTTTAATATTGGTTTATATAACAACGCATAATTTTTTTTCTTGCAAACAGAGTATGTCATAAGTGAACCAGTGTATAAAGCATTCCTACAAAAGTTTCGTCTCCTAAAGCGGAAGAAAATAAGAAAAATTAGTAGAATTCAGCAAACGTCACATATTTCAAGAAACATAAAAGCTGAAGCAATTTAACATGAATTTTCGTTACTTTTGTTTCGCTTTTATTTGAAATATAAAAGAATTTGACAATTTTCCATATATATATATATATATATATATATATATATATATATATATATATATATATATATATATATATATATATATATAAGTACATTTATTATGAGACTTTTGTCGTTACCTGAGAGATAAAAATAAATTGCGTTAAATTTCTAATTCTTCTTAAACTAAAATAAAACAACTTTTGAGAAATAAAAGTTAAAAATATATAAAAGTTATTTTTTGTTAGAAAATTAAGGAAAGTAGATGTTGGAGATGGTCTTTTAGTCCTGGTACATTTTCAAAAGGCTATTATTCGAAATTATCCAGAGGTAGATTTTTAAAATGTGTAATCATCGATGATATCCGAATATACCCCTCACTATTCCCTGTTATACGTCGATTTTAATAGCCAGACGAATCATGGAAAGTCATCTGTCGCGTGGGTGTTTTATTTTAAACCTTTCTGCCGTTAGAGATCGGCATTAGTGCGCCAGTGTGCTCGCGACATCTATAAATCTTTCGGTGCTCAATTTTAATTAGAAACGCCCGTCTTTTGATCTCCTGTTTCCTGATGAGAGACATAGTATCGATAGTCCGGAAAGAAATCTCTTTACGAGACGTTTTATTTATTTTCTTTTAACCTTCAGTGCATTCGAATATCGACTTCTTGCTCTGGGTTACGGTTTTCTAGTTTTCCGTCATTTATAAAATTTACAGTATCAGGATTGGTTAATCTTGTGATATATTTCGACTTTCATCATTAAACATTCATTAATGACAATCTAACTTGATCTTTACAAAGGCTCGACCAAAAGTAATCTTTATCTTTGTCTTGGGTACACATTACTCTACAGTATGTATATAGTAGTATAGTAGTCAAAGCATTCTAAAAGAATTATGTTTGATGAAGGATGTAGATTTAGCAATGGGCAACAAAATGTTCCACAGAGAGTTACTGGCTGATTCTCTTATGATTTCTGTTAGATTATTTTGACTTTAAGCAATAAATATTGCTCATTTTCTAACCAGTATATTACTGCGATTTAAAAAATTAGCTTATTTTGTAGAGTAGAACTATATGGACCATTGATAAAGAAAAACTGGCCTTTAAAACTGTTTACCGTCAATAAACTTAGTTTATCGAGAAAGTTAGTTTTGATACCGACCTCACGATACCAACTGTTGGTGAGACTCTTGTTAGAATAAAGAAGTTGTGCATGTTTTTATATATAACAAATAGCCAGATTTCTCCATAAACTGCTTACATATGTGATATTTACGGCAACCTACTAATTTTTCCAAAAACGTTTTTCATTATATAACTTAAGAACTGAATGCTGTATGAAAATTGTAGTACTACCGTTCGATTCTACCATTTACTTGCAATTAATTAAGAGAAAATGAGAACAAAAAAGAAAAAAATTACCTGAATATGCAAAAAATACCATATAAATTTCTCAAAATATATGTACAATTGGTGCTATGGAATATATCTGCCTACATTAGTGTCTGAATAAAGTTAAAATTATTTTGTCTCGTAACTTAAATACTTGAGTGTTTTGTAACTTGTATATTTTGTCCAACTCTGTAATGATTTATTAGGGTGTGAAGGGGCAGGGGGGGGGTTAGGAATCGTCAGAAGGAAGACGTTAAATCGATACCCGCTATAACGGATTTTCCACGGGGGAGGGAGATGGAACAGGTCGGCGGAAATAGCCGCGGAAAATTAATGTGGATTTCTTCTTGATGTTTCTCGAGATAAAGAGCATTCGTTCGTGCTTCTATTAAAACACTAATTCCTTCACGTTCATTCCGAAGGAAATATGTTTCCTGGACAGGACGGATAAAGAACTTTTCGCGTGAAAATTGCCAATAAAAGAAACATTTTTTTCCTCTCTTCGCGTTCCGCTCCATCCGTTCCGGTAAACGTTTGTTTAAGGGGGGCGGGGAGGCTCGGCGAGGAATGGGCGAGCGTTGTGTGGGAATAGTTATAATTATTTTAGTTCATGTTCGTATGTTTCGTGTTGCGAACCACGCAACGTCATGATATATACATTAGATTCAACAAATAAGTTTATAGAAACCATAAATTACAATTACGAACGTTTGGGAGGTATACAAGTTTAATTCTGCTGTATTGTATCGAGAATAATCTAATGAGTTACGTTCTGACAAACATTTTTACACGTTTTCATAATATATAGTCTAAGTGTTTTGCTATCATTCCTGCACAAGTAATAACAGACGAATGAAAATTATGATTTTCAATGTTTTTCTTGTCATTTCTGTTCAAGTCATCACAAGTTAATGAAAGTTACACAGATTATAGAGGATTTTACGCTTAATCGAAGGTATGTACTAGTTTTTATAGTACCGTTACTTTTTAGGTTGTACAATAAAAATTATATATTCCAAAAAAACCATGGGTTTCCCTTTTTGTCGTATATCTAAAAAACAATAGATTCTAGAGAAATTTAACCTGGATTTTCGTTTATTTTGGCCCAAAATACATATATTTTCAGAGTTTTATAGTCGTGAGAATTTACGATTTTTTGCAATTTTCAATGTTTTTCTTGTCATTTCTGTTCAAATCATCACAAGTTAATGAAAGTTACACAGTTTATAAAGAATTCTACGCTTGATCGAATGGTGGTATAGTAATATTTATAGAACCTTTATTTTTTAAGTTGTACAGTAAACATTATATTTTCAAAAAATTAATGAATTTCCCTTTTTGTCGTACATCTCAAAAACCATAAATTCTAGAGAAATTTAACCTGGATTTTTGTTTATTTTGGCTCATAGTGCATATATTTTGTGAGTTTTATCTTGATCCGATAGATGAAAAATTCTGGCACTTTTTCCATATATATAGTCGTGAAAGTTTGCGTTTTTTTGATATTTTCAATGTTTTTCTTGTCATTTCTGTTCAAGTCATCACTGGTTAATGAAAGTGACACAACTTATGGGGAATTTTACGCTTAATCGAATGGCAATATACTAATATTTATAGAACCTTTACTTTTTAAGTTGTACAGTAAACATTATATTTTGAAAAAATTAATGGATTTCTGTTTTTGTCGTATATCTCAAAAACCATAAATTCTAGAGAAATTTAACCTGGATTTTTGTTTCTTTTGGCCGAAAATACATATATTTTGACAATTTTATCTTGAACCGAGAGGTAACAAATTTTGACACATGTTCCATATATATAGTCGTGAAAATTTGGGATTTTTTGTCACTTTCAATTATTATCTTGCCATTTGCGATCAAGCAATCAGATGTTAATAAAAATTACAGAGATTACCGATAATTTTACGCTCATTTGAATAGCAGTAAAATAATTTTCAAGAATCTTTCACTTTTTTCGTTATACATAAAGCATAAACGCTGAAGTGGTTCGGCATGAATTTTCATTATATTTATCTAAAATACATGCATTTTAAGGTTTTTATCTTTTCCGAGAGCTAAAAAATTTTAACACTTTTTCCGTATATATAGTTGTCGATATTTTTCGATTATTTTCAATATTTTTATTGCAATTTCGGTTAAAATAATGGCAGGTTAACGAAAATTGCAGTAGTTATAAAGAATTTCACTCATTGGAGTAGCATTAAGATGATTTTTACACAACGTTCAGTTTTTCAGTGATATAACGAAGAATATATCTTGAAATAATAAGTAGTTTTCAGTAAATGTCAGATATATTAAAACGTATAATTGCAGAAGCAATTTTACATACTCTTTGGCTTCTTCAACATCATAGTGCATATATTTTGAGACTTTTAAAGCTATCTGAGAATTAACATGTCCGATTTCTATTTTTTGTTATTTCAGCGTGAAATTATGGTTCTGTCGTCACTTGGTCAACTTAACGGCGATCTTACCATACATCGTCGGGAAGTATATGGATTATATATTTACATAATTGTTCAAAGTTTCCCTGTATGTCTTTAACTCACACATAGATATTACTCAGTAAAATTGCCAAAATTATGTGTCACTTGGTAAAACGAACATTACTGAATTATTTAAAGCTTTATTTGATCATCAATATAACTTACGGCGAAGAAACATGGCGGCACGTCCTGCTTCCGCCGATATTTTTAATTGAAAAACTTTGCCGCGTTCCTGACACGTTTAATTAGCGCCGGGATATCCGACTGCGACGAAAAAAATTGATAATGCGATTTGGTCGGCGAGAACGAACTACTACTGGCAAATAAATTGCCGGATGACAGCGCGGCCAAAGTTTTAGCCGACCGACAAAAACAACGGCGTCGAACCCGGCCCGTCGCCAACTACGACGACATGGTTGCATCTTAAATCCGATGAATGGTTGATTACGGTCCGGGTTTTTATCCGAATCCGCTGATGCTGAACAATCGTCGCCTCCCCTCGCCCTTCCGCCCTTTATGGACAATTAATTTATCCGCGCCACGGGCGGATAGAGTCGCATTTAACGATGATAAAACGCCCGGTCGAGTGATATAGTAAAACTGGACGAGTAATGCCGTTCGATCCAATCGCACTGCGTCGTTTTGCGCTCTTTTTTGGTTCGTTTATATTTCATTTGTTGTGATGGACGTCCATTATACTCCCGGAGTATTGTAGGATTAATTTTTGTTGTCGTATCTGCATTAAAAACATTTAACGTGAAAAATACAGGCACCAAATCGACGCTAATATTATTTTTATATTTCGAAGTCTTCTGGTCTGGGGAATATAATTTAATTATAACATTATAGTACGTCTAATGATTATATTATGGATGGACTTAAACTACAATTAATTATACAGTCATAATAATTTGTAGGTTAGTGTTCTGTTTTACTAACAGGTTAATTTAAAAGTCCCCGGCGTGACTCATAGATGGGGCTACTAGAATTAAATCCATATACGTTTTAGTTAGCCCTAACCCTTAAAATATGCGTGTATAAATTTGACAGCTGTCGGATCATTAGTTTGTGAATTATAACATTTTGAGTGAAGCAAGTTTTGTTATTGTGCATGGAATAATTTTTATTGACTACTTTGAAAAGGAAGGACAACAGAGACTATTACATAGCGTTATTGGACCGTTTGAAGGACCAAATCTAACACTTGTTCACGATTCCACTATTTGTCAATTTCTTCTTCAGTGTTTTTAATCGAGTTTATACCACACCAAACCGCTTCATATGATGACGGTTTCGTGAATCGGTGAATATAAGATTATCTAATACTTAGTGCAGCTGCAACAGACTGGAAAATATTTTCAATAAAGTTCGCTGAGTCTGGATGTGATAAAGTTAGCATGAAATATATTTTGAAAACATGACAAACCTTCTGAACAAATCGGATATAGCAGGCTTATCGACTAAGTGTTTAAAGTTATTAAAATGGCGCTTAAGGAAAAATACTACCCTACAGTATTTTTGAAGGTCTCACAAGCTCTTATCCATACCATGCTATACCCCTCACAAGACATCTGAGACTATCCAGAAATCGTTTCAGCGAAACCATTGTCCCATGCTGGAGTCGTATGTTTATTATTATCTTTACTTAGTAACGATGGAAAATGTAGAGTTCCGTAGGAAGGGACATTCTTATCATTTAGACCTATTTCGGTTGAAGTTCCTGGTGTAGTGTCTTGGAACCACTCATGTATCTGCTCTACACTACTAATATTCTAACAAAACAACAACACAGTATTTGGAGTATTTGCCGATGATATAATCATTATGGCAAATAGATATTAATGCCTAAGGCTATAGAAAAAGTACTGTTGCCGAATAAATGTTATTGTAACTTTTTTGCAAGCGAATTTCTGTGTTATTAAATATCACGACGACATGGTGAATGCACGTTAAAATATTTTGATATGGATATAAATAAATAAATAAATAAATAAATAAATATATATATATATATATATATACATATATATATATATATAGATATATATATATATATATGTATGTATACAGCCTGTCTGATAGCACAACCAATATGTAGGCAACTGCATTTTGTGATTTTTCCTTTTGTCCAATTGGTACTGGTGGGCTATGTTATCAAATGTCTGCAAAATTCTTCAACATATTACTGACAATGACTAGAGAGTATAATTATTAGAGTTTATAAACCGACCAACGTTCTAAAGCAACAATTTTGATGACGTGCATTGGCGATTTTATTGGACGAGCTATATGCAAATCTTGGGTGTAAAATTGAGGAGAGTAAGACAGTAGTATATTAAAATAAAGGTGTATTGTAGTAGAGAAAATATGTACGTACGTACGTGCTTCAAAAGTTATGTTCTGGTGACATGGGACTGATATGGCAGAGGATGAAGGCAGAGAAAAAAATAGTGGTTGGTGGTAGACAATAATTTAAATGATATTTTTAAACAGTTCTTTTGGTGAATTTAACCTTATATATATGAACAAGAATGTATTCAAAGACTTAGTACTCATTGTTTTAATAGGTAATATACTACAAATAGTGGAAACACCGTGGATAAGACATCGATAAGTAGACAGATCCGACATCATGAAAATTCAGACAATTTCGAATCGTTGTTCCACGCCGATACCCGTTTCTTCCGCTCGAGACCATCATCAATCACCGGAACGTCCGCGTCGGAATACGAACGGTCATCGTCCCTTCCGGGTCCCGTGGATCTGGGCTCTTTAAAGTCAGCGCTGGAGGAGCGGGAGATGGAGGAGGAGACGAAACTAGGACTTCGGAATATTAAGGCCGTTTTTTGTGGAAAACCTCGGCCGAACAAACAGCCACCGGGCCCGACATATTGATTCCTGACGAATAGAGAGGAAAAAAACCATCTTGAATACAAAACATCGGGATCCGGGGGAAGTCGGCGGGGTGGAGGAGGGGCCGGTACATTTTGTCGTGGCCGTTGTCTCCCGTCGGCGTGAGGACAAAGCGTGGCGGGGAGGGAGTCGGGCGGGGTTTTTTTTTTCGGTATGGTGTCGGTTTTTTTTCGGTTAGTTGTCGGGCGATTTAGATGTCGCCGGTAAAGAAGATTAATTAGTTCTTGGCGATTTTTTCCCGTAATTATTCATTATTTGTATGCTAAGGTGGCGGTGGCGGTGGGAGCTGAGGCGTCGAAAGAACCGTTTTTCCCTTCGGGAAAAGGGATCGTCGGAAATAGGTTATGTTTAAGGACTTGCTTCGCGAAGAAAAATGTTGATTCTTTTCGGGATAATCATTATTCATTGTCTAGATAAAGGAATTTCCATTGAGAGGAACCATTAAGGTTTCAAGGCCAGAGACGTCTTAACAGATCAATTGAAAAGTTCTCCGCCTGACACATAGATGACGCTATTAGAATTAAATCCATATATTTTTTAGTTAGCCCTAAGCTTCAAAAGATGCGTGCATAAATTTGACAGCTGTCGAATTATTAGTTTGTGAATTATAGCATTTTGAGTGAAACAACTTTTGTTATTGTGAAAAAAATGGATAAAAAGGAATTTCGCGTGTTGATGAAATATTGCTTTTTGAAGGGAAAAAATACAGTTAAAGCAAAAACATGGCTTGCATTAATATACAATCAATGTGGGTATTTATCTCGTACAATAATATATATTAATCAAATTAAAATAAAGTTAAACTACTAATAAAATTTGATTCCGAGGTCATCGTGCAACTCTTCGTCGGTTAGGTAGCGATAAGTATTGACAACTAATCATAGAGCTTTGTTTCTGATACACTGTTGGCCAAAAGTTTATCATAGTTGAACCCAATAGGTGGAAATTGGCTCTATGATTGACTGATCTTTTTGATTTTAGGTCAATTTGAGAGCATCTTCCGATTAACCAATAGAGTTGCTTGAATTTGAGTCTGATCAGCTCTGATTTTTATCTAACATTATGTTTGTAATTTAATTTATCATCGAGATGAGTGCCGAGGTGATTTTACTTGAGGAATGGGACGTCTGACCAGTGATATAATTAGGATTTTGTCACTTGCCACAACTCTTCTGCCACTTCTCTACCTTTGCTACAGTTTTGTGCTGGTGTATGTTTTGCCATAATAACTGACTGTAATAATTACGAACTCTATTCTGCTGGTAAATTTTTTTATGGCCGTGCCGTTAAAATTACATTGAAAAATAAGATATAACTAAATCCAAGGAAAATATCGCGTAAAACATCTCAGCGGCGATACAAATATTGGATCTAGTTCCCTGGATAGAAATGCCGGCGATTATTTCAAACATTTGAAACGATTATTCGAATTTCTGTGTGATTTATGAACGAAAATAGTTCCCCTTGGTTGGTAAATCTGATTTTTGTATAACATGTCAATTGAAAAGCCCCCGGCCTACCATAGTAAAACACATATTCTTGGCAAAATTAGTATTTTTATATTCAACATAATTCCCTTCAAGGGTGATACACTGATTATAGTGACCGTTCCATTTTTCGATACCATTTTGTACTGTAATTTGCTCTTTTCTTCAAAATAGGCCTCAGTTTCGGCGACCTTCTCTTCATTCGACGAGAATTTTCTCCCAGCGAGCATTCTTTTGAGATCTGAGAACAGGAAATAGTCACTGGGGGTCAGATCTGGAGAATACGATGGATGAGGAAGCAATTCGAAGCCCAATTCATGGATTTTTGCAATCGTTTTTACTGACTTGTGTTATGGTGTACTGTCTTGGTGAAGCAGCACTTTCTTTTTCTTCAAATGCGATTTCGTCCTTCAAACGGTCCAATAACGCTATGTAATAGTCTGTGTTGATAGTCCTTCCCTTTTCAAGGTAGTTAATGAAAATTATTCCATGCGCATCCCAAAATAAAGACGCCATAAACTTGCCAGCCGACTGTTGCGTTTTCCCACGCTTTGGAGCGGGTTCATCGTGTGTAGTCCACTCGGATGACTGTCGATTGGACTTTGGAGTGAAATGATGGAGCTATGTTTCATCCATTGTCACATATAGACGCAAAAACTAGCGATTATTACGTTTGATCATCTTCAGACACTTCTCCGAATCATCAACTCAAAAGAGCAATATTTTATCAACACGCGAAATTTTTTTTTATCCATTTTTTTCACTGTAACAAAGGTTACTTCACTCAAAATGCTTCCCAAACTAATGATCCGACAGCTGTCAAATTTATACAAATATGTTTTGAGGATTAAGGCTAACAAAAAAACATATGGATTTAATTCTAGTAGCGGTATCTATGTGTCAGGCCAGAAACCTTTAAATTCATCTGTTAACACGAGGTTTGCAATTTAATCTATCATCGGGATGGCTGCTGAGGTGTTCAGGTGATTTAACTTGATGAATCGGACATCCATTTTTGTCAATTCCGCCTAACGTAAAGCTAATATGGACAGATTTGGAGCTATTAAGCTCTTTTTTATACTTGACTGCCACTTACCTTTTCTACAGGTCTGTGCAGGTGTATTCTCAGTCATAATATTTGACTGTAATAATGAGGAACTCTTTATGTATCTTTCCTGCTGGTAGATGCTTTTTATGACCGTACAGTTAAAATTACATTGACAAATATGATGATGATAATTAAAACCAAAGAAAATATCGCGTAAAACAATTCAGCGCAGGCACAAATATTGGATCTAGTACTCTGGATAGAAATGCCGGCGATTATTTCAAATATTTGAAAGGATTATTCGAATTTCTGTGTGATTTAGGAACTAAAATATTTCCCCATGCTCGGTAATTAACATTGCTGCCAAAAGGAACGAGCCCTAGCTGGAAGCGCACGTTACGTACGTACGAACTGAAGAGATTTATACTTCATGCGGCGTCTTGGGCAAACATAAAATGTTTCATTTTCCATACCACGTAAATTTCGCGCTGCCATTTTATTACCGAAACCTAAACAAAGAAAAACGGGGAGCGAGTACCTTTTGGCCATTTTATTCCGCGCGCGCTCACACACACACACAGCCACACACACGCGCGGGTCGAATGGGAACGGTTTTTAATCAAGTTATATAATTTTAAAGTGATATATAAATAAAGGAGAGAATAAATAACCGAGTGCGGCAAATATTTGGATTTATCGGCGATATTGGTTCGACAATATCGGGAAAATATAATAGGATAGAATGATCCGTGCGTTGATATCGATGTATATATTTTAATGCACATTTTGATAAATATAATGCCACGGTGCCGGGAACGTTATTCTAAATAGAACAATGGGAATAACAATCAATTATTAATGGTTACGTATTAGTCATGGTTATATTTAAATCGTATATATTATAAATTAGTTGATAGGTGATTCGTTTTTTGAATATTAACTGTTCGTAATATAACTCTAATTTTGTATTTTAGATATGTTGCGTGGCCCTTTTAGTTCTTTGTTTTTTTTCATCATTACGTTGGACAAACAGTAAAAAAACCAAAGTTCTGTACAGGTTAGTCGAAGGATAGGCCGAACATAACCTGAAACCAAATATATTGGTTTATTACTGAATTGACAGTTCAAATGAAAAGTCCCCGGCCTGACACATAGATGGCGCAAGTAGAATTAAATCCATATGACTTTTTAGTTAGCACTAACCCTCAAAAGATGTGTGTATAAATTTGACAGCTGATGCAGCCCATTTCCTTCTCAGTGAGCTCGTCAATAAACAGAAAAGTCGCTTTTGGGGTACTCAGAATCCTAAATTAATTCATGAAACAGCATTGCATCCTCTAAAAACAACTGTATGGTGTGGTATTCATGCTGAAAACATCATTGGTACCTATATTTTTAATAATTACAAAGCTGTTGAGGATCAAAGTTACTTATCTTTTCTTTAAGTAAAATTATAGACAATCAAAAGGTAGCCACGTTGTATTTAATGGTCAGTGTTGAGAGAAAATATCTTAAATTATTAACTCCATAATTCCAATCAAGTTATTCAACATTTATACAAATTCCTATGTATCTTTTGACAATCAACAACAATGTTAATCCTTTGTGGCAGTGAAGCTATTGATAAGGGTGGCAGTGACTTTGTATAGAAGAACAATGTTTCTTTACTATTTTCATCGTAGTTATTTCATGTTTTCTCACCATATGAACCTTGCCTGAACTTCCACAAATATTTCAAAAACAAGATTACAAATCCTTCTTGGTTCATCGCCTCCACCGACCTCACCAATCACCCTAAATTGAGGACGACAAACCAGGGAAAAGGAGCCGTCCCCCCCTAAGAACCGAAAAAAAACGGAAAATCAAAACCGCAGTTAAAAAGCCGTGAAATTTTACCGAGTAGAAAGCGGTGGACGTTAACACCCCTTTTTCCATCGACGAAGAAAAATGAATACAGCTTGCGGATATCGATTTTAAATTGTTTTCACGGGTATTTGCCTTCCTTTGAACCGACGGGACACGCTTTCAAAACTGTGTTTTCTTTCCCACATTTTTTTTGTTTTCCCTCTCTCGGCGGTCCTCCAGGTCCCTCCGGCGGCAAGGGTGATGGGGGGGGGGACTCGCTGTCGGATGTCGAACAGTCGAAGTTGTTTGGTTGTGGCAAAAGCTGTTTACTTAATTTCGTTTTTTTTTCTTCGTCGTCTTCTTTCGCATTTCTCTGTGTATCGCCGAGTAGGAATCCGTTAACAGGAAATATTGGATCGTCGTTCCGGTCAGTGGAGGTTTTCGTTGTATCGGATGATGGTTTCTCGAGGTTTCCAGGATAGTAGAAAATGGTAGAAATCTACTTTTTTTTCGGAAATTGTCAAATAGAGCGAGCGAGCCATTTAATCTGACTGCTACTGACCACCGTGATTATTTCAGACTTTGTCTTATGAAATATATAGATAAATGATACCGAGATCGAAATTACGCCTTTTGGAAAAGGAGCCAAACATCTCTGATCTCTTGAAGAAAACGAAAAGTTGTTCAAAAATCATTATACCACCATTTAATTCAGCGCAGATTCCTTTACAACTTCTGTATTTTGATTAGCTTTTTACTATTTCAATGAAAACGATAGCAAAAATAAGAAAACGGTAAAAAATCGCAAATTTTCACGACTATATATATGAAAACAACATTCACGATATATGTATTGAATGAATACATATACATATACGATACAAAGTGAATATCACTAATTTTTTTAAAATACACTTCTCTGTCTACAACCTAAAAAGTAAAGGCTGTATAAAATCTATTATACCACCATTCGATTCGGCGTAAAATTCTCTATAATATATGCAACTTTCATTAATCTGCGATTACTTGAACAGAAATTACAAGAAAAATATTGAAAATGACAAAAAATCGCAAATTTTCACGACTATGTATATGGAAAAAGTGTCAAAATTTGTTACCTCTCGGATCAAGATAAAACTCTCAAAACATATGTATTTTGGACCGCAACAAACGAATATCCAGGTTAAATTTCTGTAGAGTTTGTGGATTTTAGGATATATGACAAATAGTGATATATACTAAATTTTTACAGATATAATTTTCATTGTACAACCTAAAAAGTAAATGCTGTATAAAATATATTATACCACCATTCGATTCAGCGTAAAATTCTCTATAATATATGCAACTTGCATTAATCTGCGATTACTTGAACAGAAATGACAAGAAAAATACTGAAAATGACAAAAAATCGCAAATTTTCACGACTATGTATATGGAAAAAGTGGCAAAATTTGTTACCTCTCGGATCAAGATAAAACTCTCAAAACATATGTATTTTGGACCGCAACAAACGAATATCCAGGTTAAATTTCTCTAGAATTTGTGGTTTTTAAGATATATGACAAATAGTGATATCTACTAATTTTCTAAAGATATAATTTTCATTGTACAACCTAAAAAGTAAAGGCTGTATAAAATATATTATACCACCATTCGATTCAGCGTAAAATTCTCTATAATATATGCAACTTTCATTAATCTGCGATTACTTGAACAGAAATGACAAGAAAAATACTGAAAATGACAAAAAATCGCAAATTTTCACGACTATGTATATGGAAAAAGTGGCAAAATTTGTTACCTCTCGGATCAAGATAAAACTCTCAAAACATATGTATTTTGGACCGCAACAAACGAATATCCAGGTTAAATTTCTCTAGAATTTGTGGTTTTTAAGATATATGACAAATAGTGATATATACTAAATTTTTACATATATAATTTTCATTGTACAACCTAAAAAGTAAAGGCTGTATAAAATTTATTATACCACCATTCGATTCAGCGTAAAATTCTCTATAATATATGCAACTTTCATTAATCTGCGATTACTTGAACAGAAATGACAAGAAAAATACTGAAAATGACAAAAAATTGCAAATTTTCACGACTATATATATGGAAAAAGTGGCAAAATTTGTTACCTCTCGGATCAAGATAAAACTCTCAAAACATATGTATTTTGGACCGAAACAAACGAATATCCGGGTTAAATTTCTCTAGAGTTTGTGGTTTTTAAGATATATGACAAATAGTGATATCTACTAATTTTCTAAAGATATAATTTTCATTGTACAACCTAAAAAGTAAATGCTGTATAAAATTTATTATACCACCATTCGATTCAGCGTAAAATTCTCTATAATATATGCAACCTTCATTAATCTGCGATTACTTGAACAGAAATGACAAGAAAAATACTGAAAATGACAAAAAATCGCAAACTTTCACGACTATATATATGGAAAAAGTGGCAAAATTTGTTACCTCTCGGATCAAGATAAAACCATCAAAAAATATGTAATTTGAACCAAAACAAACGAATATCCAGGTTAGATTTTTCTAGAGTTTGTGGTTTTTAAGATAAATGACAAATAGTGATATCTACTAATTTTCTAAAGATATAATTTTCATTGTACAACCTAAAAAGTAAAGGCGGTATAAAATTTATTATACCACCATTCGATTCAGCGTAAAATTCTCTATAATATATGCAACTTTCATTAATCTGCGATTACTTGAACAGAAATGACAAGAAAAATACTGAAAATGACAATAAATCGCAAATTTTCACGACTATATATATGGAAAAAGTGGCAAAATTTGTTACCTCTCGGATCAAGATAAAACTCTCAAAACATATGTATTTTGGACCGAAACAAACAAATATCCGGGTTAAATTTCTCTAGAGTTTGTGGTTTTTAAGATATATGACAAATAGTGATATCTACTAATTTTCTAAAGATATAATTTTCATTGTACAACCTAAAAAGTAAATGCTGTATAAAATTTATTATACCACCATTCGATTCAGCGTAAAATTCTCTATAATATATGCAACTTTCATTAATCTGCGATTACTTGAACAGAAATGACAAGAAAAATACTGAAAATGACAAGAAATCGCAAACTTTCACGACTATATATATGGAAAAAGTGGCAAGGTTTGTTACCTCTCGGATCAAGATAAAACCATCAAAACATATGTATTTTGAACCAAAACAAACAAATATCCGGGTTAGATTTTTCTAGAGTTTGTGGTTTTTAAGATAAATGACAAATAGTGATATCTACTAATTTTCTAAAGATATAATTTTCATTGTACAACCTAAAAAGTAAATGCTGTATAAAATTTGTTATACCACCATTCGATTCAGCGTAAAATTCTCTATAATATATGCAACTTTCATTAATCTGCGATTACTTGAACAGAAATGACAAGAAAAATACTGAAAATGACAAGAAATCGCAAACTTTCACGACTATATATATGGAAAAAGTGGCAAGGTTTGTTACCTCTCGGATCAAGATAAAACTCTCAAAACATATGTATTTTGGACCGAAACAAACAAATATCCGGGTTAAATTTCTCTAGAGTTTGTGGTTTTTAAGATATATGACAAATAGTGATATCTACTAATTTTCTAAAGATATAATTTTCATTGTACAACCTAAAAAGTAAATGCTGTATAAAATTTATTATACCACCATTCGATTCAGCGTAAAATTCTCTATAATATATGCAACTTTCATTAATCTGCGATTACTTGAACAGAAATGACAAGAAAAATACTGAAAATGACAAGAAATCGCAAACTTTCACGACTATATATATGGAAAAAGTGGCAAGGTTTGTTACCTCTCGGATCAAGATAAAACCATCAAAACATATGTATTTTGAACCAAAACAAACGAATATCCGGGTTAAATTTCTCTAGAGTTTGTGGTTTTTAAGATAAATGACAAATAGTGATATCTACTAATTTTCTAAAGATATAATTTTCATTGTACAACCTAAAAAGTAAATGCTGTATAAAATTTATTATACCACCATTCGATTCAGCGTAAAATTCTCTATAATATATGCAACTTTCATTAATCTGCGATTACTTGAACAGAAATGACAAGAAAAATACTGAAAATGATAAGAAATCGCAAACTTTCACGACTATATATATGGAAAAAGTGGCAAGGTTTGTTACCTCTCGGATCAAGATAAAACCATCAAAACATATGTATTTTGAACCAAAACAAACAAATATCCGGGTTAGATTTTTCTAGAGTTTGTGGTTTTTAAGATAAATGACAAATAGTGATATCTACTAATTTTCTAAAGATATAATTTTCATTGTACAACCTAAAAAGTAAATGCTGTATAAAATTTATTATACCACCATTCGATTCAGCGTAAAATTCTCTATAATATATGCAACTTTCATTAATCTGCGATTACTTGAACAGAAATGACAAGAAAAATACTGAAAATGATAAGAAATCGCAAACTTTCACGACTATATATATGGAAAAAGTGGCAAGGTTTGTTACCTCTCGGATCAAGATAAAACCATCAAAACATATGTATTTTGAACCAAAACAAACGAATATCCGGGTTAAATTTCTCTAGAGTTTGTGGTTTTTAAGATAAATGACAAATAGTGAACTCTACTAATTTTTTAAATGCCTTTACAAGGACAACAGTAGAAAATCTGATAAGGAATAACCAATCCAGGAACTAGGCTGGGTAAGACCGGATGATCTGGAATGGTCTCTAAGTTGGTCACTGGCCAGTCGGTACGCTTAATGCCGAGGACGGTGGTTCAGAGCCCACGTTAAACTGTAAATCGAGCCCAGATAAACTCCCGTTTGTAGAAAGGAGACTTTAAATTATATTAAATAAAAGATACCAGGCCTTGTGATTATGACATACTCACCGTTGCAGCAAGACAAGCGAGTTTTTATAAGCCGAGGATGGACGAAACTGTATCGATGATGGTATCGCTGCCTAACCAACATCGTTCCTCAGACATGATATGGGAAACATCGCCAGAAAGACGGGAGAGAAGAGTTGTAGAAAATGACGGAAAATATCTTGTTTAGTATATATTTCACCAATACATGCATATTTGAAGTAAAAATGATTAAAATACAAGAAATGTTAGCTAAACTACAAGAAACCCGGGTGCTATGTGTCCGATAGGGCACGTGAAGGGTACTTTGTCGGCCTCCAGTTTGTTACAAAGTTCCCCGTACGGTCGGGGAGGGTGGGGGGTGGAAGAACGAGGTCGTGGTGGCGAGGTCCTCCCATCCATAATGGTCTCGCAAATTAGCCGAAGCATCGTAAAGTAACGGGGCGTAGTCGCGATCAGAATACTAATTAACGAGCGGAAACGCCGGTTATAATTCGTATTTCTCGTACGACTTTCCTCCACTTATTGGAATGCGTAAAGGCGCCGATGAAGATCAACTTTAATAATGTCCCTACCCCCGTAATGATGTGATAATTCTTGCTCCGAGTATTCGCCCGGAACGATTAGACTGAGTCGATTTTCTGGATAATTAAAGGAAAATGCAATATCGAAACTCATTGAGATATTGTCCGCATAAGATTGATAGAGGAAAATAACCCAATATGGGCTATAATTTTATTTTGGGTCAATAGTAAAACATAACTGTTTAAAAATCAACATTTTATTAAAGTAATATTAATCAGTCATATATTTTTAAATAACACAATAACTTTTTAGTATTTTTCTTGATACTAACTATGTATATTCGAAACAGTAGTGACATGATATCAAAACATGGCAATGTTGTAGCAGCAACATTGAGTTTTAGTACATTTGGTTCTGACATACAACAAAATTTTAATCTAAATGAAATGATGAATGTTCTAAATAAAACAAAAACGTTATGTATTATAATTTATTTTAACTTTATAGTACATCTAATGCATATATTATCGAAGAACTAAAAACTACAATTAATTATACAGCCACAAAAATTTATAGATTAGATTTGTTTTATTATATTTATATTGAACTTTTTTCTACACTAGTATATGTTAAGTAATAGGCCCGTTTTTTTTTTTATATAGAGATATCCCCCGAAGGTCTAATCCACCTAATTAACCATTGTCGACAATGCTTCTTTATATAAATCCAGACAGTTTTGGTTTTAATATTCTCTCAGGCTTATTTATAAAAAGCATTTACTTTTTACAGCGTAATATGCCATTAAATATTTCATTTGTATTTACTGATTAGCAATTTCAAATAGTTCGTTCTTTAACATGGTTTCATCAATACTTATTTTATGTACTTTAACCCTTGGACTTAGAGGAAAACACTACTTGTGCACCAGTAATAAAGCCATTCCTATTTCCAGCATGAAGAAGTATACTAACAAAGCCTAATCGATAGTTATTTCAAAGTTTACCTTTTCGATCAACTTTTGTTGTCTTTACACTATATTACTATATTTTTCATGTTTCCCTATGTACCATTCTGAAATATCCATGTCTCATTTAAATATACAAACTGATATAATAATTCATCCTTGATTTTGTTATATGTTTTTAAAAATTGTATTCTTTTAAAAGCAATGTCTGGAAGTTCCATTAAAGCCCTTTATGGGTTATCTTTACATTACTTAATTCCTATATTATCCAACATGGAGGCATGTTCTACATCCCTCAAATATTTCATCTTCTTATTACAGGATATTTATCGGAAACACATAGTTTGACAACTTAATATTGTTGTTACCACATCGTACTTCGTTACTAGTTCACAAAACCTTCAACTTTTTATGGATACTTTTCAGATAAATTCTTTTATTCCCTGAAATAACTATATTAAATTATGTTTTGATTAAGAAAACTACTTACTGTTTTTATACATTTCGTATATTTTATCTCTAACTTCGGCTTCGCACGGGTGCAATGCTGATACTAAATTAAATACACTACAGAAAAAATATGAACGTTGTATATAAAAACATAGCGGCCTCTCCGACATTGCACGGGCATAAAATATATATGCCTATGTCACTCAATGAAAACATGATTAAAATCGATCCAGTATTTTTGGTTCATTCATTACTGCCCTTGGCCTGCACGCATTAAATTTGGAGTAAAACAATTCCTCTTCCCCTATACTTACTATGAAGATTTCCTGCTATCTTTGGAATGTCTAAATTCATACAATTTTTATTACATTACACATTTTTAAACGCAAATTTTAAATTTGTAATATCTCCGAAAATATTTGTTTAATTTACATGCTGTAAGGAACCATATTGATCTATATTAATTGCACATTGTATTTAAGGTACTTAATTCGATAAGGATTAATGCCGTATAGCTTAAAATAGCTTCGTAAATAAGCCATTTTCTCACGTAAAAAGTAAACAATAAAAATGGTTAATGTGGGTTATCTCTAAAAGAAAAACATATACCATCGCGGACTTTTTTGTAGACCTTTTTATGGTGTACAATACTGTAGTACATTAATTTGATCTAACTCATAGGGTTAGGCAGCGTTTTTGCTAATTGCTAAATAAGCCTAAAAAAATAGGTTAATTTACGACATCACGTTAGAAACCTCTAAAATTAGCTATATTGCCTTAGTATATTATGCATGTATTATACATATAAACCTTCCTCTTGAATCACTCTATCTATTGAAAAAAACCGCATCAAAATCCGTTGCGTAGTTTTAAAGATTTAAGCGCACATAGGAATATAGGGACAGAAAAGGCGACTTTGTTTTCATGTAGTGATACAGCTATCAAGCTGATCTATTCATTGCCCGTTTCGCGTAAAAACTGTTTCTTTTGGTTAAATTAAGTTTATATTGTTTTCTTTATTTTTTTGATATGTTTTAGTGACCTTACCTAAAATACTTTGAATAAAAACCGCGGGAATTGGAAATGTATTAAAACAAAGCGTTAAAACAACCTTTGCCGGTTTATATCCCGTAATTATTGTATTTTGAAGAATTTTGCAGACGTTTGACAAATGGACGACTTTTTAGGCTCATTCGGTTAAATGTTCGAACTTTTCAAACAGCATTCTACCTTTTTTTATATAGAATAAGATGAGAAGGAAAACATTGTCTGGCTGTAAAGCGAATTTACAACTTTCGACAGACATTGATGGCCGGCGTTCACTGCTGTTTTGAATAGACTATTGTAAAATTTTTGTATTTTTTTTGATAAACTATATTATCAAAATTGAGCATTACAACAAAATTGCAAAACAGATGTTAAATTTGGAACAGTTGGTCAAATATGGGCTATAAATGTGAATTGAAGTATCTTTTAAGAAGATAATAATCATATAATGCTTATCTAGTAACAAATGAAATAACTTTGGTAGATGTAAGAAATTAATTATTTTACTTGCAGGGATCACATATCCAGGTGTAAAATTCTGAGGCACATTCATTATGAACCCAAAGCCTACACCTCAAACATTTAATCGAGAGTTATTTGCTTTTATTTGGGGAAAAAGTTGCTGGCAGAACATATATTTTGCATCTACAGAGTCAGGGGCTCTTTTTCCTATTATGGTGTCTGGCTCAGTGTCTGAATCAAATCCTTTTTCACCTTTACTGTCTATAACTTTATTGTAGTTTTTGTTTCTTATTTCTAAACTTTTTTTCTGTATTTTGCTTTTCTTTTTCTTGTAGATCTCATCCAAAAGTTGAAAAGAAATGTAGGTTTTGTAAGTGACAGTTGATAGGCTAAGTGGATTTTGCAAGTTGTTACGCTCTGCCAGCATATATGCCATTCTGCGAACATCAGCCCTTGTCAATCAATAAAACTGACTTTACATCGTCAAAACATATTCTACTAAAACATGTTTCAACTGTGTATTTAGCACTGCTATCCTGTCTAATGTTGTGGTAGCCGCTTCTTCAGGTGTAAGCTCAATTTTCAATCTTAAGCATTGCAAAATCCTTCTTGATACTTTGAAAGTTTATACTACTTTTAGGGTACTCATTTTCTTCCCGCGAACCATTTTTTTGCTTTTAACAAGTTGTTCTACATCCTATTTTTTTCTTGGTTCTTTTAAATTTGTCGGTGCCATTCTGAAAAATTGAATAAGCTAACACTACAAACAGAAGTCGGATGTTAGGTCCATCGAATTTAACAGAAGATAGCCGTTTGATGCTTCTTTGTTTATTGTTGAGAATCGTTAGCCTATATTAAAGCATAATCCAACATTTAGTTAGTTTTTTCTAATTAAAAAAAACTGTTTGAAAGCCATTTGGGATCATTTCCTTAATGATGTACATAAAATATTGTATTAATCTAATAATATCGTTAAATAGTTCGAAAATACAGCACTCAGATAGAATTACGTCAGTATTATGTGTATTATTATTATAGTATTATTACCATATGTAAATACATGAACTTGATGCAAATATATTTCAAATATTATGTTATCTATATATAAATATGGTATTTTTTCATCCCGTACTTTTGCAATAAAATTTTCTAATAGAATGGCAGTTATTATTTCCAAATATTTCCCAGGTTTTATTTATTTGGCAAAACATAATTACAACTTTTGCAATTACTAAAATGTGCATATACTTCCGCAGTTAAATATTGAATTTATTCCTATTTATTTGGATTTTGAGCAACAGTATTTAATTTAAAATAGTTCATAAAAGTTTTTATACTATGTTTTCTAATTTTTAAACGACTTCCCATTACTTAAGATAAACTCTGGTTGGTAAAGGGAGACTATTAAATATATTTAAAAAATTTCGAATGCGTATTTTGTAGTAATTATTCTACACTATAACCTACATTATATATTTACGAATTTCGAGACCTTCCTAACTAATTTAATTCCGTCTTTTTTGTTCCAGACTAGTGACACGAAAGGACGAAGTCGACTCTAGCTCATCAACGCCTAAAAAGCCGAAATTCGGTCGCCATCGCCAAGTAAAGAGTGTTTTTCATTCACCTGTTTTCTTTTAACGTTTCCCCCTCCAACCGTCCCCCGAATCACCGGCAACCCTTCAGTGTCCTTTTTTATCTACCGCTTTTTTAATTTTTTAAAGATCGTTTAAATGCAAAGCCTGTAGTTGATTCCGTTCGTTTTTTTTTCGGTCTCTCGCATTCACCTTCGCCCTGTCGTTTCGCTGGAAGTATATCGGGAAAAGATAAACAGGAATACGGCGGGGAAGTCACCTTATCCGTTTATCCTTCGGGTAGGAAGTTAATTGAACTTTTTCGACGGTTATTATTTCTTTATTATTGAGTTTCCTACGGCGGAAACTTTATTTTTTCTTATTAGTGTGGTCCCTTCGTTTTTCCGGCGTGTTTACTCTCTTCTATTTTCTTTCCGCTGCTAACTTTGGTCGTCAGAGGCAGGAGTTTCGCTGTTTATTTACCATTATCAAGTCAATTTAGGAGTTCGAAGTATTGTTAAGTATACATTTTGAATAGACAAAACAACTATATGTATTTTGTGTTCATAATGAACGATTTTCATCAGAAACATATATTTCATGACATTTTTCATAGCCTACATAGTATTATACTATCTTTCTGGCTTCAAATAGGCACATAAAATACCGGTCAGTGACAAATGAAATAATTCTGTGACTACTTTGAAAGTTTTTTATAGTATTAATACCAAACATGATTTATATTAATATGGCTTTAATATATTTCCCATATATTGGTTGAGTTTTCTACGTTAGATATTCTATTTTTTCTTATTAGTATAGTCATCTCCTTTTACAAAAGTATTTACTGTCTTTTCCTTTCATTTTACTTGTAACTTTGGTCTTGAGGCATTTTCTTATTTATTTACCGTTATCAAGTCAAACTAAGAGTTTGAACTATTGTTAAGTATACATCTTGAATAAACAAAATATAGATCTATATTTCGTGTATATTTTGAAGCATTTTGTAATAAATAATAAGAATAAGTGAAATAATAAGAATGGTTAAGTATAACAAAAGTTATTTTCTTTATCATAAACAATTGTGGGACTATTTTGAATATATATTGTTGACTTCATACATTCTAATAGATCCAAAAATTCTAACTATCTTGGTTAAGTAGCCTTAGGCCATAACATACCGATAAGGATACTATATGAAAAAAATTGAGTTGTACAGGTCAGTAACTACACAGTATTGGTAATCGTATCATATACATTGTGTCAAAATGGGTAATTCCTGCTTCATATGAATCATTTTATTTAGCTATTCCGACAAAATTCTTGATGGTATTGAATTGAAAAATTGAAAATCCCCGTGGTATTGAAATAGTCACATCATCAGATTTGGTACCGTGTGACTTTTTCTGGTTTTAACTGAGTCAATAAATTTCTAAGGGAAAGTATGTATTTTCCCATGCATTATGACAGAATATAGAATTTATTAGAATAAAATAGAATTACTTTTTCCTTTAAATAGAATTACTAAAGTTACAAGAAAAGTGAGAACATGAACGAAATATATATCTCAAAGGTTATTTCGTGGTATATAAAAAAATGTTTTTCATGTCACAGAATTAGAATTACTTTTTTCCTACTCGATAATAACGGAAAAGTAAGTGAAGTGGCTTGGAGCTTTGCGGCGTTTATTATTTTTTATAATTAAATTTCCGATATTGAAAAATTTGTTTTCGTTCTTGTTATTCTCCCGCCCTCGTTCTTGGGGGTTTTTACTTTACTCCTGTCGTTCCTCGATATTTTTTTTATACTAGACGTATTGTTACCTTCAAGAATATTCTTGTATTGTTCCTATTTCCTGAAATAATGCACATAATATTTCTTGTTGTTTAAAGAGAACAGGTTGAATCAGTAGACTAAACTATCTCAACCGGTCAACACTTATAACAATCGAAACTACAGTTGAATGTTAGTGTACTGAGAACTACACAGTGGGTCAGAATGATGTCGAACGGACAAAAATCGAGGTGTTTTGTATATCGTATCCACCGGGACGACACGGCAGGCGTTCTTGGTGGCGATCGAGACTAGATAATCGGGTCAAGCTGGCGGTTACGATGAAACTGTGGAAGGTCTTGGCTAGGAACAGTCACGTCTACACCAATGGAGTAAGCCAAGTGGTTCCGATAGTCAAGGCTCATAAAGTACCCACCATCGAATTACACGGTAAGTTATTTTGTAGTTTGTAGTTATTATGTTGTATATTGCACACTAAACTGATATGGAGAAATAAAATAATGTACTTCATGTTTAATTAAATGTTTCTATTCCAAATAAATATACTTGGGCAGCTTTTAATACAATATTAAGTGTGGTAATTCAAAATATCAATGCAAATAACATGTTAAACAACCTAACTAATATAAAATAATAGAACAAAAATGTTGTTTAGAAATATGGTTTATTTTAACATTATGGAATATCTAATACATATATTATCAAACGACTTAAAACTACAATTAATTATACAGTCATAATAATTTGTAGGTTAGTGTTATGTTTTACTGTATTTAGATTCAACTCTTCTCTACAGTACCTATGAGGTTGAGATCTAGACGCGTTTTTTATGTAGTGGCAACCTCTTACATTTATTAGAAAGCATATTTACCTGTTTACGTTTAGTTTTTGTTTCCTTCGGTGCTGTGTTTCCTTGTCATGTCATTTTGATATCATGGTATTTGTCATTATTTTATTCTATTACTACCTGTGTACATTTTTCTTGATACTGTTTGATTTATTGAGACACTATTCACGTCAATAATTGAACTGTCAATTTCCAATCTATCTATCACTTTTTGCCAATTTCACCATTTGTCAACTTCTTATTTTGCATGATTGATGAGTCCAATCAGACTGTGTGTGTGTGTGAAAGTGTTATTGTAGACAATAGTCTTTTTCACATATCCAAACATGATAGATTATTCCCCAACATATCCGGATTTGGCGTATGCGCACTCTCCAGCATATCATAATTCATAGAAAAGAATAAACTATATGAAACTATATTGTCTTTCTTTTCTAACGGCCAACGGTCCATTCTTTTCGAGGTGATCGGTACTGTCGATTAAATGAAAACAACAAACAAATATATAATATCTATATTTTGTGCTACATTAACATTTGTTTTATTTATTTAGTTATTTAAATTGTTGTGTTAGTCTTGGTGGTCTAACATACATTGCTTTTAAAATATGAAAGAACAAAGGTAAGTGCAGAATGTAAGGTTCAATTTTTAGAAGTTATAAAATCCATACAACATCAATTTGATTTATAGTGGGAATATTAGCTGCCAAAATTGCCAAGTCATTAATGAGGTTTGTATATCAAGAATAGTAGAAAAAACTGTAATAACTGGTAATAATTAGACCTTTATTTTAAACATAATATATTTTAGTAATAATTTAAATTTTTTTATAGCTAATATTTAGCTAGAATTTGTTGAGAGTAAAAGTCGAAGAATGTGAAATTCAGAGAATCAGAAGAAGAAATTAGACAGCATTTTGCTAAGATATGGAACAGTGTACAGTGTACCTTTAAAATAATTAAATTTACTAACAAAAGTAGACCTGGATCAAGTAACCAAAATATAAATCTATCAATGACACCCTAGTGATCTAGTGACAAGGAAAATACAATGCATTATTATATAAGAGTATAGGTAAATAAATAATTGTTTTGTGAATATAATGATGTATTGACTGAGATGTCTTTCAGTTTTAAACCACTATCATCCATTCGTTTTAGGCTAGGAAATGCACAATATGTTAATCGAAAGCTCGAGGTAGTCAGTTTGATAATGGGATTTGTGGATCAAAAATAGCAGCGATAATATTTAGAGATTTTTAGGAAAATTGTACTGCTTTCATATATAGTGGTGGCTATTTCGTTTCATTTTAACTATATTGGCTGTGTTTGATTTAAACGATTTCAGTCTTTTTATGATAATGTTTATTTATATGGTTCTTGGAATTCTGGTTAATTGTTGAAATATGTAAATTTATTTAAATATTGTGTTTTTAGTTTGTGTTATGCAGTGCTGGGAAGGAATAGTTAAGGGAATGATGGGTAGAGTAACGGGTGAGGGGAAGCATAGTAATAGGTACTCTATTCCTAAGAAAGTAAATTACAAAAAGGCAATTAAATATTTTATTCTTATTTATCGAATAACAGCTTGAAATAGTTCACACATTAACACGGTATCTTAGGAAGCTGTGTTTTGCAAGCCATTCAATAATTCCAATCATTTTCCATTCATTTGCGGAAGATTGATAGATAGAATGATGTATTTTTTGATCTGATTGCGACTTGTTCATAGAGATATCAGGGTAAGCAAGAAGTATGTATGTGTAGTTCTTCCACTAAATGCGTTAATGATGTTGGAAATGGTTTATGGATGAAACTGTTAACTTTCACTCTACTAACATTTTAGGATAAAAGATTAACGAAACCCAACAATATCCGATAAATTGCGATGGCGAGTACACCTAACCCGAACATATAGCGACTGTTCCGCCAGCTGGATCTCGTAAAGTCATTTCTCGCTAAATTTTACGAGGCAAGATGCTTTCCTTTAAAGAGCCCGAAGCGTCTTAGATTACGAAATCAGAGACGCGTTAACATCATCCACCGGACGTGGTAAATCAAATTTTCCACCGGTACCGTGGACCTGGCCCGCTCTTTAAACTAAATTTACCCCGACGGCGACCGATAGAAAACGAACAAACATCCCGGGAAATCATGTACGATTTATGGTGGTGAAGCGTCATGCACTACATTGAAAATCAGTTGGCTTTTTTGTTTATTTAAAATATTGGTCAGTTCTTCACACTTTGCCGGTCAAAAGGACAGTTTCTCTTTTGAGCTAAACCATTCACGGATTCGAAATTTGCGAATAATGAAAAGGTGGTAGTCGGATAGAGTCAGGTCTGGAGAGTATGACGTGGGCTCATCCCATCAAAGCGTTTAAATGACACATTTTATCCACCGGAGCGACTGGTGTTTCTGTATGAGACTGTATCATGCTGCAGTATCACCTGATCGTGTCTTTGATGGTATTATGGACGTTTTTCGATCAATACACAATTCAAATTGATCATTCGTTTTCGGTAGCGTTAACTATTAAGTGTTTTTACAGGTTTCAATAGTTTATAACATATAGTGTCAATCTAGCCCCATTAGATACAGAAGTCTTCTCACCAAACGAAAAAAGAAAGCATGATGAGGTGATAGCCATGATTTTTACCACTTTAAATTTTTTAAATTAATCTATTTTTGTCACCCTATTACTATTATATGCAGACATTTCGTACTTTCATACTTTTGAAGCGGAATTTTCCAATTTCCTGTCATTAAATTGACGTGGGACCCATCTTTTCATCTTTCGGGTCATTCCCATCGATTGTAGTCGTCTACAAACTGCGATTCAAAGACGAACATAACTTGTGTAGTTTTGTGGTTAGTGTCATTGAAATGAAAACATGTATGTAACATAGCTTAATATTCATTTGGCTGGAAATAACAGCGAGATACTTGGAATATAGAATATGCTAAAAATTATTTAGAAAAATAGAGTCATACAGTAATAGATATAAAACTTAATAGGTGTTTTTGGGGAAAAATCTCCCAACGTTCAATATCCAGATGATACTGTAAATATAATACTTAATTAAATTTTTAACATAACAGTTGAGGGACTCATTTATTCATTCATCATTCTAATATATCCAAAAAATCTAAACTATCTTGGTTAAGTAACCTTATGCATTGTACTAAATATACTTCTTTATATAAATTAATAAGCATATTTTTAAAATGCAATGCAGTTTGACAGTTCTTGTAGTTACAGTACTTTCATGTTTTTGACATTGTGTTATTTGAACGCATTTTAGGTTTATACTCTGGCCGATAATTTTACATTTTAACTTTACCTGTTAAAAGGCGAAAAAGGTGAAAAAATGGGTACCTAAAAAAACTGCATATATATCTATATATATGTATATATATATATATATATATATATATATATATATATATATATATATATATATATATATATATATATATATATATATAGAGAGAGAGAGAGAGAGAGAGAGAGAGAGAGAGAGTGAAACAGTAAAAAGAAGCTAAAAGCACTGTTCTTTATTTTGTATTCAGAAAATACCACCCAAGATAAAACCAAAAGCACCATAGAAATGAAACTAACCGATCAAGTGCTTTCACAGTTCTTAGCA
Source organism: Rhynchophorus ferrugineus (assembly GCF_030347505.1). Lineage (NCBI taxonomy): Eukaryota > Metazoa > Arthropoda > Insecta > Coleoptera > Curculionidae > Rhynchophorus > Rhynchophorus ferrugineus. Next base: position 1,531,049 of record NW_027472586.1, read on the forward strand.
TGGACATATAGATAGAACATATAGATAGATATTGACTCCGTGAAACCTTTCCCAAAATTGCCTATAATGATAAATCTTCTTTCTGATCTCTTTCTGTAAATAGAGTTGTTAAATTATGCTATCTTATAGGTACTATTATCCACAGTCGATAGCCGTTCTGGGTTCGATGCTTCCCATCCAATGATATTTTAACATAAACTAAATTCATAATTCTAAAGAATTAAACTAAATTAACATGCTTTTTATTTTTTCTGAGCAACTAGGACCATATTTATAATATTTATATAGGAAGTTTTAAACGGTCACCCACTGAATACTTATCCACCACTGAAACACTTCTCCTCTTATCAGTTTCCAGTAATAACTCGAGGAACAGAGACAGTAAACATAAAAATCAATGAAACGAAGCCGGAATATCGCAACAGTACAGACTCCTTTTCCTGGAATATTCTTAAGTTGCCCGTTTTTTATGCTCCCTGCCACGTCTTACCCACTTTACCTCGGAATCACCCGATTTTACGGCCTTGATAAGATGACGATAACCCTTTTTAACCGCTCGACGTTTCCTCGTCTTCATTCTTCTGCATGTCGTATCCATTGAACATTACTTTATCAGAGAAAATATTTATTTACAGTTTATTTAACAACTTCTATTATCGCGTTATGGGTATTGGTTATTTCATTGGGCATTTTGGGTGAATTTTTTAGCAGATTAGGTGGAAATATTAGTTTTTGTTATTATATTGTGTAGTTTAGTATTTTCTATAGATGATATTGGTACCAAGTTAGTTTAACTAAATATATTGAGTGTTGAACATGCATAGCAATTTGCAGCAGATGATGTTTCTAATATATTAGTCAAAATAACAGAACTAATACAAAATTTTTAACCACATTAAATGTTGATGTTATTTCGGTCCCATATGTTTCGAAATAACGTTTACTAGAATTGCCTTCGCGTTTAAACAATATAAATCCGATCAATTTTCACCTTTTTTGATACACAAACATATATATGGTCGGTTCAAAGTTATTTTGTACATACGTCACTTAAACTTGTGACGTCTAAACGTCGCAATGTTGCCGCATCAACTCTGAATTTTAGTTCTGTTTGGCTTTCACATACAATTCTAATCTAAATAAAATAATTGAACAAAAATGTGGTCAAATATAATTTATTTTAACATTATAATACATCTAAAAACTATAGTTAATTATATAGCTACAATAGTTTATAGGTTGGAGTTATAACATTTTATCACTATTGCTTTCAAGAATTTTGCTTGACGACCGGACGACATTGACTGGCTCATTAGTTTACGTTTTCGAACTAATCAGACAGCATAGTGTCTCTTTTTAGCTAGAATAAAATGAGAAGGAAAATATTGTTTGATTCTTAAACTAATTTACATTAAACATTTTGATGACTTATGTACAAAAAATTTTTGAATAGTCTATATGCCAAAATGGATATCGGTTTATATGGGAACATTATTTTTCAGAGGAAATATACATTTATAATCCATTTAACTTTCGTATTTTATCCATTATTGGTAATATTATCATATCATATCATATTACATTGTATAAGCGATTATTATTTAAATTAAAATTTCTATTTTTTACTCAAAATTTACACCAAAGTTTAAAATTCGTGGCAATTTGTAGAAGATAGCGTAAGCTATTACGACATATTTCTGTACCAACATCATTGTGTTTCAACACCCCAAAGAAAGTAAAAATAATATTTCTGAAGAAGAGAAATTACATCTAATATATTGTTCAATATATCAGAACGTTTATACACAATTTTAAACCATATTAAATGATTATGTTATTTTAATTCCATTTATTTCGACATAATGTTTGTTGTATTAATTTCGCGCCTGAAAAATTCATATCATATTACATTGTATTTGCGATTATTATTTAAATTAAAATTTCTATTTTGTTAATCAAACCCAAATTATTATATTTATGGTTTTAACATGTTTTTTTTTAACAAAATGGATGTATTTTTTCGGATAGTGATTTCGATTTATTCTAAAATATAATACATTTTCTTTATATAAACACTTTAATTTCCCATGCGTTATATTTAGTGTCTGTTCCCTTTTGTTTCATGCACAGATTCACTTCCTTTCTTTTGAAGAACTTCTCGGATACATTAATCCTAGATTTCCTTTGATTTTTCCCCATTTTCTAGTATATGTCTAGTATCCTTCATACGCTGTTAGTGCTCTCACTGAATTATTGAGTATTTTCTTGCTTCTTTACTTCTCATCATGTCTATTTTTGTTGCACTCTAGACTTTTCTGAGGAATCTCATGTTGACTTCTTGTATATAACTTTCTACATTTCCATTTCACTTTTCCTTGATATTTCCTTTTTGTTAATGAATTTGTTACTTATAATGAAGTACAAATTCACGATCTTTCCATTTTTAGATATTTATTGAATTAAAAAGTATAAAACAGAAATCGACTGTGTTGGAAATGATTATATATAACAGGTCAATTGAGTCCCCCGCCTGACATATAGATGGCGCTACTAGAATTAAATACATATATATTTTAGTTAGCTCTAACCCCAAAAAGATGCGTGTATGACTTTGGCAGCTGTTGGATCATTAGTTTGTAAATTATAGCATGAGTGAAGCAACTTTTGATATTGTGAAAAAATAATGGATAAAAAGGAATTTCGCGTGTTGATAAAATATGGCTTTTTGAAGGGAAAAATACAGTTGAAGCAAAAACTTGGTTTGATACCGTGCTTCCGGACATTGTTCCAGGAAAATCAACCATCAAGGTTTGTTATATTAAGTTTAGATGTGGTGAAATGAGCACCGAAGACGGTGAATCGAATGCAGTGGACGCCCAAAAGAGATTGTTACCGTCAAAACATTACAAAATGAATTTGATTGACCGTAAATTGAAATTGAAAGAAATAGCAGATACTCTAATGATGTCAACTGAACATATACTTGCATCATATCATTCACTAATATTTGGGTATGAGAAAGCTCTGTGCAAACTGGGTGCTGCACGAGCTCAGTTTTGGCCAAAAACAACGACGAGTTGATAATTCGGAGCAGTGTTTGAAGATGGACAGCCATCCGAGTGGACTGCGCACGATGAACCCGCTCCAAAACGTGGAAAAACGCAACAGTCGGCTGGCAAGGTTATGGCATCGGTATTTTGGGATGCGCATGGAATAATTTTCATTAACTACCTTGAAAAAGGAAGGACCATCAACAGTGACTATTACACAGCGTTATTGGACCGTCTGAAGGGCGAAATTGCCGAAAAACAGCCGCATTTGAAGAAAAAGAAAGTGCTGCCTCGCCAAGACAATGCACTCTGTCATAAGTCACTGAAAACGATGGCAAAAATCCATCTATCCACCGTATTCTTCAGATCTAACCACCAGCGACTATTTCTTCTTCTCAGGTCTCAAAAGAATGCTCGGTGGGAAGAAATTTTCGTCGAATGCGGAGGTGATCGCCGAAACTGAGGCCTATTTAGAAGCAAAGGGCAAATCGTACTACAAAAATGGTATCGAAAAGTTGGAGGATCCCTATAATCAGTGTATCACCCTTGAAGGGAATTATGTTGAATAAAAAAAAAAACTAATTTTGCCAAATAAATGTGTTTTACTATTGTACGCCGGGGACTTTTCAACTGACCTGTTATTAGACTAACTGTATACGCAATAGCCTAAATGATGTTTAATGCAATGTCTTCAGCTGACAACTGTTAAAAGAGCCCAGTGCTCTAGTCCAAAAGTTGATTCGAATTTGTAATCATATTTGCAACAACTATGTGTTCGTTATTTTTTATCCATGAAACAAACTGACAAAACCGAGCACTGTAAAAAAAATTAAAAGAAATTTGATGTTAAACCGTTGTGTCACTATGGAGAACAGTTTTGTCAAGTTAGCAAGAAAAAGAATTTTGTTAATCATTTTATAGAGGCTTATATATAGAGAATTAAAATATTTTACTGGATAAAATTGATTCCCCAACAAAAATCAATAGAACCTCTGTATTAAGATGAATAAAAAAAGATCCAGTAAAGGTCTGCTGTTAATGGCCACCGAATATTACTCGCCGAATCGTCGGCTAATCCAGATATAATGGACAGGCCAAATATGGCCAAATTTAATTGCTCTTTTCGAAAACATATTCGTTCGAGAGTACGTTTCTTTCCAACGCGTGGGTGCAAATAATCCCGGATTATCCCTAATGGATTTGGTAAACTGATCCAACTGTTAACGGGCAGAAAATTTGAAGCCGCACATCCCCCATGTTGCCCCTATCATAACCCCCTCGGTGGGGGGTACCGAGGGAGGACGGTGAGGGAAAAATAAACGATTCCCGATTTCAAATGGGGGACGCAGCGCTGTCAGTTGAATGTTTACGACACAGTTTGTTTGTTTCAGGATGTTTTGTTATCTTTTCTTGTTTGTTTTTATATACTACATGGTTTTTTTGGTGAATGGTATTCGTTAATCATCAAAAGCTCGACTAAAAAACAAGGATCAGGATATTGCAGTGGAAGTAAATCGACTCCATATGAACATTACAGGTTTTCTCACAGTGGCATGGAATCGAAGAGTTTAAATTTTCAGTTAAGGGCGTCTACATCAGATCATTCTACAAGAAACCACATTGAACATGTTCAAGTAATGTTATATGTGCGAATAATATCTATATACTCGTTCAAAATATGGGATTTTTGTCACTTTAATATTCTTCACTGTCGTTTGGTGGTATAATAATTTTCATACAACATTTACTTTTTAGGTTGTGCAATGAAAATTATATTTTCAAAAAATTATTAGTTTTCACTATTTGTCGTATATCTTCAAAAACCATAAACTCTAGAGAAATTTAACCCAGATTTTCGTTTATTTTGGATCAAAATACATATATTTTGATAGTTTTATCTTGATCCGAGAGGTAAAAAATTTTACCACTATTTCCATATATATAGTCGTAAAAATTTACAATTTTCTGTCATTTTCAATATTTTTCTTGTCATTTCTGTTCAAGTAATCGCAGATTAATGAAATTTTCATATATTATAGAGAATTTTACACTGAATCGAATGGTGGTATAATATTTTTCATACAACATTTACTTTTTAGGTTGTATAATGAAAATTATATTTTCAAAAAATTAGTAGATTTCACTCTTTGTCGTATATCTTAAAAACCATAAACTCTAGAGAAATTTAACCCAGATTTTCGTTTATTTTGGATCAAAATACATATGTTTTCATAGTTTTACCTTGATCCGAGAGGTAAAAAATTTTACCATTATTTCCATATATATAGTCGTGAAAATTTACAATTTTTTGTCATTTTCAATATTTTTCTTGTCATTTCTGTTCAAGTAATTGCAGATTAATGAAAGTTGCATGTATTATAGAGAATTTTACGCTGAATCGAATGGTGATATAATAATTTTCATACAATATTTACTTTTTAGGTTGTACAATAAAAATTATATTTTCAAAAAACTAGTAGTTTTCACTATTTGTCGTATATCTTCAAAAACCATAAACTCTAGAGAAATTTAACCTAGATTTTCGTTTGTTTTGGATCAAAATACATATATTTTGATAGTTTTATCTTGATCCGAGAGGTAAAAAATTTTACCACTATTTCCATATATATAGTCGTGAAAATTTACAATTTTTTGTCATTTTCAATATTTTTCTTGTCATTTCTGTTCAAGTAATCGCAGATTAATGAAAGTTGCATATATTATAGAGAATTTTACGCTGAATCGAATGGTGGTGTAATAATTTTCATACAACATTTACTTTTTAGGTTGTACAATGAAAATTATATTTTCAAAAAATTATTGGTTTTCACTATTTGTCGTATATCTTAAAAACCATAAATTCTAGAGAAATTTAACCTAGATTTTCGTTTGTTTTGGATCAAAATACATATATTTTGATAGTTTTATCTTGATCCGAGAGGTAAAAAATTTTATCACTATTTCCATATATATAGTCATGAAAATTTACAATTTTTTGTCATTTTCAATATTTTTCTTGTCATTTCTGTTCAAGTAATCGCAGATTAATGAAAGTTGCATATATTATAGAGAATTTTACGCTGAATCGAATAGTGGTATAATAATTTTCATACAATATTTACTTTTTAGGTTGTACAATAAAAATTATATTTTCAAAAAACTAGTAGTTTTCACTATTTGTCGTATATCTTAAAAACCATAATACTCTAGAGAAATTTAACATAGATTTTCGTTTGTTTTGGTCCAAATTACATATGTTTTCATAGTTTTATCTTGATCCGAGAGGTAAAAATTTCTACCACTATTTCCATATATATAGTCGTGAAAATTTGCGATTTTTTATCATTTTCAATATTTTTCTTGTCATTTCTGTTCAAGTAATCGCAGATTAATGAAATTTTCATATATTATAGACAATTTTCCGCTGAATCGAATGGTGGTATAATCATTTTCATACATTTACATTTTAGGTTGTATAATGAAAATTATATTTTCAAAAAATTAGTAGATTTCACTCTTTGTCGTATATCTTAAAAATCATAAACTCTACAGATATTTAACCTAGATTTTCGTTTGTTTTGGTCCAAATTATATATGTTTTGAGAGTTTTATCTTGATCGTGCAAATTTGCGTGTTTTTGCCATTTTCAATATTTTTCTTGTCATTTCAGTTCAAGTAATCACAGGGTAATGAACGTTGCACCGATTATAGAGAATTTTACATTGAATCGAATGGTAGTTTAGGACAGGTTAGGAACACCTGATATAGATCACATATCGAATTTCTCTCATTTAAAAATAAAATAAACAAACAGTTTAGAAGATAGGACAGCCCAGTGAGCTATTTTCTTGAAACCGCTTGCTAAATCATTGAGAAGTAAGGAGATTTTACTATTTTCATTCTCACTAATTCTTAAAAGTCAGATTCTATAGCAGGAATGATAAAAACCTGTTTTATATCATTACCGAAATTCCGATTTTATTTGGGATTGTAATCTTGTTGAAACCCTGGAGGCATCTGCTCGATACTGGGGCGCGTTACAGCCCCCTCACCCCACCGCCATCGCGAAAATGTATGTATAATCATACGACGGCAAAATAAAAGGCGAGAGAACACGATTTTTCCGCCCGTGCATGGCCGAAGTGCTACGCCATAAGGCCGAAAACCGACCACACGAAAATAAATCACACGGATCCCGCTTTTTTCCCTCCTCGTATTTACAATTTGGACGTATCCCCGACGCCGAGAATAGCTCCCGATGACGGCACGACGCCTATTTCTGGCGGCGGCACCCCTCGCATCTCTCGCGCCAGCACCAGAATGATTTCATCTGATGAGTACGTTTCATTTTCGATATTATTCCGTTTTTCACCCGCCCGTCTCGTCCCGTTCGGTTCATCCCCGTGCCTCCCTTCGCTTCTTCTCTTCTCCCACGAACGATTTGAGTTCGTCCTTGGCATTTACGAGATGTACTCTCGTAGCTGATGGCCGACGGCACACCAGATGGGGTTAGAAGCTTCTTTAATTTCGTCGCTTCTTTTTTTTACCTAATTCGTACAAACATTCGGGATCTGAATCAATTTTTTTTAATCAGATCTATAATGTTATTTTAGGGGATTTACAACAGATAGTGTTAGTCGTAATTAACTTCATGTTAAACCTCACTTTATAGTGTGTACCAATTCGTGGAAGTGTGAACAAAATAATTTTTCGGTATGTTGAAATTGTCTAAATTTGTACCGAGCAAATCGCATTTGTGGGAAGTTACTTTTTTACTAGAGTTTGAAGAAAAATGCTGCTGAAGGCCATTTACGAGATGTACTCTCGTAGCTGATAGCCGACGGCACACCAGATGAGGTTAGAAGCTTCTTTAATTTCGTCGCTTCTTATTTTTACCTAATTCATACAAAAATTCGGAATTTGAATCAATTTTTTTTTATCAGATCTATAATGTTATTTTAGGGGATCTACAACAGATAGTGTTAGTCGTAATTAACTTTATGTTAAACCTCACTTTATAGTGTGTACCAATTCGTCGAAGTGCGAACAAAATAATTTTTCGGTATGTTGAAATTGTCTAAATTTGTACCGAGCAAATCGCATTTGTGGGAAGTTACTTTTTTACTAGAGTTTGAAGAAAAATGCTGCTGAAGGCCATTGAATGCTATATGAAACTCGTGCTAATCATGCTCCATCGACTTCAAGTGTGAATACTGGTTTTGACGTTTTAAAAGTGGCGATAAAGTGGCAATTGTGAGACCGAAGACAAAGTTCTAGACTGCCAAAAAGATAGGAAGGCTATGTCCAAATCCTCATTAATATATTAGGTTACTCCATTAAATCTTCAATGAAGATCGCTACTGACTAAAATTGACGCGTTTTAAGCGAAAACGGCCGAAATACGGGCAAAGACACAACAGTGTTGTTCTTCAGCATGATAACGCTCGATCATATGCTGTAGAACCGATGAAAACATACTTGGAAACATTAAAATAGGGAGTGCTACGAGACACGATTTGTGACCTGTCTGAACGGCGCTTCTCTTCTTATGAATATGCCAAAATATGGGCCGTTTCGTGGGCAGCCTTAAAAGGTACTTCGTTCATTCTAGATGGAATCCGAAATTTACCTGAGAGATGAGAAAAAATAGCGGTTACCAATGGACAATACCTTCAATAAAGTACAATTTACCAATTTTTAGACCTGATCTACATAAGTTATAACATATGAAAGGGTCTAGAACAACAAAACTATTAATATATATTGAAAGGTTAGCTATGAATGTTGAACTACTTGAATTAAAAGTGGTAATAGCACTAACAGTTCTAAGTTCTAGAGCAATTTAATATGGATTTTAGTTTGTTTTGCCCCAAAATACATATACTTTTAGTCATCATTTCTGGTCAAGTAATCGCAGATTAATGAAAGTTGCATATATTATAGAGAATTTTACGCTGAATCAAATGGTGGTATAATAATTTTCATACAACATTTACTGTTTAGGTTGTACAATGAAAATTATATCTTTAGAAAATTAGTAGATATCACTATTTGTCATATATCTTAAAAACCACAAACTCTAGAGAAATTTAACCCGGATATTCGTTTGTTTCGGTCCAAAATACATATGTTTTGAGAGTTTTATCTTGATCCGAGAGGTAAAAAATTTTGCCACTTTTTCCATATATATAGTCGTGAAAATTTACAATTTTTTGTCATTTTCAATATTTTTCTTGTCATTTCTGTTCAAGTAATCGTAGATTAATGAAAGTTGCATATATTATAGAGAATTTTACGCTGAATCGAATGGTTGTATAATAATTTTCATACAACATTTACTTTTTAGGTTGTACAATAAAAATTATATTTTCAAAAAACTAGTAGTTTTCACTATTTGTCGTATATCTTATAAACCATAAACTCTAGAGAAATTTAACCTAGTTTTTCGTTTGTCTTGGTTCAAAATACATATGTTTTGATAGTTTTATCTTGATCCGAGAGGTAAAAAATTTTGCCACTTTTTCCATATATATAGTCATGAAAATTTGCGATTTTTTGTCATTTTCAATATTTTTCTTGTCATTTCTGTTCATGTAATCGCAGATTAATGAAAGTTGCATATATTATAGAGAATTTTACGCTGAATCGAATGGTGGTATAATAATTTTCATACAACATTTACTTTTTAGGTTGTACAATGAAAATTATATCTTTAGAAAATTAGTAGATATCACTATTTGTCATATATCTTAAAAACCACAAACTCTACAGAAATTTAACCCGGATATTCGTTTGTTTCGGTCCAAAATACATATGTTTTGAGAGTTTTATCTTGATCCGAGAGGTAAAAAATTTTGCCACTTTTTCCATATTATAGTCGTGAAAATTTGCGATTTTTTGTCATTTTCAATATTTTTCTTGTCATTTCTGTTCAAGTAATCCTTATAACATATGAAAGGGTTTAGAACAATAAAATTATTAATATATATTGAAAGGTTTGCTATGAATGTTGAGTTAGTTGAATTGAAAGTGGTAATAGTACTAGCAGTTCTAAGTTCTAGAGCAATTTAATATGGATTTTAGTTTGTTTTGCCCCAAAATACATATACTTTTGGAGTTTTATCTTCCATGTCCATTCTTCCTAACATCGGTTAATGTCAATTATCTTGAAAACAATAACTTCCAGAGTAACTTAACATAGATTTTTGTTCTTTTCACCTCAACGTACGTACAATTCAAATGTTTTCTCTTTATCTGAGGGGTTAAAAAAATGTACACTTTTTTCCATACATATAGTCGTGAAATTTGTCGATTTTATGCCATTTTCTTATTTATTACTGCCATTTCTATTCGAATAATAGCAGGTTAATGAAATATATAGGAATTATACATATGTAATTATACATTTTCAAAAATTAGTTATTTTCGGATTATATCACATATCTTAAAAATTATAAGTTCTAGATCAATTTAAGATGAATTTTTGGTTATCACAGGTTAATGAATATTACAAAAACTATCAACAATTTCCCGTAGAACAGTTTTTAAATTATAAATTATAAATTTTGTCGTATTTTCGGAAAAGATGAGACATGCAAGTGGCATCAAATTGCCCCGACAACTTATTGAACGGTTTGTTTTCCTATAATTTCTATATTTGCCTTCGTCATAGAGACATTTTCGAAATTCCGGTAAGAGAGGGAACAACAAGGAAAAAAATTAAGATGTATAATCGGGATATTAGCGGTACATTTCGTTTTCCGTCGACTTTGCGGGATTAGGCCAATTCCGCAAAACAACAGCCTATATCCTGGCAAGTTGTCGCTCGGCGAGAACGCCCACCGTTCCTCATCTCGGTTTAGTTAGATCCTTAAGCCGGATAAAAGCCCATAATTCTGTCGAGACGGGTTTTAGTCACAAAGTTACGGGCACAGGAGAGTGGCGATTGCGGAGCTAGGGGGACGTGGGAGGGGAAGGGTGGTTGTGCGTTGCCGGTAGGTGGATATGTTCAGCGTTGCCGGATGTGTGCATCACCACTTAACAGGTCAATTGAAAAGTCCCCGGCCTACCACAGTAAAATACATTTTTTTTTACTCAACATAATTCTCTTCATGGGTGATACACTGATCATAGCGATCCTCCAACTTTTCAATACCATTTTTGTAGTACGATTTGTTACTTGTTTCAAAATAGGTCTGAGTTTCGGCACCCACCTCAGTTTTCACTGACTTGTTTTTGGTCAAAAGTGAGCTTGCGCGGCACCCACTTTGCGCAGAGCTTAATGTAGTATATATAATGTAATAATTTAAGTACAATTATTTCAAAGGAAACTGTTAGGCTGAAAAGTATCGAAGAGGACAAATGAAACTTCCGGATAATAATTTTAAAAGAATAAAATTTTTAAAAGCATATAATAAAATGAAAGAAGACTGAACTATTCATTTATTTAAATGAGACATGGATATTTCAAAATGGGACCAATATATCCAACGGTCAGTCATGGCAAGATGATAATAAAAATAGTGTTATGACAAGAAAAGTTTATAGAGAAAGGTAATTGTTCGAATCACAATTGATTATTAGTTATTATTAGGTATTAATTAGTTTTATTAGATGAGTATATAATTAATAAAAGATAATTGTAGGACATCTTATTGTAGATTGTAAAATATTTAGGTGCACAAATATGTTTGTAATTGTTCAGAATATACATGAGCATTTGGTTAAATTGTATCAGGAGAGAGAGAATAGTATCTGTTTTACAGATATGGCAAATGCATTAAGAAGAATGCAGTGATTACATCTAGTTTTATCAGGAAATTTGCATACAGGTATTAACAGAACAAGCGAAGGAGAAATACAGTGATATCAAAATGTGTTTACAAGTAAACAGTGTACCGAAGGACACAAGAACTTAGCATAAAGATATATGTTCTCTAATGAAAGTAAAATATATTATTGGGACATACAATTGATAATTAGATGTGTTAGGCCTCCAGGGGAATCAACTACAAACGCACCTAGAACTCTAACTTATAGGTAGTATGGAAAAGAGTTCAATGTAAATATAATCAAACACAACCCTAACCTATAAACTATTGTAACTGTGTAATTAATTGTAGTTTTAAGTCATTTCGTTATATATTTGATAACAGTATTTTTTGTTCAATTATTTTATTTAGATTAGAATTTTGTTTATGTCAAAACCGAATCGAACTATAACTAACTTTTGACGTCACAAATTTAGATGACGTATGTACAATGTAACTTTGGATAGGCTATATATTACCTCATCAAACTATTGTAGACATACAATTAACCTAATAAATATTTCCTAACCTACCTGCGTAAACAACAACGCGTAATTGTGAATATGTTAAGCTAGTTTAGAATAAATGCACCTGAATAGTTCTGAGCAAGCCCAGCGCGACCGATAATATCCTTTTACCGTGATCTCCAGATACATCCGCGACAAAATGCACTCTAGACATCGATGCCTCATTACTCACCACAATGAATCAGTTTATTTACAAATAATTCTAAAATTACTGACAAGTTCCAGATATCCGGTTTTTTCGATGCCATAAACGTGCCTCCATGGAAATGAATAAGTCTCGTCGAGCAACCGTAACAATAACAACACAGGAGTATATTAGATTTTCGTTTAATTACATTTTTCCCGTCTCCAGGCGCGTTCCCTTCGTTTTGGCTTGATTTAATTACAAATAAATCTATATTTAGTCATCTAGAGAGTCCTGGAGTTCATACAACTTCATGTAATAGAATCGTGAAGAAGTACTTTGTGTTTTACAAGGAGAAATTCTTCATAATTAATGTCAGAAATCAAACACATCAATTTTTCAATTTCAACCAAATTCAATTGGAGCTAATATCAGATATTAATTAATGATTATGTGCCTCCTTTAACTCGCATCTTTCAACTATTAAAGGGGAAGCCTCAGTTGTTATTGCCGTAAATTTAATATGATCATTTTTATTTACTAAAGTGCTTGTACAAAATATATTGAAAAATACAAACTACTACTCAACGTTTATACTTAACAAATATGAAATATTTACATTGCCATAAAGCAAAAGTTAACTGTTTATTATATTATGCGTCTGAATCATCATTTGTGATCCTTATTTCTTTCTTATATATTCAATCAAAGTATGTAGTTGAACGCCATACAAATATTTCGATTTTTTACAATGCCGAATTATTCCTGTTTGCCCTTTGACATTCTATTGAGGATTTTCATCCACCGAAACAAGCAACACCTAATCATTGTTTTTCTTTCTTATAACACTGTCTTTTTCAGCATGGTTTCCACAGATTATTGTAATAAAAATGTCACAATTTCATGGTAACAAATAACAATAAACTTATCATTTCGGTTAAAATCGTGTTATCTAGTGGTGGACATTTGGGACTTGCTTTCATTCAATGAATGAATGTTGTTATATTTGCAGACGATACTGCAATCCTAGTAATTTGATATATTAACACTGAATTAACCGAAAATTTAGAAACATTTATTGCCGAAATACAATACGGGACAGAAAAATGTTGATGCGCCTTTTTTTCTGAATGAATCAAAATAAATCAGTGCATATTGATTTCACGAAGAAAAGCATCAAGTAGTCCTTTTTGTAAATACAGCTAAATGTCGTAACATGACCCATGATATTAAATTCATTTGGAAGCAACATGATAAGAAAAAATATGAAGAACTCAAGCTGTAACAAAAAAAAACTATTTAATGGGTATATATTCAGTCTTGTCAGTATATAATTAGCATTTTCATTACCAATAAGCTTTAAAGTTAGTTATACGAAGACCTCAGTGCACATTAAAAACAGTGTCATAGATATTAAGCCCAAATTGTCTATCGTATAATAAGTACTAAAACCAAATAGTTTATTGATGTTAATTTACTAAATTGTTGCAATAAATAATAGTAACAATTGTAGAATATGATAAATTGGCATTGGCACCCTTGGTCTGGAACAAAGGATTATGCCCAAAGACAGAGACAGAGACTCTGGCAGTACATTAATGTTAAGGTTCTTCAGCTATTGGATAATTATGTTTTAGTCAGAAGATAGAGTAAACCTATATGATTTAGTTCGGTGAAGTTTATAACTAGAACCCAGTACACATTAAAAACAGTGACATGATTTTAAACCCAAAGTATCTGTCGTACAATAAGCACTAAAAACAAATAATTTATTAGTATTAACTAGACTCTTCCGATATATAATAGCAAGAAATTGTAGAATTTGATAAATTGGCATTGTCAAACTTGGTCTGGTTCAAAGGATTTCCAAAGAGATAGACAAAGGCCCTGTTAGCGCATTAGTGTCGAGGTTCTTCAGCTCCTAGACAGTTATAGCTCAGTCAGAAGATTAATAGTGTCTATCATAGAACAAGTACGTTGTAATTTTAAAACCATAGCAAATTAGATAAAAACAAATAGCTTATTGGTGTTAATTTACTAATTAAGTTAAGTAATACTAGTTAAGTAAATGGAAAATTTGATAAATTGGCATTGGCAACACTGTTTTAAACGTATCTACCCCATTAAAACTACAAAAAAGAGCACGACGAACATGAAATGACCTCAGGAAAGAAACAAAGATTACGACAGGATGCCGTATCAATCGAGCATCCATTCGTAACAGCTTGTGCGAGACGGGAGGGCGATTTCTCTCTCTCTCTCTCTCTCTCTCTCTCTCTCTCTCTCTCTCTCGGCGCTAATAAAGCCGTGTAATGGGCCGTTTTCACCGAGTAACCGCCGTAAAGTCTAATTAGCAGACCATATTTAATCGGTCGCGGGCCGACGGCGCCCCCTCCCGGGAAACTGAACAGTCGTCGGGCCTCGGTTTTTCCGCAAAGTTTTAATTAAACGCCGAATAGGTTTGTGGGACGGGCGATTTTTCTCTCGGTCACGGCGACATAACGTAACGAGCACCACTGATGCCCCGCTGATTCATGTTTAAGTTGCCGTTAGGAATCCTCGGGGACGTATTAAGGGAAGACGGGATGAAATAACGAAAACAGCACTTTACAAAATCGGAAAATAAAATTAGGTAGTGGGAGCTTGGTTTAAAGCAATTGGTGATTATCTGGGGACCGTTCAGATTACTGTAAGATGATCTGGTGGACTTTGTTCTCTATGAAATTATTTGTTGGGATGTGAGACTAACCAAAATTCAAAAGGATCTAAATCTGACGAATAAGCTCGTGTGACTGAAAGCGAACAATTTATTGAAATTATATATTTTTCATCAAAATTAAATGATAAACGATCGCATTTTTAACTTAATATCTTTTATTATTCGATGTGGCTTTTTATCACCTTATAAAATTGGCATTTACGCTGAAATAACATCATCAAATACGGGAAAACGCGCGGGGGGAAGGGAGTGCGATCGATTCGCAATGAGCACCAGCGTCGGGGACACGTGTCGCCCGGTTTATATCCTGCTAATTAAATTAAAAATGCAGTTTTTGCTCGGCCGTTCCACCAGCCGATAACATTTTGATTTAGCAATCGTGTCGCCATCGATAACGAGCTGGTAATTAAAAAAGACGCGTCAATTTCCGAAAATTAAATTATTACTTTTATCCCGGAGGAAAGAGCAAGAGAAGGAGAGAGAGAAAGCGAGAGAGTGCATTGTGCGACGCTAATTTTAAGGCATTCGTCACGTTCCTTGTTTTTCAGAAGACTTCTCTTGCCTCCCACCCATTTCAGTTCTCTGTCGCTCATTTATTGACTCCGGTGCAATAGCACAATCCAGGTGTTATTTGCTGCATCAGCGAAATGAACTTAACTCCAGATTCCAGATTTTTTTCTCTCATGGTGGTAATTAAATTGAATTAAAAATTGAATGATCTTCTAGATCAGTTAGAATGAGTCTTTTATGCTCTCCAGTTGTGAACGATTTTGAATCATAATTTATTTTTAATATTCTCTAACTCTCTTGACTTTAGTTTTCCTTTTTTCTTTTTCCTGCTGGTATTTATTGTGAAGTTATATTTACGAGATCTTTATTTTATATCTCCTACTATATCTATTTCTATATCTTCCCTTTATAATACAAGATAGTTGATAAATTTTTAATTTTCAATATTCTTTACTTTTCTCGGAGTGTTTTTTTTTGTATTTATAATTTTATCTTTTTATTTCTATATCTGTGTTTGAACATATTTTCTATTGAAAATTCTTGTATTAGACTTCTTACTCGCTTCCTTCTCCTAATCTTCCTTCATCAATTTTTGTTAACTTTTATTTTCCTTTTTGCCTTATATTCTACCTCAAGTTTTCTTAATCTGCTCTATATATTGCTTCTTGTATATATTCTTAAATTTTTTTGATATATTCATCGATTTATTGCAAAACATTATTTATTTATATATATATATATATATATATATATATATATATATATATATATATATATATATATATATATAAGCTTTGCAGAAAAGCCTGTATGAAAAAAATTCAAAAGACAAATAGAGCGTCAGGAACAGCAGGACCATGATCGTAAGGCGTAGGAAACAGGCCGTTCTGTCCCTGCTATCAATTCCAGTAATAAAGACGAATATAATGACGCAAAGCTTTCCTGCTCTCGGGCGATTAAATCGTCACTAGTCACGCCATTCGCACTCTAGGCTGTTTATTAGAAAAACGATGATATTTTCTTTTACGAAACTTATATATTATATATTTTTACTCGAGTATATATAGTTCCGGTTTCGCGCAAGAATCCGCAGGAAAAACCGCCCGGTTTCCTTTACGAGCTATTTGCCCATGCAAGATGACTTTGCTTGGGTTGTCGAGATGCTCCAGACGCATCCTGTTTCGCAGGCCGATGTTGCAGGAACGGAAATGGTAGCCGACACTGGGTGGGAGAACGAGCCAACCAGTGCGATGTATACCTCCAGTTTCTTATTGATTTCTGTTTTTTTTTCGAACGGCAGGAAAATTTTCATTGTTTAAAATGCTAAATAATCATTCATTTTTCTCCATTCTTCAGTTAATTCAGTGACTTTTTTCAGTAATTTTTAAATGTATTTATTAGATTGTTACTAGTCGTTGCTGACCAATCTACAATTTGTCTTTACGATGACTTAAATCTTGGTATTTAACTATCTTGAACGTGTATGAATCAACACAGCTGTATTTCTATTAAATGCGCCTCTCTACACTGCACCATATAAGATCACATGGTTCGATTATTCTTGAGTCTATTTCTTGTTTTGTTATTATCCAAGAGTTGCATTACTTCGATATTTATATGAGAATGGAGCCTCTTCTCTTGTCTTCTTGCGATTTTCTTGATATCCTGAGTAACAGTTGGTATCTGAAGATCTCTGTGTAAGAAATCAGCCCTGTCGTAGTTGGGTGTACCTACAATACCTCTCAGGACTTCTGGAAAACTTGTATTGTATTTATGTTAGTTTGTCCATATAGATTTTAATAATTGTTAGTAATAATTGCAATCCTGTCAGATATTTCCTCCTTTTGATTTTCTCAGGTCTACACCTGGAGTATCAAAAGAAGTGTTTCATGGACGTTGCTGAAAGACATGGATTTGAAGCTTAAGTCAGACTGTAACAGTGTTCAAGTTTCGAAGCCGTACACAGGAACTGTCAAGACAACCGTTCTTATTTTAGTCTTTTTTTATTTTTACTTTGAATTTACAAACCATCATCCGTTCCTCTTTTCCATACTGACCGTCTTAGAATAGCAAAAATTCTTGCATCTTAGCCGATTCAGCTTATTAGTTCAGCAGTAGATATCAGTTTGTTCAGTTTCTTCTTCTGTATTTGTTAACTTGATCCCATTGAGACTCGAAAAAAACATGTGATCTGTTTATATCAAGCAGAATGCTACAAGCTTCAACATCTACACCAGCGTTATTGTCAGTGAACAATAGGTGCAGCATTTAGTCAATCATATGATTGTTTGAATTACTTTGAATTTACAAACCACCATCCGTTCCTCTTTTCCATACTGACCTTCTTAGAGTAGCAAAAATTCTTGCATCTTAGCCGATTCAGCTTATTAGTTCAGCAGTAGTTATCAGTTTCTTCAGTTTCTTCTCCTGTATTTGCTCTAACTTAATCCCATTGAGACTCGAAAAAAGCAGATGATCTGTCTATATCAAGCAGAATGCTACAAGCTTCAACCATGCACTTTCTTCATGCTACCAGCGTTATTGTCAGTGAACAATAGGTGCAGCATTTAGTCAATCATATGATTGTTCGAATTACTTTGAATTTCCAAACCAGCATCCGTTGTATATATCTCAAAATTATTGCATATTCCTTATATACAGATGAGCGATATAAGTCATATGTTGTTCCTTATAATGTTTCTCCCTTTCCTGCCGCTACACTGAGTTTCATACCCATTCAGGATAATCCCGAGTCGTATATCTCAATTGTACGAGGCGTAGCGGCCTTGTTTACGTTAGACTGACCCATTTTGCCGGCGAATGGCAATCCCAAGGAAACTGCAAACCGACTGAAATTAACCATAGTTACGATGCTGTATGTAACATGCGCTTTTCCGTCATAAATATTCCGTCTTGTTGCGGTGGCGGCTTTGAATATTCCCTCGCAAATGAGGGTCGTAGATCCGATAGGAAAGGCGCGCATAGTTTTACGGATATTATCGCCGCTTTTCCGTCTGGTATATCCTCGACGATATACATTAAAAGATAATAAGATATCGCTTTATAATTTAAGAATGTCATTATTCATTCTAATACTATTTTAATTTTTCAACTTGACAGAAATGGGTACCGAATACGTATTTATTCAATTTTACATTACTTCTTTAACAATATACAATCTGTATACTATCATTATATGATGGTGATGATTGATTTTGACATTAATTATTCAGTATATTCGCTTTCAAAGCAACATATATATATAAAATCACCTACAGAGTAGCGAAATAGCTGAAGATAAAATTGTGCTAACACGACCTAAATGTTCACAACTAAACCAGAAAATTCGTACTGCAAGACTATTAAACCAGAAAATAAAATATTGTCTACATTTTTAATGATTTTAACACATGGTTTCTGCTTTCGCTCGATGGATAAGACACTAAATTAACCAAAAAACACCGCTTTACTGGTGTTATCGCCATATTGCCTTCTGGTATTTCGTCGATGAGACGAACTAATTGATAATAAGACGTCGCTTTATAATTTAAGAATGTCTTTATTCATTCTAATACTATTTTAATTTTTGAACTTGACAGAAATGTGTACCGAATACGTATTTATTCAATTTTACATTACTTCTTTAACAATATACAATCTGTATACTATCATTATATGATGGTGATGATTGATTTTGACATTAATTATTCAGTATATTCGCTTTCAGAGCAATATATATAAAATCACCTAAAGAGTAGCGAAATAGCTGAAGGTAACATTGTGCTAAAACGACCTAAATGTTCACAACTAAACCAGAAAATTCGTACTGCAAGAATATTAAACCAGAAAATAAAATATTGTCTACATTTTTAATGATTTTAACACATGGTTTCTGCTTTCGCTCGATGGATAAGACACTAAATTAACCAAAAAACACCGCTTTACTGGTGTTATCGCCATATTGCCTTCTGGTATTTCGTCGATGAGACGAACTAATTGATAATAAGACGTCGCTTTATAATTTAAGAATGTCTTTATTCATTCTAATACTATTTTAATTTTTGAACTTGACAGAAATGTGTACCGAATACGTATTTATTCAATTTTACATTACTTCTTTAACAATATACAATCTGTATACTATCATTATATGATGGTGATGATTGATTTTGACATTAATTATTCAGTATATTCGCTTTCAGAGCAATATATATAAAATCACCTAAAGAGTAGCGAAATAGCTGAAGGTAACATTGTGCTAAAACGACCTAAATGTTCACAACTAAACCAGAAAATTCGTACTGCAAGAATATTAAACCAGAAAATAAAATATTGTCTACATTTTTAATGATTTTAACACATGGTTTCTGCTTTCGCTCGATGGATAAGACACTAAATTAACCAAAAAACACCGCTTTACTGGTGTTATCGCCACATTGCCATCTGGTATTTCTTCGAAGAAACGAAGTAATTGATAATAAGACGTCGCTTTATAATTTAAGAATGACCTCCTACATAAAGGATATATTCTTTCTAATATTTCTTTAATTTTTGGACTTGACTGTTAATACTGCTCTGAAATGGATACCGGCTACATATTAGTTCAATTCTATATTATTTTTTAACGAAATACTATTATATGATGCTGATGAATGAATTTCTATTCCCTTTCAAAACAATATTTATAAAAACCAGCCAATGATTAGCGAAATAGCTGATAGAATAGAAGATAGAATTGTGCTAAAACGATTTAAATATTCACAACCGGAATATTCGTACAGTAAAAAATTAAAACATTATCTACATTTTTAATGATTTTAACAGATTGTTTCTCCCTTTGCATGAACCTAAGTCAACCGAAAAAAACAAAGTATGGACCAAAAATATAAAATAAAAAAATACAGTGTATACAACTGTATAGATACCTAGTAAATAGCTACTAAGAAAGATATAATGTTGTGCTAGCCTATAATCTGATCCTTTTTTCCAAATATGTTGAAAGTCTTGTCATTCCTTTTGGTTCATTGTTCTCGAACTATTTTGGCCTTTCTGGCCGTTGTTTCTCATTGACATCAAAAACACCATATCCAAATCGTTGAAACCAAAAACAAAAATTTGTATATGACGGAAGAGCATCATCATACGTTTCTAAAAGTGTCTTCAAGTTAAATAACCGAGTAATGAATGTCAATAATCACTAAAACGACCACTCAATAACACTAAATGATAAGGTGTTATTTTATGTAGAGAAATATCAAAACTAGGTAATCCAACAGTTGTTTACAGTCATAGTTTGCATTTTCCCTGGTAGATATCGCTCATATCGCCTTTTACTCGGCAAAGTTAGTAAAAAAAATCTGAATACTATTTGTACAACCGTCGAAAATATCGTTTCCCTAGTCTATAATTAGTTTTTACGTTTGTTTCCATTATTTTTATTACGAAAACTACATCCACACATTTGTTTACTATTATTTTCACCTTATAAATTACAGAAAACACCAGGTTCGTTATCGTTTCGCTTCCATTCAACGGCAGAACAAAAATAAAAGCGTTATGTCGTTAGTTACGCAGTATAAAACATAAGTTGGCTGGTTCGGAACACACTCAACAATAGAAATAGAAAAAAAGCAGTCGTTACCACTGTAATAAATAGAGTCGACAACACTCGACCTGCCGTGTCTGAATACACTGCGAGAGTAGCGCGTAAATCAGACTGTTTTGGTAGTGATATGTATAGTTATTCTTGGGAGATGAATAGTTAGTCCAAACATAGCACGATCATACTTGAAAAAAGAGTTTAAAATATTTTTTTTCTATATTTATAATGTTGGTCATCTGTTTTTGTCGTCCTCGTTATTTAAAAGAACATATATTTTACAGTGTTTTTGTTAAAATATAACTCGTGTTATTACTAACAACAACCTGACTATATATATATATATATATATAAAGACATTGAGAATATAGGTATTCTCAGCTGTTTAGATCTCTCTTTATGAGTTGCTGTGAGGGACAATTTAATATAATTTTCTCTCCTGGGAATCTCGTTTGATGACATGTTGTTCTGGGTTTATTTTCATTGTTAGTAATAGTTCTAGTATAATTAGTACCTTTAGCCGTGAAATAAAACTGGGGGTATTATTTTATGCGGTCTGTTGAAAGTTATTAACAAATTTCTTCTTAGAGCCTTAGAGTATAGCTTATCTTCGTTTTTATCAGACGTTATAACTTCAAAGCTAACTCAATAGTTCTTAATGTAATATTTAAAGACATTCAGTAACACTTTAAAAACAGTTTACCAAAGTGGAAAACACGTTGCATATTTTTATAAATTTTGCAGTTAAGAATAGCGGCTAATAATAAAAATGGTTCCCAAGAACTTTTTGTATCAATATTAACGCCTAGAACTTTTGACATCAAAATCATAATTATCAACGAAACGAAATTAAAAACGAAAAAAATCTTTTTTAATTTTTAAGGAAGTAAACTTTATTTTGTTGAAAAAGGAAACACCTTTATACCAGTTCTAATAAACAAAACAATAATTTAATCTAAATATGAGTAAACGCATGTTATAGGTATGTTAGGTATGAGATTCATTCAGTGTTTGATTGACTAGGGCACTGAGATCAGAACAACGAATCTGAACTCTTGTTACTCTTGTTATATATAAGTAATCTGATGAAGAGAAAAATGTACTTAATTTTATCTTAGTTGAAGTACTACTTACACAAGGAGTAATTTTTATTTTGCAGTAGCAATTTATGTGAAAATTATTTTAGGAATATATTATAAAGTTAGAATTAGTAATATTCAATGGAGTAAATAAAGTGTTAGGCCAATTTTCATGTATTTTTCAATATGTAACCGAATGTCCGTATTTCTGATTCTATAACGAGAGTTTTTATTTAGTAATCACTTTAAATATATTAAATTCAATTTGAATTGCAACGCTGCACTCACTTGCACTTGCATCATTTAAATTCCCGTTCTAAAGCTTATAATACAACCCCCTACTATTGATTTAGCTTGTCACCTCTACCATGTACTTTTGAAAGCAATCATCGTGTTCTGCCTACAGGTTTCTTCAAATTATAAAAGTAAAATAAAAGTGCCCCCCCAAAAAAAACACATTAATAAAGTAAAACCTCGACAAAACAAAAGAAAATTAAATAAAAATTAGCCAATATTCGGCACAATAGTCCCGGAATCGTTCTCCTGTTGCTAGGGGCAGGCGGGGCGGGGGTGTCCACGATGAACGGGACTCTCTCGAATCTGAACCAGACTTAATCAAACATTTTAAAATTCAATTTGATCTGCACGCCACCCCACCGACACCCCCTCCGCCAGCGTCGACAGCCACCGCCAAAAAGTTATATGGTTTTATGAAATAATGAATTAATGAGAGCTCTCTTGGGAAGTTCTGGCTCAGCTTTCAATTCAATTATTGTGTTGGCGATGGAGGAAGAAGGGGGGAAGGTAGGCGGACGTTTTCCACTAGAAAAACAAGCGGTAAATTGTCCCGGCTCTGAGGAGGATTTGATTCTGTTTGAATTACTTTTATTTAAAAGTGATGCCCTTAATAAAATTTTAGAGTTTTATCGACTTTTTCCATATATATAGTTGTGAAAATTTAGGATTTTTTGCCATTTTCGTTTTTTTTTACTGTCGTTTCCGTTCAAGTGACGGCATGTTAATGAAACTTAGAGGGATTGTAAAGAATTTCGCGCTGAATCTAATGCTGGTATATTAATATATACGTAATTTTTAGTTATAAAGTTATACAACGATAAATACATTAAAAAAAATGAGTTGATTGCTGTTTATGTCTCATAGCTTAAAAACTATAAACTGTAGGGCAATTTAATAACGATTTTCGTTTTTCTCATCTTAAAATACATATATTTTGAGAATTTTATCTTAATCGGAGAGGTGAATATTCTTTCCACTTTTTCCATATATATAGTCGTGAAAATTTGCGATTTTTTGCCATTTTCGATTTTTTTGCTCTCGTTTCCGTTCAAGTGATGGCATGTTAATGAAACTTAGAGGGATTGTAAAGAATTTCGCGCTGAATCTAATGCTAGTATATTAATATATACGCAATTTTTAGATTGAAAGTTATACAACGATAAATACATTTAAAAAAAATGGATTGATTGCTGTTTATGTCTCATAGCTTAAAACCTATAAGCTGTAGGGCAATTTAATAACGATTTTCATTTTTCTCATCTTAAAATACAAATATTTTGAGAATTTTATCTTAATCGGAGAGGTGAATATTTTTTCCACTTTTTCCATATATATAGTCGTGAAAATTTGCAATTTTTTGCCATTTTCGATTTTTTTGCTCTCGTATCCGTTCAAGTGACGGCATGTTAATGAAACTTAGAGGGATTGTAAAGAATTTCACGCTGAATCTAATGCTGGTATATTAATATATACGTAATTTTTAGTTTTAAAATTATACAACGATAAATACATTTAAAAAAAATGGGTTGATTGCTGTTTATGTCTCATAGCTTAAAAACTATAAACTGTAGGGCAATTTAATAACGATTTTCATTTTTCTCATCTTAAAATACATATATTTTGAGAATTTTATCTTAATCGGAGAGGTGAATATTTTTTCCACTTTTTCCATATATATAGTCGTGAAAATTTGCGATTTTTTGCCATTTTCGATTTTTTTGCTCTCGTATCCGTTCAAGTGACGGCATGTTAATGAAACTTAGAGGGACTGTAAAGAATTTCACGCTGAATCTAATGCTGGTATATTAATATATACGCAATTTTTAGATTGAAAGTTATACAACGATAAATACATTTTCAAAAAATGGGTTGATTGCGGTTTATGTCTCATAGCTTAAAAAGTATAAACTGTAGGGCAATTTAATAACGATTTTCATTTTTTTCATCTTAAAATACATATATTTTGAGAATTTTATCTTAATCGGAGAGGTGAATATTTTTTTCACTTTTTCCATATATATAGTCGTGAAAATTTGCGATTTTTTGCCATTTTCGATTTTTTTGCTCTCGTATCCGTTCAAGTGACGGCATGTTAATGAAACTTAGAGGGACTGTAAAGAATTTCACGCTGAATCTAATGCTGGTATATTAATATATACGCAATTTTTAGATTGAAAGTTATACAACGATAAATACATTTTCAAAAAATGGGTTGATTGCGGTTTATGTCTCATAGCTTAAAAAGTATAAACTGTAGGGCAATTTAATAACGATTTTCATTTTTCTCATCTTAAAATACATATATTTTGAGAATTTTATCTTAATCGGAGAGGTGAATATTTTTTCCACTTTTTCCATATATATAGTCGTGAAAATTTGCGATTTTTTGCCATTTTCGATTTTTTTGCTCTCGTATCCGTTCAAGTGACGGCATGTTAATGAAACTTAGAGGGACTGTAAAGAATTTCACGCTGAATCTAATGCTGGTATATTAATATATACGTAATTTTTAGATTGAAAGTTATACAACGATAAATACATTTTAAAAAAATGGGTTGATTGCTGTTTATGTCTCATAGCTTAAAAACTATAAACTGTAGGGCAATTTAATAACGATTTTCATTTTTCTTATCTTAAAATACATATATTTTGAGAATTTTATCTTAAACGGAGAGGTGAATATTTTTTCCACATTTTCCATATATATAGTCGTGAAAATTTGCGATTTTTTGCCATTTTCGATTTTTTTGCTCTCGTATCCGTTCAAGTGACGGCATGTTAATGAAACTTAGAGGGACTGTAAAGAATTTCACGCTGAATCTAATGCTGGTATATTAATATATACGCAATTTTTAGATTGAAAGTTATACAACGATAAATACATTTTCAAAAAATGGGTTGATTGCGGTTTATGTCTCATAGCTTAAAAAGTATAAACTGTAGGGCAATTTAATAACGATTTTCATTTTTCTCATCTTAAAATACATATATTTTGAGAATTTTATCTTAATCGGAGAGGTGAATATTTTTTCCACTTTTTCCATATATATAGTCGTGAAAATTTGCGATTTTTTGCCATTTTCGATTTTTTTGCTCTCGTATCCGTTCAAGTGACGGCATGTTAATGAAACTTAGAGGGACTGTAAAGAATTTCACGCTGAATCTAATGCTGGTATATTAATATATACGCAATTTTTAGATTGAAAGTTATACAACGATAAATACATTTTCAAAAAATGGGTTGATTGCGGTTTATGTCTCATAGCTTAAAAAGTATAAAGTGTAGGGCAATTTAACAACGATTTTCATTTTTCTCATCTTAAAATACATATATTTTGAGAATTTTATCTTAAACGGAGAGGTGAATATTTTTTCCACTTTTTCCATATATATAGTCGTGAAAATTTGCGATTTTTTGCCATTTTCGATTTTTTTGCTCTCGTATCCGTTCAAGTGACGGCATGTTAATGAAACTTAGAGGGACTGTAAAGAATTTCACGCTGAATCTAATGCTGGTATATTAATATATACGCAATTTTTAGATTGAAAGTTATACAACGATAAATACATTTTCAAAAAATGGGTTGATTGCGGTTTATGTCTCATAGCTTAAAAAGTATAAACTGTAGGGCAATTTAATAACGATTTTCATTTTTCTCATCTTAAAATACATATATTTTGAGAATTTTATCTTAATCGGAGAGGTGAATATTTTTTCCACTTTTTCCATATATATAGTCGTGAAAATTTGCGATTTTTTGCCATTTTCGATTTTTTTGCTCTCGTATCCGTTCAAGTGACGGCATGTTAATGAAACTTAGAGGGACTGTAAAGAATTTCACGCTGAATCTAATGCTGGTATATTAATATATACGTAATTTTTAGATTGAAAGTTATACAACGATAAATACATTTTAAAAAAATGGGTTGATTGCTGTTTATGTCTCATAGCTTAAAAACTATAAACTGTAGGGCAATTTAATAACGATTTTCATTTTTCTTATCTTAAAATACATATATTTTGAGAATTTTATCTTAAACGGAGAGGTGAATATTTTTTCCACATTTTCCATATATATAGTCGTGAAAATTTGCGATTTTTTGCCATTTTCGATTTTTTTGCTCTCGTATCCGTTCAAGTGACGGCATGTTAATGAAACTTAGAGGGACTGTAAAGAATTTCACGCTGAATCTAATGCTGGTATATTAATATATACGCAATTTTTAGATTGAAAGTTATACAACGATAAATACATTTTCAAAAAATGGGTTGATTGCGGTTTATGTCTCATAGCTTAAAAAGTATAAAGTGTAGGGCAATTTAACAACGATTTTCATTTTTCTCATCTTAAAATACATATATTTTGAGAATTTTATCTTAAACGGAGAGGTGAATATTTTTTCCACTTTTTCCATATATATAGTCGTGAAAATTTGCGATTTTTTGCCATTTTCGATTTTTTTGCTCTCGTATCCGTTCAAGTGACGGCATGTTAATGAAACTTAGAGGGACTGTAAAGAATTTCACGCTGAATCTAATGCTGGTATATTAATATATACGCAATTTTTAGATTGAAAGTTATACAACGATAAATACATTTTCAAAAAATGGGTTGATTGCGGTTTATGTCTCATAGCTTAAAAAGTATAAAGTGTAGGGCAATTTAACAACGATTTTCATTTTTCTCATCTTAAAATACATATATTTTGAGAATTTTATCTTAATCGGAGAGGTGAATATTTTTTCCACTTTTTCCATATATATAGTCGTGAAAATTTGCGATTTTTTGCCATTTTCGATTTTTTTGCTCTCGTATCCGTTCAAGTGACGGCATGTTAATGAAACTTAGAGGGACTGTAAAGAATTTCACGCTGAATCTAATGCTGGTATATTAATATATACGCAATTTTTAGATTGAAAGTTATACAAAGATAAATACATTTTCAAAAAATGGGTTGATTGCGGTTTGTGTCTCATAGCTTAAAAAGTATAAAGTGTAGGGCAATTTAACAACGATTTTCATTTTTCTCATCTTAAAATACATATATTTTGAGAATTTTATCTTAAACGGAGAGGTGAATATTTTTTCCACTTTTTCCATATATATAGTCGTGAAAATTTGCGATTTTTTGCCATTTTCGATTTTTTTGCTCTCGTATCCGTTCAAGTGACGGCATGTTAATGAAACTTAGAGGGACTGTAAAGAATTTCACGCTGAATCTAATGCTGGTATATTAATATATACGCAATTTTTAGATTGAAAGTTATACAACGATAAATACATTTTCAAAAAATGGGTTGATTGCGGTTTATGTCTCATAGCTTAAAAAGTATAAAGTGTAGGGCAATTTAACAACGATTTTCATTTTTCTCATCTTAAAATACATATATTTTGAGAATTTTATCTTAATCGGAGAGGTGAATATTTTTTCCACTTTTTCCATATATATAGTCGTGAAAATTTGCGATTTTTTGCCATTTTCGATTTTTTTGCTCTCGTATCCGTTCAAGTGACGGCATGTTAATGAAACTTAGAGGGACTGTAAAGAATTTCACGCTGAATCTAATGCTGGTATATTAATATATACGCAATTTTTAGATTGAAAGTTATACAACGATAAATACATTTTAAAAAAATGGGTTGATTGCTGTTTATGTCTCATAGCTTAAAAACTATAAACTGTAGGGCAATTTAATAACGATTTTCATTTTTCTCATCTTAAAATACATATATTTTGAGAATTTTATCTTAATCGGAGAGGTGAATATTTTTTCCACTTTTTCCATATATATAGTCGTGAAAATTTGCGATTTTTTGCCATTTTCGATTTTTTTGCTCTCGTATCCGTTCAAGTGACGGCATGTTAATGAAACTTAGAGGGACTGTAAAGAATTTCACGCTGAATCTAATGCTGGTATATTAATATATACGCAATTTTTAGATTGAAAGTTATACAACGATAAATACATTTTAAAAAAATGGGTTGATTGCTGTTTATGTCTCATAGCTTAAAAACTATAAACTGTAGGGCAATTTAATAACGATTTTCATTTTTCTCATCTTAAAATACATATATTTTGAGAATTTTATCTTAATCGGAGAGGTGAATATTTTTTCCACTTTTTCCATATATATAGTCGTGAAAATTTGCGATTTTTTGCCATTTTCGATTTTTTTGCTCTCGTATCCGTTCAAGTGACGGCATGTTAATGAAACTTAGAGGGACTGTAAAGAATTTCACGCTGAATCTAATGCTGGTATATTAATATATACGCAATTTTTAGATTGAAAGTTATACAACGATAAATACATTTTAAAAAAATGGGTTGATTGCTGTTTATGTCTCATAGCTTAAAAACTATAAACTGTAGGGCAATTTAATAACGATTTTCATTTTTCTCATCTTAAAATACATATATTTTGAGAATTTTATCTTAATCGGAGAGGTGAATATTTTTTCCACTTTTTCCATATATATAGTCGTGAAAATTTGCGATTTTTTGCCATTTTCGATTTTTTTGCTCTCGTATCCGTTCAAGTGACGGCATGTTAATGAAACTTAGAGGGATTGTAAAGAATTTCACGCTGAATCTAATGCTGGTATATTAATATATACGCAATTTTTAGATTGAAAGTTATACAACGATAAATACATTTTAAAAAAATGGGTTGATTGCTGTTTATGTCTCATAGCTTAAAAACTATAAACTGTAGGGCAATTTAATAACGATTTTCATTTTTCTCATCTTAAAATACATATATTTTGAGAATTTTATCTTAATCGGAGAGGTGAATATTTTTTCCACTTTTTCCATATATATGTCGTGAAAATTTGCGATTTTTTGCCATTTTCGATTTTTTTGCTCTCGTATCCGTTCAAGTGACGGCATGTTAATGAAACTTAGAGGGATTGTAAAGAATTTCACGCTGAATCTAATGCTGGTATATTAATATATACGCAATTTTTAGATTGAAAGTTATACAACGATAAATACATTTTCAAAAAATGGGTTGATTGCGGTTTATGTCTCATAGCTTAAAAAGTATAAAGTGTAGGGCAATTTAACAACGATTTTCATTTTTCTCATCTTAAAATACATATATTTTGAGAATTTTATCTTAATCGGAGAGGTGAATATTTTTTCCACTTTTTCCATATATATAGTCGTGAAAATTTGCGATTTTTTGCCATTTTCGATTTTTTTGCTCTCGTATCCGTTCAAGTGACGGCATGTTAATGAAACTTAGAGGGACTGTAAAGAATTTCACGCTGAATCTAATGCTGGTATATTAATATATACGCAATTTTTAGATTGAAAGTTATACAACGATAAATACATTTTCAAAAAATGGGTTGATTGCGGTTTATGTCTCATAGCTTAAAAAGTATAAAGTGTAGGGCAATTTAACAACGATTTTCATTTTTCTCATCTTAAAATACATATATTTTGAGAATTTTATCTTAATCGGAGAGGTGAATATTTTTTCCACTTTTTCCATATATATAGTCGTGAAAATTTGCGATTTTTTGCCATTTTCGATTTTTTTGCTCTCGTATCCGTTCAAGTGACGGCATGTTAATGAAACTTAGAGGGACTGTAAAGAATTTCACGCTGAATCTAATGCTGGTATATTAATATATACGCAATTTTTAGATTGAAAGTTATACAACGATAAATACATTTTAAAAAAATGGGTTGATTGCTGTTTATGTCTCATAGCTTAAAAACTATAAACTGTAGGGCAATTTAATAACGATTTTCATTTTTCTCATCTTAAAATACATATATTTTGAGAATTTTATCTTAATCGGAGAGGTGAATATTTTTTCCACTTTTTCCATATATATAGTCGTGAAAATTTGCGATTTTTTGCCATTTTCGATTTTTTTGCTCTCGTATCCGTTCAAGTGACGGCATGTTAATGAAACTTAGAGGGATTGTAAAGAATTTCACGCTGAATCTAATGCTGGTATATTAATATATACGCAATTTTTAGATTGAAAGTTATACAACGATAAACACATTTTAAAAAAATGGGTTGATTGCTGTTTATGTCTCATAGCTTAAAAACTATAAACTGTAGGGCAATTTAATAACGATTTTCATTTTTCTCATCTTAAAATACATATATTTTGAGAATTTTATCTTAATCGGAGAGGTGAATATTTTTTCCACTTTTTCCATATATATAGTCGTGAAAATTTGCGATTTTTTGCCATTTTCGATTTTTTTGCTCTCGTATCCGTTCAAGTGACGGCATGTTAATGAAACTTAGAGGGATTGTAAAGAATTTCACGCTGAATCTAATGCTGGTATATTAATATATACGCAATTTTTAGATTGAAAGTTATACAACGATAAACACATTTTAAAAAAATGGGTTGATTGCTGTTTATGTCTCATAGCTTAAAAACTATAAACTGTAGGGCAATTTAATAACGATTTTCATTTTTCTCATCTTAAAATACATATATTTTGAGAATTTTATCTTAATCGGAGAGGTGAATATTTTTTCCACTTTTTCCATATATATAGTCGTGAAAATTTACTTTTATTTTATTTAAAAATTTTTTGCTCTCGTTTCAAATGAAAATTTAGTCATTTATTCAAATTTATTTAAAAAAATCAGTTTAGTTAGAAATGAAAGTTAGTAAATTATATAGTTAGAATATTCTTTTAAATTTTTTAAATTATGCCAACTTCTTGAAAACTGAGTATAACAATATAACATTAGGGCTTGAATAGGAAGTAGGATACAACTATGTGTCCCGTTGAAGTCAGAAAATCACTCAACAGTTTATTTTGTGTTCTTAAAAGCCAGTCCATACTAACACAAATATATTTATAATTACTATCAGCTAAAATGCCAGATGGTGTAATATGTGAAGACAGATACCAAAAATATATAGCACTAAACATCTTTAAAACTTTTTTCTCGTTATCCCCAGCATGGGTTCGATATAATATATCTTAAACCAAAGTGATATAAAAAATTCCTTAATACATATTGATGCATATGAGTCAAATTACTGAGACAATAGCTTTCCTCTTGTCAATTATCATAAAACAGTTGCTCTAGTGTATAATTAGAGTTCATAGAAACGTGATATTCGATACCTTTTTCTAGACAATGAGTGTTTTTAATATCAGTATAAAATAACGTGTACAGGAAAAGTTTAATTTTTGTTGATGTGTGGTCCTTTAATTTATAATGTTTTTAATAGTAATTTCAAGCCTTTATTGTCATGTCTATAAACATAAATATAATCCCAGTTCCATTTTGTTCTTAGTTCTGATCTACTATGATTATTTATATATTATCATTCTTCTAATCCTTAGCAGTCCTTATCCTTACCTTGTCTTTAATATCTCCACCATTCCTTAAGTAGTTGAAGACCGGAAGTCAATTTAAAATATACCTGGGGATAATGATGGTGTCCCAATAAACAAGTAGAGCCTTAAAACTTTTTTTAGTGTCATTGCGATATGAGGAATTCTTTCAACTTCTCTTCGTTCATCTATCGAAGAAAATATGATTAAGATATCCATATAGAACAAAATATATTTTAAAACTTATTATTTTGATTTATATTGAGTAATCTATGATTCTCTATCTGTCATATCACACAATTTGTTTGCTCATGAGTCCTGACTGTGAATAATATCAAACATATATAATATAAATTCAGATGAACAATTTTCTTTCAAAATATCAATATATTGATCAAAATATCTTCATTTTGTATAATTTTTCTCCAAATTTCTGCCAACATTATTCTGCAAATTTCTTCAATCAAACGACAGAACTAACGAATATGGAAAATGCTACTGTATATGAATAACTCAATAATATTACAGCGAACACTGTTACTTTACGAAGAGAAATATCAATACCATCGACTCTAAGAGCTACGTTAGGTTGTTCAGCATTTATTTAAATTTATAGATCGCATTTTCACCAAAGCAACTGACCAAAATTCAGTTTTCTGGTTTGGACACTATTATTATGATCAGTAAGATATATTTGCAAGATGTTGGAAGACAAACTTTTTTGATTTTCTATTTGTTTCTATTTTTATATGGAATTTACATCCTTTTTGTGGTACATTGTTCAGTCATGTGTTGATAAATCTGTCAATTATTTCTTTTTTAATATACAGTGATAGTTCCAGGAAATTGATTAGTTATGGTATTGCTGCAACATGATATTTCATATTTGTCTCATTTTCATTGCCTAGTATAAATGCTTCATTGTT
The DNA here is from genome assembly GCF_030347505.1 of Rhynchophorus ferrugineus. Taxonomy (NCBI): domain Eukaryota; kingdom Metazoa; phylum Arthropoda; class Insecta; order Coleoptera; family Curculionidae; genus Rhynchophorus; species Rhynchophorus ferrugineus. The sequence continues at coordinate 1,564,024 of NW_027472586.1, forward strand.
AAAATACTTTGGATTGATATCCACTAACAGAAACGAAAACAAAAAAGGCTCTGTTTTACGTTGGAGGATAACAATTTGTCAGGGAGAGATAAATTTATTTTTCCGAACATCTACTGTCTCTCTCTCTCCTCCCCCCACAGGGTTCGTCTCGCAGGACCGTGACAGTTCCGATTTTTTCAACCCGCCCGAAACAAAAAGATTCTAAGGGAGGACAAAGGCCGATTTTCCAATCATCCAATGAGGGAATACTTAGGTATTTATCGTTGCTTATTGATGACGAACGCGGTGGCAAAGAAAAAATGGGGAAGCGCCGGGGGGAGAAGGAGGTAGCGGGAGACGCCGAAGAAAACGGGAGACCGTCTCAAAGGAAAACAATAGAAAAAAGATCGTTTTGTCGCGCGCTCATTTGGCCTCCCCCGGGAGGGACGCCGAAAGAATGACAGAAGGGAAGGAATAGAATAAAAGTGGGTTTTGATTGGCGCGAAACTGGAAAAGTGTAGTTCTTTTGTTGTATCGAGGGGGCCGTGGAGCGGATACCGGTTGAAAAAAGTTGATTGTTTCCCTCGAAACTGAAACCTGTTTACCAATTTATCACGGAAAAATACGAAACAAACATCGTTAACTGCTCTTTGTTTTATTTGCTCAAAAAGTCTCTTTTTCGTCTCTACTACACTTTATACGATATAACGGTTAACTTTGATAGAATATAACAATTAAACATATATATATATATATATATATATATATATATATATATATATATATATATATATATATAGTAACAGGTCAGTTGAAAAGTCCCCGGTCTACCATAGTAAAACACATTTTTTGGAAAAATTAGTTTTTTTTTTAGCAAAATTGATGGAGCCATATTTCATCCATTGTCGATGCAAAAATTCGGGTTTATTACGCTGGATCATCTTCAAACACTGCTCCGAATCATCAACTCGTCGTGGTTTCACCCACTTTACACAGGACTTTCTCATACCCAAATATTCGTGAATGATATGATGTATACGTTCAATTAATATCTTTTGAGTATCTACAATTTGATTCAGTTTTAATTTACGGTCATTCAAAATCATTTTGTGGATTTTTTTAATGATTTCGTCGGTAAAAACCACTTTTGGGCATCCACTGCGTTCACCTGCTCGTCTTCGGTGCTCATTTCTCTCTAAACTCAGCATACCAATACCGGACGGTTGATTTTCCTGATGCAGTGTCGGGAAACACAGCATCAAGCCAAGTTTTTGCTTCAATTGTTTTTTTTCTTCAAAAATCAATATTTTATCAATACGCCAAATTCATTTTTATCCATTTACAAATCCAATAACAAAAGTTGCTTCACTCAGAATGTTATAATTTATAAACTAATGATCCGCTGTCAAATTTATACAAGCATCTTTTGAGGGTTAGTACTAACTAAAAAAATTTATGGATTTAATTCTAGTAGCGCCATCTACGTGTCAGGCCGGGGAGTTATTGCTCGCAGAGCATCCTCATAATTGAATTCCTCAGGTACATATAGGTTCCAGTATCTTCTTGTTCCTTAAACGTACCCACCATTCCTTTAGTAGTTGAACGACTGAAGCTAACTTCAAATAAAGTTTGATATTATGATTGGTGTTCTAAGAAAAAGAGCTTTAAAACGGTTTTTAATGTTCAGTTATTCTCGATCTAAATCGAGACCACAACGGTGTTCTGAATATAAACAAATATTGATTTTATTTGGATTTCCATTGAGTAACTCTTTTATTATATCGACAAAATATGCTTATTATTCCGATAGGTAGTGCAAGGACTGTTAAGGATGAGGCAAATTTTATATAATAAAAATAAGGCAGACCTTTTTTTCCTCAGTAATAGCCCCCCCCCCCTCCAACTAACCATTAAAATCGATCGTTTCAACGAGGAATATTTCCGATTTTAAGGACGGAAATTGGATGTGGGTTTTGTTATATTGGGCCCATTCCTATATCTCCTGACGATGGAGTAGATTTCAAATATCGAAAACGAGAGAAGAGAAAAAATGTCACGAGAAAGGCGAACGATTTCCGATATAGTCAGTCGGATGGCCATCAATAGGAAAAATATCTTCTCATCTAAAATTTGGTCCTTTCCTCTTGAATAACTTCTTTAATACATATATATATATATATATATATATATATATATATATATATATATATATATATATATATATATATATATATATATATATATATATATATAATTTGGGTGAGATAACTAACATCGTAAAAATATCAACAGAACGTGTTGGTATTATATTGCATGATTTTTTTACTATGAGAAGGCTCTGATTAGTAGTGCCGCGTTTGCTCACTGTTGACTGAATACAAGAACGTGTTTATGATTCTGAACAGTGTTAGGCTATGTATAAACGTAGCAATACGGAATTTTTGCGTCGATGTGTGACAGTGGATGCAACATGGATCCATCCCTTCACTCCGGAATCAAAATGACCGTCATCTGAGTTCGTAAATCGTTCTACAAAAGTGGTATTGAAATGTTAGAGCGGCGTTGGAATGATTGTGTGGCTCTTGATGGAGATTACGTTGATAAATAAAACCAATATTGAAGAAAAAAAAACGTCCTCTCTTTGTTACACCCAGTCTTAGCCAATGTGTTATATACAACAAATGCCTGAAGAGCGATTATTTTATTCTATTACCTTTGACTAGAGCTTGTTTAACCTTTTTGCTGTCGAAATCTCAACAAAATAAGGCATATTAAGGGAATAATGACTAAATTCCATTGTTCTTGTCATTATTTCAATTAAACTTAGCCCTCTCCCCCCACAACCTAACCTTCGGTTATGGAAACGTAAACGTTCGAATTCCTAAACTCTTTCGACGATGACTCGGACGCCGTTGTGCCGCGCCGCGGCGGAACTGCCACAAGGGGGGCCGCACGAAAGGGGGTAGAGACCTCTCAGGTACATAAAACCGACCGTAAAACTTTGTCGGATCGGCGGCGGGGTAAAGAGGGAGGCGGTTGCCGTACGTTTCAGTCGGGGACGAAAAGCTTTAAATTTCCATAGAATTAATAATTTCTCAGTTAATTGACCATCTGAAAAGTTAAATTTCATTTAGTTTGCGAAACGTTGACGTGTATCGTAGCACGGGGCAGAGACGGGGAATGCTCGATGAAGCTCGGGAAGAGGGAATGATGCGAATTTTAATGTTTTTATGTACCCGAGTTGGAGTTTAATATTCCCGTGATGGGTTAAAAATAGCTGGCTCACGGAAAAGTCTCTCGATCTGTTATATTTTAGCTTAAGAATTGGGAAATATTATTGTTCACAGTTATAGAAAAGCAGTCAAACATTCCAGAATAATAATAATTCAGCGTTAAACTATCTTGCCGTGTAAAGAAATGTCCATCTCTTTATCAATAATATTGTTAAAATATAACAAAACCGAAAATTTTCTCAACTATATCTTTAGAAAATGTGAACTTTTATGTAGAAAAAATTAAGAAAATGTAGAAAAAAACTCACATTTCATTATGTAAATGAAATAGCTTTCTGAAAAAAGTTATACTACCGTTCGATTCAGATAAAAATTCTTTATAGTCACTGTTATTTTCATTATAGTTTGATTACTTGAACAGAAATGGCAGAAAAAAAAGTGAGAATGGTAAAAAATCGACTATTTTATTTGTATGGAAAAAGTGTCAATTTTTTTACCTCTCGTATAAAACTGACACAACATATGTATCTTGGGGCGAAATAAACGAAAATCTATGTTAAATATCTCTAAAATGTATAATTTTGAAGATATATGGCAAAAACAGAAATTCAATAATTTTTTGAAAATACACTTTTTACTATGTAACTGAAAAACTAAAGGATATATAAAAATATTTGTACTACCACTCGATTCACATTAAAATTCTTTATAATCGCTGTCATTTTCATTATCGTTTCATTACTTGAACAGAAATGGCAGTAACAAATTTAAGAATGGTAAAAAATCGCAAATTTTCACGACTATATGTATGGAAAAAGTGACACATTTTTTTACCTCTCGTATAAAACTGACACAACGTATGTATCTTAGGGCGAAATAAACGAAAATCTATGTTAAATATCTCTAAAATGTATAATTTTGAAGATATATGGCAAAAACAGAAATTCAATAAATTTTTGAAAATACACTTTTTACTATGTAACTGAAAAACTAAAGGATATATGAAAATATTTGTACCACCACTCGATTCACATTAATATTCTTTATAATCGCTGTTATTTTCATTATCGTTTCCTTACTTGGACAGAAATGGTAGTAACAAATTTAAGAATGGTAAAAAATCGCAAATTTTCACGACTATATACATGGAAAAAGTGTCAAATTTTTTTACCTCTTGTATAAAACTGACACAACGTATGTATCTTGGGGCGAAATAAACGAAAATCTATGTTAAATATCTCTAAAATGTATAATTTTGAAGATATATGGCAAAAAAACAGAAATTCAATAATTTTTTGAAAATACGCTTTTTACTATGTAACTGAAAAACTAAAGGATATATGAAAATATTTGTACCACCACTCGATTCACATTAATATTCTTTATAATCGCTGTTATTTTCATTATCGTTTCATTACTTGGACAGAAATGGTAGTAACAAATTTAAGAATGGTAAAAAATCGCAAATTTTCACGACTATATACATGGAAAAAGTGTCAAATTTTTTTACCTCTCGTATAAAACTGACACAACATATGTATCTTGGGGCGAAATAAACGAAAATCTATGTTAAATATCTCTAAAATGTATAATTTTGAAGATATATGGCAAAAACAGAAATTCAATAAATTTTTGAAAATACACTTTTTACTATGTAACTGAAAAACTAAAGGATATATGAAAATATTTATACCACCACTCGATTCACATTAATATTCTTTATAATCGCTGTTACTTTCATTATCGTTTCATTACTTGGACAGAAATGGTAGTAACAAATTTAAGAATGGTAAAAAATCGCAAATTTTCACGACTATATACATGGAAAAAGTGTCAAATTTTTTTACCTCTCGTATAAAACTGACACAACATATGTATCTTGGGGCGAAATAAACGAAAATCTATGTTAAATATCTCTAAAATGTATAATTTTGAAGATATATGGCAAAAAAACAGAAATTCAATAATTTTTTGAAAATACACTTTTTACTATGTAACTGAAAAACTAAAGGATATATGAAAATATTTGTACTACCATTCGATTCACATTAATATTCTTTATAATCGCTGTTATTTTCATTATCGTTTCATTACTTGAACAGAAATGGCAGTAACAAATTTAAGAATGGTAAAAAATCGCAAATTTTCACGACTATATACATGGAAAAAGTGACACATTTTTTTACCTCTTGGATTAAGATAAAATTCCCAAAATATACGGATTTTGGGGTGAAATAAACGAAAATCCATGTTAAATCGCCTTAGAATTCATGCTTTTTAAGATATGTGACGTAAACTGAAACCCAATAGTATTTCGAAAATACGTTTTTCATTATATAACTTGAAAACTAAAGGTTGTATAAAAATTATTATACTACCATCTGATTCAGCGTAAAATTCTTTACAATCCTTGGTATTTTCAGTATCTTGCGATCATTTACACGAAAATGGCAGCGAAAATTTTAAAAATGGCACAAAATCGCAAATTTTCACGACTATATACATGGAAAAAGTGCCACTTTTTTTTACCAGTCCGATAAAGATAAAACTGACACAACATATGTATTTTGGGGTAAAATAAACAAAGATCCATGTTAAACGTCCATGTGTGCAAAAAATCCATGTGATATACGGCAAAAACCATTATTCAATAATTTCCTGAAAATACACTTTTCATTGTGTAAATGAAAATAATTGTACCACCACCCGATCCAGAGTAAAATTATTTGTTATTCCTGTTATTTTCATTAGCTTGCGATTGCTTAAACATAAACGGCAGAAGAAAATACATAAATGGAAAAAAATTACTTTTCCTATGAAGATAAAACTTTCACAGTATATATAATTTAGAGTGAAAGAAACGAAAATCTATGTTAAATTTCTTTAGAATTTATAATTTTTAAGATATGTAGCATGAAGAGAAATCCTTCGAAAGCAATCTACAAAGTCTTGAACACATATAATAACATACTGTCGCATACAGAGAAATTGTTCAAGAAAAAGACATACTGTTACAAATAAGGGTTTTTAGTCATTTTAACGGTAATTTTTGCAATCAATGAATATTCTCCATGTTGTTCTTTTCTGTTATTCTTAAACCAAACGCCAATAGTGGCGGAACAAGCACAGACACACCCTCGGCTTCATTACCGAGACCCAATTAAACGGTCCCGGTCATCTTTCACTAAATAATTCGGACATCGAGCAGCCCAATTGGACCCGGTTGAACTCTAAACTCCTGAAGAGATGCCGTTGCCAGTCGGCCGCAACGAAAACAAATAAATCACGGTCTCTGCCGGTCCGGGGCGATTCTTTCCGGAGAAATTTCCCGACCAGGCCCGATAAATCTTCTTTGCGCGTACATATTTTTATTGCCCGGGCTTCGATCCGCAGCCATTTTAATTATTTATCGTGTCCTAACTATCGGGTAAGCCGTTCGGAGATTTACGAAGCCAAGAGATCGCCTATCTGCGAATTATCCGCGCTATTGTTTTATCTCGCGTTGTATGGACGCGGCGGACCTGAAGCATTACGGTATTAAGAAGATCAGAATGGGGTTTTGTCGCCGTTATTTTATATTCAACCGTGAAGATATAATAGCAGTCACGTTTCGTCCGATTTGTAGGCATAGATATAGCATATAGACTATCCAAACTAGCAGTAAACCTACGTCACCTCAATTTATGACGTCAAAACGGTGCAGTATTGCTATATTTAGCGTTGATATTTACCCATTTTAATTTATTTTAACTTCGATAACATATTTTGAATTTGTTTTGATTGAACGTGATCTATATAAGGGGTATGAATCAACTATTAAAAAAGATAATAAAAATAACGAGAAAAAATGGCTAAGTAAATGAATGAGAAGTGAATATAAATAATTGAACGACTATAAGTTAATACACATTTTCACTAAAACCCACAAAACAAATAAAAATTAGTGTTGGGAACTATCGACCGACTATCGACTATTTAGTAATTGACTACTTTTTACTATCGACTGTTTCAGTCGCTATTTTTGGTTCGACTGATTTTATTACTTCTTACCAACGACTATTTGTTTTCAGTCAGTATTTTCGGTTCGTCTGATTTTGTTACTATTTACTATCGACTGTTTCATTGGCGTACTTAGTTACTATTTTTGGTCCTACTAGTTTCTTTCGACTGAGTTTTAACGTTCTGGCTCTGTCGTCCTAGCCGCGACCTTGACAAAAATATACACCATTTATGCTTACATAGGTTTATATGTAATACATATAGTTATATTATGGGTTTTTTCGTAGTTTGCTTTTAAATAACAATATATTATATATTAATATAGCAGCACTTTAAAACTATATTTTTTAATATTGTTAATGTAATAGATTAAAATTGTGAGTAATATATAGTAAAATAATTTTGAATGTTACTCTCTCGATTTTTGTTAAAAATATTTCCGGTCAATAATAAATAAAGCATTTACTTCATCCTTCATCCTTACTCTGGTAGTTATTGTGCCATAATTTTTAATTATGCCATGAATTAGTTTTTTTTCTATGATCAGGTTATGTTTCATTTTTATTTAGTATTTATTGTTATTGTACATCTTTAGTTTTTAGGTTTTGTTTAATTACTATTGTATTGTCTATGATTATTATACTATAATATTTGAAAATAGCAATTAACATATTAAAATACGATATAACATTTGTGGGGTATTATTCCATTCCACAAAAAAATTCAATTCCTTTTTACGGATCCACAGAACATTCCAATTAAAAGTAATTCTACTTCGTTTAAAATTAAATTATTAATTGCATGATAATAGTACTCAGTAATATTTTTTTTCTTTTCTTTTTTAAAGTTACTATGTGAAGGAATATGTACATATCCGTCTCGCTTATACTACCATTGGAAAATATAAGCACATATAATATTAAAGCTTCAAGCAATTATTTCCGTTCTTTTCTCTCTCGCAATTTATACAGGAAAAGGTTCGTATCTTCGTCTGACATCACGAATTGAACAAAATAGTCGAACCGTGCATTTGAGTGAACATAGTAATTACTATTTTCAGTCGCTAGTCTTTTGACTATCGACTGTTTCGACTCTTTTCAGTCGATAGTTCCCAACGCTAGTTTCAACAAAGCAAAAAAAAACAAATCTTTCATCCCCTTTTTTACGAACGTTCTCGTTGGTACGTCCGAGCCCATTTCTGGTAAAAATCACCGACTTTTTTGTCTCTTCCTGGTCCTTTCTCTGTTCTTTCGCGGTCGAACCCGAACACCCTCAACCTTCCCTCCCACCATCCCGCCACCCTCCAGACTTCCACTCGTGGCGGGCCGCTCGTTTGGTCGTTAGCAAACAATAAGCCGTCCTCAGCCAGCTTGTATTATTAAAATCTGAAATATGGACCAAGTTCCGTGCTTTCGGTTTTCGTAAAGTGGCATTGTATTGGGCACAACTGCCACCGGTAAAATGATTTAGGGGGCAGACCGACGCCGAGAATTATACGGCGAATTTGGAAGGTAAACATTGTCGAGGTTCGGAGCGTTTTTCTTTTTAAAAATCCCTCGGAAATTAATCTGTTCTTGTTCAGCCGGAAAACCTCCTCACGTTGATGATGATGGAGGAGGAGCAGGGACGGCTATCGGGAGTATGATATTCAATGGTGGTAGAATTGTTTGGGTTCTCATTATTTTAAAACGATATTCAACGAATTAAAAAAGAAAAGGATAAAATAAAGTAGAAATAAAGTGAAAAATCTACTCTCCACTCTACATAAAGATCACTATCATGGCGCACATTTAAGTATTTGGCGAGTGCATTGGGATTTTAGTACGAATTTTCTTTCAGAATAGTTAGCACTTCTCAGAAGAGAATAGAAGATTTAAGTTTAAATGAAAGGTTTATTTATTTGTGATAATATTCGACTCATCAACATTAAGAAATACTATACTTATTTTAGGTAGCTAAGACTGGCTGCTAAATAGTGTGGAAAAGAAAAAAAATTAATAGAAGAAAAAAGTGCATCAAAATTAAAAAAAATAAATATAAAGGGCATAAATTAAAAGTAAACCATTGCATGGATATTAATTCATTGTGAATTTGTTATTTTGTCATTGCTATAGTAATGATTGCAAATTAATGATATATACAGAGATTAATATTACTAATTGCTTTACAGCGCTTAGTTTTTTCGTTCCAATATATATATATATATATATATATATATATATATATATATATATATATATATATATATATATATATATATATATATATATATATATATATATAAACTTATATAAAACCCTATATCTATATATATATATATATATATATATATATATATATATATATATATAGGGTTTTATCTCTATTCGAAAGCATTTTGCTGCTTTTTTAGTTTAAGTAATCACAGGGAAATGAATGTTAAAAAGATTATAAAAAAAATTATCCCGATTCTGACCGTGGTATACTACCTTTTATAGAGCTTGAGTGGTTATGTCACATGTCTCAAAAACATATTTGCATAGTTTTATCTTATTATTAAAGGGGTTATTCGAGGGGTAATAAATGTTGACAATTATCAACAATAATAATTAACAATTAATAACATAGTAACAATTAATATATCACAGAAACTATGAACAATGCAAAATGAAGTTTTCCTTCTTTTTTCATGCCTTCCAAAATGACTCCAAACCTAAGGGAAAATGACTCCAAAGGGAAACAATGAAATGCTTTCATTCTAATTTATTCTTCACACGTTGCGAGCGCAGCGCTACCTTTGATTTCCGCAAGATCGCCTATATAGTCGATCTTCTATTTTTTCTGTGATGACGAGTTCACCGTTGTCTTGGAAGCTCGTTACATCTTATTGTCTTTCCGTAATTTGATCAATTGAGATCAAATACGTATCGCGAGATTCTCGGACGTCATAGAACGCTGAGTCAAATCGCCATCACCGTCATTTTGGAAGGACTATCTTATTATTTCCTGTAGCTTAATCAATTAAGATCAAATAACTATCGCGGGATTCTTGGACGTCCTGGAGCATTCAGTCAAATCGCCATTACTCAGCGGATCGGTTTTAACGAGTGACGTGAATATGGCCGAAGGCGTAGCGACATTAAGACGCCGAAAAAGAGATCCTCGAATAATCTTTTATGGAGCCGTTAACTCAAACGCCGCCATCTCAACGAATCGCAGGCGGGTCCGGGAAGGGGGGGAGAGCAGGCCGGTCGCGCTCCCGTCAACTACCATCGCGTGCAATTTACCATTTTCGTTTATTTTTATTAGTTCATCGCCGCCTCGGACCGGGAACGTAACGTTCTGTTTATTCGCGACGCGCTCGACTTTAATCTTTCGCGAAATGGGGCTGTAAACAGTCGACGCAGAAATAGACGGATTAAAACGTTCCGGAGACTCGACAATCAAAGAGTTTCCCGCGGAGGGATTCACGGCCAAGAGATCCCACGGAAATAAGGCGGAAAATGTTATCGTAGCCCGGGTGGATTGATGATAATTTCTGGATTGGTGGCTTCGAATTGTTGATCTTTCAGATATTGAGCCGTGAAGTTGCTTAATTTAGTAAGATCGTACATCGTTCTTGAAATATTTTTTTAGAAAGAGTTAATTTTCACGTATTTCCTTTGTTAGTGTTTAGAAACAAATGTATGGCTTCTTGAAACATTACACTAACACTCTGTTGAAAGTTAAATGTTTATTCTTTTTATAGTAGCAACTGTGACTTCATTTATTTACTGAGATTTGTGTCCAAATTGTTGATCTTCCAGAAACACCATCGCAAACTTGATAAATTTCGTAATATTGTACATCGTTTAGCTGGTTTTTTCATTTACGCAAATTTTTAATACTGATTTTTTGAAAAAAGGTAAACGGCGGAAAACAGGAAATAATTGCTGGTGGATGAGGAAGCAAATTCTAAGCCCAGTTCATGAATTTTGGCATCTTTTTCACTGACTTGTGACAGGGTGCATTGTCTTAGTGACATGCGCATCCCAATATACAGACGCCATAACCTTGCTAGCCGACTGATGCATTTTCCCACGCTTTGGAGCAGATTGATCGTTTGCAGTCCACTCGGATGACTGTCGATTGGACTTCGGAATGAAATGGTAGAGCCATGTTTCATCCATTGTCACATATCGATGCAATATTATGCTTGGTCATCTTCAAACACTGCTCTGAATCATCACCTTGTCGTTGTTTTTGGTCAAAAGTGAGCTCGCTTGATGTACACGTTCAGTTGATATCTTTAGAATGTTTGCTATTTCATTCAATTTCAATTTATGATTGTTCAAAATCATTTTGCGGATGTTTTAAATGTTTTCGTCGGTAACAAACTTTTTTGGGGGTCCACTGCGTTCACCGTCTTCGGTGCTCATTTCACCACGTCTATACTTAGTATACTAATCCTTGATGGTTGATTTTCCTGGGGCAGTGTCCGGAAATTCGGCATCAAGCCAAGTTTTTGCTTCAATTGTATTTTTTCCTTCAAAAAGCAATATTTTATCAACACGCGAAATTCTTTTTTATCCATTTTTTCACAATAACAAATTTTGCTTCACTCAAAATGCTATAATAAACAAACTAATGATCCTTTTGAGGGCTAGGGCTAACTAAAAACATATATATTTAATTCTAGTTGCGCCATCTATGTGTCAAGCCGGGGACATTTCAATTGATTTGTTATATGCAACCCATGACTTATCCTCAGACTCTCTTTTAACTTGATACAACAAATTAATGCCGAAATTATTCAAAATTGAAATTTACTGTTCTAAATAAGGGCTAATCAACTAATACTTATATATAAAAAGAATATTTCGAGTTTAAAATATTTTAATTATTCTGGAATGAATTTAGTTTCTGATAAAATAAAATAAGATAAGATATAAAAAATAAGATAAAATCCACAGAAAATCTCTATCCCAAAAAGATCTACAAATGACAATTGTGTAGAACCATAGAACTTACTCAAACAAAATAAGGAAATATAAGTGTATAAAACAAAAAAATTATAATGAATATCAAGCAATTACAATATTTTTTAAACGAAAAATATTTCTAGTTAGGATAGGTAAGCTATATTTATACAAAGAATATAATAAAACAAAATCAATAAAAAATTAAATGAAAAATATGTTGATGACAACCTCATTCGTTTCCTTTAACAAACTTAGATTTACTAGATGTTCCTAAAAACCGAAACAAAATTGGACTGTGTAGTAACAATATTCTTTTATTCGACATTTTTGTTTTATTAAAACTCTCCAAACTATGTTCCAAGTTATATATCGATTTCAATTTAAATCATAAGAACGTATCATAATCGAGAATAAAATAAGAACCGTTTGTTTTTTATTTGCAGAATTAAAATCAATGTCACCAACATTCTCGGAAGATTCGGGCAAGCCCTGCAGTACATGCCAGGATGTACGTCACGGCCTGTTTACCACGACAGTTCAAATAAGGAAGCGCGCTGGGGAATCGTTGGGGATCATCTTGGCATCAGGTAGGTTTTTCATCAATTGTTATAATTTTTTTCTCTTTTCGTATAACCAATTTTATTCTGGTATAAACTAAAAATATAATATTTAATCTATTATCTGCCTTATCCATGAAAATACGATAATATGGAAGCAAATGAAATGACAATTAACTATAAATAATAATTAAATTAATCGCTATCTAGGATTTTTCTAAGAAATGGTTCTTTCATGAAGATTTTTTTTCATTAATTATATCTTACATTAGATACGCTTAATTAATGTATTAGCAACTTAATTAGTGCATCAATCGAGGCAGTATGTATCAATATGTATTTTACAAAATAAAACTAAACTACTTAAGCTATAGTTAAGAGTAACAATTATACACTATACAAGTTCGTGTGGTTTGGTCCGCTTCAGTCTTCTGATTTTCTACGTGTTGTCCAGCAGTTGTATTGCTTCCTTGTTGGTCTGATTTAGTAACCTTATTTCATTTGATTTCGAGGCCATCGTGCATCTCTTCGTTGGTTACGTAACGATAGGCATTTGGATGGATGTCGAGGTATTTAACTGATTTTGATTGAGGAATCGTGCATCCACCAAATTGGCATGGCCAGATTTGAAGCTATTAAGCTGTATTTTCCAGTCTTTAGTCCATTTGTAGATTTTGTGGATAGCCACTTGTACTTTTCTACAATCTTAGACAACGATACATCTTTTACCATAATAACTGTGTGGGTGGTAAATGTTTTGTTGTTAGGATATCAGCAGACACATAAGCGAACTTCACGCGAGACTCTCGAAAAGATTTTACTACAGAACATGACAATTGTTCTGCGATAGCAATTTGATTACCTTTTAGATTAGTTCCAAGTGCCATATCCGGCCAAAAGCAAGATGCCTTTTGAACCTAGTCGATTGTTCAATGGTGATTTTCAGATCCAAACCGGACATCTGATATTTCTATAAATGATTTAATACGTTTTAACAGCAGCTTCTTAAATAATTTTGATATCGCAGGTAGCAGCGAAGGGGGCCTCTAAGATCTGACTTATTCTGCCAGTTTACCAGGATTTTTAAGCACAATTATTTGAGCCACCTTATAGCATTGCAGAACATGCTTCAGTCTCAAAAAGACATTGAATATGTATACTATTTTATGAAAGAATGTGTTCTATAGGAAGGGGAATATTTTTACTATGGATCCCTTATGAAATTCCAAAAAAACTAACTATTCTTACTATGTATGTCGGTATTCCCTTTCCGTTTGTTTTTCACTAAAGGAATTGCGTTATATACAGTGGATTGTTCGAATATAAGTATTCATATTGTTGACTATTTAAAATAACAGATTCTCTTACGTTAAACCATTCATCGAGCCATTTTATGGCTTCTTGAAATTGGTGAAGTGTTGCTCTGCAAGTGATGTAAGCTGCTTCAGCGATGCGAAAATAAGTTAGTCGGACGAGGCCAAGTCTGGAGAGTATGGCGGGTATACTTTTTCGACTAGTTTCAGCAGACTGCGGAGGTCTTTCGACCTATTCACCGTTCAAATTGATTATTTGTTGTCGGTAGCGATCAACCTGGTCTTACCAGATACAGGGCTTGGCCATGTGATCAGAGCGATTTGGTCTTGCAGTGCATGGGTCGGTTTCGTCAGGTAATAATCATGATTTCTTATCTTGGATTTTTTGTAATAACTCCATTTATCATCAACCGTTATTATTCTATGCAGAAGTTGCCTTCCCCCGAACATTTGACGCAGATGGTTTTTAAAATTTTCCATTTTTTGTATCTCTTCCATCGCCTGAAAAGCTTTCGACCTACCAAGACGTTCTTTGACTCGAACACCAACCTCTTGAACCAAATATGAATTCTCAAAACCACGTTTCACATGTTTATATCGATGGAACATGTGCATCATACGTTTCTACTAGCAAATAATGACCCTCTGCAGCTTTTTTCTTTTGATGAGACAGAAAAAATAATGCGTTTTTAATATTAGATTAATGGCCAATGAAATCAATTACCGACACACCCGATATGTGACCAAAAGATGTTGATGGAAAAGCAGATATTACAATGGATCGTGACCAACGAACAAAAAATAGGTGAATAGAACCTAACAAAGGCATTATTGAAATTCATAATGTATGAAACGACCGTGTAATACGTCAGCATAAACGCTAATATAGATTATCCTCGTGCGAAAGTGATTTTTCACGTACCACACGGCGAATGTCGCTTTTTTCCTCCTCGTTCGTTCTAGAGCGAACGCAGCGATTTCTCATAAGAAGCCGACGAGGTAATTCCCCCTTTCACCGGGCGATAGAAAATGGGCGATTTTGCACCGCGATTCACTTTTAGCCTAATACGGCCCGACGGAACAACCAAAAGCTTTTCCACTGGGCTGTAAACCATTTAGTTCCGTACGGATCGGCTCGATGTTCGGATGTTTCGTGGGTGTTAATCACAGTTTGCCTTGACGCATACCGTCGTTGTTTCCGGAAATCCAGTCATGGGTGTTTAGCGTTCTGTCCGTTCGGTTTTCGTCGATATATATATATATAGATATATATATATATATATATATATATATATATATATATATATATATATATATATATATATATGTATATATATATATAGTTTTTCTAGGTATTGCCCTCGATAGTTAGGCATTTTGTCCATCTTTCCGGAAGTTTTTGTTCGAGTCACATATCTTAAAAATTATACATTTTAGAGACATTTAACATGGATGTTTGGTTTTGTTGCACACCCGCAAAGAGAATTTTATCTTTGTCCTAAAAGTAACAAAATTTAACCCCTTTTTCGAGATATGTATTAGTGTATTTTCAATTTATTTTTTATAATTTCTGCTCAAATTACCGCAGATTAGTGAAAATAACAGAGGTTATAAAAAAAATTACCCCGGATTGAATGATTGTATAGAAATTTCTACACAACCTTTATTTTCTTTAATTATGCAATGAAAAGTGTATTTTTAAAAATGGTTACATTTCTGTTTGTACCACACGTTCTAACAAATATATGTTTTAGACAGATTTAACGCAGATTAAATTACATATATTGTAAGAATTATATGTTATAAAAAATGTTAACCATTTTTTCATATGGTTTTTGTACATTTTTAATTATTTTACTCTGAGTTCTGTTCAAGTGACTACAGGTTAATGAAAATTACAGGGATTACAAAATCATTTAAAGCAAAGTGGCAAAAGGTCATCGATCAAGATAAAAACTACTTAGTATTCGAAATGTTTGATAATCAATTTACATGGATAAATATGAAAAAAACAGTCTTTATATCGCACGTGGGAGGTTTCGTATCATTCCCGCATTATAACATATTTTAAATAAATTCCATTCGGACGAATCCATTCAGAATATAGCGCTTCACGGTTAGACAAACGCGAGGAAAAAAAAACGGGCGCCGCCAGAAATATTACGGATGTATCCCGTGACAAAGGCCCCCCGTTTCAAATTCAAGCGGCACCATATTGACGGGCATTACGTCACGCTAAAAGCCGATGTAATTCCTTACATAAAAAGTAATTTTTTACCAACCCCGGCAGGTATTTTTCATTTTATTCTCGGGCCGTGGGGAGAGACGGCGAGGAAAGGGAGATCCCGTCTGGGAGGCGGCCGGTATTTTTTTCCTGTTGTTTTCCCGATAAATAAAAGAAAAGCCCGGTTTTATTATTCCGAGTGTCCCAATTAAATTAAGCTAATTACGCTATGTAAAAAATGGGGAAATTATAAATGGAACTGTGGGTTTTAACGAGTTATGTGTGGATGGCGACAGAAGGGGGTTGGTGAGGAGGTTTGGGGAATAATTCGCTTTAAAATTATTGTATAGAGTTGTAGTTTTGTCTTAAAATATACAAAAACGTTTGACAGTCTCTTATTTTTAGAATTAGAAGCATAAATGCGTTTTAGTCCGTTCAATAGGATGGAAGGACTTAAAACTACAATTAACTATACAGTTATAATAGATTGTAGGTTAAAGTTGTGAATTACCACTTATGAATTGGAGTTTTAGGCGCGTTTTTTTATGTAGCGGTATCCCTTGGTGGCCTAATCCACCTAATTAACAATTGCATATCCAAGCAATATATTTTACTTTCATTAGAGAGCATATTTACCTTTTAAGTTTGGTCCTTGTTCCTTTCAGTGCAGTGTTTCTTTGCCAAGTCACTTTGATAGCTCTGTATTTCTCCTTACTTTGTTCTGTTACTGCCTGTATACACCTTTCTTAAGGAAACTAGACTTAATCGCTGCATTCTCACAAAAGCAAATGCACAACATTATCTGCAAAACAGTTAGTATTATTTCCCATCTCACACACTTTAACCAAACGCTCAAGAGCAATGTGTAGAAGTTTCATTAGACTTCTTCATGGGTATATATTTACTCCATTTAAATAGTGTATTACCCAACAGTGTATGAAGAAATGTTCTGTATCCCTCAAAAAGCTGCACACCCCTAAGCTTTCTATGGATAATTTCAATACCAGCCGTTTCCTCTGAAATAATTGTGTGAAATCATATTTATAATGAAGAAACTAATCCCTGTGTCAATATATTTCATATATTAGATATGTGATAGAGCTAATATCAAACTGATCTTGATTCGTGACCCGCTTCATATGAGGACAGTGTCGGTTTCGGTAAATCCAAGATTATTTTGTTCGTTTTCTTGAGATAACAGGTCAATAAAAAGTTTCCCGGTCTGAAACATAGATGGCGCTACTCGAATTAAATCCATATATTTTTAGTTAGCGCTAACCCTTAAAAGATAAGTGTATAAATTTGACAGCTGTCGGATCATCAGTTTGTGAATTATGACATTTTGAGTGAAGCAACTTTTATTGTGAAAAAATGGATAAAAAGGAATATCGTGTGTTGATAAAATATTGCTTTTTGATGGGTAAAAATACAGTTGAAGCAAAAACTTGGCTTGATACCGAGTTTCCGGACACTGCCCCAGGAAAATCAACCACCCAGGATTGGTGTGCTAATTTTGGACGTGGTGAAATGAGCACCGAAGGCGGTGAACGCAGTGGACGCCCAAAGGAGGTTGTTACCGACGAAAACATTTAAAAAATCGACAAAATGATTTTGACTGGCCGTAAATTGAAATTGTACGAAATAGCAGACACTCTAAAGATATCAACTGAATGTGTACATCATATCATTCACGAATGTTTGGGTATGAGAAAGCTCTGTGCAAAGTGTGTGCCGCGCGAGCTCACTTTTGACCAAAAACAACGATGAGTTGATGATTCGTAATAAACGTAATAAACCAGAGTTTTTGTGTCGATGTAACCAGGGACGAAACATAGCTCTATCGTTTCACTCCGAAGTCCAATCGACAGTCATCCGAGTGGACTGCACACGATGAACCCGCTCCAAATTGTGGGAAAACGCAACAGCCGGCTGGCAAAGTTATGGCGTCTGTATTTTGGGATGTGTATGGAACAACTCTTATTGACTACTTTGGAAACGGAACGACTATCAACAGCGACAGCATTTGAAGAGAATGCACCATGTTAAAAATCCGTGAATTGGGCTTCGAATTGCTTCTTCATCTATCGTATTCTCCAGATCCGGCCCCCAGCGATTATTTCCTATTCTCAAATCTCAAAAGAATGCTCGCTCTAAAGAAATTTTCGTCGAATCAAGAGGTGATCGCCGAAACTATGGCCTATTTTGAAGCAAAGGACAAATCGTACTACAAAAATGGTATGGAAAAGTTGGAGGGTCACTATAATCAATGTATCACCCTTGAAGGGAATTATGTTCAATAAAAAAACTAATTTTATCAAAAATATGTGTGTTACTATGGTAGGCCGGGGACTTTTCAATTGACCTGTTATTTTAGTGACTGTGCCCATACTAACATTCAGTACAGCAGCAACACGTTAAAAACTCTCTAGCGGCTTGTAACTTGCAGTTATTATAACTGATATTTTGAAGAATTTTGCAGACGTTTGACAACCGGACGACTTGCAAAGGCTGATTCGGTTATATGTTCGAACTTGTCAAACAGCATTCTATTTTTTTTTTAACTAGAATAACATGTGAAGGAAATTATATATGATACTAAATCGAATTTACCAGTTGCGCAGGCAATGCATTAAACATTTTGATGAAATGAGTTCACTCTTATTTTAAATAAACTATATATATATAGATGTTATGAAACCGGGCAAAAACTCACCATTCACCCCTTTAAGTATAACGTGAAAGGAGAGTACGACGGATGTTTTCCTTGGGAGTATATTTTTGCTATTATAGAGCTTCCAGGGCTCGCGAAAGCTCGGGATACGTTTCCTTACGGAAAGCGGCGAGTGTTGCTTTTTCTTCGTTTTGTTGCTGTTATATCGGACGCGTAAAAGGGTTGAAACGTTATTCCGTTCCATCCAGCGGCGCTCTGGATGAAGTTCCCAGCAGTAGTTGCGGATATAATGGGGCGTGCAGTATTTAAATTGTAATTAACACTATTACTGGATGATGTACGAATGTACTCTGTACTTTTCCGAAAAAGAAAAAAAGGAAATTATCGAGTTTCCTAGTTATACCAACGATATTATGTTTATTTCATTGCATAAAACGTAGTTGTTAGTTTGAATTATAAAAATAAATCTTAGCCACAAACTAATTAGCGATTTAACTTCATAGGCAACTAATTTTTTTCAAAACCCTTTTTTTATTCGCGAGAGTACACTTTCGAGGTGGTCCAATTGAAACCAAGTCAGGATCTGTTGCGGGGAAAGGGCGGGAAATCGAGGGAAAACCTCAAATTTCAAAGACATGTACAAAGTATTCACACATTTTTTAATCTAAAATAATCTGATGCGACGGAAAATCGAAAATAGTTCAGTGTAAAACCCATTAAGTTTGCTTTTTAGGCACTAACCATATCATATGGGAAATACTCTAGGCAACTGCTTCAATGATGTAATGGTTAGAACGTTCAACTGTTACGAGGAAGTCACGGGTTGGATTCCCGACAGGGTCAACAACTTTTTGTTGTTTTAGTTTGGTTAGACTATTTGTCAAATCATCTAGAATAGATGGCGAACCCCGGTGCTTGAAGCGTTCCTTATTTTCAAACAGTTTCTTTATTCCTATTTTTCATTATACGGACTACACCTTTATTGGGCCTACCCATTGTAATGCTTTATGAAATAACTAAGAAATTTATTGAGTTAATGTCTAACACTAAAAAGAGAAAAATAAAATATTTTTAGCAAAAATTTTAAACCGATTTTAAAGAATAAATAAGGAACTCACTAAAAACTAAAAAATAATCACACTTAGATTTTTAACACAACAAAAACGTTTCAAAATAAGATATATACATAATAATCGTTGTAATAACTGAATAAAAATAAACAAAAACTTATTTAACTTATCTACTTCACCCATTTTATATTCTACTATATACACACAATTTAGCTTAATACCTCCCTAAACCCAAAATCCCAATACACTATCCCCACATAGTCTGTGGCATACCTCATTGTATTTTCCTCAAGTGAGACGGACTACCGACGCTATTGTTTTTTTTTCTCTTAGATTGAATAACCGAAAGCCGCCAAAGATGAGTTAAACCCATAAATTTCGTGATATTCTGAACGTTACTAGGTATCGATCGAAATGACTTCGTATTCGTGCAACAAAATTGGTTAATTGGACGGTAGTGATGGAATAAAAGCTCTCTCTAAATGGCGATAGGACGATATTAACGGTTTGGATATTTTTAAAATTTGTTTTGCGAATTTTGACGAATTTTACGGACAGGAAAATCGCTCGCTGGAGCATATATACCGATTAAAGTTAATTGCCGATACGGACCACTTTTGTTGCGTCCTCGACGCTTTTTGGCCATCCAGATCTGATTTTCATGGGAAATGCGCTAGAGTGCATGCATTTTTGACGTTTTACCGCTGATTTTTTTTTGACGGGGGCATTCTTTTTACGGATAATTCGCTGCAAACTGTTGCGTTATGCAGGGTTTCCATATATGTTCTATATTTTACCGAATAACATTTATATGTTGCTATTTATATTCAAAAAAATGTTAGTAAAATTATCCACGTATCTATTTCCGTTGGTTAACTAAATAAATACAAATTTAAACGATAAAAAAATTGCTAAATAAATTGACGTTTGCCTCAGTGGTTAGACTCAATCGACCCAAATATCTTAACACGCAGGCATTACTTCTAACATATACACAAACTAAACCGGTAGTATATACTGGATGCGGCAATATTCCATAGCCCAATGCTGTCAAGTGCTTTAATTAAAATAAAAATTACTTTTGTTTTTTTTACTCTTTGTGATTCCACAATCTACCCTATAGGCAAAAATTATTTCTTATGTCTATATTATGTATACGTGGCATGTAGAAAATCACTTCATTAAGCAATCTCCTGTATAAAATATTATCTTAATTAATTAGTCTTATTCTAGAGCCTATATATGTCCAGTAATCAGATCATGTGATGTTAAATGTTTTAGTCTACGCACTTCACTATCACGTCGCATATTTAGCTAGTTAGCGAGTATGTTGGGATGCACTGACACTTTCTCGAAGTACTTCACACAAACACGTTGAATTACATTCGTTATAGGTTCAAGAGGAATATGGCGTTGTATCACTTTATTCAAAATGCAGTACGGAGCATGCAACACCTTATTTGGAATTATTATTTACAACAATGGTACGCACCACCTTATTTTGGAACCGTTGAATGATGGATATATTAGATTTGCTAGCGATACGCCATAGCTGAATTCCATATGACCATATACTCTTGAGTATAGATTCATACAGCAATACCTTGTTATCTAATGATATCTAAGTTGTTTTCGTTTAGAGAGTATCTGCTTCTTCCAGGTTAGGCGTCGATCTAACTGCATACCAAGATATTTAACATGCTCTGCTGGGGGGAGTTGACGATGATTGATATTCACTGGTGGACATGTTCTTCTACACAGGGTAAACGATACATGGGTGGATTTTGTTTCATTGGCTTTAATGCGCTATGTCTTCAACCATATTTGTATTTGCTCCAGGTGGGTTGGCAGATTTATTGATGCTTTGTGTGATGAAGATGATAACCTTAATAATCTTCTTAATAAACGCAAGTTTTTGCATCGATATGTGACAATGGATAAAACATAGCTCCATCATTTCACTCCGAGGTCCAATCGACAGTCATCCCAGTGGACCGCACACGGTGAACCCAGTCGAAAATGTCCGACAGTCGGCTGGCAAGGTTATGGCGTTTGTATTTTGAGATGCACATGGAATAATTTTCATTGACTAACTTCAAAAAGGAAGAACCAACAACAGCGGGTATTACAAATCATTATTGAACCGTTTGAAGGACGAACCCGCAGAGAAATGGCCGCATTTGAAAAAAAGGAAAGTGCTGCTTCACTAAGACAATGCACCGTGTGACAAGTCAGTGAAAACGATGGTAAAAATCCATGAATTGGGCTTCGAATTGCCTCCTGATTCACAGTATTCTCAGATCTCAGAAGAATGCTCGCTGGGAAGAAATTTTCGTCAAATGAAGAGGTGATCACCTAAACTGAGGCCTATTTTGAAACAAAGGACTAATCGTACTACAAAAATGATATTGAAAAGTTGAAGGGTCGCTATAATCAGAAAAAACAAAAAAAAAAAAAAAAAATATATATATATATATATATATATATATATATATATATATATATATATATATATATATATCTTGAAGGGAATTATGTTGAATAGAAAAAACGAATTTTGCCAAATAAATGTGTTTTACTATGGTAAGCCGGCGGCTTTTCATTTGATATGTTAGGTGATGATGCATGCATCCGGAAAAGCTGAACATATCCGCTTGATATCCACCACTTTATATGGATTTTGAAGCCATAAATATTTTGAAATTCTAATTACAGAATGCATGAACGTCACGTCCTTCAAATACAAATTTCAAATTATAAAGAATAAATATAATAAATAAAGAATTATCAGGAACCAGCGAAAGCGCAACGCGTCGCAAGTCATCCGTCGAAAGTTGAGTGAACTGCGTCGAAATAAAATTACGCAGAGCCGGAGGAAAAGTCGGCGGCGGGAGCGTGACCGGCGGGATCCGTCCAGGAGGCGGCTCGTTGAGGCCGTTCCATGCCCAGCGAGCACGTAATCGAGAGCGGAATTGACAGTTTTGAAGTTGCATTTCGGCGGAGGATCGATTTCAGTCAGACGGCGGAGTCGTTTAAATAGAGCCGATGGACGAGTTCGAAAGTTCTGCAGATCTGGCTCGTTCCTCTTCGGACTTTTTAACTTTAAACTATCACCGTAGATCATAATTATGGACCAGCAATAAATCTTGAAGAACGATTGGTCTAGAACTACATTATTAGGCACATAGATTAGTTTTAAACGGTTTTTCTTATATTCAAAGCATTGTCCGTCAATCGTCGCTAGTTTTTATCTTCTTTCAGACAATTTCTAGATTCCATATCGACAGGACGATGTATCTTTTGAGTTTCAATTAGTGTTTGAGTTCGAGGACCATTTCAATGTCTTCAAGTATGTTTTCAGCGGTTTTAAAACATGTAGTCGAACGTTGTCATGCTGATAAGTAACACTGTTGTGTCTTTACTCGTTTTACATCCGTTTTTCACACAATGCTCTTATCAAACGCACGAACTATAGGTTTTAGAAGCTCCTACTGTACCATATCAAGCCGATCCCACCAAATACAAATCGTTAACTTAAAGACTTGGATATTTGGCTTTTCTGTTCATGTTGATACATGACCAGGTGGTCCCCATGATTTTTTTTGCGATTGGATTAACGCAATAGATCCACTCTTCACCACCAGTCAACAACACGATGCCAAAAACCTTTCCGATTTTGCCATTTAAATAGTATTTCACGCATAAGGCCGAACGTCTCTCGGATGCAATTCACCAGGCAAAATATTCAAGCTTTTGGGCCAATCCCATGTTATTTTTCTTTCAATTTTTTTCGTCTAAATGACACATACCGAAAACTAAAGTCTTTCTTCAACATGATTTATTGTAGAGTAACAACCTCTGCTGTAGATCCTTTAAAATTAATGTATAGGTAGATATTCATCGTTATTTGAATTGTGCGTGATAGGAAAAACTAGATTTTACAACACCACTTTGTGGAAAATTAAATTTTTGACATGGCAATCATGTTAACTACCCTCAACTAGTTGTTTGAAGGCTGTGAATGGTAATATTGTTGCTGTTATATTCACAGAATCATCATCGGGTGCATCTATTCTATACACGTGATGTACACTACAAATAGAAGTACCTTGAGATGAATCTAGATGCAAAATTTCGTTGAGAAAAGTATATGCAAAAGAAAAGAAAGGAAATTGAATGTGTAGGAATGTTCCTCTGGTCGGTCGGATTGTGCGGCTGTCGATGCGATTGTTTGTCCGAACGCTCAGTACTATATTGTGGAAGGAATTCACCCGGGAACTGAAAATACTGGTTGAATAAAAACTTGTTTATTGCGATATTAAATGAAACATGTTGTCGACGGGAGAATTGACAGGATATTAAGTTAGGTAGAGGAAGTACGGCAGCGCTATGGAAGTGGTACGGTTACAAGGGGGTAGACATCGTCGTGGTGGTCTTTTATAGCCGGGAATCGCATGGTACCAATCCACCAGCGTTGCCAACCTTTGAACTGGCTGTAGGCGAAAGCATGGTGACCTAAAGGGTCGTAGAGGTCGCTACAAATGGATCTACCTAAAGTTATTACATAGTTTTAAGTCACCATAGAGACACACTGTAAATTAATCGGCAAAGCCTAGTAATAATATGGTAATAAATAAATAAAAAATATAATAAAACATGCTAGTATGACTGCTATTTTTGGTTAACTCCAACTATAATAAAATAATTCTCAATTAAAAAAAAACCGAGCTGTAAATCCTTCCCCCAAAAACCGTCATATTGTTAATATCTCCATATAACCCTGTTAAATTATTTAATCAATTTGTTTTTATTGACAACATAGCGACACCACGATATCGTGGTTGTTTATATTTGTGATTACACTGGCGGGATGAAAGACGGGCATCATTTTCATTCGGTAAATACCCGTATGTCATTTTTTGGGCTGCTGTTTATTGACGGGCGTGCACGCCATGCGGATGCTTTGTTTACATTCTCTGTATAATAGCGATCCGATATATCGGCCATGTTAAAATGTGAGAGGTTTCTACATGGAATATTTTGACATATTATCGATAATTTTGATTGCGAGCATATTAATGGATATCCAATTAAAACAAAACGAAATTACAAACTAGTTTATATCTATTAATAATAGTTTTTTTATTTTTGGTAAAATGCAATCAGTTTAAAATATGTTTTACAGCTACTACATTGATTATATTTTCCACTTACCTCTCGCATCAATTTTGTAATGAATTAATTAGTATTTGTAATTAATTTTGATGAAAAAACCCCACGCATTTATTCTCAAGTTCAATAGTTTTTGTGTATTCATTATACCTATCAAAGAACTGCTCAGAATAATACAGCAGGATATTAATATACTTCAAGGTTGATGGAACTAAATCCCCTGCAAAAAGAGCTTCTGTCAGTCAGCCGCTTCGTCTTCTTGTGGCTATAGATCAGATACTATTTGTAAATAAGCTGTTAGATGGCCACACCAGACAACTTGAAATATATCATCAATTAGTGTTTATATATAGATACAACCCATTTGTTTGGAAATAAAACCATCATAACCTGTCTTTGATCTGTTATACATCAGGTTACACATCTTATCCTTATTTAGAAAACAATCACCCAGTCCATTTTTAATGTCAATATCCGGATCTATTATAAATGCAGCACAGTTCGCGTCTTCGGACTATTAAACTTCAATTTCCTTTATTACACCACCTAGTTGGACCTTCCTATTGCATTAGTCACAGCATAAGTTAGTGAATTTTAATGGAGAATGCTGGGTAATCGATTGATATCCAAGCTACGTGCGGACTTGATGCCGGGAAACTTTTCGGAACATTATTCCGAAGTCGCGTATAATGTCTGAAATTTAGTCGTGGATTTCAATATGAGTGTGATATGATCTATTTAAACGTTACGAATTACCACCATTCGATTCAATGTAAAATTGTTTATAATATCTGGTACTTTCATTTACTTTTCGTTATTTGGAAGGAATTGGCAGCAAAAACTTTGAAAATGGCAAAATATCGCAAATTTTCACGACTAGGGCATAAACTTCTTTATAATCCTGGTATTTTCATTAATTTGTGATTTTTTCAAAATAAATGGCAGCAAAAGAATTGAAAATGACTAAAATATGGTAAATTTTCATGACTATATATAGAAAAAGTAATAAATTTTGATAATAAAGATAAAACTCCAAATATATATATATATATATATATATATATATATATATATATATATATATATATATATATTTGTGCGAAATAAACGAATATCTAGATAAGAAGGCCTTAGAATCTGTAATATTTAAGATACATGGCTCAAACAGGTATCCATTTATTTTTTGAACATACACTGTTCACTATATAATTCAAAAACTAAAGGTTGTATAAAAATTATTATACCATCATTCGATTTAGCGTAAAATTCTTTATAATCCTTGATATTTTCATTGACCCGTGATTATTTTAAAGCAAAATATACTTGAAAATATCAAAAAAAATCACAATTAATGAAAGTCATACAGAATTTTTTGCAGTAAACCGGTCAGAACTCCTCGAATATCGTTTCAGAACTTATGGAACTTCGATAAATTGATAAGAAAAACCTTTTATCTTCGAACGATCACCAAAATCCCCTAATATAAATCATCCCCGCGTCGTCGGTGAAGCCTGTGCAGGCGAGATAATAAATAAAAATAGTCTTAAATCAAGTCTCCAATAACAATCGTCGCGTCATTGTTTATTATATCCAACGGCTCGCATCCAGTCCCTTTCTGGCTCGCCGTTCCCGACCTCTCCGAAGCTTTACAACTCTAATGTTTACCCTACACGTACTAGTCCGACGGCCATTATCATCAGCGGCCCGGAGCTTTGGTGAGCTTTGATGGATCGTCTCGATTTTCTCTCGCTGACATTGATATTAATGTGAATTAGGTCTAAGATTACTATGGTGAAAGCGTGCTGCCGCTGGAGTCGTTGTTGAGGGCGTAATGTCTTAAGTCGAGAGTGATTCTGGTCGAACATGTGTACAATGGCCGAGTTTGGGCGGATTTTTCGAAGAATAAACGATAGAACTTTGTTAAAGTGGATAAACCTCAACGTTACAACGTCGTAAATACATGTGACAAGGTAATAAAGTTGTTGATAAAGCTTGAGAGATGAAGAATAAATAATAAATGAAGTGTTAAATCATTTTTTTTGTTCATGTTAAAAAAAAACAGCAGAATTTTATATTAGGTCCACACTGGACAATAAGCTGTTAGTTAAACTGTTGTTAGTGCAATTACGGGGTCGCACAAAGAAATATATCAACATGATCCAAACTTATCAAAACGAAATTCTTCGCACTAATGTTAACACTCCATGGTATGGCAGGAAGAAGGATATCGACAAGAACTAAGGATGCCAGCGGTAAACGAAGAAATTAAACTGTTTGCAAAAAAAAACACCAAGAAATATTGCCTGTGGTAGTTTAAAACACCACTTTATTACAGAAGGTCACGAGGTTTGGTTGCCTTGAGTATGCATCCTAGTTCAGTGTTATCCAAGAGTTGCAGTTCTTCGGTGTTTACATGGGAATGGCGTCTTTCCTCATGCCTTGTTGTGAATCTGTTAGTTTCCTCTATGACAGTTGGAATCCGAAGGTCTCAGATTGAACAAACTGTTCCTGTAGTATTCGGATATATAAAACTTCTCAACAACAACTTCTGAAATACTTGTATTATCATACCCAGAAGTTATAAAGAAAACCCTTTGAAACTAGGTTTTTTTTTAATCGACGTCGAAAAGAAAAGAGGTTCTATGTTCGGCAGTATTTTTGTTAAATATATGATGCCCGATTTCTTCGTCAATTGTGGGCCGATTTTCAAAATTCTTTTTTTATTCGAAAGAGTGTACTTCCGAGGTTGTCCCATTGTAACCAAGTCAGGATCTGATGGGGAAAGGGGATGGAAGTCGAGTGAAACACTCAAATTCCAAAGGCACGTACAAAGTTTTCACGTACTTTTTATCTAAAATAATCAGATATTTGTGTATAATGTTATTGTCTGAGCTGACGTTACCGAAAATCAGAAGTCGTCAAAAGCCATTCGGTTTGCTTTTTAAGCCCTAGCTATAGCATGAAAGACCTCGTAGACATATTGTAGACAATTGCTTCTATGGCGTAATTGTTAAAACGTTTAGTTTCCAATCGGAGGTTGCGGGTTCGATTCCCGGCGCGGACAATAATTTCATGTTGTTCTGATGGCAAATCACCTAGGCTAGGTAGCGGACCCCGAGGCCTAAAGCGCTCCTTATTTTCAATCATCGTTTCCTCATCACATCAAAGACTCCCCACGGCACCGAGTTCAAAATGATCAGTTGGTAGTACTTAAAATAATATTATAAATAGATAAATAGGTTTTGGTAGGTATTAAGCCAAATTGTGTGTATATAGTAGAGTATAATATACGTGTAGTAGATAAGTTAAATAAGGTTTTAGTTTATTTTAATTTAATTATTACAACTTTATGTTAAGCCTGCTTGGTGGCGCAGTGGTAAAGGAGATAGGCCGGTCCTCCTACTGTTTGCGATAACCGCGGGTTCGAATCCTGCTGGGGCATGGTCGTGAATTTATGTTTGTGATTGTTCAAAATTTATGATTGTCCCAGGCAAGAGTGTAAAATCCGACAAAAAAATGATCCCAATCACGCCAGTAACCAGGCTGGGTAAGGCCGGATGTCGTCTGCATGGTTCGGAGCCCACGTTAAACTGTAGGTCCAGTCCAGATAAATCCATAGTTGGTAAAAGGAGACTTTAAAACATATAAAAAAAAACAACTTTATGTACATATTTTATTTTAAAATGTTTTTTTTTGTGTTAAAAATCTAAATTTGATTGTTTTTTTAATATTTAGTGAGTTTCTTATTAACTATGGTGAGGTGCACCAGGTCTGATATCTTAGATCTGAACCTCAAGAGCAATATGAAGGAGAAATGAGTAGATGGTTGTATGTTTTTGAACCAAAGCAAACATCTTTTTGTTATTTTTGTAACTTATCTTGGTTTTCTATTAAAATAAAATTATTATTATTACTGTTCGTACAAAGTCGGATATTATTTTTTCTTCTTGTCATTGGGCTTCTATTAGATATTAATTTAGTGTTTTCTTAATTCTGCATATAATGTGCTATATCTACACTATATATATATATATATATATATATATATATATATATATATATATATATATATATATATGTATGTATATATATATATATGTATATATATATATATGTATATATATATATAAATAAATTAATTATAATAATATTATAAATAGATAAATAGGTTTTGGTAGGTATTAAGCTAAATTGTGTGTATATAGTAGAGTATCATATACGTGTAGTAGATAAGTTAAATAAGGTTTTAGTTTATTTTAATTTAATTATTACAACTTTATGTAAGCCTGCTTGGTGGCGCAGTGGTAAAGGAGATAGGCCGGTCCTCCTACTGTTTGCGATAACCGCGGGTTCGAATCCTGCTGGGGCATGGTCGTGAATTTATGTTTGTGATTGTTCAAAATTTATGATTGTCCCAGGCAAGAGTGTAAAATCCGACAAAAACTGATCCAAGTCACGCCAGTAACCAGGCTGGGTAAGGCCGGATGTCGTCTGCATGGTTCGGAGCCCACGTTAAACTGTAGGTCCAGTCCAGATAAATCCATAGTTGGTAAAAGGAGACTAAAATATGTAAAAAAAAAACAGCTTTATGTACATATTTTATTTTAAAATGTTTTTTTTGTGTTAAAAATCTAAATTTGATTGTTTTTTTTTATATTTTGTGAATTCCTTATTAACTATGGTGAAGTGCACCAGGTCTGATATCTTAGATCTGAACCTCTAGAGCAATTTGAAGGTGAAATGAGTAGATGGTTATATGTTTTTGAAGCAAAGCAAACATCTTTTTGTTATTCTTGTAACTTATCTTGGTTTTCTATTAAAATAAAATTATTATTATTACTGTTCGTACAAAGCTGTTGAGATATCAGCCGCGTAAAACATATATCATCCAAAAAGACTACCCTGTGGAGCACCAATAGAGTTACACTCGTTGATCACACACGCTGTTGATTCTATTTCACGACACACATCTTTCGAAAAAAAATACGACTACAGGAATTAACAATAATTCATTAGCAATAATTGCCTTTTTTGGGCCAATTCCAAACACCTGCGACAGGGTTCATAAATTAAAGTCTTCACTCTATGCTTTTTGTACTTAAACCCATCATCCCACCCTTTACACTGACAGGAACATAACGAATATCCAGAAAAATATGAATTAAACCAACAGATACCCCAGTAATCGACACTTCATCAACACAATCCCCCCGAAAAACTAAAGGAAAATATCGAAGAAAAAATGCCGAACTAATTCAGACAGATGGCCGAATTATCGTCTTTCGACGGCCGAGCTTCATGAATAGTGATGGTGGCGGGGTGTATGTTTGTAACGAAAAATCTGCAAGATCTCGGCGGACGCGTGAATCGAGCTCTGAGCGAGCCCTAAGAGGCGGCGGCTTAAGATTAATTGCCGCTCTGCGGATGTCGAACTAAACGCTCGCTAGTCGGATATGCTAATGAAAAGATTCGATGTCATGGGTAAAGGGAGGCCTTTATGTATATGGTTGCGTGATTTGCTTGATGATCATCTTAAGACCGAGCTGGTTTTTACGATTTTAATGACACCATTTAAAAGATACTTGCGTGTTCTCTCCATATTAGTTTCATTTTTACATATTTTCATGATATTTGTAAGTTTCTATGTTTTTATGTTCAACATACTGTTTATTATATACTTAAACATTATGAAAAAATACAAGAAGTAGGTAAAATAATATCAACACCATTTCTAATATAAATAAGATGCTATAAATAAGAAGACTTGTTTTCAACTTCATATTCCATTGTTAAAAACTTTTTCTATTGATATGGTTGTTTAATACGTCACATTTCTTGATAATAGTATGAATACAATGTATACTTAAAAGTAGTGTTGGGAACTATCGACTGAAATTGACTATCGACTGTTTAGTAATTGACTACTTTTTACTACCGACTGTTTCAGTCGCTATTTTCGTTCCAACTAATTTTATTACTATTTTCTATCGACTGTTTTAATCGTACTTTTAGTTACTATTTTTGGTTCTACTTGTTTCATTCGACTGATTTTTAATGTTCTGGCTCTGTCGTCCTAGCCGCGACCTTGACAAAAATGTACGAAGTTTATGCCTAATCGAATGGTGGTAAAATAATTTTGATATAACCTTTAGTTTTCAATTTATATAAGAAAAAGTACGTTTTCAAAAAAAGGAGAAACCTAAAAATTAGGAATCCTAAGGAAATTTAACATGGATTTTCGTTACTTTCACTTCAAAACACATATATTTTGCAAATTTTATATTTATCTGAATGCTAAAATGTTTTGATACTTCTTCCATATATATATATATAGTAGTGAATATTTGCGATATTTTGCCATTTTCAAAGTTTTTGCTGCCAATTCCTTCGAAATAACGAAAAGTAAATGAAAGTACCAGATGTTAATTACTATTTTTGGTTCTACTTCTTCCATTCGACTGATTTTTAATGTTCTGGTTCTGTCGTCCTAGCCGCGACCTTGACAAAAATGTACCCAATTTATGCTTACATAGATTTACCTGTAATATATGTAGTTTTATGATTTTTTTTTGATAGTTTGCTTGTAAATAACCATGCATTGTATATTAATATTATAACATTTTGGTACGATGTTTTTCAATATTGTTAATATCATAAGGAAAAAAGTTTAAAATTGAGAATGATAATTAGTAAAGTACCTTGACTGGTTTTATGGCAATAATAGGTAATATTTCGATTACTCTATCGATTTTTGTTAAAAATATCTCCGTTCAATAACAAATAAAGCATTTTTATCATTTCATTCAGATAATTATTTTTTGTGTCATGGATTAGTTTTTTTCTATTTTTATATAATATTTATGGTTATTGTACATCTTTAATTTTTAGGTTTTGTTTAAGTTCTATTGTATTGTCTATATTTATTATAGTATATTATTTAAAAATAGCAACTTACAAAAGACATTTGTGGGGTATTATTCCATTCCATAGAAAAATTCCATTCTTTTTACAGATCCACAGAACATTCAGATATAAAAGTAATTCTACTTCGTTTAAAATTAAATTATAAGTTGAATGTTATTTATTATTATTATAATAGTTTTCAGTAATATTTTTTTCCTTTTCATTGTTAAAGTTACTTCGTGAAAGAATTTATACATCTCCGTCTCTCTTATACTACCGTTGGAAAATATAAGCACATATAAAATTAACTGCCCCAAGCAATTATCTCCGTCCTTTCCTCTCTCACAAATTATACAGGAAAGGGTTCGTATATCTTCGTCTGACATCACGAATTGGACAAAACAGTCGAACCCTGCAGTTTTTTGACTATCGACTCTTTTGCGACTATATAATTCCGCAACGGCAGCCGATATCCTTCCATACCTAATGCATATTCAGCAATTTAAAAAAAAACGTTTGAAAGCATGAAACTAATTTTAGACTTCAAAGGAGAAGGAATACAAAGGGTTGCACCTATATAGTTTGTATAGGGTGGGGCAATAGTCTCGCTACCATTTTTATTTTGATAATGCGCCATGAAGCCCATTTTCTTCCCAGTGGCCACGTCAATAAACAGAACAATCGGTATTGGGGAACACAGAATTTTCAATTAATTCACCAAACATCATTGCATCCACTAAAAACAACTGAGCGGTGTGATATTCATGCTGGAAACATCACTGGTCCCTATTTTTTTTTAAATGACGGTATTGTTATTGTAGTTACTGCAACTGCTGGACTGGACTGGACTGGATTACGATTAATTTCGCGAACTGGCAATTTAGCATGGCCAGCAGGATCTCCGGATTTAACCGCACGAGACTTTTCGGTCGGAATCGCGGTTACCATTTAGCCGATATAACTTTTCAATCATAACGAAAAAAGAGAAAAAATTGTCACACGGTGTTATTCCACTTAATTGTAAGTATAGGTAAAGGTATAAACCTAATAATAATTAGTTTATAATTGAAAAAGTTTTAATTTTTTTTAGATATTTTAGACAGAATTGATACAGATAAAGACAATATTTAAAACATTTATTTAACAAAAAAGAACAGATAATCATCGTATAATTCTATAGAGACTCGGTTACCACCAAGAAACTTTAATTATCTTCATTGTTTCGTGAGACGCGGGACGCCGTTTAATACGAAAATTTCTCCAGGTATGCCGGTCGGAGGAATGTAAATATCTCCACGTTACGAATAATTATCTAGGAGACGAGGAGTGCGTTAAAATAAATTCGTTTCGCGTCGAGATACAAGTTGTAGTTTTCGAATACCTGTTTATCTGCGATGTTTACGTCTTTCATTCGATGTTTTTATGCTGCCGAGACGACTTGATACACAGAAAAAAACTAGTTCCAAATGGATCTATATTTTCATTGTTTTTTTTTGCTTGTCACTTTAAATTTAATAAAGATTGTAATGTAGCCCGTCCATAGTAGCAGTGAACTCACATTATCTCTATTTATGATGACAAAACAGTACAATCTTACCCATATTACTCATTTTAGTTTATTTTAGCTTTGAT
The DNA here is from genome assembly GCF_030347505.1 of Rhynchophorus ferrugineus. NCBI lineage: Eukaryota > Metazoa > Arthropoda > Insecta > Coleoptera > Curculionidae > Rhynchophorus > Rhynchophorus ferrugineus. Next base: position 1,597,717 of record NW_027472586.1, read on the forward strand.
GTACAACAACATTCTAATATAGGAATGGGGGCAAAAATCCCGCTACCATTTTGATTGCGCGCCATATTGCTTATGTGACGCTTTAGATTAGTTTCGCTTTAACCATTGTGTTGTGTAGACGTCCAAATTTTATTATGGGTAAATATACGCCACAAGAACGAGCAGAAATACTGACGATAGTAGCGGGACTTTTGCCCCGTCCTATATAAATAAAATAATGGAACCAAAATGTTATAAAATATAATTATAGTACATCTAATGCATATATTATCGAAGGACTTAAACTACACTTAAATAAACAGCCACAATATGTTGTGGGTTAGAGTTATTTTATTATATTTTCATTGAAATATTTTCTAAACCACATGTGGTATCGCCCGGAGGCTTAATCCACTTATAGTACATCTAAATAATGTATTTCATTTTCATTAGAGAAAATATTTACCTTTTTATGTTTGGTTCTTGTTTCCTTTGTTGCTGTGTTTTCTTTTCGATACATTCTGTTATTGTATTTTTCCTTAGCCTCTTTTGTTACTATCTGTCTACATTTTTCTTCATAAAATTAGATTTAATCACTGAATTCTCCCTAATGTATTTGCCATATCTGTAAAAGAATTCAAAAGTCACTATTTAAATTAATAACTAAGCTATTAATTTTCTGTTTATCTAGTATTTGTTCATTGCACCACCATTTGTCAGTTTCTTTTTCTGTGTGTTTGATGGTATCCATCTAGACTAAAGGTGTTATTGTTGATAATTCCGCATATATCTTCATTGTTTTTTAATGTAATAGAAATTATTAATTATAAAGTATACTTAAAAGTCGAATACAGTGAATGTTGCAAGATTTGGTGCTTTTATTCATTGATTTTGATCTGCTTTTAAGGTGATATTCCAGTCTAGAAATGTGAAAACCATTTTCGGAATTTTTTATAATAGTAAGAATTCAAATGTTTAACCGTTACTGTGTTATAGAATAACTTGTAATATCGTATCAATCGTTTCGAAAAAAGTGGTTTAAAAAAAGCATTTAAAGTTTTGTTCGTAGTGGTCGCTTCATTAAAACAGCTGTATCTCCGAAATTAAGCTGAAATTTGAAGAATCCTCTTAAGGGTATATTCTCAATTGAAAAATATGAAAAGTATCGATTTTCTCTAAAATCTATACTAGAATACCATATTAGCACGTATTTTGTCTAGCTTTATCTCTAACTCGATCCTGTTGAGATTCACAATTGCAGGCGATCGGAGAGCTATCAATTTTTTTTTTCAGTAATTCTCAAACCATATGGCTGTGCAATGTGATTCATATCATAAAGAATGCTAAAAGCCTTAACTTCTATACAGGTCATTAACAGGTCAATCCCCGGCCTGGCACATAGACGACGCTACTAAAATTAAATCCATATGTTTTTTAGTTAGCCCCAACCACCAAAAGATGCGTATATAAATTTGACATCTGTCGGATCATTAGTATATTCATAATAGCATTTTGAGTGAAACAACTTTTGTTATTGTGAAAAAAATGGATAAAAAGGAATTTCGCGTGTTGATAAAAAATTGCTTTTTGAAGGGAAAAAATACAGTTGAAGCAAAAACTTGGCTTGATGCTGAATTTCCGGACATTGCCCCAAGAACACCAACTATCAAGGGTGGGTATGCTAAGTTTGGACATGGTGAAATGAGCACCGAAGACGGTGAAGGTAGTGGACGCCCAATAGAGGTTGTTACCGACGAAAACATTTAAAAAATCCACAAAATGATTTTGAATAACCGTAAATTGAATCTGAATGAAATAGCAGACACCCTAAATATATCAACTGAACGTGTACATCACATCATTCACGAATATTTGGGTATGAGAAAGCTCTGTGTAAAGTGGCTGCCCCGCGAGCTCACTTTTGACCAGAAACAACGGCGAGTTCATGATTAGGAACAGTGTTTGAAGATAATCAAGCATAATAAACCCGAGTTTTTGCGTTCATATGTGACAACGGATGAAACATGGCTCCATTATTTCACTCCGAAGTCCAATCGACAGTCATCCGAGTGGAATGCATACGATGAAACCGCTCCAAAGCGTGGAAAAACGCAACAGTCGGCTGGCAAGATTATGTCGTCTGTATTTTGGGATGCCCATGGAAAAAATTTTATTAACTACCTTGAAAAAGGAAAGACCATCGACAGCGACTACTAAATAGCACTATAGGACCGATTGAAAGACGAAATCGCCGAAAACGACCGCATTTGAAGAAAAAGAAATTGCTGCTTCACCAAGACAATGCACCCTGTCACAAGCCAGTGAAAACGATGGCAAAAATCCATGAATTGGGCTTCGAATTGCTTCCTCATTCACCGTATTTTTCAGATCTGGCCCCCAGCGACTATTTCCTATTCTCAAATCTCAAAAGAATGCTCGATCGCGAAAAGAGGTGATCGCCGAAACTGAGGTCTATTTTGAAGCAAAGGATAAATCGTACTACAAAAATGGTATGAAAAGTTGGAGGGTCGCTATAATCAGTGTATAACCGTTGAAGGGAATTAAGTTGAATAAAAAAAACTAATTTTACCAAAAAAAATGTGTTTTACTATGGTAGAACGGGGACTTTTCAATTGACCTGTTAGATCATAAAAAAATTATTCACGAAAATATTTATGATTGTTTTTTTAAGTTGATTTGATGTCTCCTTTTTGCCAACGAGAGTTTATCCGGACTGGACTGGACTGGACACGGTTCTCAGCATTGAGCCTAACGACTGGCGAGTGACCAACATAGAAATCATCCCAGGAGACATCCGGTCTTACCTAGTCTGATTACTGGCGTAGCTGGGATCATTCTCCTTGTCGGATTTTGCACTTTTACCTAAGGCAATCACAAATGCTAAACAATCACGAACATAAATTCACGACCATGACCCAGCAGGATTGGAACCCGCGACTATAGCAACAGTAGGTGGACGGTAATGTCTCCTTTACCACCGAGTCAACCAAGCCGGCGAATTGATTTTAAAAAAATAATAATAAATGACAAAGCTCAAATTACGAAATGTTCCAACGACAAAGTCAGATTGTACAAGACCGGAAATATAAATAGCAAACCTCGTATATAACCGCTCCGATTTATCTTCGATGAGATAGCAGAGACAACTACCGCCAATCTTATTTAAAACTTTCAACTGCTTGTCTCCGTGATACGTGCGACTGCATCTCGCTGCCACTCGTGATCGATTAGACTTGGAGGGCACCAGAAAATGCAATTTACTCCACGGCAATCAGTCAGATCGCCTTCGCCGCTTCTCCTCCGGTACAAAGAACGTAGCGCAATTAACATTTTTTGGTGATGTTTTCTAGCTCCGTATATTTGGACACCCGACGAGCGCTCTTAACGTCGCTACGTACGCGCCGAATGGAGTACGTCCTGATTGCGGTCCGTATCCCGAATTTTCGTCGAGTACACGCCGCCCGGTTTCCGTTTAATTAAGTCTCGTGGCGGTTTATTCTTAATCAGAAGAGAATTCCCGACCGGTTTTCCCATCGAAACCAATTAGAGCGCGTTTGCGTTTTAATAACAACTTTCATGAAGTACCAATACGTGTTTATCTACGGAATTATTTGACGTATCCGTTAAAAGCCAGAGATTATAATTGGAAGCTTCCTCGTCCAATTTTTTTTATCGAAAATTAACCAGTACCGTTCCTCAATCAACTTATTTCCCTGATTTAGCTTTGTTTGATTTCATCCTATTCCATTAAATGCGAAAAATTTCGCTTCGTATGACAAAATTAAGTTAATCGGAGACTTTAAATGCTTTGAACTGAGTTCTGAATATTTTTTCAACTAGTTTAGTAACCATTTTTTACAAGATGTCTACTAACTTTTAAGTAATAGAAAAGAAAAATAGAAAAAATAAAAAAATTCGGTGAGCTACAAGCTAGCTGTGTAGGAAATAATAAAAAGTTGCATCCTGCTCAGTATTTTGTCTTCGATGACCACCTTCATAGTATTCTGGGACAGGAAAGAGTGATGTGGTAATTTCCGTAAAGTAAGATAAGGTTAAATTGCTGTATGAAGTTAAATATATAAGTGAAAATTTCGAAGGGACTTGTTTTCATACGAGTGAGCTTCTGGAACTCCGAAAATAACAGGTCAATTAAAAAGTCCCCGGCCCGACGCATAGATGGCGCTACTAGAATTAAATCCATATATTTTTTAGTTAGCTCTAACCCTCGAAAGATGCGTGAATAAATTTGACAGCTGTCGGATCATTAGTTTGTGAATTATAGCATTTTGAGTGAAACAACTTTTGTTATTGTGAAGAAAATGGATAAAAAGGAATTTCGCGTGTTGATAAAATATTGTTTTTTGAAAGGAAAAAATACAGTTGAAGTAAAAACTTGGCTTGATGCCGAGTTTCCAGACACTGTCCCGGGATAATCAACCATCAAGGATTGGTATGCTAAGTTTAGACGTGGTGAAATGAGCACCGAAGACGGTGAACGCAATGGACGCCCAAAAGAGGTTGCCAACGCCTAAACATTTAAAAAATCCACAAAATGATTTTGAATGACCGTAATTTGAAATTTAATGAAATAACAGACACTCTAAATACATCAACTGAACGTGTACATCATATCATTCAAGAATATTTAGGCATGAGGAAGCTCTGTAGAAAGTGAGTGCCACTCAAGCTCACTTTTGGCCAAAAACAACGAGGAGTTGATGATTCGGAGCAGTTTTTAAAGATGATCAAGCGCAATAAACCCGAGTTTTTGCATCAATATGTGACAATGGATAAAAGATGGCTACATCATGTCACTCCGAAATCCAATCGACGGCAATCCGAGTGGACTTCACACGATGAACCCGCCCCAAAGCGTGGGAAAACGCAACAGTCGGCTGGCAGGTTATGGCGTCTGTATTTCGGGATGCGCATGGAATAACAACGCATTGACTACCTTGAAAAATAGAAGGGCCATCAACAGCGATTATTACATAGCAATATTGGACCGTTTGAAGGACGAAATCGCCGAAAAACGGCCGCATTTGAAGAAAAGAAAGTGCTGCTTCACCAAAGCAATGCACCGTGTCACAAGTCAGTGAAAACGAAGTCTGGTCTCTAGCGACTATTTACTGTTCTCAGATTGCAAAATAATGCTCGCTGGAAGAAATTTTCGTCAAATGAAGAGGTGATTTCCGAAACTGAGACCTATTTTGAAGCAAAAGACGAATGGTACTACAAAAATTGTATCAAAAAGTTGGAGGGTCGCTATAATCAGTGTGTGATTCTTGAAGGGAATTATGTTGAATACCAAAAAAATGTGTTTTTCTATGGTAGGCCGGGGACCTTTCAGTTGACCTGTTACGTGGTCGTCATCTGGGCAGCTTATAGTTGTTAAAAATTGATTTCTAGCATCGATTGTATCTTCGTCTACCAGTTTGCCTTTGAAGATCTTCAAAATAGCATTGTTTCTACCAAAATTTCCATGGTACCCCTCTATGAAATGGTCTTCCAAATTTTGGTGACTCCAGCTTCCGACTTTCTACGGCTAAGAAACTCAGCTACTGTTATCATTTGATGACTATTCACCTAGAATAATAAGCCTCTGTCCAAATTCCATTAGGCTATGTTAATTCACAACAGTTCGTTCAGTTCGCTTACACCTTGAACTGTGATGCACGTTATGAGAATCCATGGAGTAGGGCTGCTTTCCAAAGCTTGAATGTTTTTTAGATAGAATATTTTATGGGTAGGGGCCACTGGGCATGGCCCAATTCAGCTTTTATGACCTTACAGCTTCAGCTGCGATACTTTTGACCGAACTCCGCATAACTATCCAAAAAAAGCATCTAGTTACTGCGCAATGATTGCCAATTCAACGTCAAGCTGTTTTAGTTTCTTGACATAAATTCTGTATATACCTATATAACAAATTCTATATAATTATTCTAAATAATATATTGGCAACGCTGCTTATATCACCCAACTCTCATCATATTTCATTCTTCAGCTTGCAATTTTTAGTTCATTCAGGAACCACCGCACTTAATACGAACTATACGTATCTGTGTTGCCTCTACATATTTAAAAGCTTGATTCGATTAAGTGAAAATGAAGATATTCAATTTCCCATGAGGTTTTCGGTTAGAGCGAGCGGACGGGGAGGAAGGGGGGAGTGAACCAATTAACTATCGGCCATTATCCATAAATTAATGGTATAATCCGTTGCAGTTTATCCTCGACGGCCGAGAGAAATTAATTAATACCGGAAACCTTCTATTTATCTCAAATTAAATCGGGGCTCTGGACGAAACCGCACACCGCCGCCGGCGCCGTCTAACGTCGCTCTTGGGATACACTTGCACACAGTTCCGTGGAGAGAAAAATCGCAAAGTGCACTAATTAGCGCGTCGAATCGATGATTTATTCGAGAAACTAGGTCGTGGGAGGTTGGTATTAAGTAGTAACGTGGAAGGATAGTCAGAGGAAGGCCTTAAAATTAGTTGTTTTTAATGAATTTTTATTTAAGATAATAGAAAATTACAAAAACACCTTTTGTACCACGGATTGCTGTATTCTCTCTTGCTTGATGTCTAAATTCCTTTCTTTTGTGGATCCATTTCCTTGGACTTGTGAAATGCTGATGCTGATGGAATATATATATATATATATATATATATATATATATATATATATATATATATATATATATATATATATATATATATATCTATATATCGTTATATATATATATATATCTATGTATCGTATATATATATATATATATCGTTTATCATATATATATATATATATATATATATATATATACAAATATATATCTTATTGATCAAATGATTGATTCTTCTTCGTAAAACGATTATGTGATTATCGAAAATGAAATATATTATTCATTTGAGCCCAACCATTATTCAAAAACAGCCAGTAGTCACTGAGGATCAAATCTAGACTATACAATGAAAATACTTTTTTTTTCTTGGTGAATAAAATACAAATATTCAACAAAACGTTATAATGGTCACTATCTTGATAATATACAAGGTATTACTCTTCAAAAAACTCTAAGAAACTATATGGTTTCCAGTCAAGGCGCAGTCTTTTGTTTCTACCACCTGGGGCAAAAGTCCCGCTACCATTTCGATTGCCTATAACTTTGCTCAAAGAAAAGATAAGTAAGTTTGGTTTTCGTAAAAAGTTTATATGGTCTTAATTTTCTTTTCGCTATGACTAAAAAATTATATCAGCTGAATGGTGACCGCGATCCGCTATGCAACTTTCGGCTCTTTTTAAGGCATTTTTCATGACATCCTGCAACATCTGAGGCTGAATTTCTTCAATTTCGTAACGAATACTGTACTCAACTTGTTGATCAGGATCTCGATCTCGGTAACAATTGCGTGCAGAAATGTATAACGGGGAACCACGTCTCCAAATCGATGTTATATATATATATATATATATATATATATATATATATATATATATATATATATATATCTAATTGATCAAATGATTGATTCTTCTTCGTAAAACGATTATGTGATTATCGAAAACGAAATATATTATTCATTTGAGCCCAACCATTATTCAAAAACAGCCAGTGGTCACTGGGGATCAAATCTAGACTACACAATGAAAATACTTTTTTTTCTTGGTGAATAAAATACAAATATTCAACAAAACGTTATAATGGTCACTATCTTGATAATATACAAGGTATTACCCTTCAAAAAACTCTAAGAAACTATGTGGTTTCAAGTCAAGGCGCAGTCTTTTGTTTCTACCATCTGGGGCAAAAGTCCCGCTACCATTTTGATTGCCTATAACTTTGCTCAAAGAAAAGATAAGTAAGTTTGGTTTTCGCAAAAAGTTAAGTTAAAAAGAAAGCCGCTTCAACTTTAGGCTCAATAAATATTGTCGCTATTTCTGTTCGCTCTTGTGACGTATATTTATTCACAATAAAATTTGGACGTTTACACAACACAACGGTTAAAGCGAAACTGAACTAAACGTCACATAACCAAGATGGCACGCAATCAAAATGGTAGCGGGACTTTTGCCCCACCTGTTGCAAACTATTCACATCCATTAGCGGATTAGTCATGAAGTGCAATCTACATAATTCGCCAGCAATGCCTTTCTCTCTCAGGTACTACAAAAATTCAATCAACCAACTTACCGACGACAACAAAAATCAAGACACGAAGACAAAAATCCGAAGTGCTCTCGGTCCCTTCGTCTCGTCTGGCTCCGCTTATTCTTTTTCTGGACAGATCATTAGGTGCGCCATATTTCAAAAGGCCGGGACGGGTGTCGCGCCCGTGCTAATAAAAATAGAAATCGTATAAAAAATAAGACGTCAACCTTTCGCCATACGACCATAGTTGTTTCCGGTGTAGAAATAGCTCGGCCGTTATTAGATTGACGCGAAACCAGATAATTATATCGGAATTTTTCAATCGAGCATTAATTGCATATTGAATTGGTTGTATTTGACATGGCAGGTTTCGGTGTGGGCCTAAACCTTGACGATATCCTACAGATTCATCCTAAAATAGTTCTGTTAAACTTCCTGTAGGCGTAGGCAGAGCTGGGCAATGTACATGCTTTTGATGCATTTGATTAAAATACAAATTTCAGAATACTATCTTGCATGTTTGCATGTATTTAGAATACAAAATAGAACACAATAAGTACTAGAGCTAATACCCACTCAACTTTTAATGGCATTTAATTAAATCCAAACCTTACCTTTTCATTAAGTTTCAAAAATCGACAAACTAATATTAATTGTAAACTACTAAACCACTGAACATTATAATAAAGTGTCATAAGTAAGATTATTTTCAAAAATGTAACAACTTCAGAACATCAAATATAAGTATACATGATATTTCTTTAGTTTAATATAAATAAGCATAAATATGTAATAATAAATTAAGTAATACATATTTGTATTTTAAAACAGATATATGAATTTTTTTATTAATCTCCTAAAACGTCAACAATTTACCCGTCGGTAATAAGTATTAATAGATGATTTCAGTTACATAATATAACCATCCTGACATGTAGAAGATCACTTCAGTAAGTGATCCACTGTACAACTTATGATCTAAATCTTATTGTAGATACTATTGTAACTTATTTTAAACTATATCCTAACTTATTCTAAAAACTATTCTAGAGATTATTAAATCTCACTCTATGTGTCTATTAATCAGTTCATGTGGTAGTTTGCGTTTGAGCCTACGCACTTCACTGTCATCGTGCACATTTAACGGTTTGGCGAGTGCATTGGGATGTACTAATAGTATTTCAGAGTATTTCGCACTAACACTCCGAATCATAGTCGTTATATGTTCTAAGGAGATATCGCGCTGAATCATTTTATTGGACACGTAACATGGGGCATCGACGACGACTCCCAACACTTTATTCTGGAACCTCTGATCCTGGAAGGATATCTATGTTAGATTTGCTAGTACCCCACAGTTCAATACCAGAGGTCCAAATGGGCCTAAGTATTGACGTATACAGTAAAATCGTGTCTAATAATAATTTAGATTTACGTCCTATTAGCCAGTACATTTGGTTTAGTTAACCCCAAGCTGTTTGCGTTTTGTAATTATTAAGTTTTTTCCATATCAAACGTCGATCGAAATGCATTCATAGATATTTAACGTTGTCTGCTTATGGAACTTCATGATTATTCAATTTTACCGAGGGACATGTTCTTCTACAAAGGGTGAATGTCACATTAGCAGATTTTGTCTCATTTCTTGTGATACGCCACGTTTTCAACCACAATTCGACTTTGTTAAGATGAAGTTGGAGGTTTCTTGTTGCTGATATTTGATTCTCGTGTGATTATAAAGCCGTTGTATCGTCAGTATATGTTGTTTCTTGAGGTTGGTAGGTCAGCTGTTTACAATAGATATAACAGTGGGCCAAGAACACTGCCCTGCCGAACACACGAATATATTGGGTGTATGTCAGTGTATTCTTCACGCTGTTTGACAATAAAACGTCTGTCTGTGAGGTACGATTTCATTAGTTGAAAGTGCGTAGTGGGCAAAAGCTTTTTCAATTTAACATGCAGTCCAATATTTTTTATCGTTTAAGTTTCTGTTAATTTAATTCACTAATCTATTTATTTGTTCAATTGTTCCGTGTTTATTACGGAAACTAAATTGATGGTCTGGAATAATATTTCTTTCCTCTACGATGATTTTGGGTCTCCTAGATTACAAGAATTTAGAGATTACAGGCGACAGGCCTATAGGACGATAAGAGAAGAATATTATATGAATAAGACAATTTTGAAATTGATATTCGACTTTGGCGTGTATATTAAAACAATAACGAACACAATTAGGTAATATAGTTTTTACAATTTGGAAATTTGTATTAAAGGAATATATTTACAATCATTATATTAACTATTGCTTTAAAATTATTGAAACAAAGGTCAAAGAATAAAATGTCATTTAGAGAATAGATATCTTATTGCCTTAATCATTAAACACCTCCGTGTTTATAAATGCTTTCAATTGTTTATATGTCCTATGTATTCTATCTATGCAAATTATGTAGTTAGTGTCATTTTAAGTCCTGTATATTTTAATTACTTCATTTATGTAACCATACAGTTCTTATCTTTTATCCATATGTCTCACCTAAAATATATATTACAAAAGCAATAAATACACCAGGCTGGTTAAAATAATAATTTCTTTACCTAAATTTTTAATTAAAATTGGATCGCTCTTTGTTAATTTTATTCCACTCTTCAATCTCGCCCTTGCAGATAGTTCATATTTAATATGTCTTAATCTACTATTTTCTTCTTTGTCTTACGTCCCACGTGGAAACTTATAACCCACCAGCAAACGATGTATTAAAATTTTATTTTACAACTATTAGAATTCTTTAGAACATACCTTTTAAATCTTGATGCACAAATTAACGTATTTATTAGCTGCAACATTCGGTTAGTACTTTGTTAAGAAAGGCATTTACTAGCTAAACCTGAAATGAAACCTGAAACATATCAGTTACTATCGGTCCTAAAGTAAGACCAATTTTTCTTAGCTGCTTCTCTGTTCACCAAACATTAAATCATATAAAAAACTAATTTCGAATGTCTAAATGTCTCCTAAGTAAAAGGAATATAATGCCTTTTTAAAGAGAAAAAATGATGTCAGATAATTTTTGAAATTAAAAAAATGATAAAAATTGTGTTTTACAACATTGCAAACTAAACTTGCTGAACAATGTAAAAAGTTTTAAAACTCTTATATGATAAAAGCGTCACATTTTCGGCAAATTAATTAAAATCTTATCATTCACTGAGCGATTTCGGCCCAAGCAAAAGTGAACAGCCTTAAAGCAGCATCCTATTAATCTAACAAACCGATACCTCCTTTTTGGTTTACTAATAACAAAGTGCGGGTGGCCAGTGGAAGCCTGAAAAGGTTCCGGAAATTCGAGATTAACTCGAAAAAGGTAACGCGCGCAAAAAACCCGCCCCCAAATAAGAAACTCTGATATTAAAATCCGTCCAAGTGGAGGAGGACTGGCAAAAAGAGGCCGCTCTCTCCCTCGCCGCCGACGTCCTCTCCTCGAACCCGTGGACAAAAAACGCCTTTCCAGAGTTGCTGACCTCGGAAGGACCCTTTCTGGCCGGTGTCTCCATTTATTGCCGCTAACAAGTTTGTCCGACAGAGTATGAAAATTGAAATTTTATGACGACTAACTGCCTGTTGACCTTTACGACTCGCTGCTGTTGAACTGTGACTGAATAAACAATAATCCTGGGGCGCGAAACTTGGGCCGAGGAAATAAAATCTGGTTAGTTTCGTACAGTTAACCGGGACATCTAAATATTTACGTTTTACTTAACCCCCTCTCTCTCCGGTTCTCGTGATATTGATTTTCATTTTAAATTTATTCAAAGTAGTCTAAAAAATTAAGCAATATCAATATTCAGCTGACCCTCCTTAACGTAAACAAGTTCAAACCAACTGTAGTTCACATTTTCAAAATGTATACATTAATGAACACTTATATTATTTCTAAAACTTAAAAAGTAATGGTTCTATAAAAATTATCGTACTACCATTCAATTCACCGAAAAATTCTTTACAAATCTTGCAATTTTCATTAACTTGCCTTTATGTGAGCGGAAATGGCGGCAAAAATATTGAAAATGGCAGAAAATCACAATTTTTCACGACTATGGACATGGAAAAAGTGTCAAAATTTTTCACCTCTCGGATAAAGATAAAACTCCCAAAATATATGTAACTTATTGTGAAAAAAACGAAAATCCATATTAAATTTGCTTAGAATGTATAGTTCTCAAGATATCTATTATAAACCGACATCCACTCATTTTTCGAAAAGATACTTTTCTTTGTATAACTTAAAATCTAATGACTGCATAAAAATTATATTACTACCATTCGATTCAGCGAAAAATTCTTTATAAATACTGTAATTTTCATTAACTTGCCTTTATATGAGCGGAAATGGCGGCAAAAATATTGAAAATGGCATAAAATCACAATTTTTCACGACTATGGAAAAAGTGTCAAAATTTTTCACCCCTCGGATAAAGATAAAACTCCCAAAATATATGTAACTTATTGTGAAAAAAACGAAAATCCATATTAAATTTGCTTAGAATGTAAAATTTTCAAGATATGTATCATAAAGCGAAAATCACTAATTTTTCGAAAAGACTCTTTTCTTTGTATAACTTAAAATATAATAACTGCATAAAAATTATGTTACTACCATTCGATTCAGCGAAAAATTCTTTATAAATCCTGTAATTTTCATTAAGAAAAAAACGAAAATCCATATTAAATTTGCTTAGAATGTATAGTTTTCAAGATATGTATCATAAACCGACATCCACTCATATTTCGAAAAGACACTTTTCTTTGTATAACTTAAAATCTAATGAATGCATAAAAATTATAGTACCACCACTCGATTCAGCGGAAAATTCTTTACAAATTCTGTAATTTTCATTAACTTGCCTTTATGTAAGCGCAAATGGCGGCAAAAATATTGAAAATGGCAGAAAATCGCAATTTTTCACGACTATGGAAAAAGTGTCAAAATTTTTCACCATCTCGGATAAAGATAAAACTCCCAAAATATATGTAACTTATTGTGAAAAAAACGAAAATCCATATTAAATTTGCTTAGAATGTAAAATTTTCAAGATATGTATCATAAACCGACATCCACTCATTTTTCGAAAAGACACTTTTCTTTGTATAACTTAAAATATAATGCTTGCATAAAAATTATAGTACTGCCATTCGATTCAGCGGAAAATTCTTTACAAATCCTGTAATTTTCATTATCTTGCCATTAAGTGAGCGGAAATGGCGGCAAAAATATTGAAAATGGCAGAAAATCACAATTTTTCACGACTATATACATGGAAAAAGTGTCAAAATTTTTCACCTCTCGGATAAATATAAAACTCCCAAAATATATGTAACTTATTGTGAAAATAACGAAAATCCTTATTAAATTTGCTTAGAATGTACTGTTTTCAAGATATGTATCATAAACCGACATCCACTCATTTTTCGAAAAGACACTTTTCTTTGTATAACTTAAAATCTAATGCCTGCATAAAGATTATAGTACTACCATTCGATTCAGCTGAAAATTCTTTACAAATCCTGTAATTTTCATTAACTTGCCATTAAGTGAGCGGAAATGGCGTCAAAAATATTGAAAATGGCAGAAAATCACAATTTTTCACGACTATATACATGGAAAAAGTGTCAAAATTTTTCACCTCTCGGATAAAGATAAAACTCCCAAAATATATGTAACTTATTGTGAAAATAACGAAAATCCTTATTAAATTTGCTTAGAATGTACTGTTTTCAAGATATGTATCATAAACCGACATCCACTCATTTTTCGAAAAGACACTTTTCTTTGTATAACTTAAAATCTAATGCCTGCATAAAGATTATAGTACTACCATTCGATTCAGCTGAAAATTCTTTACAAATCCTGTAATTTTCATTAACTTGCCATTAAGTGAGCGGAAATGGCGTCAAAAATATTGAAAATGGCAGAAAATCACAATTTTTCACGACTATATACATGGAAAAAGTGTCAAAATTTTTCACCTCTCGGATAAAGATAAAACTCCCAAAATATATGTAACTTATTGTGAAAATAACGAAAATCCTTATTAAATTTGCTTAGAATGTACTGTTTTCTAGATATGTATCATAAACCGACATCCACTCATTTTTCGAAAAGACACTTTTCTTTGTATAACTTAAAATCTAATGCCTGCATAAAGATTATAGTACTACCATTCGATTCAGCTGAAAATTCTTTACAAATCCTGTAATTTTCATTAACTTGCCATTAAGTGAGCGGAAATGGCGTCAAAAATATTGAAAATGGCAGAAAATCACAATTTTTCACGACTATATACATGGAAAAAGTGTCAAAATTTCTCACCTCTCGGATAAAGATAAAACTCCCAAAATATATGTAACTTATTGTGAAAATAACGAAAATCCTTATTAAATTTGCTTAGAATGTACTGTTTTCAAGATATGTATCATAAACCGACATCCACTCATTTTTCGAAAAGACACTTTTCTTTGTATAACTTAAAATCTAATGCCTGCATAAAGATTATAGTACTACCATTCGATTCAGCTGAAAATTCTTTACAAATCCTGTAATTTTCATTAACTTGCCATTAAGTGAGCGGAAATGGCGTCAAAAATATTGAAAATGGCAGAAAATCACAATTTTTCACGACTATATACATGGAAAAAGTGTCAAAATTTTTCACCTCTCGGATAAAGATAAAACTCCCAAAATATATGTAACTTATTGTGAAAATAACGAAAATCCTTATTAAATTTGCTTAGAATGTACTGTTTTCAAGATATGTATCATAAACCGACATCCACTCATTTTTCGAAAAGACACTTTTCTTTGTATAACTTAAAATCTAATGCCTGCATAAAGATTATAGTACTACCATTCGATTCAGCTGAAAATTCTTTACAAATCCTGTAATTTTCATTAACTAAATAATGGAAAAAGTGTCAAAATTTTTCACCTCTCGGATAAAGAAAAATAACGAAAATCCTTATTAAATTTGCTTAGAATGTACTGTTTTCTAGATATGTATCATAAACCGACATCCACTCATTTTTCGAAAAGACACTTTTCTTTGTATAACTTAAAATCTAATGCCTGCATAAAGATTATAGTACTACCATTCGATTCAGCTGAAAATTCTTTACAAATCCTGTAATTTTCATTAACTTGCCATTAAGTGAGCGGAAATGGCGTCAAAAATATTGAAAATGGCAGAAAATCACAATTTTTCACGACTATATACATGGAAAAAGTGTCAAAATTTTTCACCTCTCGGATAAAGATAAAACTCCCAAAATATATGTAACTTATTGTGAAAATAACGAAAATCCTTATTAAATTTGCTTAGAATGTACTGTTTTCAAGATATGTATCATAAACCGACATCCACTCATTTTTCGAAAAGACACTTTTCTTTGTATAACTTAAAATCTAATGCCTGCATAAAGATTATAGTACTACCATTCGATTCAGCTGAAAATTCTTTACAAATCCTGTAATTTTCATTAACTTGCCATTAAGTGAGCGGAAATGGCGTCAAAAATATTGAAAATGGCAGAAAATCACAATTTTTCACGACTATATACATGGAAAAAGTGTCAAAATTTCTCACCTCTCGGATAAAGATAAAACTCCCAAAATATATGTAACTTATTGTGAAAATAACGAAAATCCTTATTAAATTTGCTTAGAATGTACTGTTTTCAAGATATGTATCATAAACCGACATCCACTCATTTTTCGAAAAGACACTTTTCTTTGTATAACTTAAAATCTAATGCCTGCATAAAGATTATAGTACTACCATTCGATTCAGCTGAAAATTCTTTACAAATCCTGTAATTTTCATTAACTTGCCATTAAGTGAGCGGAAATGGCGTCAAAAATATTGAAAATGGCAGAAAATCACAATTTTTCACGACTATATACATGGAAAAAGTGTCAAAATTTTTCACCTCTCGGATAAAGATAAAACTCCCAAAATATATGTAACTTATTGTGAAAATAACGAAAATCCTTATTAAATTTGCTTAGAATGTACTGTTTTCAAGATATGTATCATAAACCGACATCCACTCATTTTTCGAAAAGACACTTTTCTTTGTATAACTTAAAATCTAATGCCTGCATAAAGATTATAGTACTACCATTCGATTCAGCTGAAAATTCTTTACAAATCCTGTAATTTTCATTAACTTGCCATTAAGTGAGCGGAAATGGCGTCAAAAATATTGAAAATGGCAGAAAATCACAATTTTTCACGACTATATACATGGAAAAAGTGTCAAAATTTTTCACCCCTCGGATAAAGATAAAACTCCCAAAATATATGTAACTTATTGTGAAAATAACGAAAATCCTTATTAAATTTGCTTAGAATGTACTGTTTTCAGGATATGTATCATAAACCGACATCCACTCATTTTTCGAAAAGACACTTTTCTTTGTATAACTTAAAATCTAATGCCTGCATAAAGATTATAGTACTACCATTCGATTCAGCTGAAAATTCTTTACAAATCCTGTAATTTTCATTAACTTGCCATTAAGTGAGCGGAAATGGCGTCAAAAATATTGAAAATGGCAGAAAATCACAATTTTTCACGACTATATACATGGAAAAAGTGTCAAAATTTTTCACCTCTCGGATAAAGATAAAACTCCCAAAATATATGTAACTTATTGTGAAAATAACGAAAATCCTTATTAAATTTGCTTAGAATGTACTGTTTTCAAGATATGTATCATAAACCGACATCCACTCATTTTTCGAAAAGACACTTTTCTTTGTATAACTTAAAATCTAATGCCTGCATAAAGATTATAGTACTACCATTCGATTCAGCTGAAAATTCTTTACAAATCCTGTAATTTTCATTAACTTGCCATTAAGTGAGCGGAAATGGCGTCAAAAATATTGAAAATGGCAGAAAATCACAATTTTTCACGACTATATATATGGAAAAAGTGTCAAAATTTTTCACCTCTCGGATAAAGATAAAACTCCCAAAATATATGTAATTTATTGTGATAAAAACGAAAATCCATATTAAATTTGCTTAGAATGTATAGTTTTCAAGATATGTATCATAAACCGACATCCACTCATTTTTCGAAAAGACACTTTTCTTTGTATAACTTAAAATCTAATGACTGCATAAAAATTATAGTACTACTATTCGATTTAGCGGAAAATTCTTTACAAATGCTGTAATTTTCATTAACTTGCCTTTATGTGAGCGGAAATGGCGGCAAAAATATTGAAAATGGCAGAAAATCACAATTTTTCACGACTATATATATGGAAAAAGTGTCAAAATTTTTCACCTCTCGGATAAAGATAAAACTCCCAAAATATATGTAACTTATTGTGAAAAAAACGAAAATCCATATTAAATTTGCTTAGAATGTATAGTTTTCAAGATATGTATCATAAACCGACATCCACTCATATTTCGAAAAGACACTTTTCTTTGTATAACTTAAAATCTAATGAATGCATAAAAATTATAGTACCACCACTCGATTCAGCGGAAAATTCTTTACAAATTCTGTAATTTTCATTAACTTGCCTTTATGTGAGCGGAAATGGCGGCAAAAATATTGAAAATGGCAGAAAATCACAATTTTTCACGACTATATACATGGAAAAAGTGTCAAAATTTTTCACCTCTCGGATAAAGATAAAACTCCCAAAATATATGTAACTTATTGTGAAAATAACGAAAATCCTTATTAAATTTGCTTAGAATGTACTGTTTTCAAGATATGTATCATAAACCGACATCCACTCATTTTTCGAAAAGACACTTTTCTTTGTATAACTTAAAATCTAATGCCTGCATAAAGATTATAGTACTACCATTCGATTCAGCTGAAAATTCTTTACAAATCCTGTAATTTTCATTAAGAAAAAAACGAAAATCCTTATTAAATTTGCTTAGAATGTACTGTTTTCAAGATATGTATCATAAACCGACATCCACTCATTTTTCGAAAAGACACTTTTCTTTGTATAACTTAAAATCTAATGCCTGCATAAAGATTATAGTACTACCATTCGATTCAGCTGAAAATTCTTTACAAATCCTGTAATTTTCATTAACTTGCCATTAAGTGAGCGGAAATGGCGTCAAAAATATTGAAAATGGCAGAAAATCACAATTTTTCACGACTATATACATGGAAAAAGTGTCAAAATTTTTCACCCCTCGGATAAAGATAAAACTCCCAAAATATATGTAACTTATTGTGAAAAAAACGAAAATCCATATTAAATTTGCTTAGAATGTATAGTTTTCAAGATATGTATCATAAACCGACATCCACTCATATTTCGAAAAGACACTTTTCTTTGTATAACTTAAAATCTAATGACTGCATAAAAATTATAGTACTACTATTCGATTTAGCGGAAAATTCTTTACAAATGCTGTAATTTTCATTAACTTGCCTTTATGTGAGCGGAAATGGCGGCAAAAATATTGAAAATGGCAGAAAATCACAATTTTTCACGACTATGGAAAAAGTGTCAAAATTTTTCACCTCTCGGATAAAGATAAAACTCCCAAAATATATGTAATTTATTGTGATAAAAACGAAAATCCATATTAAATTTGCTTAGAATGTATAGTTTTCAAGATATGTATCATAAACCGACATCCACTCATTTTTCGAAAAGACACTTTTCTTTGTATAACTTAAAATCTAATGCCTGCATCAAAATTATAGTACTACTATTCGATTCAGCGGAAAATTCTTTACAAATGCTGTAATTTTCATTAACTTGCCTTTATGTGAGCGGAAATGGCGGCAAAAATATTGAAAATGGCAGAAAATCACAATTTTTCACGACTATATACATGGAAAAAGTGTCAAAATTTTTCACCTCTCGGATAAAGATAAAACTCCCAAAATATATGTAACTTATTTTGAAAATAACGAAAATCCTTATTAAATTTGCTTAGAATGTACTGTTTTCAAGATATGTATCATAAACCGACATCCACTCATTTTTCGAAAAGACACTTTTCTTTGTATAACTTAAAATCTAATGCCTGCATAAAGATTATAGTACTACCATTCGATTCAGCTGAAAATTCTTTACAAATCCTGTAATTTTCATTAACTTGCCATTAAGTGAGCGGAAATGGCGTCAAAAATATTGAAAATGGCAGAAAATCACAATTTTTCACGACTATATACATGGAAAAAGTGTCAAAATTTTTCACCTCTCGGATAAAGATAAAACTCCCAAAATATATGTAACTTATTGTGAAAATAACGAAAATCCTTATTAAATTTGCTTAGAATGTACTGTTTTCAAGATATGTATCATAAACCGACATCCACTCATTTTTCGAAAAGACACTTTTCTTTGTATAACTTAAAATCTAATGCCTGCATAAAGATTATAGTACTACCATTCGATTCAGCTGAAAATTCTTTACAAATCCTGTAATTTTCATTAACTTGCCATTAAGTGAGCGGAAATGGCGTCAAAAATATTGAAAATGGCAGAAAATCACAATTTTTTACGACTATATACATGGAAAAAGTGTCAAAATTTTTCACCTCTCGGATAAAGATAAAACTCCCAAAATATATGTAACTTATTGTGAAAAAAACGAAAATCCTTATTAAATTTGCTTAGAATGTACTGTTTTCAAGATATGTATCATAAACCGACATCCACTCATTTTTCGAAAAGACACTTTTCTTTGTATAACTTAAAATCTAATGCCTGCATAAAGATTTTAGTACTACCATTCGATTCAGCTGAAAATTCTTTACAAATCCTGTAATTTTCATTAACTAAATAATGGAAAAAGTGTCATGTAACTTATTGTGAAAAAAACGAAAATCCATTTTAAATTTGCTTAGAATGTATAGTTTTCAAGATATGTATCATAAACCGACATCCACTCATATTTCGAAAAGACACTTTTCTTTGTATAACTTAAAATCTAATGAATGCATAAAAATTATAGTACCACCACTCGATTCAGCGGAAAATTCTTCACAAATCCTGTAATTTTCATTAACTTGCCATTAAGTGAGCGGAAATGGCGAAAAAAGAGAGATAAAAGTGGAGATAAAAGAGAAAATCGCAATTTTTCACGACTATATATATGGAAAAAGTGTCAAAACATTTCACCTCTCGGACAAAGATAAAACTCGTATAAATCTTCTAGCCAGGTCTCTAATATTCGTATATTGAATTTCCATTTCCACACGACACATAGCTACCAACAAATTACGGAATGTTCCAAAAAATAAACTTGAAAACATTAAGCAAAACATTATTATATATATTCACTTTTATTTAAAACTAATACGCTTTTAAACGATACCCCGTCAGATAAACGGTCCATTAGAAACTGAGCTCAGCGTTGAAATATTTACAAAAAAAATATTATGGCTTCATTGATTCCTCGTTAATAGATCAGAGGAGTGCTATGCCGGTCGAAAAATATATGTTTTTATTGAGAAATAATCGGGTATCGGCGATCAAAGCATTTGGAACGGACGCAATAACATAAGATATCTGGTAGAGAAGTCAATAAAGTATACTTCGCTCTTTTGTAATCGAAATATCTAAAATTAAATCGTAATCTTGTTGAATAAAAATTTCTATAAATATTCTCGTGGATTTTCGGCTAATGTATTGACGAACGTGGTGAATTATATGTCTAGAATATAGTTTTTCTGCTGATATACTTTAATAAATAGATACTTTGGTTATTGAAATTTTACGGACCTCTGCAATTCGATATCCTAGTTCACAGTAATATTGCAACTTATACTACAATTTATGTTCTATCGTCCTCATTACATCAGATTTCTCCTGTTACTAGTTTGATTGTGAGGTTCGGTCATTTCCTAATTTATAATGTATATTTGATAAACCTACTGTATAGTACATAATCAGTGATCCATGAAGTTCATTTCTGACATTTCTGTAACAAATTTGACCAATTGATTCTTTAAGAAAAAGCTTCCTTCCAAGTCAGCTTTCCATCATTAAGATAATTTTGCGGAGATCTAAACAATGGCTAGGACAATTGCTACAAAAACTGCCACGAAAGGGTATTATAAAACTCACCAACTTGATCAATGCAGTATTTCAACTAAAACGTGTCCCAGACGTTTGGAAAATGCTAGAATTATCATGATCCAACAGCAGAATCACAGTCAGAATATTTAAAGTCAAACAACAAGAGGCCTACTCTACATTAAATGAGTGTACATGGAATATATCGCAAATAAGAAATATCGTGATAGCTACATTTGCTGATAATGCTGCGGTTCTTGCTGTCCAAAAAAATAGGGAAGAAACTACACAAAAATTACAAAAGGCAAGTGGCCATATTAATAATTAGGCCCGAACCTAGAAAATAAAAATTAATGAAGGTAAATCTGGGCATGCACATTTCACATATAATCAAACCCCACAAATACCAATATATATAAATAATACTGTCATTACATATAAAAACAACCTCAAGTATCTCGGAATGAACCTTGATGCAAAACTTCGCTGAATGGAACACGTAAAAACACAGATATAGGAAAATAACAAGTCAATTGAAAAGTCCCTGGCCTGGCACATAGATGGCGCTACTAGAATTAAATCCACATGTTTTCTAGTTAGCTCCAAACCTCAAAAGATGCGTGTACAAATTTGATAACTGTCGGATCATTGGTTTGTGAATTATAGCATTTTGATTGACTCAAATGATGAATGATGCAACTTTTGTTATTGCGAAAAAAAATAGATAAAAAGGAATTTCGTGTATTGATAAAATATTTCCTTTTGAAGGGAAAAAATACAGTTGAAACAAAAACTTGGCTTGATGCCGAGTTTTCGGACACTGCCCCAAGAAAATCAATCATCCAGGATTGGTATACTAAGTTTAGACGTAGTGAAATGAGCACCGAAGACGGTGAACACAGTGGACGCCCAAAACAGGTTGTTACCGACGAAAACATTAAATAACTGCACATAATGATCTTGAATGACCGTAAATTGGAACTGAAGATACTCTAAATACATCAACTGAATGTGTACATCATATCATTCACGAACATTTGGGTATGAGAAAGCTCTTTGCAAAGCGGGTGCCACGCGAGCTCACTTTTCAGCAAAAACAACGACGAGTTGATGATTCGGAGCACTGTTTGAAGATGATCAAACGTAATAAACCCGAGTTTTTGCGTCGATATGTAACAATGGATGAAACATGGCTCCAACATTTTACTCCGAAGTGCAGTCGACAGTCATCCGAGTGGACTGCTCATGATGAACCCGCTCCAAAGCGTGGGAAAACGCAACAGTCGGCTGGCAAGGTCCTTGCGTCTGCATATTGGGATGCGCATGAAATAATTTTCATTGACTACCTTGTAAGAGGAAGGACCATCAACAGCGACTATTACATAGCGTTATTGGACCGTTTGAAGGACGAAATCGTCGAAATACGACCGCATTTGAAAAAAAAGAAGGTGCTGCTTCACCAAGACAACACACCGTGTCAAGCGACTACTTCCTGTTCTCAGATCTCAAAAGAATGCTCGCTGGGAGATATTTTCGTCAAATGAAGAGGTGATTTCCGAAACTGAGGCCAATTTTGAAGCAAAGGGTAAATCGTACTACAAAATTGGTAGCGAATATTTGGAGGGTCGCTATAATCGGTGCCAAAAATTTTGCCAACAAAAAATATGTTTTACTATGGTAAACCGGGGACTTTTCAATTAACGATTTATATAGGTTATTTGGAAAAAAACTGTAGAATGACTACTACATATCCTCACAATGAATAAACGAATACTGTAACCATTCTAGCTTTCCTTCTTTCCTTGTATTATAACGATGATGAGTATATGAGGTTCAATGATCTCGAAATGAAATATAACAATATTTTTACCAATTTCGTCATTGTTTTAAAGAATGCCAACAATAACCATCCAACAAGGTTTCAAACAAACTTTCAAAGCACCAGAACAAGAATAAACGCGCTTTTAAAGTTCCAGTCGCGATACCTGCTCGTTTAATTTTAAATATAGATCGGCAGTTGTTTACCTGAACCCGGCTTCTCCATCACGCTTCGCCTCCGGTTAGTCGGAATCGTTTTTCTATTATTAGAGTAGCCACACCTGCGAAACAGAGAGATGACGATCCGAAAGGTCCGCACGCACACGCATGTACACCGGCAACACCTCGTAAATTATCCCTTTGTGAAGCCTAATACGCTTTCCAGTGGGATTATTTCGTTTTTATTGTCGTCGGTAAGTTAGTACGGCTTCATTTTTCGGTAAAAAGAAGAGAGAAACAAACGATTTTGTCAATTATTGTTGCGCGCGCAAATATATGCAGTGTTTTTATAAAATTATTGTCTCAGCAGCGGAGTATTTTAGGTGTTTAGCTCTTTAGGAGTAAATAGGATAATATTCTGATGAAAAATCGCCAATTGCTAAGACAATAATAATTAGGCAATTGTTATATTACTAAACTACAGACATCTTGTTTTATTGAATGGAGGAAACTTAATTGTATAAGCAATAGATCGGTTAGAAGGTCATGGCATATGATCAGACTAGAAGCTTAACCCCCTAACACTCGAATCGAATGGTAGTCAAATATCTTAAAACCTACATCTCATAAAGCAATTTTACATGGATTTTCATTTCTTTGCCACCAAAATACGTGTATTTTGAAGGTTTTATCTTAGTTTTGGTTAAATAAGGTTTTTATTTTAATTTTGGACAATTTCTCCATATATATAGTCGTAAAAATGTGTGATTTTCTACCATTTTCAATATTTCTGCTGCCATTTCTGTTTACATAATGAGAAATTAATGACAATTATTTAGATTATAAAGAATTTTAAGCTGAATCGAATGGTATTATAATAGTTTTTATATAAACTCAAGTTTTTATGTTAGTCAAGCAAAAGTGTACTGTTAATAAATGAACCAATTTCTTTATATGTCACCTATCTTAAAAACCATAAATTTTGACCCATTTTACATAGACTTTCGTTCTTGTTAGGTTAAAATACATTTTGATAGTTTCATCATTATCTGAGAGCTAAACATTTTTGGAAATTTTTCCATATACATAGTCGTGACATTTTGCGATTTTTGGCCATTTTCATCATTTTTGCTGCCATATCCTTTGAAATAATCGCAGACTAATGAAAATTACAGGGATTATAAAGAATTTTAAACTGAATCGAATGCTGTTATAATAATTGTTATGTTACCGTCAATTCTAAAGTTATGCAACAAAAATATATTTTCAAAAAATGATTGCATTTCTCTTTATGTCAAATATCTTAAAACCTACACGTCATAAAGCAATTTTACATGGATTTTCGTTTCTTTGCCACCAAAATACGTGTATTTTGAAGGTTTTATCTTTATTTGGGGGGTTAAAAATTCTTAACAATTTTTCTATATATAGTCGTAAAAATTTGTGATTTTCTACCATTTTCAATATTTCTGCTGCCATTTCTGTTTACATAATGAGAAATGAATGACAATTATTTTGATTATAAAGAATTTTAAGCTGAATCGAATGGTATTTTAATAGTTTTTATATAAACTCAAGTTTTTATGTTAGACAAGCAAAAGTGTATTTTTAATAAATGAACAAATTTCTTTACGTCACATATCTTAAAAACCATAAATTTTGACGCATTTTACATAGACTTTCGTTCTTTTCAGGTTAAAATACATTTTAATAGTTTCATCATTATCTGAGAGCTAAACATTTTTGGACCTTTTTCCATATACATAGTCGTGAAAATTTGCGATTTTTGGCCATTTTCATCATTTTTGCTGCCATATCCTTTGAAATAATCGCATATTGAAAATTTTTGACTCTCTTTTCATATATATTGTCGTAAATATTTGCTATTTTCTGTCATTTTCAATTTGTTTGCTGCCATTTCTGTTAAAATAATGACATATTATTGCAAATTACATCAGTTACAAGTAATTTTAAGCTGAATCGAATGATAGTATGATAATTTTTATACAGCCTTCTGTTTTAAAGGCGTCCAACCTAAGGTGCATTTTCAAGCAATTAATGAATTTCTGTTTAAGTCACATATCGTGAAACATATACGTTCTAAAGGAATTTAACACGATTTTGTTTCGCACTAAAATTGCGTGTATCTTGAGCGTTTTATATTTACCTTTCGAGCATTCGACTAAAATACTGATATCTCCGAAAATAATGTAAATTTTGGAAAATCCTCGCAAGGACATGTTCTTGTAGCTTTGAAGATACGAAAATAAGATGAATTAAATAACGGCTAGATCGCACGCCACCCCTTAACGGTAACTCTCAGCAGTGCAGGTGAGAAACCGTATAAATCTAGCCGAAAAGTCAAACAAGCGATAGCGCAGAGCGGTTAGAGATATCCGAAGGAACCATTTAAATTCATTCTCGTTCAGTTCGTTACACGTTAAAATTAACGTATCGAGCTATCGAGTCGCTAAACGCCACTCCGAAGTACATCGTAAAACTTTTACTACGTCCCCATAAATATATAACAAATTTTATTACAATAAGTAGAATAATATAAACAAATAAGACATATGGGATTAATGTGTCTACATTATCCGTGCAACATCTTAGATTTGTTTTGCCACCAGACTGTGCAGATACGACTCAAGTCATCAAGGTCTTCTTCCATTGGGTTCCACATCTTCCCTCTAAAGCCCCCAGTCGTCAATTTCTCTCTGAGCAAACACAGATGTTCTCGTGTACATCATTAACAGTATTTTTATCCCCGCAGTGGATCGATTTAGATTCCTGGGGGTCATATTTTATCGTTGGCTCACGTGGAAGTATACATTCCGATGGATAGACATCGTCGCATAGATTCTAAATCAAAAAACTATAAAGAAAATTTATCTATCGATCATCCTTTTTTTCAAAATGTGCTATGGCTGTCTCCTATACAACGCTGCCTCTAACATCTTAAGACACTTAAAGTCATACAAAACTCGGCGCTCATAATATCATTGGCGTCTTTCTAACATCACCAGTAATAAGTTCCAGCAGGCTTACATCTACTATTCTTCTCGCCTGAACACTTGAAATTTGTTTTTTAACATTATTTCTTATAATCATTTATGTCAAATTTGATCTGAAGAATACGGCGGAGGAGGAAGCAATTCGAAGCCCAATGTATGGATTTTTGTCATCGTTTTCACTGACTTGTGACACGGTGCATTGTCTTGGTGAAGCAGCACCTTCATTTTCTTCAAATACGGCAGTTTTTTCGGCGATTTCGTCCTTCAAACGGTCCAATAGCGCTATATAATAGTCGCTGTTGACGGTCCTTCCTTTTTCAATGTAGTCAATGAAGATTGTTCCATGCGCATCCCAAAATACAGACGCTGTAACCTTGCCAGCCGACTGTTGCATTTTTCTACGCTTTGGAGCAGGTTGATCGTGTGCAGTCCACTCATATGACTGTCTCTTGGACTTCGGAATGAAATGACAGAGCTCTGTTTCATCCACTGTCACATATCGATGCAAAAACTCGGGTTTATTACGCTTGATCATCTTCAAACACTGTTCCGAACCATCAACTCGTCGTTATTTTCGATCAAAAGTGAGCTCGAGCAGCATCCACTTTGCACAGAGCTTACTCTTACCCAATTATTCGTGAATGATGTGATGTACACGTTCAGTTGATATATTTAGAGTGTCTGCTATTTCATTCAGTTTCAATTTACGGTCATTCAAAACCATTCTGTGGATTTTTAAAAATGTTTTCGTCGATAACACCCCTTTTCGTCATCCACTGCGTTCACCCTCTTCGGTGTCCATTTCCCCACGTCTAAACTTAGCATGCCAATCCTTGAAGGTTGATTTTCCTGAGGCAGTGTCTTCAACCATGTTTTTCGCTTCAAAAAACAATATTTTACCAACACGCGAAATTCCTTTTTATTCATTTTTTTCACAGCAACAAAAGTTGCTTTACTCGAAATGCTATAATTCACAAACTAATGATCCAACAGCTGTCAAATTTATACACGCACCTTTGGAGGGTTAGGGCTAACTAAAAAACATATGGATTTAATTCTAGTAGCCACATCTATGTGTCAGGTCGGGGACTTTTCAATTGCCCTGTTACTTTCTACAACCAGACGTAAGAGGGAGTCTTCTACAATCTCCCAGTAGCTTAAACACCCCCTCCCCCCACCCATTCCGCGTGAACTCTCGCCACGGTGACGATGACGATGATGAAAAAGACAGACAAGGTACGCACGTGCTGCTCTCGCCTCCGATCGGGATCCACGACGATGACTGCGTCCAAAAATAAACAGCCCGTCCCAACTCGCCTCACCGCCAGTGGCTAACCGTTCAGTGTGTCTGTGAAAATCGGTGGAAAATCGACGCGAAACATCGTTCCGTGCGTCCGTGTGTGCGTAAGTCGCGTTATTGTCCGTTCCCGAGCCCGTGCGACATGATCTTTCGTTGTGCGTCCCCGCTGGAATGTGGTGGTGATTCGGAAATAGCCGGAACCAAATAAAAGGATCTATTTCTGTCGCTCCTGCCGGACTGACTGTGTAGTGAGTCAGCAGTGTATCGGATCTCGTCGATGCGGTTAGTGTTAATCACAATTCCTCCCCCCGGCGATGAGATTTGGTCTTGGTTTTCCGTGAATTCGACGTTCGACGGGTCGTTCGTCAACTTCAATCGCCTCCAGCTCGGCCGGTCGAGTCGAATTTATTAATAGAAAGCTGAAACAGAGGCGTGATTGTTCCAGAACCAGAAAATTTCCGAAAATCACTATTTTAAGACCTTAATTTTACAGTTGCTGTAGGAAATCGCTCAGCTGAAGTGATCTTCTACATGCCAAGTATACTACCACCATTCGAAAACTCGGAACCATAAAGTAATTATTATAAGACGATAATAAAACTCCCAAGTTATGATTTATTTAACTAAAATCTCAATCAAACCTTACACCAATAAGTTAGATATAACATATTTAGTACAAATAAGAAAAATCTTCAGTTATATTTGTCAATTCTCAGTTAATTATAGAGCCAGAATTGTTATAGGTTAGAGTAGGTACAGAGGTAGAGTTCTAGGTACGTTTTTTTATGTAGTGGTAATCTATAGAAGCCTAATCCATTCAGTTAACAATTAAATATCCAAGTAATGTAATAATCATGGTTTTACGGTTAGTTCTTGTTTTCTTCGTTGCTTCGTATTTTCTTATCAAGTCATTTTGATATCACTAGTTTCTTCTATTACTACGTATGTAAATTTTACTTGACAAAATTAGATATAATCACTGCATTCTCTCTGATGCATTTGCCATATCTGCAAAACAGTTAGCATTCATTCTCTCCTCATACATTCTAACCAAATGCTGATATTTATTCTGAGCAAATACACACATATATATGCCCACAAATCTTTCAAACTGTACAATATCATTTTCTACAATTATCCTATATTAATTATATAGTAACCTTTAGTTGTTTTCACTGTCATAACCCTGACTTGGTAGTTAAATAAGAAACAAAGATTACTTTAGCCATTGTTACTTCCTGTGTTACTATTCAAATCACAATTGTACATGATTCCACCATGTATTAACTTCTTCTTTTGTCTGTATGGTGGAGTCCATCCAAACTAAAGATGTTATAGTAGACAATCTTTTTCTTTCATACATCAAATCAGTTCTTGTTTATATTTCCTTCCCGACCTGTGTGTCCATTGTAGTAATCATTATTAACTTGAAAAATGAAAAGTTTCTTTTCTTTTCCAACATTAGGACAAGAAGGAATACGTCTCACTTATAACATGGTTAAAAATGCATTCCAACGAAACAGAAGTAAACCAATTATATTTATTATTATATATTATGTCATTGTTACTTTCCAAATAGTAAAATACGACATTATTCCATAATTATTTAAAGTGGACTGATCTCTATAGTCCTTTCCTCTCTCAAAACCAGCACAGAAAGGAATTGGTACATCTGTGTCTGTTATCACGAATGGAGAAAATAGTCGAAGCATATATTTAATTGAAAATGTAATTACTATTTTCAATGAACTACTTTCTTGACAATCGACTAGTTCAATGGGTTTCATCCGATAGTTCTCAAGACCAGATTATCATAATTTAAGAAAATATCACATAATTCGTCATGTCGCGGACAGCGAAAGTATTGTTATGTGTTGGACTGCCATAAGTTTTCATGTAAATTAAATAAAACTTCTCACACATGAGCAAAAAAAGACAATCCACTTGGCCGGGGCTTCATGCATATTGTAATCAACGGAATTCGGGCTTAAATTTGCGAACCCAACGTCCCGGTCCGCCCGGCGATATTTCAAACAATTTTCGGGGTCTCGGGAGAGAGCACCAGGAAAAAATATGAAAATAAAAACCATGATGGCCCCATAGATCTCCGGTCGTTCGGCCGCGAGAAAAAAAAAGGACCGGGGCCCCCTTTCGGACCTTCCCTCGATTTTTCTCGTCCCGCTTCTTTTGTTCGTCGGCCTGACGTCACACCTCAATTTGTATACGTAAATTTTCTACAATAATTTAAATGTTTTATGGCCGAAACTTATCCGGACTGCCGGATGATATATCGAGAGGACTCTAGTGCACTTTGGGGGATAACAGACAAAAAGGATACGATAACGGGCCGGCGGCCCATACCTGGCAAGCAATTCAATTTTGATTTGTTGGGAATGGCGTCGGGATAACAGGGAAAATATTCAGAATTCCCGATGGGTCCTCGTGTTCTTTTGTTGTTGTTGTTGATGCGACAAGATACATCTTTATGGGTCTTTTTATATCTTTAGATATATTTATATATCTCTATATATCTCTATATACCTTCATATATCATTACATATCTTTATATATCTTTATATATCAATGTATCTTTATATCTTTATATAACTATATATTTATATATCTTAATAACATATCAATTGACATTTTTTGACAAAATTAGTTTTTTTTTATCCAAGATAATTCCCTTTAAGGGTGATACACTGATTATAGCAACCCTCCAACTTTTCGATACAGTTTTTGTAGTACGTTTTGTCCTTTGCTTCAAAATAGGCCTCAGTTTCGACGATCACCTCTTCATTCGACGAAAATTTCTACCCAGTGAGCACTTTTGAGATCTGAAAACA
Source organism: Rhynchophorus ferrugineus (assembly GCF_030347505.1). Classification (NCBI taxonomy): domain Eukaryota; kingdom Metazoa; phylum Arthropoda; class Insecta; order Coleoptera; family Curculionidae; genus Rhynchophorus; species Rhynchophorus ferrugineus. Next base: position 1,628,095 of record NW_027472586.1, read on the forward strand.
GGAAATAGTCGTTGGGGGCCAGATCTGAAGAATACGGTGGATGAAGAAGCAATTCAAAGCCCAATTTATTAATTTTTGTCATCGTTTTCACTGACTTGTGACATGGTGCATTGTCTTGGCGAAGCAGCACTTTCTTTTTCTTCAAATGCGGCCGTTTCCGGCGATTTCGTCCTTCAAACGGCCCAATAACGCTATGGTATAGTCGCTTATGATGGTCCTTCCTTTTTCAAGGTAGTCAATGAAGATTATTTTATGCGCATCCCAAAATACCGACACCATAACCTTGCCAGCCGACGGTTGCGTTTTCCCACGCTTTTGAGCAGGTTCATCGGGTGTAGTCCACTCGGATGACTGTCGTTTGGATTTCGGAGTGAAATGATGGAACCATATTTCATCCATTATCGCATATCGATGCAAAAACTCAGGTTTATTACGCTTGATCATCTTCAAACACTGCTCCGAATAATCAACTCGTAGTTGTTTTTGGTCAAAAGTGAGCTCGCGCGGCACCCACTTTGCACAGAGCTTTCTCATACCCAAATATTCGTGAATGCCAACAAAATTCCAAGTAGATGCTAAATATGGAACAATTACTCAAATATAGACTATAAATATGAACTTAAATATCTCCTAAAGAAAATATAATGCTTATTTAGTAAGAAATGTGTGTAAGTGGTGTGTTGTGACTAGCAGTGAAAGCTGAATCTTCTGGGACAGCTCGACAAAAGTCATCCACATCGACACTAAATCGCAATATTCACGGCAATAAAATCTAACTGTGCATATGGTGCGAACAGCAATCTATAGTGTGTTACGATATGCTGAAACCGAGTGAAGCTGTTACTGCGGATGGCCACGCACGTCAATTGAACAAATTGAATGATGTGTTGTTGCAAAAAAGACAACAAGAAACTGTATAGGATTACTGCTCTTGCAGGACAATATTCGGCCAAACACCGCTAGAGTTGTGGAGGATACATTATAGGTCGTACGAACGGTGCCGAACCAATATCGTTCTTTGAATATGAAATATGAGAAAAAGTTGTCGAAAATATTTTAATTAATACCTATTATACCAATTATTCTCGATAAAATCTTTTTTAAAATGAAAAATTAACTAGAATACTTACGAGCACCCAATAAACATTAGTTCCATCTATAATAAACCTTTCAAAATTAACTGCCAGTCCCGCTATAATAAACAAGCCGATCCCAATTACTAAACTAATGACCTAGAAAATGTCGTAACATATATCATCCTCTCCATCTCGAGAGTTTTTTTAAAAGAATCAAACGGTCATATATATATATATATATATATATATATATATATTTCCGTTATTCTCTCCACCTAAACGTCTTTTAATTGATTTTCGAATAAAAACTTTCATTTTTTTATCAACGACATTATTAGAAATTCTGAATAGAACCAGTTAAGGGATTTATTTTCCTTCAAATATCAATTTTGGTATGGAAACAACACTTTTATTTAAATTTAATTGTTTGCAATGTTAAAAATTAAGTTTTTCTGCAACTTAAATAGGTTACACCTTCCAAAAAAATCATCATTTACTCTACTAAGAGCTATGAACTATGATATAATTATAATGTAATTATTCTAATGTAAACAAAACCCTTATTATGTAAGCATTTCACTCACCACCAGATTATTTATATTTACACTATCTTAAAATTAGTAACATTTCATTTAAACATCTACTTTTTGGTTGGGTTTTGAAATATTTGCAAAACCAAAAACTTATAGGTATGAAGTATACAAATATGACAATTTTTTTTATATCCTTCAAACAAATCCTGTTTTCGCATTATATAACATAAATATCCCCTTGTTCTAGAGCAATTTATATTATTAATGCTATTTTAATTAATTTTCACTATTAAATAATAAATAATTATATTACCTTAACAAACTTTTACAAACGTTTACAAACAAAAATTTTGTAGACTTACTTGTACCACTAAAGTAGCACTTACAGTATTGAAAAACCTAACTTCGTAAATGTACTCATGATGATAACCAATTCATCATGAACTTGTTCTAAAAATGTTTAAAAGGAAACATTTTGTTCCCTATTACTACAAACATAAATAGGTTCGTACGCCAAAGGATTCTCACCACGTATAACCATGAGAATGTTAAAGTTCGTGATTGAAACGTCAGTTGCCGCGTAACAACCCGCAACTCAAAAGAACCCTCACATAAAAAAGTTAATTAGCAATATCGATTAATTTATCAAGGATATATATATTTTCAGCAATTAATGTGTTATAACATTCATATTGTTTAAATTTATTTAGTATTAGAATGATTTGTTCATTGTTAAATAATTGGTTCGACTTTATTGTTCTTCAGCTGTATCGATTTGCAACGATAAAATAATCGCCAGAACGTTATATGTAAGCTAAATGTGTATGGTCGTGCAACCCACTAAATGGATACGATTTTTTAAAAGTATATCCATTGTACCTGATCAAACAGCTGGGATAGGTTAAATCCTTAAACAAGCGAACAAAAATGCCTATCGACACCCAACTTATTCGCCAGATTGAGCTCCTTCTGACGTCTAGTTCATATCATATTTCGTGAAAAACCTTTTTTTCACCTGTGGTATTTATAGAAAGAATTACGAATCATATATCATTAAAAAGACATGCCTCTTTGACAGATGTTCTTTAATCACTTTCATAGAAAATCACCACTGAGGAATATTATGTTGTTTGACTACTAAACAGGATAGTTTTCGTTCTAGCCTACTTTAGCCATTCCCAACTAATTCAAATTTTAAATGTTGAAAAGTTGTCCCAATGATAATATATAGGGCACATATTGTATAGAATTATTTTATTTTGCATTGCAAGGCTAGAGTTGAGCAAAATACATTATTTGCTTAAATTAATCTCGCGTGTATTTAAAATACCAACTACAAAATACAATTTTAAGTTATCTAAATAGAATCAGCCTATTACAAGCATTACTATTACAATATTATTAATTATTACAATATAATTAACAGTAAGAAACGAACTTTATTTCATGCACAATACATTTTTAAAGGTACGATCAAGTTAAAATACAGGTACATATTCAGACATGTGAATAAACAAGCAATAAAGAAAGCATTTAACAAACAACAAATGCATTATGTAACCAAAAGTACCTGAAATGCTGATTCCAAGATACATTAGCATCAGGTATTTGAAATTCAAGTTACAAATTACATTTTCGTACAACTGAAATATAGATACAAATATGTATTCGTATTTCAATTACGTAGTTTAATTATAAATAATTCAACGCCTGTTATTATCAAGATGGTCAAATGTATATATGTTCAAATGTATTTTGAAGCTAAAGGTATTTGAAATTCAAGTTAAAAATTAAATTTTTAAAAAGTAATTGTAATATGTATTTGTACTTCATTATCGTATTTTAATTACAAATAATACAAATACCGCCCAACGCTGTTCATAGTGATAAGTAAGCCCCCGGGGGCGATACCCAAACCGTTTCCCCCCTCCCACGGCGAATCCGTTTTTCGTTTACCGTCGATTTATCCGGCTAATTCTCCTTCAGGACTCGATCAAAATTTTAAATCAATTATTCCGTTCTCCGGGCACTCTTGCCCCCTTCCCCCTCCGCCGACCGCCCGGTCCGTTGTTTCTGTCATCCTTCGCCTCGGTAATTAAGTCCGGGCCCGTTCATTTTTTCCCTCCCCCTCCTACGTCCTCGGCGCCCCCTCCCCCCGCCACGCCGGTTTCCGAAAAGGGATTTTGCAAGATTTTTAAATTGGGCGATAAGGGGGGAGACGACACTTTTTGCAAAATGGTGCGAATTAATGGTATTAAATCCGAACTTGTTGATTTAGGAGTTATAAATATTAAACGAGCCAAACCGATTTTAAGAAAAAACGGCGACGATAAGGAGGAGGAGCCGGGTTGGGGGGGGGAGGTGCGATCCGGAGGTTTTTTCTTTTCGGGCGGTTACCCCCGAGATGTCTGAGGTGGTGGGTTTGAAGCAAAGGAGTTTGGGTTAAACGGTATTTTGTTTTATGGATCCAAAGAAGGACAATCAGTCGAATAGGTGCAAGAAATATCATTATCTATACACAACATGTTCACTAATTAATTCCACTTTTTTCTGAGACTGTGATGAAAAAACTTTCAGTTAGCTGTAAACTATACAAACTATTAGATATAAAGGTCAAACTTGGAAACTTGAACAATGGGAGACGTCAGATGCAGCCCAACATGCAAGAACACTTACAGCAAGTCTCATATATGTTTTGTTGTATATCCTCTATTATGTCCTGCAAAACAAACAAGATTACGAAACAACAGACTATTTTAGAGTCATCTTCATAGGCTTTCTTCTTTTTTTATTTTCTTCCTATGTTTCTACCAACGCTTGGTTGAAATTGTGCGATTGCCATTTATTGATTTTCGCTCTGCTGATGATTAAATACTCTGCTCTGCTATGATGTCTTGATTATTATGATTAACGTTAGGAAATATCGACTGAAAACAGTCGAAATAGTTGATAGTCAAAAAAAAACTAGCGACTGAAAATATTAATTACTATTTTTACGGTTCGACTGTTGTCGGTTTTCAATTCGTGATGTCAGACGAAGATGTACGAACTCTTTAATGTATAAATTGTGAGAGAGGAAAGGACGGAAATAATTACTAGGACCAGTTAATTTTATACATGTTTATATTTTCCAACGGTAGTATAAACGAGACGGAGATGTACATATCTCTTCACGTACTAACTTTAAAAAAGAAAAGGAAAAAAATTAATTACTGAATACTATTAACATGCAATTAATAATTTCATTTTAAATGAAGCACAATTACTTTTATATTTGAATGTTCTGTGTATCTGTAAAAAGGAATGGAACTTTTCTATGGAATGCAATAATTCTCCACAAATACTTTATCGTATACTAATATGCTAATTGATATTTTCAAATAATATACTATATTAAATATAGATAATACAATAGAACTTAAATAAAACCTAAGAACTAAAGATGCACAATAATCATAAATACTAAATAAAAATTAAACATATACCTAATCATAGAATAAAAAACTAATTTATGACATAATTAAAAATGATCACACAACAACTACTAGAGCTTTTTTAAATATTAATAAAGTAAATGCTTTAATTATTATTGAACAGAAATATTTGTTAACAAAAATCGAGAGAGTAATCGAAATATTACCTATTATTGCCATAAAAACAGTCAAAAGTATTTTACTATTTATCATTCACAATTTTAATCTTTTTACCCTATTACATTAACAATTTTGAAAAATATCATTCCAAAATGTTGCTATATTAATATACAGTATATTGTTATTTACAAGCAATTTACAATTAATATATGTAAGCATAAATTGGGTACATTTTTGTCAAGGTCGTGGCTAGAAGACAGAGCTAGAACGTTAAAAATCAGTCAAATAGTAACTGAAAGTACACAACTGAAACAGTCGATAGTAAATAATAAGAAAATCAGTCGGACCGAAAATAGCGACTGAAACAGTTGATAGTAAAAAGTAGTCAATTACTAAACAGTCGATAGTCGATTTTGGATCTATAGTTCCTAACACTAATTATGATGGTAATGATGCAACCGATAATGTTTCTTCCGCGGATAAGCTAAGAAATATAAAAAGCAACTCTTAATACAATGGTACAATTTTTAGTACATTAGTGGAAAGATACTATCCGTGAGAAAGAAATGTAGCTTCTACATCTCTTTCTTCTTCTTTTGCCAGACTTACTTACTCTTATTTGATATGAACATTCAAAGCCGTGAATTTAAAAGTGCTGGTTGTTAGTTCAAAATTGTTATTTAAAAGTTAGATTGAAATAAAAAATCCCGGAAAGTTTTTCTCTCGTAAATATCACAGCTACATCATGCTGAGCTTATCACGTATTTATCCTACTGCACTCGTAAAATACATATAATAACAGTTGTTTTGACTACGCACTCTTCTACCATAAAATTACATTACTTTCACACCAGTGACTGCACTACAATTTCTAGTTCTTTACGGTTTGCTGCAGTCGCAGGCAAATTGTGGACTGACTCAGATTTTCTTAGACCAAGAAAAACGCAAGCAATTTGGATTTTTCTTGCGGCTTTCGCATTCGTTACGTCGCCATTAGTCTGACCGATGAAATTGTGTGTTAAAATTTAACGAGGTCAAGAGTATGTGAATCGTTGTTGTTGTTTTTACTTAAAATAGGTTGTTCATTAAGTTCTGTCTACCAGAATAGGCGCTATTAGTTGTTCGTTAACGGGTTGTCATTAGATTTAGTAAGAAAGTATCTCGTCGTACAGTTTAAACAATATTTTATCTGTTGCAATGCTTATTTGATGGTTGATGATGACTGGAAGCCAAAAATGATAAACTGGCAAAATAATTTTACTTTATTCACTATTTTTAATAAATACACTATAGTAAATAAAATGTTTCTGTTTCGCATAAATAGTAAGAAGATATAGTAAATAGTAAGACTTCATTATATGACCAAAAATTATATGATGCTGAGATTATATTTTAGCTGTTGTAACGCTTATTTGACGCTTGGTGATGTCTGGAAACTAAAATAAAGAACTAGTATATAAAAATTGGACGTTGAAACACCATCAATAATGGTGACAAATCTATTAGATTATATATAGTTCAATAAACTATCAGGAAAGTCAATGAACTAAAGCTCTTTTTAGCCGTTTCCAGGGCCGATTTTCTGAAACGAATACTAGTAAACCAAATCTAACACTGATATTCTTAAGCACTCACTACCATAAATATAATATACACTTCTATGAACTTGAGCTGTATTTTCTTCCTTTAGAAACTGTATAGAGTTTTTTCTCTTCTCTGTGATATATCGTAGTAATAATAGCAGCACTAGTATAATGTCCTCCTCGCTCTCCAGACTTACTCAGCCTGTTTTTCTCCTTCATATCATGTAAATCGTCCCACGAACTAAGTTGCCTCTTGTCTATATACGTTTTCAATGGTTCTATAATAAGGTTTTGTTATTTCTGTGTTTCTCATCCTGTCCATATTTGTTAGTCTTCTCACTCTCTTAAAATATATGATTTATTCTGCTTGGTTTTGTCTAACTTTGATATACTCGTACTTCCATTTTTGTTTTGATTGCTGTCTCTTTTTGTTAATAATTTCAAAATCTCTATTATCAGGGATTTCTAAATAAATTTACTTGTTCTATATTTAATAATTCAAATTGGATTTTCGTTTCTTCTGGACCTATCATCTTGATACATTTTATTTTGCTGTTATCCAATATTATTCCGTATTTCCTTGGTGAGGTGTTTTTATCTGATATTTCTTTATTTTTTTATTAGTAAATATTAGAAAGAATGGCCTGGTTTTAGTCATAGTAACATATATAACCAAATAAAAGTCAACAATAAATATTTACCAAGATAAACAAATACATAAGGGTTAATGATAACGTAGAATTAAAGGCTCAAAAGAATAAATTGTAGTGTAGCTGAAATGTGATGTTTAAAACTGATGTATTGAAAGAAAAACACGAAGATCAAGATGGCTAATGTTAATTAGAACCAGCCCACACGGTGTAATAAATCATGGCGTATATCAAATCGTAGTTCATTAGAAACACAGGCAAAGCTGAGGTTGTGTACACGGTAAATTGTCCGCAGTTTGCTGGCGTTAGCTGAGCTGCACGCATCGGGCTTCTGCTGCAACATGCATCGATTTTAGAGATGTAACGTATATACCGCAGTTAATTATCAACGAGAGCACACATTGATTGAGTAACACGTTATATAAACAATATATATATATATATATATATATATATATATATATATATATATATATATATATATATATATATATATATATATATAAGTATATAATTGTACCCCTGTTCCAGTTCTGTATGTTTCTCCAGTGTCGACATCTTCAAGTCCTCTAATATAATGTTCTCGTTTTATAAGAATGGAACTGACTTTTTGTATGGTGACGAGAGGACTTAGTTTTATCGGTTTGGTTATTGGTAGAAATACGAGCATAACGAAAAGTTAATAGAAACAACTACTTCACAGAGAGGCAATTAGTATTTCAACTCTTCATTCAACGCAGAATAAAAATATATATCAAAATTATGCCACAAATTTTTAAATCTCGGATAATGATAAAAGGCTCTAATAGGTGTAGAAAGAAAACGACCATGGACATGGAAAAAGTGTTCAAATTTTTCACCTCTCGGATATTGGTAAAAATCTCTAAATATATGTATTTTGAGGTGAAAGAAACGAAAATTCTTGTTAGATTGCGTCAGGAATTATAGTTTTTAAGATATCTGCCATAACACGAAATCCGTTCATTTTTCGTAAATACACTTTTCAACCTATGAGTTAAAATCTAAAAGTCGTAGACATATTATTTTACCACCACTCGATTCACCGTAAAATTCTTTATATTCCCTGTAATTTTCATTAACTCACCATTATTTAAACGGAAATGACATCAAAAATATTGAAAATTGGCGAAAATCGCAAATTTTCACGACTATATACATGGAAAAAGTGTTAAAATTTTACACCTCTCGGATATTGGTAAAAATCTCTAAATATATGTATTTTGAGGTGAAAGAAACGAAAATCCTTGTTAGATTGCTTCAGGAATTATAGTTTTTAAGATATCTGCCATAACACGAAATCCGTTCATTTTTCGTAAATACACTTTTCAACCTATGAGTTAAAATCTAAAAGTCGTAGACATATTATTTTACCACCACTCGATTCACCGTAAAATTCTTTATATTTCCTGTAACTTTCATTAACTCACCATTATTTAAACGGAAATGACATCAAAAATATTGAAAATTGGCGAAAATCGCAAATTTTCACGACTATATACATGGAAAAAGTGTTAAAATTTTTCACCTCTCGGATATTGGTAAAAATCTCTAAATATATGTATTTTGAGGTGAAAGAAACGAAAATTCTTGTTAGATTGCGTCAGGAATTATAGTTTTTAAGATATTTGCCATAAACCGAAATCCGTTCATTTTTCGTAAATACACTTTTCAACCTATGAGTTAAAATCTAAAAGTCGTAGACATATTATTTTACCACCACTCGATTCACCGTAAAATTCTTTATATTCCCTGTAATTTTCATTAACTCACCATTATTTAAACGGAAATGACATCAAAAATATTGAAAATTGGCGAAAATCGCAAATTTTCACGACTATATACATGGAAAAAGTGTTAAAATTTTACACCTCTCGGATATTGGTAAAAATCTCTAAATATATGTATTTTGAGGTGAAAGAAACGAAAATCCTTGTTAGATTGCTTCAGGAATTATAGTTTTTAAGATATCTGCCATAACACGAAATCCGTTCATTTTTCGTAAATACACTTTTCAACCTATGAGTTAAAATCTAAAAGTCGTAGACATATTATTTTACCACCACTCGATTCACCGTAAAATTCTTTATATTCCCTGTAACTTTCATTAACTCACCATTATTTAAACGGAAATGACATCAAAAATATTGAAAATTGGCGACAATCGCAAATTTTCACGACTATATACATGGAAAAAGTGTTAAAATTTTTCACCTCTCGGATATTGGTAAAAATCTCTAAATATGTGTATTTTGAGGTGAAAGAAGCGAAAATTCTTGTTAGATTGCTTCAGGAATTATAGTTTTTAAGATATTTGCCATAAACCGAAATCCGTTCATTTTTCGTAAATACACTTTTCAACCTATGAGTTAAAATCTAAAAGTCGTAGACATATTATTTTACCACCACTCGATTCACCGTAAAATTCTTTATATTCCCTGTAATTTTCATTAACTCACCATTATTTAAACGGAAATGACATCAAAAATATTGAAAATTGCCGAAAATCGCAAATTTTCACGACTATATGCATGGAAAAAGTGTTAAAATTTTTCACCTCTGGGATAATGATAAAATCTATAAATATATGTATTTTGAAGTGAAAGAAACAGGTCCATTTTGAATTGATCCAAAATTTGTAAAGAGTAAACCTCTATTCTAATAGCATGTGTTTGACTATAGAATTACTTTTCTACAACACAATTACAACATAATTATTATTTCAATTAAACGTGATAATCAATTACCTACTATCGAAAAGCACAGAACATATCGATTTGCTACTATAAATATTAAAGGAAACTGATAGAATATACAGTATTTATAGTTTGCAGTATCATGGGGTTGCAGAGTTTAGTCACATTCGCTGTAAATATTAATCATTAAACGGTTTTGTTGTTCTTTAGTTTGTTTTTTCGTTCGAGGTTCATTCGAGGGAACATTTTGTAATTTTTTTCTCATATATTTATTTATAAGGGATTTTCATCATTTGCCTTGAACAAACCATTAATATTTTTCCGCCGGTAAAATAATTTAAAGACGTAGCAACAATAGCATATGTTATATAGAATATAGCCAAACCTCCATCGGTTTTTTCGTAACATTTAAATTACAATATGATACATGTAACTCGCATTTGAACCATCAAATAACAACCCGGTATTTATATATTAAATATCAGCACGAGATTTCATCTCAATTATAATTTTTAATTCCGAACTAAATTTACTTTTAATTAGCGGTAACTGGTGGCGCGTTAATGAAATCGCGTTATTTCTTATAATTGCTTCAAGGTCGCCATTTAAACGTTTGTTTTTCTTTTGTTCGACCGCCTTGGAGTGTGGAGCCAAAAAAAAATTGAAAGTACACCGGGGCATTCTGCCAATAATAACACGGTATCATCGGCAGTGTTTTGAATCTGATCGATTATAGGAAGTTCTTGGAACGTCTCTATTGATTTCTCTAAAATATATACTTCGGTATTTTATTGAAACATAAACGGAAATCCACCCATTTTTTGCAAATGCACTTTTCATTATTATATATTAAAAACAATATATATGTGTACTTCATAATTTCATAATAAAAAAAAACTAATAGTTGTGTGGAGATGAATATAATAACATTTCATTCAGTGTAAAATTCTTTATAATCCCTGTAGTTTTCATTACCCTATGATTATATTAGCGAAAGTAGCAGCGAAGTCATTAAGGATGGCAGAAAATCACAAATTTGCACGACCTTAATTGAAAAGTACCCGGCCTGACACATAGATGGCGCTACTGGAATTAAATCCATATGTTTTTTAGTTAATACTAACCGTCAAAAGATGCATGTATAAATTTGACAGCTATCGGATCATTAGTTTGTGAATTATAGCATTTTGAGTGAAGCATCTTTTGTTATTGTGACATAAATGGATAAAAAGAATTTCACGTGTTGATAAAATATTGCTTTTTGAAGATAAAAAATTCAGTTGATGCAAAAACTTCGCTTGATGCCGAGTTTTCGGACACTGCCTCAGGAAACTCGACCATCAAGTATTGGTATGCTAAGTTTAGACATGGTGAAATAAGCACCGAAAACGGTGAACGCGGTAGACGCTCAAAAGAGTTTATTACGGACGAAAACATTTAAAAAATCCACAAAATGATTTTGAATAACCGTAACTTGATATTGAATGAAATAGTAGATACTCCAAAGATATCAACTGAATGTGTACATCATATCATTCACGAATACTTGGATATGTGAAAGCTCTGTGCAAAGTGGGTGCCGTGCGAGCTCCCTTTTCACCAAAAATAACATCGAGTTGATGATCCGGAGCAGTGTTTGAAGATGATCAAGCGTAATAAACCCGAATTTTTGCGTCGACATGTGACAATGGATGAAACATTGCTCCATCATTTCACTCCGAAGTCCAATCGAGAGTCATCTGAGTGGACTGTACACGATGAATCCGCTTCAAAGCATGGGAAAACGGAACAGTGGGCTGGCAAGATTATGGCGTCTGTATTTGGGGATGCGCATGAAATTATTTTCATTGACTACCTTGAAAAAGGAAGGGCTATCAACAGCGACTATTACATAGCGTTATTGAACCGTTTGTAGGACGAAATCGCCGAAAAACGGCTGCATTTGAAGAAAAAGAATGTGCTGCTTCACCAAGACAATGCACCGTGTCACAAGTCAGTGGAATCGATGACAAAAATTCATGAATTGGGCTTCGAATTGCTTCCTAATCCACCGTATTCTCCATATCTGTCCCCCAACGAGTAATTCTCGTTCTCAGAATTTTCGGCTATGACCCTTCCCAAAAAAATGTGTTTTACTAACAATTGACCTGTTATATATAATGGAAGACTGTCAAATAGGAAAGTTTATCTAATGGAACATTTTTTATATTTTTACATTATTTTTATATTTATTCGCCTAATTCCAGGAATCTCAAAATTTAACAACAATCTAACAATTTTTGAAGCCTTTCTTTGAGTTAATTGTGACCCAATATCTGCAGCGCTTCTTTTCACATAACTTTTTATAGCAAATGGTTGCCTACGAAAAACTCCATTATATTTTTAATAGGTCGCAAAGTTGGTTCATTTAGTACAAATATCATTTTACTTTATTCACTTTTTTAGTAAATATACGAGAGTAAATGACGTTTTGTTATATGACGAAAAATTAGATAATGCTAATTAAAACCAATCAACCAATATTTCATTTTGATCTATTTCCCAAACGGTCAAGTACTCGAACACGACGAACTGTATAAAAACTAAAGACTAAAACATGTGTTCTGATAACCCAATTTTGAAATCAGAATGTTGAAACGCATAATCGATGTTCCACCCACACCGTCCAATAGACTTAGGAAAAAAAACCCGAACCAAAGCCATGTTAGTTTTATCACAGCGAAAGTGAAATTAACTTCGAATCATACAATAAACAGATTCTCTTAACTGAGTTCGGGCGTTCGGTAGCCGACGATCTAATAATAACTGGAATGAAGTGAGTGTAGCCAGATAGAGATAATTACTTTGTCGAACCGTTGTATTGTATAGTGATTGTCGGACTAACTTCGATAAAGATTGTGAATAATTTATTATTTTTGAAGTCGTGGGCATTATTTTGGACACAACCAATGATGAATTTATTTATAGCTTTACATACTAATTATAACTTAATCTATACTAGTTGTCTCGTCCAACATAATTTTATTTTTAAAATAGAGATATGTTGGTACTATTTTTTAGTTTTGAGGTTATCAGAACTTAATGTTCTTCAAATTCAAGCCAAAATAACACAGTATACAATTCCTGGCATTTCTGTTAGATTTTATAAATGATGGTGTCTGCAAAAAGTCTTTACAAACTGTGTAAGCTTAGTCATACCTCGGCATTTTGGAAGTGGCGTGCAGAAATGTTCATTACCAACAACATACATATACATATACTTCCAATAAAATTAACTCACATTTGTAATATGTATCAGAATCGAAATTATTTTAGTGTTGTTCTGTTAAAAGGAACTAAATTAATCTCTATTTTTAACCGACTTCCCAAAAAAAGAGGTTCTATATTCGGCTGTATATATATTTTTTAATGTATGTTCGCCATTTTCTCCGTCAATTGTGGGCCGATTTTCTAAATTTTTTTTTATTCGAAAGAGTACACTTCCGAGGTGGTCCCGTTGACCAAATCAGGATCTATAAGAGGGGAAATCGAGGGAAAGGCTCAAATTTCAAAGTCAACAAAGGCGTAGTACAAAGTTTTCACATATTTTTTATCTAAAATAATCATATATTTATTTTTAATGTTATTGCTGAACTAACGTGATGGATAATTAAAAGTCGTTCTGTGCAAAGGCCATTCAATTTGCATTTAAACACTACCTATAGCATATAAGGCCTTGTAGAAATACTGTGGACAACTACTTTTATGGTGTAATGGTTAAAACGTCTAACACACAATTGGAGATCGCGGGTTCGATTCCCGGCAATGACAATATGTTGTTGTTGTTGTTTAGTTAGAATAACTGTCAAATCACCAGTTATATCATCATTTATATTCTACTATATACACACAATTTAGCTTAATACCTGCCTAAACACTTAAAATCACGTTAAAGTCGATACCGCCCCCAAAAAATATTAAAATAACAATATAATTTTGTGACTTATATAAAAAATTAAATTACCAATAAAACATATCTAAATCAAATATAACTATTTGTGTTCGGTAGCGACTTCAAAATAGTTAGTTGATAGTAGTTAAAATAACTCTGTAAATAGATAAGTAGGTTTAAGAGGGTATTAAGCTAAATTGTGTGTATATAGTAGAATATAAAATACGTGTAGTAGATAAGTTAAAAAAGGTTTTTGTTTATTTCTATTTAGTTATTACAAGGATTATTATGTACATATTGTTTTTTAAAATGTTTTTTGATGTTAAATATCCAATTTTGATTATTTTTTAATTTTTAGTGAATTCTATATTTATTTATTGAGGTCGGTTCCATTTTTTTGTTAAAAATATATTATATCTATTGTAATAGCCATACTGACTTACCAGAAACAAGCTATGGCACTGGAAACTGTTAGCGAATATATTTTAATGTGGTTTTAAAGATGATCTTGATGTGTTTCTGTTTAGCATCATGCTAATTAGCTTGTTTAGCAGTAATAATGAGTACTACAAAAGAACTCCTTACTTATCGTCTTTATCGAAGAAACACTGTAAAACGTACCTTCAGTGTGTTTACTAAAACAAAACTTAAAATAAGTAATTTCTCTCAATCCACACCCTGTACTTTCACTCATTTTCTACATCGTTAAAAACACAACAATCAGGAACAGTAAGATTGTTTGTAGCTACGACTAAGTGTTTAGACGTATGGAACGCAAAATGGGGGGAACGACAATGAGGAATATTAGTTGGGGAGGGCTTTGTGCGGTAACCGATGGCATCATAGTGAAACTGACTATACTTGCTCTCAGATAAAAGGGCCCCTCTTCTCTATGGGAGCGAGAGTAAGATTAGAGAATTTGTATAGTTAGAGTAATGTTATTGGCTAGGTATACGGAGAGAACGAATGTTACCAGAGTGGGGGGAGCTAATTGTTCTTGACTAATTTAGTTTGTCGTGGTTAATTCGGTTAGTTTTTTATTTTATAATGTTGTCTCCATATTTTGTTCAACTCTATTAATATTTTTTTACATGAAGACAAAGGTACTGTTTAAAACATTCCCTACAAGTGATTAAAAATAGTATTTCTCAATAAGCTTGGGGGGACAGCTTGTTTAACTAATAATAATTCCTATGAATCTTAAAAGAAATGCTTGAAAATGGCAAAAAATCTGATTTTTTTCTGGGCAATTTATATAGAAAGTGGCAACATTTTTTATCTGTCGGGTGAAGTTAAAACTCTGAATATGCTCGTATCTTAGATTAAAAAGTATACAAATCTAAGTCAAATTAAGTCAGATTTTGTAGTTTTAAACATATGTGATATTAACATAAATCAAAACTTTTTCAAAAAGGCACTTTTCATTGTGTAAATTATAAACAAATAGCCGCATATAAACTGTAATACTACCATTCAATTTAACGTAGAATTCTTTTCAATTCCTGTTAGTTTCATTAACTTACGGTTATTTGAGCGAAAATGACAGCAAAAATTTTAAAAATGGCCGAAAATCGGAAATTTTCACAACTATATATATATATATATATATATATATATATATATATATACGGAAATATATATATATAGTTTTTGCGAAATCCGACATAAACAGATATCTATTAATTTCTTAAAAAAGTACTTTTTATTATATAAATTAAAATATAAAAGCCACATATCAATTTTAGTACTACCGTTCGACTCAGCGTAAAATTATTTCCAATTTCTGTGATTTTCATCAACCTACGATTACTTGAACGAAAATTACAGCAAAAACTTTAAAAATGGCCAAAAATCCCAAATGTTCACGACTATATAGACTAGCTTTGAACAAATTGCTTAATATTAAATAACCTACATAACGGATAATACTTAATAGATCCTAGTTTATTACAAGTCCCAAGTAATGTAATAGTCATTCAATGGTTCCCACATCTATTAGTTAAGGACTTGCCCCAATTGATTGGCACAAATATGGCGTCCAGTTCATATAAGTCAATGTTATTTCATGTATGGGAACATACATATTTCGTATATAATTCAACAATAACACTAAATAAGAACATAATTACAGAAATGTCCTGTACGATATAGTAAGTTTTAAATTCATCTGTTGTAAATGATTCAGAATTAATACATCAGTTGTAATAGAATAGACACTGTGAATTCAAAATGATATCCCTCGAAACTATTTTTTTAAGTTTAGAGAATAGCCAGAAGTTTCATGGAGCTAAATCAGGTAAATAGGGCGACTCCGATATCAGAAATAAATAATATATAACCCTTTACACAGTAAAAGAACAACAATATAGTGTTTTTTTCTGCTAAATAGGATTAAAGAACAAACAAAACTAATTAAAAATAAACACCGCTGGATAATTATATTCAAACGAAATCGCGCATTTGTGTTAAATCAAAATATATCCCTATGTGAAACTGTTTATAGTTAAAACCTTGATAATTAATTATTTCGAACGAAGCAGCAATAACGAAAAAAGTAATCAACGAACATATCAAATATTTAATGGTAATTAATATAATGTTTTTATGGTTGTGTGTGTGTGTGTGTGGCGAAATTGAAACCCGGTTTTTGTTTAATTTTTTTCCGGTGATTTTTTTCACCCTTTTAACATCGCAAAAAGTTTATTATGTAAGGGAATATTTAGAGAAACGGTTTTTTGCTTGACAGTTAATTAGCCTTTCCGATTTTCAGGTCGAGACCGCTTCGATATTTTCGATAATATGGTATTTCATTGGATCAGACGTATAAAAAAACTTTAAACCCACCCAAAAAAAATATCAGAGTTGTTTTTTAACCGAAAGGCTTCTTCAACATTCCCTTTTTCTAGTCTTGACAACGGTTGCTTAAAGCTTTCTTCTAAAGGACTTGAAATTATGGAATACACAAAAATTCTAACGGAGGTAAATCAGGTGAATAGAGCGGTTGCATCTTATCACTTGATACTCTTCGGATATGCTGGTCTCCGGCAATATTAGTCTCTTATTTTTAATGATCATTTTCTAGGATCTTGGTCAGGCCCAAACAGAGAATACTAAATCCTGCCAGCTCTTCTCGAATTGCTTCTTCGTGAGCTCTTTAAGCTTTTAGCTTAGTAAGCTGTGACTAAGCTTGCCACACCATCAGCATCAGTTTCAACCAACAAACTAATGTTTCATTATAAATGCTTCGAACTAATTTCAACTTCTATTATATCAGAATACTATAATTAGAATACTATAATACTCAGTTTTCACTGTGACTGAATCTTTTAAATCTATACAGTGGATAGATTACTTAACTTTACTGATTTTTTTATTATTACTAGGACTGTGAATTAATGTTGAGGGATATTGAACGATCAAAAAAAATTGCTAGCGATTATAAATGGAGATTAGTTTCGAAGCATTTGCAATATGTGACTAAGCATTGACTCGTTTCAGTTTCTTTAAGTATAATTAGTAAGATTCCCTGAAGATCATTTTGTTCTTTTTCGTATCGGAAAAAAATCACCGGAACCACTACTTCTTCCTTTTTGTTGATGCTACCTACATGTTCCCTATATACTTCACGCTCAATAGCCAATTGCATTTCGTTACTAACAAAGATTGACATGGTTAAAGCAAAGAGAAAGTAGGTTTAACATTTTTTAAAATTATTTATTTATTACATTATTACTAGACGTTGTCGACTAATCTAAAATTTGTCTTCACAATGGCTTAAATCTTGGTATATATGTACATGTATATATATATATATATATATATATATATATATATATATATATATATATATATATATATATATATATATATATATATATATATCTGGGAGGACCCATCGGCCTTATTTTAGTATCTGCGGTAATGATGTTTATGTGTTAACTCTGCTGTTATCTAACAGTTGTAATACTTCGATGTTGACATGATAATAGAGTGTCTTCTCACGTTTCCTTGTGATTCTCTTGATTTCCTGAATGACAGTCGTTATTTGAAGGTCTCGGGGTAAATAAACAGTCCTGTAGTATCTGGGTGCATCTACAATAATTTTCAGGACTTTCTTCTGGAAAAGATATATTATATAATTGAAATCCGTATGTAGACCATATATGTATATTTATTATGTACAGATAACTGTAATTTTCTACCTATTAACCAACACATTCAACTATATTTGAACTCCAGTTCTTTCTTTTCCTTTTTTACATGCTCTTGTCGGCGAAATTTTGCCTCTATTTATTCCGAGATACTTTGCGTTGTTGCTATATGGAATGATAGAGTTTAACATGAATAAAAATACAAAATAAATCTTCTATGATCTATTGTGTAAGCCCCTGAAACTTATTTGTTCTCCCGACACAAGAGAAAGTCCAACAATGACTCCAAATCTCGTCCGAACTAAAGTAGAACACGCTAATTTGATTAAACTTTAAATCCCAAACCGAACACTCCCTCCCATCCACCGGCATTTAGTTAAATAAAAGAACAACGAAAAATTGCCGCACTAACTTTACTGCTTTTCTTTCTTCTTGTCCGATCAACCCTCTCCATCCCCGCCTCACTGCCCCCGTCGCCCCGGTAGCTGTACAACCTCTTTATTTCTGCTTCCAGCTGAATAAAAACTTTCTACTAAACTGATTGCCGACTTCCTCCGAACTTTTCTTGCTTGTCGTTTGCAAATATTTAATCCCGCGAGATATTATTCCTGCTAATTTTTTTAGGAGGACAGCTAAATACATTAAATTACTAAATTTTAATACTTTAGATATGTGTGGTTTGTGCTCTAATAGGTTTAGTGAAAAGAAATGGATCCGTTAGTGTGAGGCAAAAGTACCGCTACTATTTTCATTGCGCATGATCTTGGTTATGTGACGTTTAGCTCGCTTTAACCATTGTGTTGTGTAGTCGTCCAAATTTTACTATAGATAAATATACGCCACAAGAATGAGCAGAAATAGTGACAATATTTATTGAAAATAATCGTTCCATTATTGCTATTGAGCGGAAATAGCGTCAAAAATATCCTAGTCGTCCAGTGCTTCACAAAACTACATTTTTTCGGTTTTGGGGAACACAGAATCCTCAATTAATTCATGAAACATACTTGTATCCACTAAAAACAACTGTATGGTATGGTATTCATGCTGTAAACATCATTGGTCCCTATTTTTTTTAAATGACCAAGGTGTTGCAGCTACTGTTACTGCTGAACGGTACCAAGGCATGATTCGAAATTTTCGAAAAAGACAATATTCGTCACGCAATTACATAAATTTAGCCTCAGATGTTGCAGGATGTCATGAAAAATTACTTTAAAAGGGCCGAAAGTTGCATAGTAAATCGCGGTCACCATTTAGCCGATGTAATTTTTTAGTCATAACGAAGAAAAAAATGTAAAGACCAAATAAACTTTCTATTAAAACCAAACTTACTTATCTTTTCTTTGAGTAACGTTATAGGTAATCAAAATGGTAGCGTGACTTTTGCCCCATGTTGTACATAGATGGTCGTTGTCTTGATGTAACACAATATCTGTCAAATGGTGATCAAAGTTGACATCTTTTAGGAAATTTCGTTCTTCAAACGATCCAATTGCTCACAGTAAAGGCTTAAATTAAGAATTTGGTCATAGTAGAGCAGTTTATAGCATATGATTCTATCCCAATTTCACCAAATTCATAGTCGATACTGTTCTAGCTGTTCACTCATTTACAGAATTTTCAAATATGTTATTTAATATGAAACATCATAACAGGTCAATTGAAAAGTCCCGGTCTGCCACATAAATGGCGCTACTAGAATTAAATCCATATGTTTTTTAGTTAGCCCTATCCTTCAAAAGATGCGTGTATAAATTTGACATCTGTCGGATTATTAGTTTGTGAATTATAGTACTTTGAGTGAAGCAACTTTTGTTATTGTGAAAAAATGTATAAAAAGGAATTTCGCCTGTTGATAAAATATTGCTTTTTGAAGAGAAAAAATACAGTTGAATCAAAAACTTGGCTTGATGCCGAGTTTCCGGACACTGCCCCAGGAAAATCAACCATCAAGGATTGGTATGCTAAGTTTAGACGTGGTGAAATGAGCACCGAAGACGGTGAACGCAGTGGACGCCAAAAAGAGGTTGTTACTGACGAAAATATTAAAAAATCCACAAAATAACTTTGAAATCGCAGACACTCTAAAGATATCAACTAAACGTGTACATCATATCATTTACGAATATTTGAGTATGAGAAAGCTCTGTGCAAAGTGGGTGTCGCGCGAGCTTTTGACCACAAACAACGACGAGTTGATGATTCGGAGCAGTGTTTGAAGATGATCAAGCGTAATCAACCCGAGTTTTTGCGTCGATATATGACAATGGATGAAACATGGCTCCATCATTTCAAGACCGATCACAATGAACCCGCTCCAAAGCGTGGGAAAACACAACAGTCGGCTGGCAAGGTTATGGCGTCTGCATGTTGGGATCTCAACCAGCGGATCATCAACAGCGACTATTAAATAGCGTTATTATATAGGGACCATCTGAAGGATGAAATCGCCAAAAAACGGCTGAATTTGAAGAAAAAGAATGTGCTGTTTCACCAAAACAATGCACCGTGTCACAAGTTAGGGATAACGATTGCAAAAATCCATGAATTGGGCTTCGAATTGCTTCCCCATCCACCGTATTCTCCAGATATGGGCCACAGCGACTATTTCCTGTTCTTAAATCTCAAAAGAATGCTTAGTGTGACGAAATATTCGTCGAATGAAGAGGTTATGGCCGAAACTGAGGCCTATTTATATACCAAAAATGGTATCGAAATGTTAGAGGGTTGCTATAATCAGTTCATCAGCCTTGAAGGGAATTATGTTGAATAAAAGAACTAATTTTGCCAAAAAAAGGTGTTTTATTATAGTAGTCCGGGGACTTTTCAATTGACCTTTTATTCTAATGCTGTATGGCGTGAACTTCGATTCCATTATTATTAGTTCAAACTGCAATTTAAAGTACATAGTAAATTTATTTTATTTTTTTACTCTTTGAGATTCCACAATCTGCCCTATAGGGATTAAGTATTTCTTATGTCTATATTACATATACATGGCATGCAGAAAATCACTTCATTAAGCGATCTTCTGTATAAAATATTATCTTAATTAATTAGTCTTATTCTAAAGCTTATTCTAAAGTTTATATATGTCCAGTAATCAGATCAGGTGGTATTAAACGTTTTAGTCTACGCACTTCACTATCACGTCGCATATTTAGCTGATTAGCGGGTACATTGGCATACTCTTTCGAAGTACTTCACACAAACACGTTGAATTACACTCGTTATAGGTTCTAGAGGAATATCGCGGTGTATCACTTTATTTGAAATATAGTACGGAGCATCAACAATGGCACGCAACACTTTATTTTGGAACCGTTGAATGATGGATATATTAGATTTGCTAGCGGTACCCCATAGTTGGATTCCATATGACCAAATAGGCTTGAGTATAGACTCATACAGCAATACCTTGTTATCTAATGATAACTTGGATTTGCGCCCGATGAGCCAATACATTTGATATAATTTCAGACGAAGTTGTTTTTGTTTATAGAGTATGTGCTTCTTCCAGGTTAGGCGTCGATCCAAGTACAAACCAATATATTTAACTTGGTCTGCTTGGGGGAGTTGACGATGATTGATATTCACTGGTGGACATGTTCTTCTACGCAGGGTAAACGTTACATGGGTGGATTTTGTTTCATTGACTTTAATGCGCCATGTCTTCAACCATAATTGTATTTGATCCAGGTGGGTTTGTAGGTATATTGATGCTGTGACCGGATCTTCATGGGATGCCAATATTGCTGTGTCGTCTGCGTATATTGCCACAGTAGTTATTTTTGTAGTGGTGAGATCGGCCGTATACAGAGAATACAGTACTGGATCCAGTACACTACCTTGCGGAACTCCTGAATATATGGGATTTAATTCGGTATGTTCATCGCCTTGATTTATAATAAAATGTCTCAGTGAGATACGATTTTAGTAACTGATAATCCGGATGAGGGAAAAGTTTCTTTAGTTTAACCTGCAAGCCCGTATGCCATATTTTGTCAAAAGTCTGAGATATATCTAGAAAAGCAGCCGAACAATATCTTTTGGCATTTAGGTCAGTGTTTATTTGGTTTACAAGTCTGTGCACTTGTTCTATAGTCCCATGCTTATCGCGAAACCCAAACTGATGTTCTGGAATAATTCTTCTTTTTTCTATTTATAGTAAATATATAATTTTGAAAATATGCCCATCACTGAGCATTAACTCAAGAAACGTCAACAGAATCACACTGTCACGCAATGAGATTTAGTCTCGATCAGCCATTTCTCCTTCAAATCCCATCCATGCCTCCATAGTTTGTATCCCAAACTGCATTTAACAATCAGTTTTCTCACTTCTCCACTATGCTCTATCCTCTGATCTAAGAGACGTAGAAAATGCCACTATCCCATTAGATTAATTCCGGTTCCTGTTCGGTATTGTCTCGGACAGCCATTTCGCATTATGTGGCGTCGAGAGTTTTTCTATTCGAACTAGATATTTTCATTTGTTGTGCCGATATGCTCCCAGCTCGCTAGTAATGTACTTTAAACCAGCTGGAGCTAAAAGCGACATAAAGTTGCCGGTTCACTGATGTTTTCTCGGCACTTTTATTAGAAATAATGGACGGGATTTTGAGACGGGAATTTGTTTCGTTTTAGTGCGATGTTATTCTTTAAAAAAAACTACTAAAACTAGGTCATCTGTTAAGATATACTCGCAATTCAACTATTATTGTGAATGCAGTGTGAATGAATGAATGCAGTCAAGGAATCAAAATAAAATTATGCAATCTCTCGAAAAGAGTTTTGTTATTAAGAATGTCTGATGCTTCAACTTCGACTTCACTGCATATACATGTTCATCTAAATGAAAATAAGCTCCATCTGAATACAAAATAGTTAAAGTGATTCAAAGGTTTTCAATTGCCTGGTTTATAAACCCAAGCTTCTAACTAACACCCAGGGTCTTTAATAATTACACTAATTACATTCTTTTTGATCGAAATATAATCTCTTTGTAAAAAATATGTTGTCGTGATGAACTATGCACGATTTCAAAGCTTGTGGGCTTCCAAACTGAAAGATTGAGATTATCAGTATGTCACAGTCCTTCAAAGGTCTTATTCACTTTAAACTTTTTAGCCCATTTCAAAGCTAGACAGATAAAAACTTTCGTTTAAGATATCTGGCAAAGTATGCAATCTGTCGAAAAGAGTTTTGTTATTAAGAATGTCTGATGCTTCAACTTCGACTTCACTGCATATACATGTTCATCTAAATGAAAATAAGCTCCATCTGAATACAAAATAGTCAAAGTGATAGAGTCAAAAATGATTCAAAGGTTTTCAATTGCCTGGTTTATGAACCCAAGCTTCTAACACCCAGGGTCTTTAATAATTACACTAATTACATTCTTTTTGATCGAAATATAATCTCTTTGTAAAAAATATGTTGTCGTGATGAACTATGCACGATTTCAAAGCTTGTGGGCTTCCAAACTGAAAGATTGAGATTATCAGTATGTCACAGTCCTTCAAAGGTCTTATTCACTTTAAAGTTTTTAGCCCATTTCAAAGCTATACAGATAAAAACTTTCGTTTAAGATATCTGGCAAAGTATGCAATCTGTCGAAAAGAGTTTTGTTATTAAGAATGTCTGATGCTTCAATTTCGACTTCACTGCATATACATGTTCATCTAAATGAAAATAAGCTCCATCTGAATACAAAATAGTCAAAGTGATAGAGTTAAAAACGATTCAAAGGTTTTCAATTGCCTGGTTTATGAACCCAAGCTTCTAACACCCAGGGTCTTTAATAATTACACTAATTACATTCTTTTTGATCGAAATATAATCTCTTTGTAAAAAATATGTTGTCGTGATGAACTATGCACGTTTTCAAAGCTTGTGGGCTTCCAAACTGAAAGATTGAGATTATCAGTATGTCACAGTCCTTCAAAGGTCTTATTCACTTTAAAGTTTTTAGCCCATTTCAAAGCTATACAGATAAAAACTTTCGTTTAAGATATCTGGCAAAGTATGCAATCTGTCGAAAAGAGTTTTGTTATTAAGAATGTCTGATGCTTCAATTTCGACTTCACTGCATATACATGTTCATCTAAATGAAAATAAGCTCCATCTGAATACAAAATAGTCAAAGTGATAGAGGTAAAAACGATTCAAAGCTTTTCAATTGCCTTGTTTATGAACCCAAGCTTCTAACACCCAGGGTCTTTAATAATTACACTAATTACATTCTTTTTGATCGAAATATAATCTCTTTGTAAAAAATATGTTGTCGTGATGAACTATGCACGATTTCAAAGCTTGTGGGCTTCCAAACTGAAAGATTGAGATTATCAGTATGTCACAGTCCTTCAAAGGTCTTATACACTTTAAAGTTTTTAGCCCATTTCAAAGCTATACAGATAAAAACTTTCGTTTAAGATATCTGGCAAAGTATGCAATCTGTCGAAAAGAGTTTTGTTATTAAGAATGTCTGATGCTTCAATTTCGACTTCACTGCATATACATGTTCATCTAAATGAAAATAAGCTCCATCTGAATACAAAATAGTCAAAGTGATAGAGTTAAAAACGATTCAAAGCTTTTCAATTGCCTGGTTTATGAACCCAAGCTTCTAACACCCAGGGTCTTTAATAATTACACTAATTACATTCTTTTTGATCGAAATATAATCTCTTTGTAAAAAATATGTTGTCGTGATGAACTATGCACGTTTTCAAATCTTGTGGGCTTCCAAACTGAAAGATTGAGATTATCAGTATGTCACAGTCCTTCAAAGGTCTTATTCACTTTAAAGTTTTTAGCCCATTTCAAAGCTAGACAGATAAAAACTTTCGTTTAAGATATCTGGCATAGTTTCTTCTCTCAATATTACCCATTTCATTAAGAAATACATAAGAAAGGTAGGAGAATGAATGAATAAAACATGTTTAGTGTAAATTAGATGGCTCGGTGAATGAAAGTAAAACGAAATGAAACAGTGGTGTTTACATTATGTGACCGTTATTTATTGAAGTGATATAAAAATGTGGAAAATACAAAATAGATAAAACGGATGGCAGCGGTGTTACCCGGTGACGAGGCTTGGGCAGTCGATGGTGGCACGTCTAAACCAAACGATAGTCGAGTACTGGATGAATGGAAATACCCTTCTATGACATCCCAGATAAACGTCTCGGGGTTGCCAGCTATTCGTTATCGGGTTCTAGTTGGCGCTGCTGGCACCCCGCCCGTGTTCAACATCTGGGCTTATATTTCTGGGTATTTTGTAGACCGTTATTCCACTATGCAAAATTCGACATGCCTCAATGTCGCTACACATGTATTGATAGATTACTGTTGAATCTGAAATATTATTATCAACACCAAGACTTTGAAATATATAGGGATATTTAAATTTTAATATATACATTTAAACTTATGTACTAATATTTGTGTTTCGTATTCATTCAACTTTTTCCAGAACTTTTTAAATCCCAAAAAGTGCGACACCATATGAAAATGTGGTAGAAATAAAATGTTTATGCTAACAGTGAGGAAGAAAGAGTTCTTTTTCAATGTCAAATGACCCTACTCTTAAAGAAATGTATTCATGTGTTATAGGAGAAAGCGATATCTAGAATTAAAATTATAACAACGAGATCTTGTGAAGAATAAGGTCAGAGTTTTCAAGTATAGACATGATAAAAATAGTAATAGGTTTAACTTTTTTCCTAGGCATTTTAAACCCTAAAAAAGTGCAACACCATCTGAAAATGACGCTCCCATTCGCCCCTCATCATTAATTGTCGCTCTCGCATTATTCACGGTTTGGAAAAAAATTCGGATGCCACTTTGTACGAACGGTTAGTGAGGCAGAAGGGAATAAAGGAAAATAAAGCCCGATAAAGTCGACGCCGTAAGCCATTCCCTCTTATCGCGCATTCGCTTTCCGCCGGCCTTTCTTTGATATCGGTGTTATTCGTCAGAAAAGATCGTGTAATGAGTTATTATCGTCTGCAGCCATGACGGTTTCTTTTAATGACGCTAATTTTAGCGAGAACGGTCCTATTTTATATAATTGACAGAGAAAGACATACAAGTAGAAATAGTCATGTTCATCATATATATATATATATATATATATATATATATATATATATATATATATATATATATATATATATATATATATATATATATATATATATATACATAGATATAGATATCGTCGTGCAGAAAAATGTTCCATAGAATAAAACTATGTTCGCATATACCATAACAAGTGACGTTCCTGAATACCTGATCAATGCCAGGTCCAATGAAAACAGAGCCTAAAATATCTGTTAATGTATTATCTGTAGCCAATTTGACTATTCCTGACCAATCAGACTACTCCTAGTTACTTAATTTGGACGTACATCATTTTATTGGAATTTCTTTATTTGTAGAGGATTGCACAAACATTTTAGGTCTAAAGTTTCCTCCTCCATAGAAGCTGTAACCCTGCAAAATTGGCCCTCGGTTCTTGTTAAAATGCATATATGAAACTACCAAATTTAGGTTAGAACCGTTCGGTTCTATAGTTTACCGGTTTTCTATATTATATTCTTCATTTAACATGCTTTGACATATTCTTAGTGTAAATTAGTCTAATTCCTAATTATTTCCATAGACTATCCCGTTAATAATTGATCAAATAACATCAAGTGAATAAATCGAACGAAACATAAACGTTGAGGAATAACAGAGACAATGAACTGTAACAGTAGCAACGGTGGCGTACAGGGAATGTTCGAAAATTGCAAATCGAGAAGAAGGACGAGGAGCTTTTCGGGCTTACTACCCCGGGCCGCAACCGATGGCCCCCACCCGATCGGCAAGCCCCCACCCACGCCGAACCCCTCGCCGAAAAACAAGGACCGACGACGACGTATGTAAATGGTGTTGCCGTTGTTCATTTGTCTCGTGTTTTTTAAAAACCGTTTTATCATCCTGGTTTTGTGTGCTAATATTTAATGTTGTCCTGTGTGCACACACGTGTGTGTGCGTGTATGTGTGTCTGTTAGATGTACAAATATGATTCCCCCTTTTTCCTGCGCAAATAAAATACGTTTCTTTGTTTCTATACTTAAATGTATTTGTACGAAGTAATTTATTGTGGGCCGTGTAGACTAAAACAAAAGTACATCGAATGCGATTTGGAAATAGATAACTCCTGACTATGGTTCGAACATAATGCTCCTGCATAGAAAGAAAATGTTAAATATGGTACAATCATAGTATAACGTGAAAAAATCATCCAGCAAAATGTTCCATAGGATGAAACTGTTAATAAGTTTCCAAAGGTAAATTACCACTAATACTACGAACAAAATGAATATGAAAATCTTACAATATGTTCCGTAGAATGAAATCATGTTCCGAACTAATACTACGAACAAAATGAATATGAAAATCTTACAGCAATATCTTCCATAGTATGAAATCCTGAAGATGAATATTAATTATCTAGCAAAATGCCATAAATAATGTTATATTTTAAACGAGATGAATATTAATCATCTAGCAAAATGTTCCATAAGATAAAACTATGTTCGTAAATTATCATGGTAATATTATGTTCCGAACGAAAATGATGTAAAAATAATCAATAAAAATGTTTTATAGGATCAAGTTATGTTGGTAAATCATTGCGGCACCAAGAGATTAATGGAATAATATATTTTTAACGAGATAAATATGAAATTATCCAGCAAAATAGACCATAGGAATCGAATAGGACCTGAAAAGACGAGTATATTTACAACAGATTGTCATGTCAAATGTATGTTGGTCATATAACTTCAGTAATAAAACGGATAATGAAAATGCTAAAATGTAATAAAATGTATACGAACCTAACACCCGCGCCTATACACTCAAGCCAGACCACTGTCCCCCACCGTTCACATTAGCCCTAATAAAACGGAGGAACATTATACTCCGAATATTTTTATTGAATTGTCCTTCTCCTCTGACAACAAAATAAACCGAAACAAACTTATCCTTTGCCTTTGGCTCGTTCCCTGCTACGTCAAACGCTCGACTGACTGACTCTCTTATGTAAAACCAACAAGGTTTCGTAACGCTGAAAAAATAGACAAACAATTAAGACTCTATATTGTTCTTTTCTGTCGTTGTTGCTGTTATTTTGGAATAGCACAACGTTAGAGGAACGGTTGTTAAATCAGTTGTGATGGCTTCGATTTGCCTCGCAACGATCGAGAGTTATTTATAAGCATTCCTGCTGAATATTCATCGGCTTTTTACGAAGTATCGTTTCCAATTGCTTCGAGTAAACTTGAGAAAGAAATTAAATAAGGTAAAGTAAAAGGTATATCGCCGAATATGCAATGATGTAAAATGGGGAAGGCGATGAAATATAATATAAACAAGGAATTAAATTAATGGACTGGGGAAACAAATTTATTGATATACATTTCAAATACTAATCAGTGATATAGTTTATGATTGATGATATTTTGCCACATTTTTTTGCGAGAAATTCAATTACGTTACTTTCGATTTCTAATATCCAAAAATAAATTAATTATCAAGAGCACTTAGTTCAATAAAATACTTATACCATTATATCTATTGATGAAAATGCGAACTATCAATACAACCCACTGTTAAACAACCAACGTAAACCGTTTTCCATTAATAATGTTAAATTTTATATTGTTTTTAGCCACGTCAACCTCTTGGATTTTTTAGTGACTGGGTCTATAGCCCAATATGGGCTCCGAACCACGGTCCTAAGCATTAAGCCTGCCAACTGACGAATGACCAACTTTATAAATCATCCCAGAAGACATCCGGTCTTACCTAGCCTGGTTACTGGCGTGACTGGGATCATTATACTTGTCGGGTTTTACCCTCTTGCCTAGGACAATCACAAACACTAAACTCTCTATTAAACTTACTTTCTCTGGCCTATTGTGTCTAGCGATGAAGATCTACAGATCTACTGCAAGTGGATTAGTTCAAGAGAACCATCCATATTGACACCAAAGTAGAATCTTATTGCCCATAAAGTCTTCTTGTATATAACTGGAAGTCCTGACACATGCGGCGTACTTACCAAACACAGTGCCGTCCGATTATCACTTTTTATAGCGGCACAGTATCAGTCAGAGGAATGGGAAGAAAGAGATTTTTTAGAAAAGTATATTTTTAGAATAGATTCAAATAAATAATCGTTAATAATCTACAACCGATTACTAAAAGTACAATTACCAAAAGCAAAATTAAACCCCCCCCCTGGTCGCCCGCTCCGATTCTGGCCCGTAACCGCCAGAAGCGACCATCATCAGGGTCGATAGCGTTCCGATGCGAAATGAAACGCGAAACAAAAGCGATCCCGGCCACGTCAGCTGACCGTGAACGTTTTTAATTCCTCGGCACCGCAGGACACGGGCCCCTGCGACCGCTAATGAAATTTTAATGTCCGCCGGCCGCGATTTCGCCCGACCAGGGGGCGCTGTTTGGTTAGGATTATTTAAATACCGTCTTTGTTTAACATCGCGGGATAATTTATAATGTTCCTGTTCGGGGCCCGCTGATAAGGTCTACCGTGTACGCTCCGTGTTCTTATTAGATCTCCCTGATGATATCGGGCCTCCAAATCGGTCTATAGAGGTCTCTCGTATCAGCCATGGAGATTTCTTAACTTTATAGTTACGACAAATATGAAAAAATATATTGAAACCATCATTATTAAAATTACAATCAGTTAAGAGCCATAGAACATTAGCCAAATGCAAAGACCTAACATTTAACTTAATTAGATTTATTTTATACATGATGATCATTCTATGGTTGATAACATCTCCCTAACGTCATTCATTCCTCTCTATATCCGGCAAAAAGCCTGCCCATCTCTTGTACCACCGTATTGAAATATCCGAAATGGTCCAGGCACGATATACGGCGGGCTGAGGCGAGAGGGAGGTGGATAGAGCTAGAGATGGGCGTGGGCCGACCCAGCTCCGACCTCCCGCAAAGCGTTGGCTCGTGTCAGAGGTGAACCCAGCCGGTCGTTTATAAAACTGGAACGGGCATTGTCGATATCCGAACAGGAAAAATTATTACAGCCCCGATAGTTTTCCTTGGAGTTATGGCCGTTTTTTTTTAACATCAACTGACCCCCGGCTGTCTCGTTGTTTCTCTCGGATAAATATTTCGGAGTTTTTTTTACATCAATAAACTAATAGAATTATCCATCAAAATCTCCGCTTGTTCTTCTTTGCCAGTGATGTTTTACTTACTTTTTCTCTCGACCTTTGTTAAGTTTGTAACATGTCGATCATAATTTGGTATCCAGAGATATTTTATTAGCGAAACTGAAACCCTGAAAAAAATTTCTTGAAATTGTTTCAAAGCCATGATTCATTTGTTTATATTCAAAATTGAAGAACTAAATTTCATATTTTATATATAAATAGTATATAAAAAGTATGAATACACTTTAAGGATTTCTACGGTCCTATAAATTAAGAAAATGGTACGTCTTGAAGTTATTTAAGAACCTAAACGTCCTAAACATACTGGCATTATATATTAAGATGCTTTTATATAATATAAAGGTTGAATTTATATATAAAAAACAATTAGACTACCATGTGATAACTGCCAGTCGCTGTAAGTAAGCAAGACAACACTTGTTTGAGACAATAAAAAATAGAATCATTCTGCAAATGCAATATGTAACAACTATAAATTGACTTTAAGGAACTTTTGCAGTTCAATAAATTACAAAAATGACACGTCTGAATAATAGATATTAAAACGTTTCTATATAAGAACTATGTATAATTCAGATGCAGAAAAATTCTGCATGCGCAACTTGTTATATACATAAATATAGCTACAGAAGCATCTAATGACTGTGTTATAAATTTCGTCATCTATTATAAATGCTTTAAAAATAATTGACAGTTATTATACCTTGCATGATATGTTACTGTATATAGAGCAAATGAAATATTAAGGAAAAAGCAACCATAAGAAAAACATCAACCTCAAATAAAAAGACCTCAGGTATTGTCAAAGTACTTCGTACTTGCGTTATTTCATCAAATAAATTATTAATCTGGCTCCAGAATTGAGCTTTATACCATTAGTTATCATTTTGACAACAATATAAGATTATATTTCTTAAAGTATTTCTCTATCTATAGTTTTTAGTATAATTTTCCTAGTTAGTGGTGCCTAATTAGCATTGACTAATACAAAATATCAATTTCCCAACAGTTCCTAAGTAAATATAACAACTACATAATACAAAAATCAATACAGTAAATTTATTTACCAAACCTATATTGGGATCCTTTCTTATCCATTAGTAATTAGCCACAGTAGATTAATTTCTATTGTAACGCCAGCACGTATGGTCTTGTCATGTCGCTGGTTCCCCGATTTCACGCCTCACCTGGATTGATTAAATAATCTATTTATAATCGCATATTCTTTTATTTCGACATATCCTGCAGCTTTTAGTATTTTGTCTTGTTTAGTTTACACTTAGAAAGAGCTACAAGAGACACAGTATGTGCTTAATGAAAAACATACAGGAAATCGTGTACACGAAACTTAATTACCAATCTTTATTTGCTGAAAATGTTAGCTGATGCGATACACCATTCCCTATGTAGACAAAATTAATTATAAAGACAAACGAACGACATAATTATAAACGGATTTGAACTCGAGATTATGGAGAGAAACTTTTAAATTCGAAACTGTCTGAAAGCCGAAAAAAGACTTTCCTACGTTTCCTCGCCCATTTTTTTTCTAGAAAACTTTTTCTCCAGTATTTGCTTTAATTTTTATTACCACCTTATCCTGAAAGGATTCTCCAATTCTATCGTGATACCCGGTCGTATTTTTTTATTTAATTTTCTTTTGATATTTGCGATTCAATTTTCAGGAGCGAGCGACCGGTAATCTCGACGAGAATAATGAAAAGTTGGTTTGAATTTTTGATGCTCTTAATTGGGTCTAAATTTTTATTAAGGGTGTCGAGATATCCTTGCTTTAAAGGGGTTGGTACTAGTTCTCTGACTGTCTTCTCAACTCTCTTCTTGATTTGTTTTAATGGTCTCTACATTATTAAAATGAAAATATATGTATATAATTATTACTAGAGCTTTGCTAGTTTATAACCATCGATTAGGGAGAACTGACATTTATTTTAAAGATAAAAAA
Source organism: Rhynchophorus ferrugineus (assembly GCF_030347505.1). Classification (NCBI taxonomy): domain Eukaryota; kingdom Metazoa; phylum Arthropoda; class Insecta; order Coleoptera; family Curculionidae; genus Rhynchophorus; species Rhynchophorus ferrugineus. Next base: position 1,660,573 of record NW_027472586.1, read on the forward strand.
ATTTCATACAAGGTATATTGGTCAATTTATACTACAGCTATTAATGCGCGATATATATGATATATATGATATATATGATATTTATATATATGATATATATGATGTAAACTATAGTAACCGTCAATTACTAAACTTATGTATTTCTCTAATAAAATTTTATGAAAGAGTGAAGTTATAAAGTGAAGAAAATGTATTTATTTTGACGCTAAAGCTTTTAAAGATTTTTGATAAACATCACTATGGGATATGGTAATCCGCCATAATAAATAGAACACTAATAAGAGTGAGTAAATATTGATAATGTTCGAGTTATTTTAATCTGCGTTTATAGAACTTTCTGTGATATCTAATTATACTTGTCTAGTTTTGAAGGCATGATGTCTAGAAGAAAACCAAAATTTTTTTCCGATATAATTTTTAGCAAAGAATATGGACATCTACCAATATAATAACAAATAGTAAAATGAATAAGTTAGAAGTATTATTTCCTAAAACACCGGATTTTCATCCCGCTCGCTAAAACATTAACCTCAAGACATTCTCCAAGACACAGACCCGACATTATCCTGAACAGCCTCAGAGTTCTTTCATCGATTGTCGAGTATTACAATCCTCGAGGTCTCCTACGACCCGCTACACCCCACCCGTCCCTCCGCCCATCGAAGCTGCCGAAAAAGCCAGGTCCCTACATTATCGGCCGTTATTTACGCCCTATATTTGGGCCTGATGGTTACACCGGTGCCGAGGAAGATAAAGCGATGGAAGCGCCCCCCGATAACAGCAATTAAACGTCGTCGAAAACGAATCGAGTTATTAAAACGTCGCCCGAGGGCGCGAGGTGGTGCCGGGGGAGGGGGAGTGGAGGCGAGAGAGAGCCCGCTGAAAAGAGGACTAATGGTATCGATGGCGGGCCGGAAATGAAAAGAAGGAGTCCGATATAATTCTGTCAAACAAATAAATAATGAGGCAACTTTCTTCTCGGAGGGGCTTCACCGCCCTCACCGCTTGGTCCTGGTGAAAACGCGATGCCTACTTGGGAAATATTCGGGTTAATTTAGTGAAAATGTACAGTTAATCGCACGGATATAAATATGAACAATTCGGAAATCGATAGATATTTCTCAGACATGAAGAATCCTCTATACACAACGTTATTAGAGAACAAATAATTCATTAATATCAATTATGTTTCTAGGGCTACCAGAATGGTAAATCAATGTTGAGGTATTTACAATAGAGTCTTAAAAGTAATCATAAAATGTATTAAATTCGGTTACAAACTTAAAATATTGATTTAGAAATTGTTATTGTGCATCTCGGATTGCCCCTATACAGGCAAATTTTTTTATTCCTGTTTATTACTGTGATATTTCAAATTAATTACATATTTTTCAATATTAACCTCTTTTATAAGTCACAAGAATATCAATGAACAACAAGGAGCTTATTAGTAGGAATGTCTAGGTTGGCTGTGGAATTAAAATACGTAATATGGAATTATACGCAATGTGAAGATGACATTAGAGAATAATATGTTTGTTGTAAAATCTGAAATAGAACAAAAGCCCACGGCAACACGCGAGATGATTGATTTTTAAATATAACAAACACTGAAAAATAAACTACTTAATATATGTAATTTTTTTCTTATATTTTAAAGTATCATTTCTGCCGACTTGGGTTTATCTGGATTAGACCCACTCCTTAACGTGAGCTCCGAGTAACAGTCCTCGGTATTAACCTTATCGACTGACGGGTGACCAACTTAGAGATCATTCCAGAAGATATCCGGTATTACCCAGCCTGGTTACTAGCGTGACTGGAACCATTTTCCTTCTTGGACTTTTCTCTCTTGATTTTTGTACAATCAAAATAATAAATCACAAACTTAACAATTCAGCCATGCCCCAGCAGGATTTAAACCAGCAACTATTGCAAGACACACAGATATATATGTTAATAAATAGTACATGCTACTAAATAATTTCATTTAAGAGAAAAATATTATTGGTGCAAAAAATATTTTTTTACAATTGATCAGGGTATGATGGGCATTTCTTATCTCAATGAAAGAGTGTTGCTTTATCTATCATAAACATAACTACTGCAACCATGCTCTGACCACTGCGTCAACCAAGCCAGCAATATGTTATATGTAGTTTCCTTACTTTTCGAGTTATAAAAACAGCACAAAATGATTCCTTTGATAATTATTTTAGTGCCTTCGCTATTTTTATTAAAAAAAAATATGTCCATTTGCAGCGAGGTGTAACAACATAAATAGAAATACCTAGGTTCACAATGAAATTAAAATAAATATTGCACATACTCTACATTAAAGGCTAAAATATTTGTTTTAAAATTTAAAATAAAACCCAAAAGCACGTTAATTGGTCAAGCAGATGGTGATTTTTTAATATAATAAAGACTGTAAACTAAATTGATAAATGTATCCATGCTTTCGTTACTTTTCGAATTACAAAATAGCACAATGTTCCATTTGATGATTTGGCGCATTCACCATTTTCAGTAAAAACCCATAAAATCGTTTATTTCCATTTGCGACGAGGCGTAACTCGCGGCACAGGGATCATCGGATCATCTTCCGCCGTCGGATCGCAACATGCAAAAACAACAGAGAAAAACCCACCGTCAGCCTGCCGGAACCGGATACAATAATTGAAAGCGTTTCCCACACGGCGTGATAAATGAAAAGGCCGAAATTAATATTTCCACGGGCGAATTTCCCGGTTCCGCCGCGAAATTGAGCCGCCCGGCCGGCCTATCCATCATCGTCAGGCAGGCTCGGCCAATTTATCGAATACGGCGAGTATCTGTCAATGTTTTTCATAATGAAGACCTCGTCCGGATTATCCGTTCTGAATGGATTCTTGGCGAAGTTTTAAAAACGATTGGCATTCATCTTTTGCCAGAAAAAAATAACAACAAAGAGGTATAGAACGAGAGATGGAGGGAGATGAATAACTAGATTGAAAAGCTTAAAATAAAAATTATGCCTAGTTATGTACTGATGAGTAAAACAGTAAAATATTGATGGCGCCATGTAATTTTAACTTTCACCATTAACAAGACTATTATAAATGACTGTTTTGGCCACTATGATCACACGTTGCTGAAGCATTACCTCCACATTGTCAATACAACATAAAATTCCTTCATTAAGCACAATTTCATTAAATAATTTAGCAATTCAAACTCAATTTGTATCGAACACTGCTTAGTTTTTATGTACTAAAAGACGCTTAATGTAAATTATATATAAATGTACAGCATAGGAAGAACATCCCATGACCACTAAGCTATTCAGTCAGCTCTTAATATTTTTCACTCTAACAACCTTTGAGAGATGCAGCGAACAACAATATGTATATCGGTTTATAGTGCATGCAACTACACATGTATATTTTGAAATATATCTCTATCCATCTCCAGTTTTCATACATTTTAAAAATGATTGTATTTTAAAATAAAATGCCAGTCGTGATTGATTTTTATATAAAATTCAGTTTTCCAACATATTGATGCTTAACATTGAGTTATATAACAAATTCAAAATATATTACACAAAACCTTGCTATATTAGTTAGACATTATTTTAAAAATAAATATATTTTTATTCAGGGCGGATAAAACACTAATTACGTATCCCTTTTAATTTTTTTACAACTGTGTAAGGGATAGCAGCCCTTGTTTACCACAATGGGTCATAAGCAGGTCGGCATTTAGTCGGGTTGGCTGAAGTTCTGGCAACTTCGCTCGTTAGAACAACAATCAATAAACTCTCTCAACTAAACTAATTAGAACTTAACATTCGTACACTTCATAGGTGCTCGGTAATTTGTCGCATTTAAAGCTTTGACGATAGCTTCTTATAATAAGACATAACAAGTTAATAAGAAAATGATTATCATAAATAGCCAAATTATGTGCGATTTTTTAAACTGAAAAACATCTAGAACAAGTGTATCTCAAAATGCTTTTTTTCGTATTTTCCGGCTCCCATATAATAATTAACAAATTTATAACCTTTTGTTAATCGGGAAAATTAAGTCTTCGAACTGAAAATATTTATCAGGATAAATCGTAGGATAGGCTATAAAAAGGGAAAGACAGAATATGTTTATAAAAAAAGAAAGAAGTCTAATTAAAACCCCTATTTATATACGGTATGATTAAAACACAATGAACATTAAATTAGCTCATTTCTAATTCTATTATTTTTTCCAATATAATATATCCAATAATAAATTCACATGAAGCAAAATCGGACAAATAGGGTTGATATTGCAATAAGTTTTACCTAAGTTTACTGCCTATTTGCGATGAGAGGGAATTGAATGAGAAAATATATTATTACTAACTTGAGGGTAGAACAAACATTACGTTTATATCCCAAGCTAATATCTTCTTAGCTAATTTTTAAATATAATTAGTTGCTGCGCTAAAATACTTAGATTAACCACAATTATTGGCCTCTTAAATTTTATTCAAGAACCTTTTCAATTACTGTATTATTCGTTAATCAAGCAAATGTTGTCTACTGTCTATTTTGAAGAAAAAGGCTTTTGTTTCAAGCTATCGTAATTTATAATACAGTAAGGAATTGGATTATGCTAGAGATTTATCTGTGATATATATGTTTTGTATTATTTTCAGGAATATCAGAAGCTGATCCATGTCCAAATATTGCTGGCTTGAGACAAGGTGGCTTGGGAAACAGCTGCGATCAGTTGGCACCCTGCGATCGAGTCCTGAGTGTTAACGGTATTGCCACGGCTCGCATGAGACCCGATGACGTTACCGGTTTACTTGACAGTATTGATGGAAACGTCATTATGGAAGTAGAATACTCTCTCCCGAGCTATGGTGAGTTAATAAAACTAATGATATTCGCAGAAAACACGGTTCTTGTCTTTATATTTCTGTAAAAGGAATTTGCTATTGTAGGATTGTTGTTACATCGTATTTTTAGATGTATTTGAAACATACGTATTCATTAAAATGACACGTCATATTTCCAATTAATTGTTTAACAAATTGAAACCTGTTTACTGAAAAAAAATAATTATGCTAACATATCAAATGAAGTTTTTCAACCACATAACATAATTTAATAAAGCCTTTTTTGTTGAGTAGAAATAATGATATTGTAGGCTCATTAATTACGTTTATTTATTATCAACATTGTTACCATATTTATCCATAAATATTTAACGGATATTATACCGAAATAATTAATAAATCATGATAAAATTTAATAAATGAACTCAGATATTAAAAACTGTTTACAGTAAAATATTTTCAGCATATTTTAATAGTATCTGTTCGAGATTCATTATATTTATTGATGTTCAAAATATATCGTTATTAGTTTATTAAGTTATGAGAAAAAAATGTTTGGAAAAAATCTTTTAATAATCATATTACGATGCGTATTTTTATCCCAATAAAAGAATGTGGATATGTAGTCTTAGTTGTTGAAACTTACACAGGTTACTAAATAGTATATGAATTGTAAATTAATTTTGAGGGATACTAAAGAAAATTCAAGCTCAAATTTACGAGAAAAATGTTAATGTTGAAAAAATAATTTTGTAGTAATTTATCAGGGTATGATGGCCATTTTTTAACTCAAAATAGATTGTTGCTTGATATTCATATTTTAACACTTACATACGTTAGAAAGAAAATTCAAAGCCACATTTATGAGAGAAATATATTGTTGAAAAAAATATTTTGTCATAATTTATCAGGTTGATGGATACTTTTTATTTCAAAGAAAGAGGGTTGCTTGACTCTGCTACTTATAAACACTTACACATACTGCTAAGTAAAATCTCGTTAGTGAATTTATACTGATTGATATTAAAGTAAATTCAAGGCCAAAATTTAGAGAAAAAAATATTGATGAAAAAATATTTTGTCATAATTTATCAAGTTATGGTGGCCACTTTTTATCACAAAAAATGAATATCGTTTAATACTCCTACTTGTGAACACTTACGCATGATATTAAGTAATATATGGATTGCAAATTAATTTTGATGTGTGTGAAGGAATATTCAAAGTCACATCTATGAGAAAAATATATTGTTGGAAAAAATATTTTTTCATAATTTATCAGATTATGATCTACATTTTTTACCTCATTAAAAAGTATCGCTTGTTAGTCATATTTATAGCCACTTACACATGTTATTAATTAATATACTGATTGCAAATTTGTTTTGAGGGATATTAAAGAAAATTTACGCCTATATTAAAAAGCCGGGAGTTGTTCATCGCCAGTTATAATCTTTTTATGGCCAAATTTGAATTTTATATTACAACATTGCAATCTTTTGATTCACAAATCGCTGGCATATTGGCTATGAAGATCTCTTCGAACTTTGATGCATGGGCGAAGCTCCTAATTCCATTTTATTTTGATGCAAAAAAAATTCTCATAATTTATTCAATAATAGTATAAAATCAGGAATTAAAAGCAACATTGGTGCTTTATTTATTGTTGAAAAAAAATTAGCTTTATAGAGAAGAGAATAAGCCCAAATAAAAAAAACCTATGACTTCAAGATTAAAGAACTACAGCATCTAAACTGAATGACTGAATTAAATATTAGACTCTATTCATCCATCCGGTAGAATATAAGGTACCTACAGAATATTTCATTAAAATTTTGTTGTCCAGGAGACAGAAAAGGAAACCCCTATACATCCAGACCAAATTAACAGAGGCAAGAATGGGAAAATTTTATTCCACATTTCATTTCCTCTTCTGTCGGTACTTAAGCCGATAAAATGTTGCAGGATTAGGCCGAGCCTGGAAATTCTACCGGCAAAAATTGCATTAAATTAAACATGGGCCTGTGGGTGTGAGATTTAAGAGCGGGGGACCGCGCAGGAGTGGGAAGGAACCGTGTCGGAACATCTAAATTAAAAAGGGTCGTTGAGTTCCTTTTTGGGTGACACTCTCCGGGCAGAGGACACGTTTTATTTTGTGGAACCATAAAAGATTAGTCGCCACAAGCTGGATATTAATCTAACAAGATTTCGAATTAATTATCTCGTTTTTTAGGAGGGGGACTGGGAGACCGTTTTCGTGAAAACGGTCTTGGTTTTATTGAGGCTTTGGGTTTCCTTAAAATACACAGGGGTACACGTAAAATAATATTTCGGCTGTTTTAAATTTAGTCTAAATAAAGGGTTACAAAAATCTAACTCAGTTTTCTGGGATTGTGAACAATTTTTTCTTCAATGTGTCTAATCATCAAAACCGAAGGTGTTATTAACCACTCCTTTTTATCTGAACATATATCTGCCACATATTATTAATAAATGGTATAACTAATAAAACCTAATCAATTGTTATCTCAAACTTTACTATTTTCATAAACTTTTGTTATCTTAACACTATTTTAATTGTCACCTTGCCCTTAGTGACCCAGTGCCCCATTCTGAAATATACTTGGCTTATTTAAATACACAAATTGAAATCATAAGTCTTCCTTGATTTTATTATATGCTTTTAAAAATTATATTATTTTAAATGCATTATCTGGAAGATAGGTTAGACCTCTACGTGAGTTATACTTATACCACTTAAATTCTATATTACCCAACAGTATATGAAGGAATATTCATCCCTCAAAACAAGGAACATCCCTTAAGGAGCTGCATATCTCTAAGCTTTCTACGGATAATTTTCTACTATTAACATATATATTTAATCCTATTAACACTTTCCCTAAAATAATTGCATTAAATTATGTTTATATTGAAAAAACTTCTCAGTACTTTTATGCATTTAATATATTTGATCTCTGATTGGTTTTATTGAGGCTTTGGGTTTCCTTAAAATACACAGCGTTACACGTAAAATAATATTTCGGCTGTTTTAAATTTAGTCTAAATAAAGGGTTACAAAAATCTAACTCAGTGTTCTGGGATTGTGAACAATTTTTTCTTCAATGTGTCTAATCAGGTTCATCAAAACCGAAGGTGTTATTAACCACACCTGTTCTTGAGCATGAAGAACAATATATCTGCAACAAATTATTAATAAATGGTATGAGTAATAAAACCTAATCAATTGTTATCTCAAACTTTACTATTTTCATAAACTTTTGTTATCTTAACACTATTTTAATTGTCACCTTGCCCTTAGTGACCCAGTGCCCCATTCTGAAATATACTTGGCTTATTTAAATACACAAATTGAAATCATAAGTCTTCCTTGATTTTATTATATGCTTTTAAAAATTATATTATTTTAAATGCATTATCTGGAAGTTACGTTAGACCTCTACGTAAGTTATACTTATACCATTTAAATTCTATATTACCCAACAGTATATGAAGGAATATTCATCCCTCAAGACAAAGAACATCCCTCAAGGAACTGCATATCTCTAAGCTTTCTACGGATAATTTTCTACTATTAACATATATATTTTATCCTATTAACACTTTCCTAAAATAATTGCATTAAATTATGTTTATATTGAAAAATCTTCTCAGTACTTTTATACATTTAATATATTTGATCTCTGATTGGTTTTATTGAGGCTTTGGGTTTCCTTAAAATACACAGGGGTACACGTAAAATAATATTTCGACTGTTTTAAATTTAGTCTAAATAAAGGGTTACAAGAATCTAACTCAGTGTTCTGGGATTGTGAACAATTTTTTCTTCAATGTGTCTAATCAGGTTCATCAAAGCCGAAGGTGTTATTAACCACACCTGTTCTTGAGCATGAAGAACAATATATCTGCAACAAATTATTAATAAATGGTATGAGTAATAAAACCTAATCAATTGTTATCTCAAACTTTACTATTTTCATAAACTTTTGTTATCTTAACACTATTTTTGTTGTCACCTTGCAATGAGTGTCCCAGTGCCCCATTCTGAAATATTCTTGACTCATTTAAATACACAAGTTGAAATCATGTCTTCCTTGATTTTATTATATGCTTTTAAAAATTATATTATTTTAAATGCATTATCTGGAAGTTAGGTTAGACCTCTACGTGAGTTATCCTTATACCATTTAAATTCTATATTACCCAACAGTATATGAAGGAATATTCATCCCTCAAAACAAGGAACATCCCTTAAGGAGCTGCATATCTCTAAGCTTTCTACGGATAATTTTCTACTATTAACATATATATTTTATCCTATTAACACTTTCCTAAAATAATTGCATTAAATTATGTTTATATTGAAAAAACTTCTCAGTACTTTTATACATTTAATATATTTGATCTCTGATTGGTTTTATTGAGGCTTTGGGTTTCCTTAAAATACACAGCGTTACACGTAAAATAATATTTCGGCTGTTTTAAATTTAGTCTAAATACAGGGTTACAAAAATCTAACTCAGTGTTCTGAGATTGTGAACAATTTTTTTTCAATGTGTCTAATCAGGTTCATCAAAACCGAAGGTGTTATTAACCACACCTGTTCTTGAGCATGAAGAACAATATATCTGCAACACATTATTAATAAATGATATGACTAATAAAACCTAATCAATTCTTATCTCAAACTTTACTATTTTCATAAACGTTTGTTATCTTAACACTATTTTTATTGTCACCTTGCAATGAGTGTCCCAGTGCCCCATTCTGAAATATACTTGCTTCATTTAAATACACAAATTGAAATCATATCTTCCTTGATTTTATTATATGCTTTTAAAAATTATATTATTTTAAATGCATTATCTGGAAGTTACGTTAGACCTCTACGTGAGTTATACTTGTACCATTTAAATTCTATATTACCCAACAGTATATGAAGGAATATTCATCCCTCAAAACAAAGAACATCCCTCAAGGAACTGCATGTCCCTAAGTTTTCTATGGATAATTTTGTACTATTAACATATATATTTAATCCTATTAACACTTTCCTAAAATAATTGCATTAAATTATGTTTATATTGAAAAAACTTCTCAGTACTTTTATACATTTAATATATTTAATCGACTGAACTAACACCAAGCTGATCTTGATTCGTCTTGATTGGTCCCGCTTCGTATGAGGACGGTATCTTTTCGGTGAATACAAGGTTATGTTTTTCATTTTTTGGGATATTTTAATGACGATACCCATACGAAAGGTTAGTGCATATAAGCGTAAAAATGCTTACCATTCTAACAAAGTTTACTGGCAAGAGGGGACCTCTATTATCTCATTCATGTTCGAAGTAAGTGATTTAAATTTAATCAAACCAAACAAAGCGGTAAAACTACGTTTGCCGTTTAAAAAACTATGCTTGTTATAACGAATATTTGGACAGATTCATTAATGATAGATCGCTCTTTATCTATAATAAAATAAGAAGGAAAATATTGTCTGATTCTTAATCGAAATTATAAACGGCAGCAGGCAATATCTTCAACACCCTGATGACGTGATTTTACTGTTATTTTGAGTAAATTATATAAATTCTAGTTATATACAGAATTGGAAAAATACATTTAAATCAAACTCAGAGTCAAGCAATTCGGAGTGTTGGCGGTCACATTGTGGAGGTCGTTGCTTGTAGCCTACGTAGATTTGCGCCAAATTATGCTCTCTGCTGTCTAAATGTGATTTTACCTATCTGACCTTGACCTTGTCCAACTTTCACCGAAACAGAGATTTGAAAATAAATTATCGCGCCATCCAAAGTGGAAAATTATACAAATCGCCAACCCCGGGTGTTCCCAACTGGCCGTGGGAACGTCCAACATCGGGAAAAAAAAACTTTCGGGCGCTCAAAACCTCAAAAGTGCAAACCGTCGACCCTCAACCTTTTACCCATTTTAATTACGCACTTTTTAATTCCCAGGTTGTCTTTTGTTTTTTTTTTCAGTTTGAAGGACGCGCGGGTGAGTGTAGGAGGGACACCGGGTCTTTGTGATTTTCGGTCGTTAGCATTTTTATTTATTTGTTTTACCGTTCCGGTTTGCTTTTTCTCGTTATTTAGTTCTCCCTGCCTTCGGGCTGGGGGAGGGGAGGAGTCGTACGGCGTTACGGGGGAGAATATAATAGGTGCGCGTGTTTTCATAATTAAAAGTCTTAAAATTCAACGATTCGTTTACCTTCCTTTTCGATTTGTCGCCGCCGCGCGGCCGGGAGGAGGTGCAGGGATGCCACCCGTCTGGCCAAATTCAATTTGGTTCGTTCTGGTGAGCGCGTTTAAACTGGAACAATCGAATTCGTTATGGGCGCGGATGAGGGGCGGAGGGGATGATGTAGGCGTCAAGAAAAAAGCGGACGCCGAGCGTTTCCTTTGTATAATTTGGAATATTTCCGGTTTCGTCTTGTCTACCGTTTGTTGTCCGCTCTTCCGTTTATTATTATTGTTATTATCTTCGCGTGTCTCGTATTTTTATCGTCGTTATCGTAAATTGAAGCGTTTATGTATTTAATGGAGTTTCTTTAATCTGAAGGAACATGTTTCAAATAAGATGGCCGGCACTTTGTTTTTACTATTGTTCTCTTTACGAATTATATACAGTATGATTGCCGTTACTGTCAGCTGATGGCCAGGCTTCTCGGAATTGTATCAATAATTCAGGACAAAACAGCATCGCGCTCGATTTTCTTTTATTTGTCGAATTAGATACCCTATTTATACTTAATTAAATCTGAAAGGCTATAAGTCAATATTGACCGCTGAACTCTTTGCTATATCCTACATCGCAACATAATCTTCCAAAGAATGGTTAATACGTTCTCATTCCTGAAATTCCATCGAATGTTTCCTGGAACCAAAACTCAATCATCATTTTTTTATATTTAGGGAAAGAAGGGACGACTTGTCGAACGGCAATACAAAAGGACACTGGTTTTCATCCGCCATCTTCAGGTCTGGCTTTCTTGTCCTCATTTTCTTATTACACGAAGTGAACAGTGAACGAAAACGTTTTTTTAGACTTTTAGATTGTTAAGGGAAACAAGACTATTGCGGTTTATTTACATAAACCTGTGTCATTATAAAATACCAAGAGAAAGTCTAACGATATCAAATCGCATCAACAGATCATAAACAGTATTAGAGACGATAAACAGAGAAAGCAGGACTTGATGAATAATACACAAAGTCTTGCAGCAGCAACCACATCCTATTAGTTGACACAATCTTAAGAAGGAAGTCTTATGGAACCACATTTGATGTAAACTATTCTCATATTTCAAAGGCTGAAAACATTCCAATTATAATATGACAAAAAATATATTGAACAAAATATAACATAAAAATTTAGAACATTTTTAATATGGAAAACTTATTGGATATTTTATCAACACGTGTACGCCTGGTTGGATGATTACCAGGCGATGGCCTCGTCAAAAATGTAAAACAAATAAAAGGTTTACGATGACAGCGGTGTACAAAGGGGCGATATCCTATGATGAGGCCGTAAAATAACGAACGCCAAAAATAAAGAACAAAAGACAGGCAGGAAATAGAAATGTGCGGAGCGATTAGGAATATTTTGCGTAGGTTGCGGCGGTGGTTGGATGAGAATCGTGTGGTCATTCGTCTATTTAATTTACTTTTTAATTATATATATATATATATATATATATATATATATATATATATATATATATATATATATATATATATATATATATATAATACAAATAAATTTAATCTACATAACTGTAAATTCCTGCAAATCTCTGAAGACTCATAGACCGGGAAATAGCCGACATAAAATGACCCATAAAAGACATCTAGGCCTGCTCGGTCTTGATTGCTGCCATGTCTGAAAGCCCCTTCAAGCCTGCACAATTACTCTTTTATTCCTGTTCGACACAAACACCTGTGGCCTCTTAATAATCGTAAAAAATAGGTTCTACCACATCATACATTGCATTTTTTTATTGTACTCATAACGATGATAATTCGTAAGAAATAACGCAGGAATATCGATAATTATTAGATAAAACATATAAAAATATGTCCAAATTTTGTGGTAGGTATATAAAAAAATTGAAAAGAGAAAAAAATTAATAGATGTTAATGTTATTGTACAGTTATTGTACAACTTTAATATCAAATAATCTAGGAGACACGCCTATATCAACGAAAGTACCTAATACCGTTACATATATGAATAGAGCGAGAACATATGTCGATAGAGCCAACTATGTTGATTCTAAGATCAGTTGTGCTAACGACCGCTCGTCTCGCGATACATCAAAGAGATGTGGATATTCCTGCGAGATTATAACGAAATTGCGTCTGCCCATTTTCATTCTCCATGCCCTTTGACCTTTAGCTTTGAGCCTAAATCATCGTACCTGCCTCTGAGACAGAAGATAAATAATTACGGGAATCCGACGAGATAAAACTAAAAACGGAAAAGGAATATGTAAGTATACGGACGGGTAGAGAAGATGGAAAGACGATGACGAGGTAGGGTCAGTCCGCGAATGACTTAATTGACGTAATACGTTCCGGAGTGCCCAGGCTTCTTGATGTTCATATCTAAGGACTACTAAGACCGTCATAATAATTAAAATTCTATGTAGTTTAAATAAAACTTCGAATGGTTTTGATACACATAACAGGTCAATTGAAAAGTCCCCGGTCTAAGACATAGATGCGTGTATAAATTTGACAGCTGTCGGATCATTAGTTTGTGAATTATAGCATTTTGTGTGAAGTAACTTTTGTTATTGTGAAAAAAATTAATAAAAACGAATTTCGCGTTTTGATAATATATTGCTTTTTGAAGGGAAAAGATACAGCTGAAACAAAAACTTGGCTTGATACTGAGTTTCCGGACACTGCCCCAGGAAAGTCAACCATCAAGAATTGGTATGCTAAGTTTAGACGCGGTGAAATGAGCACCGAAGATGGTGAACGCAGTGGACGCCCAAAAGTGGTTGTTACCGACGAAAACATTTAAAAAATCCATTACAATTCATCCAATTGACCTGTTATATTATATCCTATCATATCCAACTATTACAAAACCAGCAAACTAGCCCAGAAAAAAAAACTAGTTAGTAAAAACAAGATAAATTATTCGTTCGAATTATATTAAGATATTAAATAATAGTAGAATAGTAAAGAATAAATACTTTTTCACTGAAAATCCCAGTCCTACGTATTGTATAAAGCATATTTAATATAATGGTTTATTTTCTTCTATTGCAGCTTCACAAAATTCGTTGTGTGTGACATCGAAAGTGACGGATGTCACCATAGAACGGGTGGATGGATCCCTGGGAATCACCCTCAGGGGCGGCTATGTCCCCGAACATCCTCAACTAAGTCGTCCTTTAATTATAACCCATGTGAGACCTAATGGCCCTGCCTACAGGTAAATATACAATTTCTCTTAGATCTCATTAATAAAATATCACTAATAAGTATCAAAATTGACATTTTTTTTAGAATCGATATACACAAATTATTCTGAAATATGTTCACATTAACCGTCTATTCTTTTAGGATCTTGGGTTCACTACTTATACTTCTTATTGTCTTGAGTTGCTATGTAAATATTTACTATGGGTTTATCTTTTAAGTTTTCCCTTATATTTATGTTTATAGTTTACAACGCTTGCCTGGGTTTTGAATGAGTACTTTAATACGAATCATCTCCATTAGAGTAGTAATTGTCCTAAAGTAGATTCCTACTCCATAGCTGATACTCTATTCCCTAAAAGTTGCAAGTCAAACCAAAATCCATGGTTTAAGTTAACAATGCGCTGTATGTCGTTCAGCGCCGTAACGGTGTACGTAATTGTTTTTATGTAATGCTGAAAATTATTAGGTCTTGACCTAAAAGAGCTGATTGCCGTGACCGCTACCCTGAGGGACGATCCTCTTCACTGTCTTCGATTATAACTCGCGTACGATCCAATAAGCCTGCCTTACAGGTAAATACGTTTCTTGTTCATTTCATTCTCTGAACCCCTATCAAACACTCGACCACCACCGACCCCTCTCCCCCCCCCACCGCCCCTTTCCCTCGTAGCCGATCCGAAACCGACTAACCTTCGCAAGACGGTTCGACGCTCCAGTCGAGATTTCTAGAGGCTCTATCGAATTTCGTCGGCCCAATTTATAATTTATGGTCGAGAAAGTTTGTTAATTTGAGTGTTTTTGGGGAGTTTGGGAAACTGTCTCGGGCGTTAAGTGGATACACAGGGATGGGACGTAACGAATGTCTTGTTAATTTTCTCTCTCTCTGTCGTGCTGTGTGTTTCGAGGGCGGTGGGGGCCGGAGGTGGATGGGGGGACGTATTAGCAGTCGTTTTGGGGTGAGGAGCTACGCTCGAATCCCGAACAGCTTTTCACTGTTAGTGGAGCGCTCGGATTTTTCCGTCCGTTATTTCGGGGTTTTCCTTTATCGGCGGGTAGCTTTGGGGGGCCTCGAAAAGTAATAGTTCACCGTTTTTGAAATTACCATTATTTGTTATTATGTCAAATGTTCTTCATATTTCCACTATTTATTTCTT
Organism: Rhynchophorus ferrugineus; assembly: GCF_030347505.1. NCBI lineage: Eukaryota > Metazoa > Arthropoda > Insecta > Coleoptera > Curculionidae > Rhynchophorus > Rhynchophorus ferrugineus. The sequence continues at coordinate 1,676,072 of NW_027472586.1, forward strand.
TTATTATAATTAGTAGTGAATTAGTACTTTTTATTTTCCAAAACCTTTCACATAGTTTAATTTATATACCCCATAACAAGTACATCTGTTTGTACGTCATATGGAGTTTTTTCTTATACTGGAGCATATTTTTTCTTAATATGTAGCACATGAGTTTAGCATTAAGAGTAATGCCAAAATATTTGCTCTCCAACTTTTCGATACCATTTTTGTAGTAAGATTTATTCTTTGCTTCAAAATAGGCTTCAGTTTCAGCAATCACCTCTTCACTCGACAAAAATTTCTTCCCAACAAACATTCTTTTGAGATCTGAGAACAGGAAATAGTCACTGGGGGCCAGATCTGGAGAATACGGTCGATGAGGAAGCAATTCGAGGCCCAATTCATGGATTTTTGCCATCGTTTTCACTGAGTTGTGACATGGTGCATTGTCTTGCTGAAGCAACACATTCTTTTTCTTAAAATGTGACCGTTTTTCGGCGATACCAACTATAAGACCAAACTGGAATAAGGTGCTTTTTCTAAATTATTGGTTTTACCTTTTTCAAAAGAAGTTTTTATAATTGTTTGAAATAAATGAGATAATAGAATATACATAAAAAATATCACATTAAATATCTCATTCTATCCAAGACTTGACAAGAATTTTGGAACATGGAACTTTCGATGAGTATATCACCTTACAGAGGTTGTGTTGTAGAAGACCAAGCTGCTGTAGGTAAATAAGCGAAAAGCTGTAGAGTAGAACAGGATTTTTACACAGTCATTGATTATTTGATCTTTCTATTTGTGGTATTGGAAGTAATTGATGGGTGTTGAAAAGAAAAGTTTAGTTTTATATTAACCATCTGTCTGGTGAGCCCCAATGACTCTCTTGTTTTCACAGGTTATGTAACGCACATAAATTGGCCATTTCATATTCTGAAACCTTCTAATTGAAAATATGTAGTAATACAACGTGGGGAAAAAGTCCCGCTACTATTGACGCAATTTCCGCTGAATGGCAATAATGGAGCGATTGTTTTCAATAAATATTGTCACTATTTCTGCTCGTTCTTGTGACGTGTATCCGTAATAAAATTTGGACGTCTAAACAACTCAATGGTTACAGCGAAGCTGAGCTAGACGTCACATAATCAGGATGGAGCGCAATCAAAATGGTGGCGGGACTTTTGCCCTACCTTATATATGAATAGGCATCTTGTCTTGTCATTGTAAAGTATTCGACACATCTTATTAGGCATCAAATTATACTCAAACTTTATATTTTAATCACTGCGTCACTCACCACACTACATCAAATCATGCTAATATTACTCCCAACCAGAAAAAAACAACAACGTCAACGTTGATCTCCACGGAATCCCAAAAAAAAACGAAAATACGGATCGATTCGGGCACACGAAGGTACGGTGAGCGCTGGTAAGGGGGGGGGGGGGTGCTAAAGGGGTGAAGGGGAGCCCGAGCGGGGACACGAAAACAGAACACGCGAAAAACAAAAGGACATGAAGACCTCTAAGTAGGCCTCGATAAATGAGATTCCTTTTTATTCCGTTATCTTTATTACCTTTCTCAGAGTTGGCCGACGATTGTTTTGTTTGTTGGACTGGGGCTAATAATGACGGGCCCCGGCGAAGTTACGCCGTTGTCGAGTTCTTTTATTGGGTTAGTTGTTCTTTCCGATTTACTCAGTCGGATTGAAACAGATTTGAATAAATTTTCGTTACGAATTCCGGGGCCGATAAAGCCGCGCAGCTCCCGACGACCGGGGAATGCCGTGAAACGCGACGTTTGTTTTGTGCGAAACTTTGCGTCGGTTAATCTTTAATGAAATTAGAGAATTAGCGACACCCGGAACCGGCTATAGGTATTAGGGGATCTGTTATCGTTCCATATTTAATCTCCTATACGTATAAAAATGAATGGCCGTTCGTTAGTCTCGCTAAAACTAGGGAACGGCTGGACCGATTTGGCTAATTTTGATATTGGAATATTTTTGGATGTCCGGGGAAGGTTTATATAGTGCGAAAATATGAAATAGTTGCGAGGAAAATAGTAAAAACGACAATTTGTTCAAGATATGTTCTCGGAACTGAGCCTACTAATATCGTACCGCGATTTATATTTCATACAAATAGGTTTTTTTTTGATAGGTTCATCGATTCGATAACGTGAACATAAAGTGAAAACCAATGACATATATAGTATATTCAAAGTTTATTTGTATATGCGTCATCGAAATTTGCGACGTCAAAATGTCGCAATGTCTCCACATCAACTGTGAGTTTTAGTTCAGTTTGGCTTTGAAATGTTTTCAAATATAATTTATTTTAACATTATAGCACATCTATAGAGTTATAACCTCTTATCACTATTGTTTTCAACAATTTTGCATAAGTCTGACAACTGGACGACTTTGACAGGCTCATTCGGTTACGTGTTCTTACTAATCAGACAGCATTGTGTCTCTTTTTAACTAGAATAAAATGAGAAGGAAAATATATGTCTGATTCTGAAATGAATACAAATTTACAAATTGCGGCAGGTGATACATTAAACATATTGATGACGCATATACAAATAAACTTTAAATAATATCTTAACATTAATTTTGAATCATATTCTAATCGCGGTCGCGTAAACATTTATCAAGAATAGAATTCAAATATGTAGTGACTGTTTATGCTGAATCATACTTTGTAAATGTACTTCATCTTTGTTATTATTTAATCACAAATTTAGTACACAATAATTTTTCAAAATCGTCGAAGTCAATCAAATATGCCACAAAATGCCTCACATGCCAACTGCTCAATAATATGTTCAAATGTAATTGGAAACGAACCTTTACAAAATTAAACCTTGATATTAAAATAAAGTATTCTTGAGATAACAATTTCTTAAATGTACTTATTACATTGTTAAATGCTCAACTATTTTGATTTCCTATAACTTTGCTCAAAGAAAAGATAAGTAAGTTTGGTTTTCGTAAAGAGTTTATTTGAGGTACATTGTTTTCGTTGTGTTTGAAAAATGATATCGGCTCAATCGTGACCGCTATGAATCTTTCTGCTCTTTTAAGGCTTTTTTCATGACATCCTGCAACATCTAAGGCTGAATTACTTCAACTTCGAGATGAATATTGTCTTTAAGATGTTGAATCCTTTGGAGCTTATTCACTTAAACTTTTAATTTTAAAAAACCCTATAACAAAAAGTCTGGTACTTTTAAATCAGGACATCTGGCTGGCCATGCTAAATCGCCATTTCCTGAAATTATTCTTCGTGTAACAAAGTCATTCAATAATTGGATCGTTGAACGAGCTGTGTGTGCTGTGGCCCTATCTTGCTGAAACCACATGTGTTCTAGCTTTGCTCTTCCATTTCAGGTACAAGAAAATTTCGAATTATATCTTGGTACCGTTTAGCAGTAACAGAAACTGCAACATATTTGTCATTTTCAAAAAAAAAGTAGGGACCACTTAGGACCAGTTATTTTTAGTAGATGCAATGATGTTTCATGAATTAATTGAGGATTCTGTGGCCACTGTGATCCAACAGTTGTATTACTGCGAAATTGGCTTTAGAATGGACTCTTGCCTAGTGTTTCCTTACAATTCTTCTGATTGCATGAGTGTCAGTCAATATCTGAAGCTCTTAGTGTAAATGATCAGTCCTCTAGTATCTCGGTACATTTGCAATACTTCTCAGAACTTTTTTTTGGAAAACTCGTATTGTATTTATATAAATTTTCGCCGAACATCCCCATAATTAAACTGCGTATGTCAATATAGGCTTCAATATTTGCTTGTATATTACCAATTTATTATGTATTGATCATTGTGATTTTCTTCCAATGAACCAATACATTTTCCTATATTTTAACTCCAATAAATATAATAAGATAAACACTAATCCTATTAATTGAGCTTGATGTATTCAACAAAACAACAACAATATAACTAAACGAAATCCGGAGCATTAAAAAGATAAGTAATAAAACCAGACCCTACTTAAAATCATACAGATAACTTGTTTGCTCTTGCCCGTTTGTCCCCGTTTTTCCGTCCCATTTACCAGCCCCAAAGTAAGAATGGCAAAAACACGTATTAAAATCATCCGAAAGGCCGAAATATGTCACATAATTCAACCGAAAATATTTAAATAACACTACGCTTAATGTTCCGTTTCGTTTTATTAGACGACATTATAAAAATAACTTTATATATACGATTCTTTTATTTATATTTCAACTGAGTATATATCAACAATACAGTCTTACATATATATATATATATATATATATATGATAACTCTGCCAGCTGTATCTCTTGATAAAATATAATCAATCGCTTCATTCATATCTCTTTGAAAGTTACAGTATACGTAAATCCAATGTTAACATATTATTTGTTCATATTATATGTTTATTTTTAGTTTTAGTGATATCTCATAATATATTGGAATATATATATATATATATATATCTCATAATATAATATATTGGAAATTTTTTAAATTACCTCTATAAATAAAATGATAGATCCATATTTTGTAAACCTTGTGTTAAATCTTACAAAAAAATATCACTTTCCTTTTCGGAATAATTGTTTTTGGTCTTCGAGTAACGAGTAAGTTTAAATAAATTATAATTAAACAAGCTTTTTGTCCACATATTTTAATAGTTATAGTATACGTATATACATTTTCAACATTTTCAACAATATATAATTTTTTAAACACAATTTATATGAGATGGCCTGACAAAATTTTTAAAAAATTTCTATATTTTCAGAGTATTATATGGAAAAATGGTATAAAAATTATTAATTCATAAAATGGGATGAGGCATTCATATTTTGTAAACCTTGAAGTTAATAGTTCGAAAGAAAAATGGCTCTTTTCCCGTTAGACGAATTGTTTTTGGAACATATGTAAAAATACAATGAGTTACTCCTCCATATCTCTTAAATTACTGCACAGCTATTCTTCCATCATATTTTACATTAATTTTTACCCAACTGCCGGTAATTTCATCAATTTATCTAAACTTTTATTAATAAACTTAAATTAAAATTTATTTAAACAATAGTATGAATGTAAAAAAAGTTACAAGAACTTTTATGATTTCTTTCTCAGTGACAGTCACAAAAGGGACAAGGAAAAAACGCAATTTTGTTTATAATTATTTCATAAAACCGGATCGCCATAAAGGGAATACCGGAAGCCGGACCATAACTAATTAGATATCTGGGCCCGCCGACGAAGAAGATGGTAAAAAGGGAACGGGAGAACGGCACGATAATTAGTAGAATTAGAGGTCATCAGTTTTAAACGGAGACGGGGACTCTCGTCACTGCGACGGGTCTCCCAGGGGCTGTTAACGTTCAAGGACCGTCCGCCCAGTCCCCCGGCACCCCTCCAACTACCCGAGATCCTCCCTCTGCGGTTGCTACAGTGCAGCGACATCGGCGCAAAATGAAATTATACATTCCACAATGAAATGACAATCGTAGCGCTGTAAATTATGCGGATCGAGGCTAATAGGGATAGTTTAAGCGATATGGAGGTCATTATTGCACTCAAGAAATATCCCAAGTTTCGAACGAATCGGATACTTACCGACATAATGGAGATAGGAGAATCAGTGCCGGTTTTTATCAGAAATTAATGGATTATGGTTTGTCGCACGTCTTGAAAGTAATTTTATTATTGTTTTTAAAGCAATTTAACAAGGTTTTCGGTTGTTTCGCCACAAAACTCATATATTTTGAGAGTTATAACACTGTTTGCCAATTTTTTTACTGCCTTTTCCGTTAAAATTATCACACTATAATGACAATTATAATAATTGTAAATAATTTAACGGATAGTATAGCAAATTTTACACGGTGTTTGCTTTCAAGTTATCTGATAAAAAGTGTATTTTCAAAAAATAGGTGTATTTCAGTTTATGTAAGATATCTTTAAAAATATTAATTCCAGAGCAGTTTTATATTGATTTTCGTTTCTTTCAGACCAAAATATATATTTTGAAAGTTTCATCAATATCCAAGAGCCAAAAAAATTATAACACTTTTTCCTTATATGTGAAAAATTGCGATTTTCTGCCATTTTCAATGTTTTTGCTGCTATTTCCATTATAACTATGCCATGGCAATAAAAATTACAGGTATTATAAAGAATTTTACGCTGAATCGAATAGCGGTATAGCTCCTTTTGTACGTGTTTTACTTTTAATGTTATGTAATTAAATGTGTCTTTTCAAAAAAATAACTTATTTCACCTAACGTAAGATATCTTGAAAAACATCAAACCCACATCAATTTAACATAGATTTTCATTTCTTTCACACCAAAATACATATATTTTGAAGATTTTATCTTTATCTGAGCGAGAAAAGATTTTAACACTTTTTCCATATATGTAGTCGTGAAAATTTGCGATTTTCTGCCATTTTCAATGTTTTTGCTGCTATTTCCATTATAACTATGCCAGGGCAATGAAAATTACAGGTATTATAAAGAATTTTACGCTGAATCGAATAGCAGTATAGCTCTTTTTGTACGTGTTTTACTTTTAATGTTATGTGATCAAATGTGTGTTTTCAAAAAAATTAATTATTTCACCTAACGTAAGATATCTTGAAAAACATCAAACCCACATCAATTTAACACTGATTTTCGTTTCCTTCACACCAAAATACATATATTTTGAAGAGTTTATCTTTATCTGAGCGAGAAAAGATTTTAACACTTTTTCCATATATATAGTCGTGAAAATTTGTGATTTTCTGCCATTTTCAATGTTTTTGCTGCTATTTCCATTATAACTATGCCCGGGCAATGAAAATTACAGGTATTATAAAGAATTTTATGCTGAATCGAATAGCAGTATAGCTCTTTTTGTACGTGTTTTACTTTTATTGTTATGTGATCAAATGTGTCTTTTCAAAAAATAACTTATTTCATCTAACGTAAGATATCTTGAAAAATATCAAACCCACATCAATTTAACATAGATTTTCATTTCTTTCACACCAAAATACATATATTTTGAAGATTTTATCTTTATCTGAGCGAGAAAAGATTTTAACACTTTTTCCATATATATAGTCGTGAAAATTTGCGATTTTTTGCCATTTTCAATGTTTTTGCTGCTATTTCCATTATAAGTATACCAGGGCAATGAAAATTACAGGTGTTATAAAGAATTTTACTCTGAATCGAATAGCAGTATAGCTCTTTTTGTACGTGTTTTACTTTTAATGTTATGTGATCAAATGTGTCTTTTCAAAAAAATAACTTATTTCACCTAACGTAAGATATCTTGAAAAACATCAAACCCACATCAATTTAACATAGATTTTCATTTATTTCACACCAAAATACATATATTTTGAAGATTTTATCTTTATCTGAGCGAGAAAAGATTTTAACACTTTTTCCATATATATAGTCGTGAAAATTTGCAATTTTCTGCCAGTTTCATTGTTTTTGCTGCTATTTCCATTATAATTATGCCAGGGCAATGAAAATTACAGGTGTTATAAAGAATTTTACGCTGAATCGAATAGCAGTATAGCTCTTTTTGTACGTGTTTTACTTTTAATGTTATGTGATCAAATGTGTCTTTTCAAAAAAATAACTTATTTCACCTAACGTAAGATATCTTGAAAAACATCAAACCCACATCAATTTAACATAGATTTTCATTTATTTCACACCAAAATACATATATTTTGAAGATTTTATCTTTATCTGAGCGAGAAAAGATTTTAACACTTTTTCCATATATATAGTCGTGAAAATTTGCGATTTTTTGCCATTTTCAATGTTTTTGCTGCTATTTCCATTATAAGTATACCAGGGCAATGAAAATTACAGGTGTTATAAAGAATTTTACTCTGAATCGAATAGCAGTATAGCTCTTTTTGTACGTGTTTTACTTTTAATGTTATGTGATCAAATGTGTCTTTTCCGTTAAAATTATCACACTATAATGATAATTATAATAATTGTAAATAATTTAACGGATAGTATAGCAAATTTTACACGGTGTTTGCTTTCAAGTTATCTGATAAAAAGTGTATTTTCAAAAAATAGGTGTATTTCAGTTTATGTAAGATATCTTTAAAAATATTAATTCCAGAGCAGTTTTATATTGATTTTCGTTTCTTTCAGACCAAAATATATATTTTGAAAGTTTCATCAATATCCAAGAGCCAAAAAAATTATAACACTTTTTCCTTATATGTGAAAAATTGCGATTTTCTGCCATTTTCAATGTTTTTGCTGCTATTTCCATTATAACTATGCCATGGCAATAAAAATTACAGGTATTATAAAGAATTTTACGCTGAATCGAATAGCGGTATAGCTCCTTTTGTACGTGTTTTACTTTTAATGTTATGTAATTAAATGTGTCTTTTCAAAAAAATAACTTATTTCACCTAACGTAAGATATCTTGAAAAACATCAAACCCACATCAATTTAACATAGATTTTCATTTCTTTCACACCAAAATACATATATTTTGAAGATTTTATCTTTATCTGAGCGAGAAAAGATTTTAACACTTTTTCCATATATGTAGTCGTGAAAATTTGCGATTTTCTGCCATTTTCAATGTTTTTGCTGCTATTTCCATTATAACTATGCCAGGGCAATGAAAATTACAGGTATTATAAAGAATTTTACGCTGAATCGAATAGCAGTATAGCTCTTTTTGTACGTGTTTTACTTTTAATGTTATGTGATCAAATGTGTGTTTTCAAAAAAATTAATTATTTCACCTAACGTAAGATATCTTGAAAAACATCAAACCCACATCAATGTAACACTGATTTTCGTTTCCTTCACACCAAAATACATATATTTTGAAGAGTTTATCTTTATCTGAGCGAGAAAAGATTTTAACACTTCTTCCATATATATAGTCGTGAAAATTTGTGATTTTCTGCCATTTTCAATGTTTTTGCTGCTATTTCCATTATAACTATGCCCGGGCAATGAAAATTACAGGTATTATAAAGAATTTTATGCTGAATCGAATAGCAGTATAGCTCTTTTTGTACGTGTTTTACTTTTATTGTTATGTGATCAAATGTGTCTTTTCAAAAAATAACTTATTTCATCTAACGTAAGATATCTTGAAAAATATCAAACCCACATCAATTTAACATAGATTTTCATTTCTTTCACACCAAAATACATATATTTTGAAGATTTTATCTTTATCTGAGCGAGAAAAGATTTTAACACTTTTTCCATATATATAGTCGTGAAAATTTGCGATTTTTTGCCATTTTCAATGTTTTTGCTGCTATTTCCATTATAAGTATACCAGGGCAATGAAAATTACAGGTGTTATAAAGAATTTTACTCTGAATCGAATAGCAGTATAGCTCTTTTTGTACGTGTTTTACTTTTAATGTTATGTGATCAAATGTGTCTTTTCAAAAAAATAACTTATTTCACCTAACGTAAGATATCTTGAAAAACATCAAACCCACATCAATTTAACATAGATTTTCATTTATTTCACACCAAAATACATATATTTTGAAGATTTTATCTTTATCTGAGCGAGAAAAGATTTTAACACTTTTTCCATATATATAGTCGTGAAAATTTGCAATTTTCTGCCAGTTTCATTGTTTTTGCTGCTATTTCCATTATAATTATGCCAGGGCAATGAAAATTACAGGTGTTATAAAGAATTTTACGCTGAATCGAATAGCAGTATAGCTCTTTTTGTACGTGTTTTACTTTTAATGTTATGTGATCAAATGTGTCTTTTCAAAAAAATAACTTATTTCACCTAACGTAAGATATCTTGAAAAACATCAAACCCACATCAATTTAACATAGATTTTCATTTATTTCACACCAAAATACATATATTTTGAAGATTTTATCTTTATCTGAGCGAGAAAAGATTTTAACACTTTTTCCATATATATAGTCGTGAAAATTTGCGATTTTTTGCCATTTTCAATGTTTTTGCTGCTATTTCCATTATAAGTATACCAGGGCAATGAAAATTACAGGTGTTATAAAGAATTTTACTCTGAATCGAATAGCAGTATAGCTCTTTTTGTACGTGTTTTACTTTTAATGTTATGTGATCAAATGTGTCTTTTCAAAAAAATAACTTATTTCACCTAACGTAAGATATCTTGAAAAACATCAAACCCACATCAATTTAACATAGATTTTCATTTATTTCACACCAAAATACATATATTTTGAAGATTTTATCTTTATCTGAGCGAGAAAAGATTTTAACACTTTTTCCATATATATAGTCGTGAAAATTTGCAATTTTCTGCCAGTTTCATTGTTTTTGCTGCTATTTCCATTATAATTATGCCAGGGCAATGAAAATTACAGGTGTTATAAAGAATTTTACGCTGAATCGAATAGCAGTATAGCTCTTTTTGTACGTGTTTTACTTTTAATGTTATGTGATCAAATGTGTCTTTTCAAAAAAATAACTTATTTCACCTAACGTAAGATATCTTGAAAAACATCAAACCCACATCAATTTAACATAGATTTTCATTTCTTTCGCACCAAAATACATATATTTTGAAGATTTTATCTTTATCTGAGCGAGAAAAGATTTTAACACTTTTTCCATATATATAGTCCTGAAAATTTGCAATTTTCTGCCATTTTCAATGTTTTTACTGCTATTTCAATTATAACTATGCCAGGGCAATGAAAATTACAGGTGTTAAAAAGAATTTTACGCTGAATCGAATAGCAGTATAGCTCTTTTTGTACGTGTTTTACTTTTATTGTTATGTGATCAAATGTGTCTTTTCAAAAAAATAACTTATTTCACCTAACGTAAGATATCTTGAAAAACATCAAACCCACATCAATTTAACATAGATTTTCATTTCTTTCGCACCAAAATACATATATTTTGAAGATTTTATCTTTATCTGAGCGAGAAAAGATTTTAACACTTTTTCCATATATATAGTCCTGAAAATTTGCAATTTTCTGCCATTTTCAATGTTTTTACTGCTATTTCAATTATAACTATGCCAGGGCAATGAAAATTACAGGTGTTATAAAGAATTTTACTCTGAATCGAATAGCAGTATAGCTCTTTTTGTACGTGTTTTACTTTTAATGTTATGTGATCAAATGTGTCTTTTCAAAAAAATAACTTATTTCACCTAACGTAAGATATCTTGAAAAACATCAAACCCACATCAATTTAACATAGATTTTCATTTATTTCACACCAAAATACATATATTTTGAAGATTTTATCTTTATCTGAGCGAGAAAAGATTTTAACACTTTTTCCATATATATAGTCGTGAAAATTTGCAATTTTCTGCCAGTTTCATTGTTTTTGCTGCTATTTCCATTATAATTATGCCAGGGCAATGAAAATTACAGGTGTTATAAAGAATTTTACGCTGAATCGAATAGCAGTATAGCTCTTTTTGTACGTGTTTTACTTTTATTGTTATGTGATCAAATGTGTCTTTTCAAAAAAATAACTTATTTCACCTAACGTAAGATATCTTGAAAAACATCAAACCCACATCAATTTAACATAGATTTTCATTTCTTTCGCACCAAAATACATATATTTTGAAGATTTTATCTTTATCTGAGCGAGAAAAGATTTTAACACTTTTTCCATATATATAGTCCTGAAAATTTGCAATTTTCTGCCATTTTCAATGTTTTTACTGCTATTTCAATTATAACTATGCCAGGGCAATGAAAATTACAGGTGTTATAAAGAATTTTACTCTGAATCGAATAGCAGTATAGCTCTTTTTGTACGTGTTTTACTTTTAATGTTATGTGATCAAATGTGTCTTTTCAAAAAAATAACTTATTTCACCTAACGTAAGATATCTTGAAAAACATCAAACCCACATCAATTTAACATAGATTTTCATTTATTTCACACCAAAATACATATATTTTGAAGATTTTATCTTTATCTGAGCGAGAAAAGATTTTAACACTTTTTCCATATATATAGTCGTGAAAATTTGCAATTTTCTGCCAGTTTCATTGTTTTTGCTGCTATTTCCATTATAATTATGCCAGGGCAATGAAAATTACAGGTGTTATAAAGAATTTTACGCTGAATCGAATAGCAGTATAGCTCTTTTTGTACGTGTTTTACTTTTAATGTTATGTGATCAAATGTGTCTTTTCAAAAAAATAACTTATTTCACCTAACGTAAGATATCTTGAAAAACATCAAACCCACATCAATTTAACATAGATTTTCATTTCTTTCGCACCAAAATACATATATTTTGAAGATTTTATCTTTATCTGAGCGAGAAAAGATTTTAACACTTTTTCCATATATATAGTCGTGAAAATTTGCAATTTTCTGCCAGTTTCATTGTTTTTGCTGCTATTTCCATTATAATTATGCCAGGGCAATGAAAATTACAGGTGTTATAAAGAATTTTACGCTGAATCGAATAGCAGTATAGCTCTTTTTGTACGTGTTTTACTTTTAATGTTATGTGATCAAATGTGTCTTTTCAAAAAAATAACTTATTTCACCTAACGTAAGATATCTTGAAAAACATCAAACCCACATCAATTTAACATAGATTTTCATTTCTTTCGCACCAAAATACATATATTTTGAAGATTTTATCTTTATCTGAGCGAGAAAAGATTTTAACACTTTTTCCATATATATAGTCGTGAAAATTTGCAATTTTCTGCCAGTTTCATTGTTTTTGCTGCTATTTCCATTATAATTATGCCAGGGCAATGAAAATTACAGGTGTTATAAAGAATTTTACGCTGAATCGAATAGCAGTATAGCTCTTTTTGTACGTGTTTTACTTTTAATGTTATGTGATCAAATGTGTCTTTTCAAAAAAATAACTTATTTCACCTAACGTAAGATATCTTGAAAAACATCAAACCCACATCAATTTAACATAGATTTTCATTTCTTTCGCACCAAAATACATATATTTTGAAGATTTTATCTTTATCTGAGCGAGAAAAGATTTTAACACTTTTTCCATATATATAGTCGTGAAAATTTGCAATTTTCTGCCAGTTTCATTGTTTTTGCTGCTATTTCCATTATAATTATGCCAGGGCAATGAAAATTACAGGTGTTATAAAGAATTTTACGCTGAATCGAATAGCAGTATAGCTCTTTTTGTACGTGTTTTACTTTTAATGTTATGTGATCAAATGTGTCTTTTCAAAAAAATAACTTATTTCACCTAACGTAAGATATCTTGAAAAACATCAAACCCACATCAATTTAACATAGATTTTCATTTCTTTCGCACCAAAATACATATATTTTGAAGATTTTATCTTTATCTGAGCGAGAAAAGATTTTAACACTTTTTCCATATATATAGTCGTGAAAATTTGCAATTTTCTGCCAGTTTCATTGTTTTTGCTGCTATTTCCATTATAATTATGCCAGGGCAATGAAAATTACAGGTGTTATAAAGAATTTTACGCTGAATCGAATAGCAGTATAGCTCTTTTTGTACGTGTTTTACTTTTAATGTTATGTGATCAAATGTGTCTTTTCAAAAAAATAACTTATTTCACCTAACGTAAGATATCTTGAAAAACATCAAACCCACATCAATTTAACATAGATTTTCATTTCTTTCGCACCAAAATACATATATTTTGAAGATTTTATCTTTATCTGAGCGAGAAAAGATTTTAACACTTTTTCCATATATATAGTCGTGAAAATTTGCAATTTTCTGCCAGTTTCATTGTTTTTGCTGCTATTTCCATTATAATTATGCCAGGGCAATGAAAATTACAGGTGTTATAAAGAATTTTACGCTGAATCGAATAGCAGTATAGCTCTTTTTGTACGTGTTTTACTTTTAATGTTATGTGATCAAATGTGTCTTTTCAAAAAAATAACTTATTTCACCTAACGTAAGATATCTTGAAAAACATCAAACCCACATCAATTTAACATAGATTTTCATTTCTTTCGCACCAAAATACATATATTTTGAAGATTTTATCTTTATCTGAGCGAGAAAAGATTTTAACACTTTTTCCATATATATAGTCGTGAAAATTTGCAATTTTCTGCCAGTTTCATTGTTTTTGCTGCTATTTCCATTATAATTATGCCAGGGCAATGAAAATTACAGGTGTTATAAAGAATTTTACGCTGAATCGAATAGCAGTATAGCTCTTTTTGTACGTGTTTTACTTTTAATGTTATGTGATCAAATGTGTCTTTTCAAAAAAATAACTTATTTCACCTAACGTAAGATATCTTGAAAAACATCAAACCCACATCAATTTAACATAGATTTTCATTTCTTTCGCACCAAAATACATATATTTTGAAGATTTTATCTTTATCTGAGCGAGAAAAGATTTTAACACTTTTTCCATATATATAGTCGTGAAAATTTGCAATTTTCTGCCAGTTTCATTGTTTTTGCTGCTATTTCCATTATAATTATGCCAGGGCAATGAAAATTACAGGTGTTATAAAGAATTTTACGCTGAATCGAATAGCAGTATAGCTCTTTTTGTACGTGTTTTACTTTTAATGTTATGTGATCAAATGTGTCTTTTCAAAAAAATAACTTATTTCACCTAACGTAAGATATCTTGAAAAACATCAAACCCACATCAATTTAACATAGATTTTCATTTCTTTCGCACCAAAATACATATATTTTGAAGATTTTATCTTTATCTGAGCGAGAAAAGATTTTAACACTTTTTCCATATATATAGTCGTGAAAATTTGCAATTTTCTGCCAGTTTCATTGTTTTTGCTGCTATTTCCATTATAATTATGCCAGGGCAATGAAAATTACAGGTGTTATAAAGAATTTTACGCTGAATCGAATAGCAGTATAGCTCTTTTTGTACGTGTTTTACTTTTAATGTTATGTGATCAAATGTGTCTTTTCAAAAAAATAACTTATTTCACCTAACGTAAGATATCTTGAAAAACATCAAACCCACATCAATTTAACATAGATTTTCATTTCTTTCGCACCAAAATACATATATTTTGAAGATTTTATCTTTATCTGAGCGAGAAAAGATTTTAACACTTTTTCCATATATATAGTCGTGAAAATTTGCAATTTTCTGCCAGTTTCATTGTTTTTGCTGCTATTTCCATTATAATTATGCCAGGGCAATGAAAATTACAGGTGTTATAAAGAATTTTACGCTGAATCGAATAGCAGTATAGCTCTTTTTGTACGTGTTTTACTTTTAATGTTATGTGATCAAATGTGTCTTTTCAAAAAAATAACTTATTTCACCTAACGTAAGATATCTTGAAAAACATCAAACCCACATCAATTTAACATAGATTTTCATTTCTTTCGCACCAAAATACATATATTTTGAAGATTTTATCTTTATCTGAGCGAGAAAAGATTTTAACACTTTTTCCATATATATAGTCGTGAAAATTTGCAATTTTCTGCCAGTTTCATTGTTTTTGCTGCTATTTCCATTATAATTATGCCAGGGCAATGAAAATTACAGGTGTTATAAAGAATTTTACGCTGAATCGAATAGCAGTATAGCTCTTTTTGTACGTGTTTTACTTTTAATGTTATGTGATCAAATGTGTCTTTTCAAAAAAATAACTTATTTCACCTAACGTAAGATATCTTGAAAAACATCAAACCCACATCAATTTAACATAGATTTTCATTTCTTTCGCACCAAAATACATATATTTTGAAGATTTTATCTTTATCTGAGCGAGAAAAGATTTTAACACTTTTTCCATATATATAGTCGTGAAAATTTGCAATTTTCTGCCAGTTTCATTGTTTTTGCTGCTATTTCCATTATAATTATGCCAGGGCAATGAAAATTACAGGTGTTATAAAGAATTTTACGCTGAATCGAATAGCAGTATAGCTCTTTTTGTACGTGTTTTACTTTTAATGTTATGTGATCAAATGTGTCTTTTCAAAAAAATAACTTATTTCACCTAACGTAAGATATCTTGAAAAACATCAAACCCACATCAATTTAACATAGATTTTCATTTCTTTCGCACCAAAATACATATATTTTGAAGATTTTATCTTTATCTGAGCGAGAAAAGATTTTAACACTTTTTCCATATATATAGTCGTGAAAATTTGCAATTTTCTGCCAGTTTCATTGTTTTTGCTGCTATTTCCATTATAATTATGCCAGGGCAATGAAAATTACAGGTGTTATAAAGAATTTTACGCTGAATCGAATAGCAGTATAGCTCTTTTTGTACGTGTTTTACTTTTAATGTTATGTGATCAAATGTGTCTTTTCAAAAAAATAACTTATTTCACCTAACGTAAGATATCTTGAAAAACATCAAACCCACATCAATTTAACATAGATTTTCATTTCTTTCGCACCAAAATACATATATTTTGAAGATTTTATCTTTATCTGAGCGAGAAAAGATTTTAACACTTTTTCCATATATATAGTCCTGAAAATTTGCAATTTTCTGCCATTTTCAATGTTTTTACTGCTATTTCAATTATAACTATGCCAGGGCAATGAAAATTACAGGTGTTATAAAGAATTTTACTCTGAATCGAATAGCAGTATAGCTCTTTTTGTACGTGTTTTACTTTTAATGTTATGTGATCAAATGTGTCTTTTCAAAAAAATAACTTATTTCACCTAACGTAAGATATCTTGAAAAACATCAAACCCACATCAATTTAACATAGATTTTCATTTATTTCACACCAAAATACATATATTTTGAAGATTTTATCTTTATCTGAGCGAGAAAAGATTTTAACACTTTTTCCATATATATAGTCGTGAAAATTTGCAATTTTCTGCCAGTTTCATTGTTTTTGCTGCTATTTCCATTATAATTATGCCAGGGCAATGAAAATTACAGGTGTTATAAAGAATTTTACGCTGAATCGAATAGCAGTATAGCTCTTTTTGTACGTGTTTTACTTTTAATGTTATGTGATCAAATGTGTCTTTTCAAAAAAATAACTTATTTCACCTAACGTAAGATATCTTGAAAAACATCAAACCCACATCAATTTAACATAGATTTTCATTTATTTCACACCAAAATACATATATTTTGAAGATTTTATCTTTATCTGAGCGAGAAAAGATTTTAACACTTTTTCCATATATATAGTCGTGAAAATTTGCAATTTTCTGCCAGTTTCATTGTTTTTGCTGCTATTTCCATTATAATTATGCCAGGGCAATGAAAATTACAGGTGTTATAAAGAATTTTACGCTGAATCGAATAGCAGTATAGCTCTTTTTGTACGTGTTTTACTTTTAATGTTATGTGATCAAATGTGTCTTTTCAAAAAAATAACTTATTTCACCTAACGTAAGATATCTTGAAAAACATCAAACCCACATCAATTTACCATAGATTTTCATTTCTTTCACACCAAAATACATATATTTTGAAGATTTTATCTTTATCTGAGCGAGAAAAGATTTTAACACTTTTTCCATATATATAGTCCTGAAAATTTGCAATTTTCTGCCATTTTCAATGTTTTTACTGCTATTTCAATTATAACTATGCCAGGGCAATGAAAATTACAGGTGTTATAAAGAATTTTACTCTGAATCGAATAGCAGTATAGCTCTTTTTGTACGTGTTTTACTTTTAATGTTATGTGATCAAATGTGTCTTTTCAAAAAAATAACTTATTTCACCTAACGTAAGATATCTTGAAAAACATCAAACCCACATCAATTTAACATAGATTTTCATTTATTTCACACCAAAATACATATATTTTGAAGATTTTATCTTTATCTGAGCGAGAAAAGATTTTAACACTTTTTCCATATATATAGTCCTGAAAATTTGCAATTTTCTGCCATTTTCAATGTTTTTACTGCTATTTCAATTATAACTATGCCAGGGCAATGAAAATTACAGGTGTTATAAAGAATTTTACTCTGAATCGAATAGCAGTATAGCTCTTTTTGTACGTGTTTTACTTTTAATGTTATGTGATCAAATGTGTCTTTTCAAAAAAATAACTTATTTCACCTAACGTAAGATATCTTGAAAAACATCAAACCCACATCAATTTAACATAGATTTTCATTTATTTCACACCAAAATACATATATTTTGAAGATTTTATCTTTATCTGAGCGAGAAAAGATTTTAACACTTTTTCCATATATATAGTCGTGAAAATTTGCAATTTTCTGCCAGTTTCATTGTTTTTGCTGCTATTTCCATTATAATTATGCCAGGGCAATGAAAATTACAGGTGTTATAAAGAATTTTACGCTGAATCGAATAGCAGTATAGCTCTTTTTGTACGTGTTTTACTTTTAATGTTATGTGATCAAATGTGTCTTTTCAAAAAAATAACTTATTTCACCTAACGTAAGATATCTTGAAAAACATCAAACCCACATCAATTTAACATAGATTTTCATTTATTTCACACCAAAATACATATATTTTGAAGATTTTATCTTTATCTGAGCGAGAAAAGATTTTAACACTTTTTCCATATATATAGTCGTGAAAATTTGCAATTTTCTGCCAGTTTCATTGTTTTTGCTGCTATTTCCATTATAATTATGCCAGGGCAATGAAAATTACAGGTGTTATAAAGAATTTTACGCTGAATCGAATAGCAGTATAGCTCTTTTTGTACGTGTTTTACTTTTAATGTTATGTGATCAAATGTGTCTTTTCAAAAAAATAACTTATTTCACCTAACGTAAGATATCTTGAAAAACATCAAACCCACATCAATTTACCATAGATTTTCATTTCTTTCACACCAAAATACATATATTTTGAAGATTTTATCTTTATCTGAGCGAGAAAAGATTTTAACACTTTTTCCATATATATAGTCGTGAAATTTTGCGATTTTCTGCCATTTTCAATGTTTTTGCTGCTATTTCCATTATAACTATGCCAGGGCAATGAAAATTACAGGTATTAGTATAGAATTTTACGCTAAATCGAATAGCAGTATAGCTCTTTTTGTACGTGTTTTACTTTTAATGTTATGTGATCAAATGTGTCTTTTCAAAAAAATAACTTATTTCACCTAACGTAAGATATCTTGAAAAACATCAAACCCACATCAATTTAACATAGATTTTCATTTATTTCACACCAAAATACATATATTTTGAAGATTTTATCTTTATCTGAGCGAGAAAAGATTTTAACACTTTTTCCATATATATAGTCGTGAAAATTTGCAATTTTCTGCCAGTTTCATTGTTTTTGCTGCTATTTCCATTATAATTATGCCAGGGCAATGAAAATTACAGGTGTTATAAAGAATTTTACGCTGAATCGAATAGCAGTATAGCTCTTTTTGTACGTGTTTTACTTTTAATGTTATGTGATCAAATGTGTCTTTTCAAAAAAATAACTTATTTCACCTAACGTAAGATATCTTGAAAAACATCAAACCCACATCAATTTAACATAGATTTTCATTTCTTTCGCACCAAAATACATATATTTTGAAGATTTTATCTTTATCTGAGCGAGAAAAGATTTTAACACTTTTTCCATATATATAGTCCTGAAAATTTGCAATTTTCTGCCATTTTCAATGTTTTTACTGCTATTTCAATTATAACTATGCCAGGGCAATGAAAATTACAGGTGTTATAAAGAATTTTACTCTGAATCGAATAGCAGTATAGCTCTTTTTGTACGTGTTTTACTTTTAATGTTATGTGATCAAATGTGTCTTTTCAAAAAAATAACTTATTTCACCTAACGTAAGATATCTTGAAAAACATCAAACCCACATCAATTTAACATAGATTTTCATTTATTTCACACCAAAATACATATATTTTGAAGATTTTATCTTTATCTGAGCGAGAAAAGATTTTAACACTTTTTCCATATATATAGTCGTGAAAATTTGCAATTTTCTGCCAGTTTCATTGTTTTTGCTGCTATTTCCATTATAATTATGCCAGGGCAATGAAAATTACAGGTGTTATAAAGAATTTTACGCTGAATCGAATAGCAGTATAGCTCTTTTTGTACGTGTTTTACTTTTAATGTTATGTGATCAAATGTGTCTTTTCAAAAAAATAACTTATTTCACCTAACGTAAGATATCTTGAAAAACATCAAACCCACATCAATTTAACATAGATTTTCATTTATTTCACACCAAAATACATATATTTTGAAGATTTTATCTTTATCTGAGCGAGAAAAGATTTTAACACTTTTTCCATATATATAGTCGTGAAAATTTGCAATTTTCTGCCAGTTTCATTGTTTTTGCTGCTATTTCCATTATAATTATGCCAGGGCAATGAAAATTACAGGTGTTATAAAGAATTTTACGCTGAATCGAATAGCAGTATAGCTCTTTTTGTACGTGTTTTACTTTTAATGTTATGTGATCAAATGTGTCTTTTCAAAAAAATTAATTATTTCACCTAGCGTAAGATATCTTGAAAAACATCAAACCCACATCAATTTAACATAGATTTTCATTTCTTTCACACCAAAATACATATATTTTGAAGATTTTATCTTTATCTGAGCGAGAAAAGATTTTAACACTTTTTCCATATATATAGTCGTGAAAATTTGCGATTTTCTGCCATTTTCAATGTTTTTGCTGCTATTTCCATTATAACTATGCCAGGGCAATGAAAATTACAGGTATTAGTATAGAATTTTGCGCTGAATCGAATAGCAGTATAGCTCTTTTTGTACGTGTTTTACTTTTATTGTTATGTGATCAAATGTGTCTTTTCAAAAAACTCCAGAATAGATTTATATGGATTTCCCTTCCATTTCAAAATACATATATTTTGAAAGTTTGACCTATATCCAATAGGCAAAAAATTATAGCACTTTTTCCATTGTTTGAAACGTAATTTTGGTTAGTTACTATACGCACCCTTAACACAGTAACTTCCACAACAGTAATAGAGGCAAAAAAAGACGGAATCATATTTGTACAACAAATTTTCTGTTTCAGAAGCGGACTGATCCGCGTCGGCGACCGGCTCTTAAAGGTGGACCGTCACTCCCTCATTAACAAGACCCTCCTTGAAGCCCAGCAGATCCTGCGAGAGACGGCGGGATGCAGCTCTCACGGGATCGGCCTGAGCACGCTCACGATAGAATACGACGTCAGTGTAATGGAGTCTGTCAAGTACGCCAGCGGGCCGTTGCTCGTCGAAATTGACAGGTGAGCTATATTGGGATCGGCGTGCCGCAGGAACTCCCTCGACTTTTTGATATCCCCCTCAAGAAAACTGCAGACAATACGTCGATTCCTGTTTGCGATCTAACGAACCCATCCACTCGGTAAAATGTCGACGTTAAACTTCAATCAAGATTAATAAAGGATCTCGTTTCAGTCAATGTTGTTCTCTATATATTGTCCGTTCAATAAAACAGTGAACTCACGTCATCCGAATTGACGGCGTCAAAATATCGCAATGCTGCACCAACTCTGAGTTTTAGTTAATAAAAATGTTAACAAATATCATTTATTTTAACGTTATAGTACATATAATACGCATATAATCGAAGGACATAAAACTACAATTTAGAATATCGGTATAAGAGTTTGTAGGTTAGATTTGTTTTGTTTATATTAACTCTTTTCCATGACACCCATGAGGCAGAGTTTCTAGGCGCCTTTTTATGCAGTGGTATCCCCCTGGAGGCCCAATCCACCTAATTAACAATTGTATATCTGAGAAACGTATTTTACTTTCATTCGAGAGCATATTTACTTTTTTTGTTTAGTTGTTGTTTCCTTTGTTTCACAAAATTAATCACTGAATTCTATCTAATGCATTTACCTTAACTACAAAACTGTTAGTATTCATTCTCTCCTTATACGTTCTAACCTAATGCTCATGTTTAATTTTGAACAATTACAATCATATCTGTACACACCAATTTTTCACGCCCTACAATACAATTTTCTAGAGTTATATTCAATTAATTATATGCATACCTTTAGTTGTTTCCACTCTCATCACTCTGCCCCAGGAATTTCCAGCATTATCACAAATCCTGAAAGTTTCCTTCAGTCACTTTCACTTTCCGGTTCACTGTCCAATTCAATCTGTAAACTCTTAATGTCAAATATGTCTAAAACATGTTCACGATATCATCATGTATCAATTACGTCCTCTGTATATCTTATCGAGTTCATCCAACCCAAAGTTGTTATGGTTGACATTCCTTCCACATATCCAAACAGTTTTTAATGGAATATCCTTCTCTACCAGCAATATATCTGCAATTAATTATTAATAAATATAATGACCAATAAAACCTAATCGAATGATATTATAACTTTTACCTTTTTCCATCAATTTTTGTTGTCTTTGCACTTTGTATGTTACTGTCTTGCCAAGAGTGCCACAATGAATCATCTTGAAATATTCAAGTTTCATCGAGATATACAAATTCAAATAGTTTATTTTCCTTGGTCTTATTTTATGCCTTTAAAAATTTAATTTTTTTAAGGTAATGTCTGGAAGTTCCACTAAACCTCTTGGAGGTTTATCTTTATACCATTTAAACCGTATGCCCTGGAAGAGTGTATGAAAGGATGTCTTACATCCCTCAAAAAGCTACATGCTCCCAACTCTTTTATGTATACTTTCCAGACAGACAATTTTCTCTCAAAAAATTTTATTAAATTATGTTTATATCGATAAAATAGTTTGTGTACTTACTGTTCTTATACATTTCGTATATTTGGTCTCGAATAGAGTCAATATCAAGATGGTCAAGATTCGTCACCCACTTTGTATGTAGACGGGTTTTCTTGGGTAAAGCTAACGTATTATTCCTCATTTTGTAAGCGATGTGATTCATAGTACCTACACTAAAATTGTAGGGACTTATATTATTTAATATCATTAATAATTACCTCTATAACGGATATTATAGGCAAATGGGGGCCTCCATTATCTCGTTCGTTTTCGAAATATTTTATTAAAGCCGCAATCAATTTGTGACCCTGACTATCTATTTTTTCGGCATTTTCAAACGAAATGATATCATATATTACAGAACGATTTAAAATGTATCAAAATAATCAAAGTGCCAAAACAACGTTTGTCGGTTTTCAATCTGTGGTGGCAACTAGATTTCATCACCGCATTCTCCCTAATACATTTGCCATATCTGCTAGCTAAACATTTTTGTCTCCTTACGCATATGTTTATTTTGAATAATTATGCACATATCTGTGCAGTTATCAATATAGGTTGACGCTGATCACTTATTAAACCTCTTTTAAAACAAATATAGAAGACATCCTCCATCCTCCTTAATATTTATCCCATTTCATGCAGACGCTTGGATGGCTGTTGACTTGTAGCGGAACTTCAAACTCTTGATGTGTTGAAGTTGAGTCTTCGTCCGGCAATACTTTCAACTACAGATCGTTGAATGTTCTGAAATCTTCTTCTCCATAAATAAAGGATGTCAAAAATACTACAAATAGATTTCAATGTTTTGCGCTTAATTGGAACTTACACGTTAAGTAGTAATCAATATTATTTTTATCAATTATTATGGCAATCTCTGAAAGATTACGTAACTGACATAGGTTTAAACATAGTATAATATTAAGCGCCGAAAAATAATCTGTAGAACCAATTATTTCTCAATGCTGTCAAAACAAACTATTAATTACAATTAATCTTTCACAGACAAGTCGAGGAAGATTTTGGACTTCTTCTCACCAACTGCAGCTCAATGATAGAGGCTCAGTCGTCGCAGGATGACATTCTCGCCGTGGGCTTCTATGTCGACCGTATAATTCCTGCTAGTACTGCGGATAGATGCGGAGCTTTATCTATTGGTAAACCGCTGTTACTTTCGTAGTCGCTCTAAATAACTTGGGTATTTTGCTACCTCAGGCGACCAAATTCTAGCCATCGATGAACTTCCTCTGGATTCCTGGAGCGGAAGTCCCAGTGACGCCGAGAAGCTGCTGCGGCGAGCTACCAAACTGCAGGTACTGCCGTACAGTGCCATGCAGAAATCACAGACTAGAAGTCAGTTCGGTGGTAAGTACCCATATTATTTTAATGATAATAATGATAAATGAATCAAATTAATGCTGGTAGACGACTTTTGGGGCTATCCTAGCTTCGGTGGGTATATAGTTCTTTTTTAATTTATTAATATATCATTAAATTGTAACAATTTTTTTTATAACACATTGACAATAAATTTTACCTGCCGAATACAAAATCTTCAGCGGACGTACGTACCAATTTATATTTAGGATAATAATACTATAAATAAATAAAGACAGTATGAAAATATTAAATTATATTTATGTATATTATTAACTTTATTAAAAAAAATAGTAATATATATTTATAAATAGACAATGAATCAAGATAGCTCGGGTTTAAGTATTCAATAGCAAAAATGAGCCATATATTCTGAAAGAAAATGACGAAATATTAACTTTGTCTCCTGGGAACAGTAGAATCTTCTTTTATTACAAATCAGCAGTAATCTGCTAATATTTTAGCTTTCCATCTTCCTTGATAAGGCTCATCTATATGTTTTATATCTTGGTGAAAACGTTCACCTTGTTCGTCACTCGCCATTCCAAATTTAGGGGGAGAAATCGAAATGAGAATGCAAGTTTTTCATTTATTATAACAAAAATACCACTTAACTTAGACAAAACAGTTTTCAAATACAAAAATCCTTTAGTATTTTTATTCATGGCCTTGACAAGATTTTTCATTAAACCAAGTGCGGACTAGGAGTTTCACATTTAACGTTTGATTGAACAGAAACAAACCCAGTTCTTTTTGGTCTGACCTAATGGTGAGTTTTGACGTTTCTATTGTCCTACAAACAGAGAAAACAACGATATTTCGTGAAACTTCCTTGTAGTCCAAGCAATATAACAACAACTTGTAAATCAGCACAAACTCTCCAGTTGTATTCTTTGTATTTGACTAAGTCTAAAATTAGTTTCATGTTTTTATACGTTTCTTTTAAAATCTCTGAATATGCATTAGGTATGGAAGTATATCGGCTATCATTGTGGAGCTTTTAAGCGTAAATAGTATCACTGGCGAGCCATCTATTTTAAATAGCATATAGTTTTCCTTTTTTTTTTGAAACTGAGCTTATAATTAAAGAATTTTAATGGTAGTTTTAAGCTCCTAGCAATATCGAATTAATTAATAGAGAACGTCGAGTCGCAAGTATGAGAAACCGTCAAGAAATATTTTAATTCTCTCCAGGGAAAATTTCAAGCGGCTTCAAAAGGCTCACAGCAGCTGAATACTAAATAAATTGCGAATTATAAGAAGCAGCAGCGCCTCGAACGTTAATGCGTTTGAAATTTTAAAATCGGATTTGATTTTTGAATTCGGAAATTAAAATCGTCATCTCGACTGTTTACTTCGAAAGTCGACGATAAGATATAATATAATTCTGCCGTATTCTTATTAGCACTGTTAGGAAAGTAAGAACAATGTTTGGGTTATCCTAACCCTATAAAGAGAACTGTTTCATTCGTTGAAAGAAAACCAGTTTATTCGCCATATTAAGCTCCCTCTGACTAATGAGAAGTTATATTTGCAATCATAAACAAATGTTCTCATGTCGGTCCAATTACCGGGGACTTATTGAAATTAAGTTACAGTTATTTTATTGAAAATTATGGTATTGTCAAAACAATGAATAAAATACAATTTGCATTAACTAAACTCGAATTATTTCTCCAGTCACTCTGCTCTCTAGATCAGCCTTTTTGTAGGATGTGTACCCCAGGAAAAGATATTTGGATCTAAGGAAAACTTTATCGGAAATCTTAGCATTGAAAGATTAAGTGAACGATGGAAATTCTATGAACTGTTATTTTTCAGTAATCAGGTCTCTAAGTTGATCACTCGCCAGCCGGTAGGCTTAATGCCGAGGATCGTGGTTCGGAGTCCACGTTAAATTATAAGTCCAGAGGTCCAGTCTAAATAAACCTTCGTTAGTGAAAAGGAAACTCTAAAATATATTGAAATATGTATTGGGGCTTGGACGTATCTCAAAATATATTTTCGGCATTCCTATCTTGATTCCTTTCCAAAAAACTTGAACGGCACGAACGACGAGCAAAGAGAGAGCCTACAAATCCAAAGGTGATACCAAGGATTTTGAGACATGATGAGCGATTACTGTTAAACCCTGATGATCATGACTAACGATGACTTATTTCAACATCTGCTTTCATTCAATAAATGTACGTGGATGGTTAAAGACAGTAAAATAAAAGTTAGGCTTTAAAAAGTAAGAGAGAAAAATCTATTTCTTCAAATATCTAAACTAAAATATCCCTCCTTTAACAAAACTGTATTTGTATATCACATTGGGCTTCAAATTTACAAGAAAATATATTAACAATCAAGATAAAAATTTGATAGCGACCTTGAACCTGAATGACGAGTGAGAAGTTTCACCGAACACCTCGGTAACCGTGTTGGCAACATTTCAGAGGACGTCAGGAAGTGCCCGCGCCAATATATTTACTTCCCAACTTTCCGAAGCGCCGTTTCCGAAGCAATAAAGGTAAATCTTCGGCAAAACGACCGAGGCGGCGAGAGAGTGTATATATATTATAAAAATTTCAAACTTATCGCAAAAACCGTGGAACTATGCGGCCGAGATGTGCGCGTAGCCGACTCGTAAATATTAAAATTACTCGACGACGACCATCTCCGAATGGCAGCCGCGGGTACATTAGTAAAATGAGCCTTGTACATTGGGGCGGCGGCGGCGGGGAGCCCCGGGGGGCCGACGGAATTAACAAGTTCCGGTCGCGCCGCGAAGAAAAGGGAAATGGAAGCCGGCGCGAGAGAGAGTTCGATAAAGTCAAAGGTGGAAGATTAATGAGCGGACCTCCTTATCGAATAAAGATTCCGACACGTTGTAAATACTCTTGGTGGCGCGTAAGCTGATGAAGCGGCGCAGGGAATCGAACGCCGCTTTTATTAAACGATCTCGGTTTGTTTTTCCCTTTCATTGGGCCCCGATGTCGTCGCCTTAACACGTTTCCCATCTTAACTGAAGGAATTAACATGGTCTTGGAGATTTACTTCATCACAATACATATACATACATATCCCACTATTAATTTCCCTATTTTTATTTCTCTTTTTAAATTTCCTTTCTCTCTTTCTCTCTCTGTTTCTCTCACTCTCTTCTTACTATTTTTCTGCGAGAAATTGGGGCTAAGAATTTGGCCATTAACCGTAGAAGGATAAAAACTTCGAGGAACTGGAAAGGAAAATAAATAAAAATAAGGAGAAGATAAAAATGAGGAATAGAGGAATAAACAAAAAAGTTGAAAGTAAAAAAACAACGAGAGCAAAAATTGTTAAAGAGCCTGAAAAGAAATGCATAGAACAAAGGACTAAAGGAGCATTATGTTTTGAGGGACAATCAAGAACTATGACAAGAATGCACTTAAAATACAAAACAAGAGAACAATAAATTTATGAACAATTACGGCATACACAATACGAAGGATAAAAGATCAATATGGAAAGAAAATCTGAGGACGGAGATTGCTCAACTCTAAAATACCTAGACAGTTTCTTCCAAAGCATCAATGGTCCTCAATGAGATGTTAAGACCATCATTCATTCAAGAATTTTTAAATCCCGCAAAATTAATTCACAGTCTTTGTGACAATATGTAATAGTTCACATTGAAAGAATAGAAACTCGTAGCCCGATAAACCGAAACGTCCCGAGACAATCCCATCTCAAGAACCCGCTTAACGCGAAAGCTAATTACGAACCGAGATTCTTGGACCCGACAAACAAACATACTGCTGACATCCATTGTTTTATACCCTCCGTCGAGCAGGCTGCGACTCGTCCTAGCTTGCGTTCCTCCGATTGGGCCTAACTATTAATCAATGGCGGGCATTAGCCGTGTTTATTATACTGTCGGATATTATGATACATCAAAGGCGGTCTTCGATTGAATGTACCGCAGGTAATTTAGTTTCGGCATATTAATTATCTTCGATAAAAGTAATACGTAATTACCGGCACGTTTGATCTCCTTACGCGTTCGTAACTTGCACGAGATTAGTTTGAATTTGTTTATTAAGTCCATGGAACTTCGGTATCGTTGACAATGTGTACCGGTATATAATTTGCGTAGAAACAATAATCAGCATACGAGTTTGTCTTCTTTACTATTTTGGATATTTTGTCAGGTCAAAATAATCTAGTTTTTCCAGTGAAAATCGCCACAATAATATTTCAACTGAATTATTGAAAGAGCTACCAGAAATTTGTATAATGTATAAGTGTTCAACATTACCTTAACTAGTCTAATTTGTATTTATATTGGGAAATACATGCTGATGTATTTATCCCACACTGCGTCCTATATTAACTAATTAACTGAACGTAAGATGACCAGAATTTTATATAATGGTTTTAATTTAATGATGTAATTAAATTTTATGAAAGCCACAAAATACATTTAACGAATTATTAAAAACGAAGCTATACAATATAAATTGAATATTTCGCTGATGAATGGCCTTTCGTGCATTAAAAATACTATTTTATTTTATTGTCGTCATTATTAGAGAGAGTAGAGCAGGAAAATGCGCGTTTTATTCGAGTAAATACAAGTAAATTCTAGCCGGAATTTGAATTATAATAACGAGTCTCGTTAAAATTGTATGATTTTTCATAAATGATGTACAGCATCGTTAATAATAAAAATATCTCTATTGTTAGTTGGGAATATATAACAATATAATGTAATATAAAGGCTATTTTATTGTTCGCTGAAATCAATAGTGGATGGAAAAAGCGGTTCACGCAAGTCCCTGAGAAATGTAATATATAATAAATATATAATATGAAGGATTTTGCTGTTCTTTTATTTTGTTCACTATATGACATTGGTAACAAAGAGCGGCAGCTTGACACTCACATAAATATGTTCAATGTAGTGTCAACCATTCACTGCAAAATTGTTGTCTTCTTGTCTTAGAGATACTTTTTATAATCCTTATAAAAATTTAACTATTACCTCAACAAGCCTTGTGTCATTAATTGAATCAAATGGTACATAGATCATTAGAAAAGCACTTTCATTTTTGTCAGTCAAGCAGAAGGTTTAAATAAAAAACATCTATCAATGTCCTTGGGAAATTCTCAAATTGTTTCATTGCTAATCATTCTCAAAATGTTTTTCACAATTCGACTTACCATGAAACTCATTTCTTAACGAAAGAGCTTAAATAGATATTATTTCTTTAATATTCACTTAAACTCAAAAACTGTTTTCTTTTATAAACATTCGTTCTCATACTTCAACTGTGTTTTATTAAACGAACAATGTTTTATTTTTACCTAAAGAAAATGAAATTTTTCGTTTTTTATACCTTCTTTAAATCAAAACACATCTGTCGTATGTATCTGTGTATGGTCAAATTATTTAATTGTTAATCATTCAGAAGGAGCTTCTATTCTGATATTTTACGCCGGTTTCCAATGATAGGTAATCTTTGAAATATTTGACATCTGTAATTATGTAGTAATGTGGACTATGTCACTATGTTTTCACTAAAATACGAAAATGTTTTCATAATTCGGCTTAGCATGATACTCATTTCTTATGGAATGACTTTAATCATTATTATGTCCTTAATAAAACATTTAACGCAAAAAATGCATGTTGTTATAAACATTCGTTCTTATACATCAACTGTATTCTATTCCCCGAATAATATTTTATTTTTCATCTAAAGAAAATAATATTTTCCTATAAAATAACTTCCTTTTTAACTTCTCATGTCAAGATATATTTGTTGAAGTTAAATTTTAAATTTCAATGGTCATACTGTTTCATTGTTAATCATTCTCAAGTTTCTTGTGTTCTGATCTTTTTGCTCCAACCTCCGATGACTTATACATTCCTTGAAGTGCTTGAAATGAGTAATTATGTAGTACTGTGGACCTTGTTAATTTATTTTCACTAAAGTGGTATCACAATTCAGCTTATCATGATTCTCACTTATTATGAAATGAACTGGAATCATTTTTATATCCTTAATATTAACTTTGACTTTTTGTTTTTCTAAACATCGCTCGTTTTATGCATCAACTGTATTATATTCACCATACAATATTTCATTTTTTATCCAAAGAAAACTATATTTTCCTTTAAGACACCGTCCTTTTTTATACCTCGACGATACTTTTCCTATTCGATATTTGTTTCGCGAAACGAAACAAAACGGAAAGCTATATTCAGCTTTTGGTTGAGTAAATTGTCTCTCTCTGGCAAATATCTGGACGGAAAAATGTCTCGGTTTTCGTATAGGCTACTTTTTGCCTAGACGTATAACAAGCGGAAAGACGACACGAATAAAAAGTCTGAAAAATTCTAAACAGCGGACTGTAAACCGTGTAGTTTTTCGTCGTGGAATAGATTTTTGGTTGGCATAAGGAGAAAAAGTTTTCAACAAACGGAAAATATTTGCTTGTGTATAATCACTTGAAATTATACGAGCAATAACTAGGAATAAAAATACTAACTTTTAATTCATTTTGAACTTGTTGAATGAACTGTATCAACGATATTGTCGATCCAATTTTATTGTAATGGGAGCAAGAGCTTTGTGACTAACTTCTTAGAATATCCAGTACTTTTAGAAGGAAATTAGATTCTAACGGATAAAAGGACTGTTTAAAGGCTCTGGTAGACTAGAAGTCTTAACTGCAATACATTCTTACATACATTCTACCAACATTTCTAACTTTTTCATTTTTTTATATTCTATATATAGTTCGTTTTGGTATTTATTTACTATTTAATTGTTGTTAGCCCTGCTTGTATTTATCCTGTATATTTATTGACTTATTCTTAGAATTTTATTACCTGCACATCTTTGTTCAAATATAACCCATAGTGTTTCTCTTTTTCTCTGCCAAGTACTATTTCCAAATGAGTAAAATCTTCATGGCTACGCACAACTTAGTTATCCCTCTCTATTTTATAAACTATAAACAGTCTATTTTATGTCCTTTTTTGTATGTATCGGGACAATAAATGCTATTTGTCAATTTGTGAAATATGTTCCACTCTGCTCAGTATTTTAACTTATCTTATTTCTTAGCCTAAGTAATTTATTTCTTATTATCTCTAAATTGAATTTATCTGATAAAAGGACTATTTAAAGGCTCTGGTAGACTAGAAGTCATAACTGCAATACATTCTTACATACATTCTACCAATATTTCAAACTTTCTAAATTTTTTTATACTCTATATATAGTTCGTTTTGGTATTTATTTATTATTTTATTGTTGTTAGCCCTGCTTGTATTTATCCTGCATATTTATTGACTTATTCTTACAATTTTATTACCTGCACATCTTTATTCAAATATAACCCATAGTGTTTCTCTTTTTGTCTGCCAAGTACTATTTCCAAATGAGTAAAATCTTCATGGCTACGCACAACTTAGTTATCCCTCTATATTTTATAAACTATAAACAGTCTATTTTATGTCCTTTTTTGTATGTATCGGGACAATAAATGCTATTTGTCAATTTGTGAAATATGTTCCACTCTGCTCAGTATTTTAACTTATCTTATTTCTTAGTCTAAGTAATTTATTTCTTATTATCTCTAAATTGAATTTATCTGATAAAAGGACTATTTAAAGGCTCTGGTAGTCTAGAAGTCATAACTGCAATACATTCTTACATACATTCTACCAACATTTCAAACTTTTTAAATTTTTTTATACTCTATATATAGTTCGTTTTGGTATTTATTGACTATTTCATTGTTGTTAGCCCTGCTTGTATTTATCCTGCATATTTATTGACTTATTCTTAGAATTTTATTACCTGCATATCTTTGTTCAAATATAACCCATAGTGTTTCTCTTTTTCTCTACCAAGTACTATTTCCAAATGAGTAAAATCTTCATGGCTACGCACAACTTAGTTATCCCTCTATATTTTATAAACTATAAACAGTCTATTTTATGTCCTTTTTTGTATGTATCGGGACAATAAATGCTATTTGTCAATTTGTGAAATATGTTCCACTCTGCTCAGTATTTTAACTTATCTTATTTCTTAGTCTAAGTAATTTATTTCTTATTATCTCTAAATTGAATTTATCTGATAAAAGGACTATTTAAAGGCTCTGGTAGTCTAGAAGTCATAACTGCAATACATTCTTACATACATTCTACCAACATTTCAAACTTTTTAAATTTTTTTATACTCTATATATAGTTCGTTTTGGTATTTATTGACTATTTCATTGTTGTTAGCCCTGCTTGTATTTATCCTGCATATTTATTGACTTATTCTTAGAATTTTATTACCTGCATATCTTTGTTCAAATATAACCCATAGTGTTTCTCTTTTTGTCTGCCAAGTACTATTTCCAAATGAGTAAAATCTTCATGGCTACGCACAACTTAGTTATCCCTCTATATTTTATAAACTATAAACAGTCTATTTTATGTCCTTTTTTGTATGTATCAGGACAATAAATGCTATTTGTCAATTTGTGAAATATGTTCCACTCTGCTCAGTATTTTAACTTATCTTATTTCTTAGTCTAAGTAATTTATTTCTTATTATCTCTAAATTGAATTTATCTGATAAAAGGACTATTTAAAGGCTCTGGTAGTCTAGAAGTCATAACTGCAATACATTCTTACATACATTCTACCAACATTTCAAACTTTTAAAATTTTTTTATACTCTATATATAGTTCGTTTTGGTATTTATTGACTATTTCATTGTTGTTAGCCCTGCTTATATTTATCCTGCATATTTATTGACTTATTCTTACAATTTTATTACCTGCACATCTTTATTCAAATATAACCCATAGTGTTTCTCTTTTTGTCTGCCAAGTACTATTTCCAAATGAGTAAAATCTTCATGGCTACGCACAACTTAGTTATCCCTCTATATTTTATAAACTATAAACAGTCTATTTTATGTCCTTTTTTGTATGTATCGGGACAATAAATGCTATTTGTCAATTTGTGAAATATGTTCCACTCTGCTCAGTATTTTAACTTATCTTATTTCTTAGTCTAAGTAATTTATTTCTTATTATCTCTAAATTGAATTTATCTGATAAAAGGACTATTTAAAGGCTCTGGTAGTCTAGAAGTCATAACTGCAATACATTCTTACATACATTCTACCAACATTTCAAACTTTTAAAATTTTTTTATACTCTATATATAGTTCGTTTTGGTATTTATTGACTATTTCATTGTTGTTAGCCCTGCTTGTATTTATCCTGCATATTTATTGACTTATTCTTACAATTTTATTACCTGCACATCTTTGTTCAAATATAACCCATAGTGTTTCTCTTTTTCTCTGCCAAGTACTATTTCCAAATGAGTAAAATCTTCATGGCTACGCACAACTTAGTTATCCCTCTATATTTTATAAACTATAAACAGTCTATTTTATGTCCTTTTTTGTATGTATCGGGACAATAAATGCTATTTGTCAATTTGTGAAATATGTTCCACTCTGCTCAGTATTTTAACTTATCTTATTTCTTAGTCTAAGTAATTTATTTCTTATTATCTCTAAATTGAATTTATCTGATAAAAAGACTATTTAAAGGCTCTGGTAGACTAGAAGTCATAACTTCAATACATTCTTACATACATTCTACCAACATTTCAAACTTTTTAAATTTTTTTATACTCTATATATAGTTCGTTTTGGTATTTATTGACTATTTCATTGTTGTTAGCCCTGCTTGTATTTATCCTGCATATTTATTGACTTATTCTTAGAATTTTATTACCTGCATATCTTTGTTCAAATATAACCCATAGTGTTTCTCTTTTTCTCTACCAAGTACTATTTCTAAATGAGTAAAATCTTCATGGCTACGCACAACTTAGTTATCCCTCTATATTTTATAAACTATAAACAGTCTATTTTATGTCCTTTTTTGTATGTATCGGGACAATAAATGCTATTTGTCAATTTGTGAAATATGTTCCACTCTGCTCAGTATTTTAACTTATCTTATTTCTTAGTCTAAGTAATTTATTTCTTATTATCTCTAAATTGAATTTATCTGAAATTATCTCTTCTTTTTCGAGTTAGTAGCTGCTGGTAATCTTGAAATTGTCTTTAAATATTTACCTTTTGTGAGTTGTTGTTATATTTAATTGTGTCATGTAAATATCGCAGGAGATATCGTAATAGAGATTACATACAAACACCCTCTACCAACGTGTAATGTTGAGTATAAATTTCAATTCAATACCTTAACTATTTTCAGACTTTTGCATGCACAAACGTACGAGAACTGAACTTTTAAAGTCCATTATAAGGACACAGACTGCATCGCTATCATTCGACGTAATTCTAACGATCATTTCCCGCTGTTCTCGTACGTGTAGCGATATATCGCTCGGCGTCCCGACGCCCCCATCGTGTCTATTAAGCCGTCCGGGAGGGTCACAATCCCCCTCGAATTAATATTATATGCGTCGCAGGACCGGGAGAGAGCGAGGCGTAACCGGGTCAGGAATTCGTCCTGCGAGAGCGACTGAAGGCCCGTCGACGTAGACGTCCTCGAAGCGGGGACTTTATTAAAAGGATCGTGCGGATAAAGCGGAACGGTCGAAACGATGAAACTACAAATTTAGATGGAGGCGCGACGCCGCGAGGATTAATTCGGACGATGGGCGGATATCAAAGAACGAGCTGATGGGAATTAATTCACTTGAACGTGTCTGGGAAACGACAAAGTTTGATAATGTTGGGATCGTTTATTTATTAAATGTAATTCCGTAAAAGTCAGCCATTATTTTCTCCAGGATATATATATATATATATATATATATATATCAACGTTGCCAACTTGTGGTAAATTTCCCAATGTATGCGGAACCCCATTTCGATCGGTGTTTAGCATTATGCAGCGAAATTACGGTAATTTCGACGTCTCGTCGTAAATATAATATCGATGGCGTCAATTTCTGTGATAGCGGTGATAAGTTTCATTAGCTGCGATTATTCTAACAAAAATGACAATGAAAATCGTGAAAATGGCTAAAAATCGCAATTCATCACGACTATATATATGGAAAATGTGGCAAAATATTTTGCCTCTTGGATAAAGGTAAAAGTCTCAAAATGTATGTATTTTGGTCTGCTATAACCGAAAATCCATGTTGAAATGCCTTAGAATGAATAGTATTTAAGTTATGTGACATAAACTAAAATCAACCCATTTTTCAGAAATACACTTTTCATTATATGACTTAGAAACTAAACGCTATATAAAATGATCTGTACCACCATTCGATTCGGCGTAAAATTCTCTATAACTATTGAAAGTATCATTAAGCTGCGATTATTTTAACAGAAATGACAATGAAAATTGTGAAAATGGCTAAAAATCGCAATTTTTCATGACTATATATATGGAAAATGTGGCAAAATATTTTGCCTCTTGGATAAAGGTAAAAGTCTCAAAATGTATGTATTTTGGTCTGCTATAACTGAAAATCCATGTTAAAATGCCTTAGAATGAATAGTATTTAAGTTATATGACACAAACCAAAATCAACCCATTTTTCAAAATACACTTTTCATTATATGACTTAGAAACTAAACGCTATATAAAATGGTCTGTACCACCATTCGATTCGGCGTAAAATTCTCTATAACTGTTGAAAATTTCATTAAGTTGCGATTATTTTAACAGAAATTACAATGAAAATTGTGAAAATGGCTAAAAATCGCAATTTTTCACGACTATATATATGGAAAATGTGGCAAAATATTTTGCCTCTTGGATAAAGGTAAAAGTCTCAGAATGTATGTATTTTGGTCTGCTATAACCGAAAATCCATGTTAAAATGCTTTAGAATGAATAGTATTTAAGTTATGTGACATAAACCAAAATCAACCCATTTTTCAAAATACACTTTTCATTATATGACTTAGAAACTAAACGCTATATAAAATGGTCTGTACTACCATTCGATTCGGCGTAAAATTCTCTATAATTGTTGAAAGTTTCATTAAGCTGCGATTATTTTAACAGAAATTACAATGAAAATTGTGAAAATGGCTAAAAATCGCAATTTTTCATGACTATATATATGGAAAATGTGGCAAAATATGTTGCCTCTTGGATAAAGGTAAAAGTCTCAAAATGTATGTATTTTGATCTGCTATAACTGAAAATCCATGTTAAAATGCCTTAGAATGAATATTATTTAAGTTATGTGACTTAAACCAAAATCAACACATTTTTCAGAAATACACTTTTCACTGTATGACTTAGAAACTAAACGATATATAAAATGGTCCGTACCACCGTTCGATTCGGCGTAAAATTCTCTATAATTGTTGAAAGTTTCATTAAGTTGCGATTATTTTAACAGAAATTACAATGAAAATTGTGAAAATGGCTAAAAATCGCAATTTTTCATGACTATATATATGGAAAATGTGGCAAAATATTTTGCCTCTTGGATAAAGGTAAAAGTCTCAAAATGTATGTATTTTGGTCTGCTATAACTGAAAATCCATGTTAAAATGCCTTAGAATGAATAGTATTTAAGTTATGTGACACAAACCAAAATCAACCCATTTTTCAAAATACACTTTTCATTATATGACTTAGAAACTAAACGCTATATAAAATGGTCTGTACCACCATTCGATTCGGCGTAAAATTCTCTATAACTGTTGAAAATTTCATTAAGTTGCGATTATTTTAACAGAAATTACAATGAAAATTGTGAAAATGGCTAAAAATCGCAATTTTTCACGACTATATATATGGAAAATGTGGCAAAATATTTTGCCTCTTGGATAAAGGTAAAAGTCTCAGAATGTATGTATTTTGGTCTGCTATAACCGAAAATCCATGTTAAAATGCTTTAGAATGAATAGTATTTAAGTTATGTGACATAAACCAAAATCAACCCATTTTTCAAAATACACTTTTCATTATATGACTTAGAAACTAAACGCTATATAAAATGGTCTGTACTACCATTCGATTCGGCGTAAAATTCTCTATAATTGTTGAAAGTTTCATTAAGCTGCGATTATTTTAACAGAAATTACAATGAAAATTGTGAAAATGGCTAAAAATCGCAATTTTTCATGACTATATATATGGAAAATGTGGCAAAATATGTTGCCTCTTGGATAAAGGTAAAAGTCTCAAAATGTATGTTTTTTGATCTGCTATAACTGAAAATCCATGTTAAAATGCCTTAGAATGAATATTATTTAAGTTATGTGACTTAAACCAAAATCAACACATTTTTCAGAAATACACTTTTCACTGTATGACTTAGAAACTAAACGATATATAAAATGGTCCGTACCACCGTTCGATTCGGCGTAAAATTCTCTATAATTGTTGAAAGTTTCATTAAGTTGCGATTATTTTAACAGAAATTACAATGAAAATTGTGAAAATGGCTAAAAATCGCAATTTTTCATGACTATATATATGGAAAATGTGGCAAAATATTTTGCCTCTTGGATAAAGGTAAAAGTCTCAGAATGTATGTATTTTGGTCTGCTATAACCGAAAATCCATGTTAAAATGCTTTAGAATGAATAGTATTTAAGTTATGTGACATAAACCAAAATCAACCCATTTTTCAAAATACACTTTTCATTATATGACTTAGAAACTAAACGCTATATAAAATGGTCTGTACTACCATTCGATTCGGCGTAAAATTCTCTATAATTGTTGAAAGTTTCATTAAGCTGCGATTATTTTAACAGAAATTACAATGAAAATTGTGAAAATGGCTAAAAATCGCAATTTTTCATGACTATATATATGGAAAATGTGGCAAAATATGTTGCCTCTTGGATAAAGGTAAAAGTCTCAAAATGTATGTTTTTTGATCTGCTATAACTGAAAATCCATGTTAAAATGCCTTAGAATGAATATTATTTAAGTTATGTGACTTAAACCAAAATCAACACATTTTTCAGAAATACACTTTTCATTATATGACTTAGAAACTAAACGCTATATAAAATGGTCTGTACTACCATTCGATTCGGCGTAAAATTCTCTATAATTGTTGAAAGTTTCATTAAGCTGCGATTATTTTAACAGAAATTACAATGAAAATTGTGAAAATGGCTAAAAATCGCAATTTTTCATGACTATATATATGGAAAATGTGGCAAAATATGTTGCCTCTTGGATAAAGGTAAAAGTCTCAAAATGTATGTTTTTTGATCTGCTATAACTGAAAATCCATGTTAAAATGCCTTAGAATGAATATTATTTAAGTTATGTGACTTAAACCAAAATCAACACATTTTTCAGAAATACACTTTTCACTGTATGACTTAGAAACTAAACGATATATAAAATGGTCCGTACCACCGTTCGATTCGGCGTAAAATTCTCTATAATTGTTGAAAGTTTCATTAAGTTGCGATTATTTTAACAGAAATTACAATGAAAATTGTGAAAATGGCTAAAAATCGCAATTTTTCATGACTATATATATGGAAAATGTGGCAAAATATGTTGCCTCTTGGATAAAGGTAAAAGTCTCAAAATGTATGTATTTTGATCTGCTATAACTGAAAATCCATGTTAAAATGCCTTAGAATGAATAGTATTTAAGTTATGTGACATAAACCAAATTCTGAAAATATATGTATTTTGGACTGCTGGGGTTGAAAATGCATATTAAAATGTCTTATATTGAATAGTATTTAATTTATGTGACATAAATAAAAGACAACTCATTTTTCTACACCTTCTGTTTGTATAGCTTAATAGAAAATGTTTATAGAAATATTATTAAACCACAGTTCTATTCAGCGTGGAATTCTTTATATTCCCTGTAGTTTTCATTAATATCTTATTATTTTAACGGAAGTGACGGCAAAAAAGCTTGAGATTGGCAACTAATCACTACTAGAAAATAATTTAATTAATAAAACACTTTAACACATATTCAAAAAATTTACAGCAATTATTTTTAATATAGTGTATGACTATCTAATCACGAGTGAAAATAGGTCTGGACGATTCGGCATACGACATTGTCATATTAATATGCGCACGGTAACTCACTACAGAACTACCAACTGACAGAAAAAAAACCTCAAAACTCAACCCCAAACTTGATACCAAGACTCATTCATGAAACGTCGACGCTAAACTAACATTCCCGGTAATAAGTAATGGGTTGCGATGGGTCGATCCATTTCCGTCTTCAATTCCACGACTCGGTCGAATTAATTTTAATTAAAATTAATAACGGAGGAAGAAAAGAGATACGGTTTGTCGGAGGGGCATCAAAAGCGCGGACCCAATTAAAAACATCCGCCACGGCTTTTGAAATTTTCGCAATTATCCTAATTCGAAACACATGCCGGCGTTCCTCCTCTCACTCTCGGCGCCTCCTCGTCCGTTTTCAGCGGACGGGAAAGCGCCGCTGCTGATGCCGATAATGTTGCACCGAAGATATCTGGCGATTCGCGAAAGTTTACCCTTGGTATGAGGGTTTCCCGTATTTAAAACACGAGCGAATATAAACTGAAATTAGTATTGTTCGACTATGAGTATAAATATAATCTATTCAAAGCCATTTTGTCCATACGTCATCTAAGTTTGTGACGTCAAAGCACCACAATGTTGCCGCATCAACTAACATCAGTTATAGGGGCGTTTTTTTTATGTAGTGGTATCCCCCGAAGGCCTAATCCACATAATTAACAATTGTATATCTGAGTAACGTATTATACTTTCATTAGAGAGCATATTTATGTTTTATGCTTAGTTCTTGTTTCTTTCGATGCAATGTATCCTTGTAAAGTCATTATGATATTACTATATTTCTCTATAGTTTGTCCTTTTAATCTCTGTGTACATCTTTCTTATTAAAACTACATTTAATCACTGCATTCTTCTTAATGCATTTGCCATATCTGCAAAATAGTTAGTGTTATTTCTCTCCTTATACATGTTCATCAAAAGTTTATGTATATTCTGGACAATAACACATGCTCATAACGCTTTCACAGTCTATAATAAAATTCCCTAAAACTAAAGTATATTAATTGTATACTGACCTTTAGTGGTTTCCTCTTTCATCACCCTGTCTTGGAATCGTCAGCATTGAATCATAAACCAACATTCATAAGGTTTTATTCAATCACTGTTCAGAAACACTAATCAAGTGAATAACTAAGCTGTTTATTTCCAATTTATCAAAAACTTGCTCAAGATTCTACCATTTGTCAATTTCTTCTTCATTATGTCTGATCGAGCTCATACAAACCGAAGGTACTATTTTCAACAATGCCTCTTTCCATAAATCCAGACAGTTCTGATTTGAATGTCATCCTCGACCTGAATATCTATTGTAATAATTCTTTGCAATACCACGTATCAACTCAATTGGATTAAAATGTAATGATAGTGAGGAAGATTTCTAAAAAAGTAAATCACATTAAATGAATTGAAAAATTGAAATTGAAAAAAATTGTTCATTAGTTAACATGATTTCCTCGAAACTTATTTTATGTACTTTAAGCCATTCCTTAATTGCAGCCTTTGTTGATGTTTGCGGTTGGTGGTTTGTAGGATTTTCCTCACCACTGTACTATATATATGGTAGATATGGTGTAATGTACATTACAATAACTCATGGTTCTTCCAAGTACTTTAAAAGCTGATTTTCAAACTACTGCAAAGACAAGTTATCGTTCATTTCTTCATGGTAGTCACCCTTAGACAGAGTTACACTAATTCTGCACAAGATATAAAACTATTCATGTTTCCAGCATGAATAGCTATATGTCTGCGATGAATAAATGTTATAACTAACAAAACTTAATCGATAGTTATTCCAACATTTACCTTTTTCCATCAGCTTTCGTTGTCTTTGAAATATTTATCTCATTTAAATATATAAATTGATATATTTCTTCCTTGATTTTGTTATATGCTTTTAAAAATTGCATTCTTTAAAAGCAATCTCTGGAAGTTCATGAAACCACTTCGTGGGTTATCTTTACACCACTTAAATCCTATATTATCTAACAATGTATGAACGGATATCCTACATCTCTCAAATAGCTATATATCTTTTGGATTTTTATGGATTCTTTCCAGACTAACAATTTTCTGTGAAGTAATTAATAATTGAATTTCGATTGAAAAAACTACTTACTGTTTTATACATTTCATATATTTGAACACCAAGCTGATCTTGATTCGTCACCTGTTTCGCATAAACCCGGTTCCTTTTTGGCGAATTTAAGGTTATATTGTTTTTTATTTGTTGAGATATGTTAGTGACTGTATCCGTACTAATACACAGTGCAGCTGCAAGGCGCAAAAAAATATTTTCAATAAGAACCGCGGCTGTTTCAAATTTATTAAAACAAAGACTTAAAACAACGTTTGCCGGTTTATAACCCGTAATAATATTTTGAAGTTCATAATATTTTGAAGAATTTTCAGACGTTTGGCAAACGGACAACTTTTGCAGGCTCATTCCGTTACATGTTCGAACTTCCCTAACAGCTTTCTATATCTTTTTAAATAGAATAAAGTGACAAGGATAATATTGTCTGACTGTAATACGAATTTACAACTTTAGACAGATACATATTGACACTCGTGTCACTGCTATTTAGAATTATATTATATATATATATATATATATTATATATATATATATATATATATATATATATATATATACATATATATAATATATATATATATATATATATATATATATATATATATATATATATATATATATATATATATATATATATATATATATATATATATATATATATATATATATATATATATATATATATATATATATATATATATATATATATATATATATATATATATATATATAAGCGATATATCTCCCTGTATTTCAATCAAGAATTAATAGACCCTATCTCGTCATTTAAAATTAATCAACAAATTAAAGATTACTAATGTTTTTAACATTCGGTAAATAGGCTTTTTTCCCTGTCAATTGCTTGTCTTTTTATTTTTTGCTAATAATCTAAATTAAAAATTACAAATATGCATAATTGTAATTACTATATGAACCCAAACATGTAGAGGAGTACATAAAATATATGTTTATTAAGAGAATTAGTTGATTGGCTACGGATGCCTTCGATATTGAGTCCCTATAAATAGAGTAATATATAATTAATAGAAAATTAAATCCAAAAACGTTGGTATATTTTCACGTGCTGTTAGCTGATTTTGTTACGTAATTGAAACTGAATATTAAAAAGTAACAATATATAAATTAATAAATAAATAAATGCATTAAATAAATAAATAAAAATATATAAATAAACACGTCTATCTTATCCACTAACTTTTAGCGTCTTGTCAAAGGTGGCCTAATGTTCCATTCTGAAATACCTGAATGGAATAACGAGTTACCTTTAATTTTATTATATGCTTTGGGACAGACATAAAGTGTATATATAAAAATAATATAAAATAATATATAAATAATAATATAAAATAATATATAATATATAAAAAATAACATAAATAAAAAATAATAAATCAAAAAACAAATAAAATTAATAATACAAACAGGGAGGTTAAAAGAATAAATAGTGTACATACAACTTTAAAATAAACAAAAATATAGAACTGCAAACACAACCATAACGAAGTAGAGGCTCCGTCTAGACAGCACACTGAAGTGGTAACGTTTAATTGATCAGTAACTCTAAACTTAGCATAGGCTGAATTATTCTATGTATAAAATCATATATGTATTACCAAGTTTTGGTTGATATTTTATTAATATCCAAAACAGATGTCATTTTTCGACAAGAACTCGACCGCTTTCCTTCGGAACTCCGAACGTAAGACGCGCGTAAGTTGAAATGTGTTCCTGGCGGGATTTGAAAGAAGAAACCGCTGTCAGAAGCAACAGT
Organism: Rhynchophorus ferrugineus; assembly: GCF_030347505.1. NCBI lineage: Eukaryota > Metazoa > Arthropoda > Insecta > Coleoptera > Curculionidae > Rhynchophorus > Rhynchophorus ferrugineus. The sequence goes on from NW_027472586.1 coordinate 1,719,115, forward strand.
ATTTCGGTCCAAGTTTACGCCCTACTTCTCTAACTACAAAGTCTCCATTCGAAAAGTTGGCTGTACGGGACGGCGGGGCGCAGCCCAAGCCTCGTCGCGCCGCGGCCCTCAGCCTGGCGGATCAGGTCGGAGCTCGTCTTTGTGCCATTGTCGCCGCACTTTTGACATTCCACCTGCCGATTTCCAGTTTGAATTTCGGTGACCGAGGCGGGGATTTAATATCGTGGACGAACTATTTTCCAACTATCGACAGTTTCGATTGAAAATTGCTTGCCTCGGTTATAATAGACTGTACTATTGTTGTAAACAAATTCGAAATCTCCAATATATATACATATATATATATATATATATATATATATATATATATGAAACTCTCAAAACATATGTATTTTGGTGTGAAAGAAATAAAAATTCATGTTAAACTGCCGTAAAATTCCTAGTTTCTAAGATATTTGATATAAACAAAAATCCACACATTTTTTGAAAATTTAATTTTCGCTGTGTAACTTAAAAACTAAATATTACCTAGAAATAATTATACTACCATTCGATTCACCGTAAAATTCTTTATAATATCTGTAATTTTCATTAAAATTGTAGCATCCTTAAGAAAATGGTAGTGAAAATACTGAAAATGGCAAAAAATCGCAAATTTCCACGACTATATACATAGAAAATATGTCAGATTTTTTTATCTTTCAGATTAAGATGGAACTCTCAAAACATATGTATTTTGGTATGAAACAAATGAAAATCCATGTTATAAAGCTGTAAAATTCATAGTTTCTAAGATATTTGATATAAACAGGAATCCACACATTTTTTGAAAACACAATATTCATTGTGTAACTTAAAAAGTGCAAGTTACACAAAAATTATTATACTATACCATTCGATTTAGTGTAAAACTCATGTAATTTTCATTTGCTTATGATTACGATTGAACGAAAATGACTACAATAAAAAATAAAAATATTACAGCAAAAGTGAACTGTTTATTCACGTTATCTTTAAAAAGTAGAATAGAAATCATCGATACTGGAGACTTTAAATGAATATTTATAAATCCACCCTGTATATACTGATAAGTACCCAAAAATAATGTCCACACTCCCATATGATGCCATACAGATCGACGAAGAAACCGAACGAAGATAACGTTTCAATCTTCGACCGTCCCCCGACTGAGAACCTTAGAGAAAAGGCGAACACGGAGAAAAAAACCGAACATAAATCCGACCTAAATGAGACGCAAGTACCTCCTTGGCAGTTATTTTAGCCCGGCCAATGAGTAATAGGGATGATATACGGGGTTGATGGCGGTTTCGCACCCTTAATTGGACGATGGCTCGGATTTTATTGGCCCCTTTCCGCCGAGACCGGGGCATCGCCAGCCAGAATCCGAGTGAGACATTTCGGTAAACGGTTATCAGCGAGGAATTTTTCACGAATATTGCGAATGGGTCACGTTTCTGGCGGCAGAAGTTACGCGCCGCGGTTTATTAAATCGTGTCTGCTAAGGGCATTAAGACGTTTTTCGACATATGTCTCGGGCATTTCATATTTTCCACACACGCGTTTTCGCATTTAGTTCAATTTAAAAGTCTAAAAAAAGGTTTTATGGAAATACATTTCGTATTTCATAACATGCTAGTAAAAAAATTGATACTCATGAGAAATTCAAGATTTTAAGGACTGTTTTTCTTGGAAATATATAACTTTAAATTTGCAATACTGTTTTTGGTGAAACCATTGATAATTTATGACCATAATTCATAATAAATAGTTTTGATCGACAATAAACATTCACCAGGTCATTAGCAAATGCAAACGATATACCGAAAATCATATTCAATTATAAATAACAGAAGATTAACTAATTAGTTAAATCAATTTGATTTATTTATGTTGAAGCCCATTTCAGACTTCGATGATTCTTAAAAGCACACTTTATATAATGGGATAGGGACAGTGTTGATTTGTTGGTTTGTTACGGAATTTACAAAACAAAACTTAACTTAATTAAACAGTTGTCCTATTGGATAAATAACATTAATTAAATACATCAGCATATTAAATACACTATAGAATAGTTCTACTACAAAACAAAACAGTACCAATTTTGTTGAGATATTATGTAATCTAATTTATTAACTGAAACATTTACTTCAATATGGTGGTATTGAAATATAACATAAAAAAAAGTTACAAGTTAATAAGAAAGTAGTACCGGAATTGTTGTTATATAAATTAATTTACAAGCAAAATCACGAGCTTCATTTGAGAATACATGTGTGTAATACAAGTGTATAAAATAATGTGTTAAAAAATGCAAACTATATAACTAGGTCGTACTAGTAGTCTTTTCCTATTTTATATCTTAGTTTACGAATAGAAATATTAGCTAAATTATACCTTTCTTCTATTTGAGGTCATTTGTATATATCGACACATCAAATGTAATACAAAATGTTATATAGGAAATATAGAGGTAGTACCAATGTTGTTTAAATGTTGTGAAACATCTAACAACTGAAATATTAACACATATATAATGATATTTAAATTTAGTACTATATTAAATATAAACACAGCAAAAAGTTGAAATAAATAACGAGGCAGTACTGGTATTCCTCGTTGTATAACTCTATTTACATTAGTTTTATTTGATAATGTTTATGTAACTTGCGAATTAAATGTGCTACAAAAATAAACAGACTATATGACGGGGTGGTACTAGTACTATTTTGATATTGTTTATCTTAATTTGCAAATAGAAATTTTAGTTAACAATACCTTTCTTCCCATTAATATAATTTGAGTGTATCAACACACCAATTGTTATAAAAAAAATTATTGGAAATGACGAGGTCGTACCAATATTTAGATGTTGTGTAACTTAATTTACGAACTGGAACATTAAATAATCAAAATTACCAATAACGAGGTAGTACTGGTATTGGTTTGTTCTTGTATAACTCAATTTACAAACTGAAATATTAGATTCATTTAATAACGTGTACCTCAACGTATTAAGTATAATAAAAAATATTCATAGCAAATAATGAGGTTGTACTAGTTATAGTACGTTGTTTTATTTAAACATGACCTAATTTACAAGCTGAAATCTTAGTTTCATCATATCTTTCTTACATTTCATAACGAATTAAATATTATTTCAGAAATAGGTACTATATAACAAGGTAGTACTAGTGTTGTTTTATTGTCGCTTAACTGAATTTACAATCTGGTCTTAGCTTCATTCTATATTTCTTATATTTCGTAACTTTTACATATCACAACGCATTAAATATACTTCAAAAATGGTACTACATGACAGAGTAGTATAGTGTTATTTTATGTTTAAACAACTAATTTTAGATTTGATTGAATGGTTTTATTCACTATTTTATAACGTTTACCTACTTCTTTATCTGAAGTACACAACAAAATAGTATAGTATATTATATAAAAGAGTAGTACCAGTATTGTTCTACTGCATATTAGAAATGCACCATCAGTTTTATTGTAACGTATTTTAATATTTTATTCAAAAAAACTGTTTATACTCTTATTTTTTGTAAAACTAGAAGAACAATGTCTGAAGAGTGACGCATACCTTGCAGGAATCATTTAGTCGATATTGCTCATATCGCAACATAACCTTATGACGTACCTGCTTCATTAACGACATTATTTTCTTGGATAGTCGATTACCGTACATTGACGCACATTTAACATGTCTGTGATAGTATATTTCAGGTCATGACCAGTAGGAAACCATAAAATAAAGGCTGGATACTTGGGTTTCACATGATGTCATATTGAAACATTTCAAACGTCTGAGCTTCAAGGTTCGCGTTGTTAAAAATCAAGGGTAATGCGTAAGTATTTGGTGGCACAGGAAGGAAATATTTTATGATGAAGTTCTCTATCGTCTACATTCCACTCTTTACTATCAACGACTAATTTGATCAAAGGATAGACAATCAATAAAGCAATGAGAATTAATTGATAAGAACGAAATATTTGTCGTCCAACCGCGTTAACGCAAAACCACGTCTTTAGTGAACTATTTTCCAACAGACCAGACAAATCGATACTCGCGTCTTTTCGATTTACCGCACAAACAGAAATATTCTAAGGAAGAGAAAACGGTAATCCCCGGACGATCAGCGACCGAAAAGAAATGATTCCTGTTTGTCTTAAAGACGACAAAAAGGACCCGTAAAAGGACCCTACCGGCTTGGTGGAAGGGGGCGGGCTTAGGTCTAAGCCGTCCAGGGATAATTCTTCTTCATAACTATTCTCGTTTGATGGCGAAAGTTGGCCGGAAAATTAGTAATGGCCATTCATAAGCCCAGATAAGATCCCGCTCAAGTCGGAGGTTTTAGATAATGGCGACAATAATTTGGTCGGCTCCATTGGGTTGCTGTTATCAGATAAGAGTAAAGGGGGGACTTTCTGATTTCAATATCGTCGATAAAATGTTTACTGTACGAAGAATTTTTTTTATTAATCTCTTGGAACTTCAACAATCTGCCCGTGGGCAATATGTATTATAGCATGATTTCCGTCATGTGAAGGGGTATTGATATTGGTATTGGGTATTTGTGAACACTCTAGCCCAGTAGAAGTACATCAATCAAATTCTAATTAGGTTTGAATCTAAACTTTGAAAATAATATGAAAGAAAAACTATCAAATATATGGGTAATAACTAATTGTAGTATGCTTTTAAATTTTAGTAGATTTTACAAGGGAAGTTTAAAAAATAATGAAGAAAATGCTGATTAACCAAATAATAAATAATTATAAACTAGTCCTAATTATTATCAACAAATCTCTATCGGGTTTCCAGCCAGCACGGATCAATACCAGTCCCTTTCGACGGGGGACTGTCTGGTCCATCAGCCATACGTAGCACACCAAACACAAATCAATTACGGCCAAATGGATTCACAAAACAAATTGCTCACTCCGAATTTAACTACTAACGCAAACGGAATTCAACGGCGTCAGGCTCGATTCCAAGAGTTCAAAAAACCCTACGAATATAATTGGAAGGCCGACGAGGCCTTCAAAGGAATGCGAAATATACACATATACGTTTAAAATTAAAAGTCCATTAATTAATAAAAAAACAACCAACCGGGTACATGTATTTGTGTGGTGTTTAATGCCAACAGACTGTGTCGAATCAGTTCGATGACCTAGCGAACAATGGGGGACGGTTAAAAGTCAGTGATTCTATAAAATAATTAACGGGTTATTTATTTTTATAAATGGTTACTCGGCGATTTTTATATCATGATTTAAAAGAGTTGTTATAAGTTATATATTATAAGAAACTAAACTAATGGTATATATTAGAAAACACTAAGCACTTCCAGATAACCATATCAGTGTTCTATCTTCTCGGGTTTTAAAATTTCAACTTCAAAATCATTTGTCGTCCATTTTTGTAGTCAGAAACTACACAAGATATCACTCCCTCACACTGTATAATATTTTCATTAATAACAAAACCATGCGCTAAAATATTGGGCCTCAGATTGGACTACTATCTCTCCTGGAGAAATCACTTATCAAAGTAATCATAGGTATCACAATAAACTCTTCAGACTGCTCTCAAATTCCACCATCCTTGCGGCTGAATGGGACGCAAAAAGGAGACCTTAAATCTTATAATTTTGGTTACAGGCCGTGATAAAACTGGACTTATATGCTCTGACCCTCGAAGCTCACTGCAAACTACCAATAATGTATTTTCCTCACATCTCCTACTGATGTAAATGCTTGATATAGTACATTTGTAGTTCTTAAAATATATAGCCTGAGTATGCTTCTAACATCTTAAAAACTAACCTTCTTAAAAATAGGCTATAAATAATAATCAACAACACAACTTAGGTATCGTCAAAAGTCTAGTCTTGATCAGAAGAACTAAGATCAACTCCTAATATTTCTACAAATAACGAGCTTTTTTCCAAAATACGAAACTCAAACGAAAATCAATTATTGTGTTTCTACAAGATTTTGTAAAAGTCCTACAAATCAGATTCCAAAAAGACGATAGAACTGCTTAATGTTGATGTTTCGAGAATTCTTCTCGATAACATATAGTTTGCATTGCAGAGCCATATCGTCAGAAACTTAATGAATAAAGAATCAAATTACTGACTAACATCATCGTAATTTAGTTAAAACAAGTACAAGAGTTCAGCAAATACTTAGAATCAGTAATATAGAAGAAGAAAATGATCGCTACTCCAAGATGGTGGACGTGGAAGGCAGAAAATGATTCATTCTGACATCTGTAAGCTTAAATATTAAAGCAAATTATTTGTGATTCTTATTATAAACTAAATTATTCGATTAAGAAACGACAATCAGTACGCCGTCTAAACAGATTTACATCTATCCATCAGTTTCCCAAATATCGTCACCGATACCGATACGTTCCTTATATCCGCAAACAGGAACTTGTTTTAGTATTCGTCATGGAGAGCGATGGAATGTTCCGACCGCTATCTAGATGAAAATACCGAAACCGAAATAGAGATTCCGAACTGCGCCGATATCAGTGGATGGTTTTTCCGGTTTTTCGACGCTTATCGGCGCCAATTCGTATTCTGGTTCCGTTCGATGGACGGGGCCTCGGTCCAGGCCCTTTTCGATAGTCGCCCGTTAATCCATCGTTGTCGTCGTCGCCCAGCAGATCCGGCTGTGGCGCAACGCGACTACCAATCGTTCACGTTGCCCTTCGGCCAAGATTTCACGATATCCTCACGGTCTCGATGGAATGGATTAGACATCCTGATAAATCTTTTAAATAAAAAGGTATCTTTACTTATCTTATAGAACATATTCTATATATATATATATATATATATATATATATATATGTGTGTGTGTGTGTGTGTGTGTGTGTGTGTTTGTGTACAATACATTCACTACATGGAAAACTCCATGGAGACGAACTGAAAAAATACAGGTCATCATACAATGAAAGATCTACTGCTACCTGTTGTATAGCCTTATTGTTTCTACGAAGAACTCAAATAATATCTGGAAAAATAATGCACAATATGCTATACGCAATAATCTCAAATATTTTGGAATTCATAATATATGAAACTATGATTGGCCATTTCTCTTTTAAAAATATTCCGATATGTTCTTATCTAGAAACCTATATTTTTGACTTATTATGGCTTACTTATTTAATATGTTTATTTAAACACACCATTACTTTGCAATAGAAATTGAATAACTCATCGAATAAGTAGTACAAGATTAAAAGAGTGCAAGAATTATGTTGCCCCATTTTCATATAGACAAAGAAAAATTCGCAATAATACCAGATATTTTAGAATGCATAATACATAATATTATGATTGTCCAATTCTCTTTTAGAAATATTTTGGAATATTTCAATCTATTGTCTGAATATTCAATCTATATTCTATCAATCAATATATTCAATCAATAATTAATCAATCAATCAATCAATAATTCAAATCAATACATTCAATCAATATTCTATCTGAATATTCAATCTATTTCAATTATTGTCTTTTATATATTTATTTAGCATATTCAACAAGACACGCCATTATTTTGTAATAAAAGTATAAGCCGTACAGATTTAAAGTAAATAAGAGAAGAAGGGTCCTGTTAGCCGACACAATTCCGATTCCAAAAAATACTAAAATACATTGAAACTTTTTCATGTGAATTGCTGAAGATTAGTTAATTATAGTAAACTCATTATTCCGACATAGAAATCAAATGCTGGCACAAATATAAGAAAATAGTTTGAAATATTTTGAAATTCACAACACCTAAAACTTTAATTGGCCGCTTCTTTTTCGATATATTTCAGAGTGATCTAACCTAGAATGGTATATTATTTCTTTTATATACTTATTTAACATGTTTACTAAAATATGTCATTACTTTGTAACCCAAATAAATAAAATCGCCTCAAAATAAAAACGCAATCCTCATATAAACAAAAAACTATGCAGAATAATATCATTTGAAATTCATAATATATAAGATTATGATTGGCCATTTCTCTTTCGATATATTTCTATGTAATGTTCCAATTTTGAAACATACATTCTTGGCTTTTATTTATTTATTTGGCATATTCATTGAAACACACTTTGTAATAAATTTAAAATAACGCATAAGCCGAAAAAAAAGACATTTTTTAACTGAGATTTCGTAACTAAAGTTATTAAATTAAAGCTTTTACATCTAGGAGATCGATGTTAGTGTTCCTTTTGTAATAAATTTAGTCGAATGACCGTTTGATGCGAGTAAAAAGCCGAAATGGCAGAAGAACTATGACGCGATTTCTAATTAACTGTTTGTTCCAGGGCAATTCTCCGGGAGCAGCTCAAGCGTGGGCGGTTTCAGCACATTAAACAGCAGGAGATCTCGGCCCAGCCGTACTAATCGGCCGAATAGACAAAGCACTCTGAACAAATCTTTCGACAGCGACTGCAGTAAGTATATCTCACTTTAAATAGATTTTGTGGAATGGCCCTGATTCAGTGGTGGTGAAAACTGCCGACAGGAAACACTAATTGAATAATTAATTGTGTGTTAGTATAAAATAATACAAGGTGTTTCGAAATAATTGTTGTGCAGGGTCATCAATATTTCGTTTCACGCTTCGGACATCAAAATACTGTGTGTTTAATCACTTCAGGTTACTAGCGAACACAATGAAAAACAATTTTAAAAGCTATTAAATGGATTATGAACGTTGTTTCATCAGTTTGGTTGGGACTTGGGTTTTTCATCATTATGCTGAAGGTGTGAAGAGAGAAAGGAAGGATTAACTAATTATTAAAATACGAATTGTGTTAAAACAATGTTTATAAGCTTCATTTCCAAAAAAAAGTAAGAACCAATACAATATATACAATTTTATAATTTTTTGGTTATTTTCCAATTTTTTACTGTCACTTTTGTTCAAATAATGACAGGTTAATGAAAATTATAAGAATTATAAATAATTTTACGAAGAACCTAGTGGTGATAAATTATACTTTCTACCTTCTCTTTTCGTTAATTTCAGTCCAAAATACATATATTTTGAGACTTTTACCTTTACCAGAGAAGTAAAAACTTTTATTATATATTGATAAAAATTAGAGATTTTTTGCCATTTTCAATTTCATTTACTGTAATTTGTGTACAGATAATCGCAACTTAGTGATAATTGCAGGGCTTGTAAAGAATTCTGTCTTGAATACTAATATAATGATTTTATAGAACCGTTAATTTTAAAATTATCCATTGAGTATGTTGAAAAATTTGCAGGATCTCTGTTTATGCCGCATATCTTACTAATAATGAACTCAAAGAAAGAAATTTAATATGGATATTAGTCCCTTTCGCCGCAAGATATTTTATCTTTGGTCATACAATATATAATACATTGTAGGAACATTGTAGAACTCATCATCTATATATATAGTCGTAAGACGTGACCTAAACTGATAAACTATTAACTAATAATAAAATAAAATACCTACAAACTTCAAAATAGTACTCCAAACCGAATAACTATCTGCATCATCTATATTACATACAATTACTTCTTTAAAAAAATTGTAATTAAAAATGTATATGTATTATCCCCTTGAGGTTAAACATTGTTCTCATTTGAAATATTTATTTGAAATTGCAGGTATCTGATACATTCATTTGATTCTTTAACAATTTTAAACTTATATAACTATTATAATAATGAGATATAATATATATGATATATCTGACATATGATATATATGATATATATCATATATATGATATATATGATATATATGATATATATGATATATATGATATATATGATATATATGATATATATGATATATATGATATATATGATATATATGATATATATGATATATATGATATATATGATATATATGATATATATGATATATATGATATATATGATATATATGATATATATGATATATATGATATATATGATATATATGATATATATGACATATATGACATATATCGTGTAAGTATTAACGATTATTAAAACTTGGATTTATTTCCTTCATATACAAGAATAATTAAATGTGAAATTTACATTGACATACCTTATATATGACTCATACGCAAATTGGCGAATGGAGATAAACATGATATTCAGAATGTTAAATATCAAAGAGTTTGCCCGAATATATTTATCCGATTTTTTAAACGTGGATATCATATATCAAATATGGATAACAGCCCAAAAAGTAATGTTATTTTTTCATTATCCGCGCCTTTCGATGTCAAACAAAGAAAACAGGTGTTTGTCATTTTCTTGTTCGTCCCCTCGCCAACCCCGCGGGTTTCGAGTCATCCTACCGGTACCCCCATCGAACACGAAGACATCGAAAACAAGAACGAAAAAAAAACGGATTCTTCGTCGTATTTTCGTACTTCGCGCTGCCGTATTCCGGACACATGACATGACCGTTTACGTAGACCGGAAAAATCTCCATGACGCTTCGGGGATGTCACGGGGCGACCACGTCGCCGGGATAAATCACGAATTCCTTACAATATGAGCACGTAGCTATTGTAATGGTTCAATTTGTTTGTCGTGCCAGAACCGGAACCGTTACAAAGTTATAAATAAGGCGACGTTGGCCCATGAGTGCGAATATGATAAGTTTCAAATTGTCAAAGAACCAAATGCATGTATTAGATGTATGAAATTTCGTATATATTTTAAAGTATGAGCACAATTATTAATATCAATGCGATAACAAGTATAAATTTAATTATTTAAAACAGTGATTGTATCTATTAATATAGCTGATAACTGCCTAATCTGATGCATCTTAATTAATCTATTAGTCTTGGTTTGGAGACTTGTTATATGAATCTAAAGCAGGCGAATATAATATCTTATTATTAACTAGCAACTCACCAGTTCAGTGGACGTCTCTGTGAATCACAGTATTACTGAAATTGGTACAGGATGGTCCAGCATCCACTCTGTTGGTCCTTTCTCCCCAAGTATCAAAAATATTGTACGATGTAAAGAATATCCCAAACATTTATAATTATAAAACATATATATAATGGGTATTTTATTGGGTATATGTATTTTTAAATGAAAAGAACGAATATCTATTTAAATTTCTGTCAAAATTATAATTTAAGATACCTGTCATAAACAGGAAGCCTTTAATTGCTTAAGAAATAATTTTTCATTGAATAACATAAAAACTAAAAGCTGTACAAAAATTGTTATTCTACCATTCGATTCAACATAAAATTCTTGATAACTACAGTATTTTTCGTTAATTTTTTATTATTTGAATATAAATAACAGTAAAGAACTTCTAAATGGCAAAAAATCGCAAATTTTCATGACTATATATATGGAAAAAGGCAAAAATATTTTAGCTCCCCAATAAAGGTACAAGTCTCAAAATGTATGCATTTTGAACTGAGAAAAAAAATTCTTAAATTACTATAAAATGTATTATATTTAATATATCTAACATCAGCAGAAACTAAGTAATTTTTTGAAGACGCAGTTTTAATTGTATAACATGAAAACCAATAGCTGTACAAAAACATTTATACCACCGTTCGATTCTATATAAAATTCTTTATAACTCCTGTAATTTTCATTAATCTGTCATTTTTTGAATAGAAATGATAGTACAAGAACTTCAAAATGGCAAAAAATCGCAAATTTTAATAACTATATTGGCATTTTTCCATATATATATATATATATATATATATATATATATATATATATGGAAAAATGCCAACATTTTCTAACTCTCTGATAGAGACAAAAGTCTCAAATTATATATATTTCAGAATGACAAAAACGAAAATTCATATTAAATTTCTGTAAAATTTATAATTTTTAAAATACCTGACATAACCAAAAAACTCGATATATTTTAAATGTACGCTGTTCATTATATAATATAAAATCTAAAAACTATATAAAAAAATTATACCACCATTTAATTCTGCAAGAACTCGTTATAATCTCTGCAATTTTCAATAACATCCAATTATTTGAAAAAAGCGTGACCCTATATAAATAATTTTATTTCATTTTAATTATGTATTTATTATATAAATACATAATATTTACTAGTTACCTATTTTGATGTTATCCATCCGCATTCTACTAAATAACATAATAAACTGAATCTACTCTTCTATGAAATACCTCCAGATGTCGCCAGTAAATATCGGGAAATCAGTCTATTCAACTGCAGCAGTGTTTCAACTCTAAAGAGCAGGCTTTATTTTAACGTAGAAATACGGTTTTATCCCTATCTGAATCGATAGATAACTCCGAAACACATATAGAGAAAACTGAGAGGTATGTGAAATGATATTTTGATTATATTGTTTGCATTTCTTGTTATTAACTCCATACCCATTTTGCGCTTATATGTTGTTAAAGGTACCTCTAAAGTACATTTAACAAGCAAGCGTCTTAACAGTACAACGGCCAAATATAAGGGCTAATGTGAGAAATTCGAGTAGATTATAATTATCGATTTCAGTCGATAGTTCCAACAATAATTATGATTTTTAAAAAAGAAGAAGAAATGACAATCATACTACTGTATATTATGAATTTATTTCGTCTGGTCAAACTCTCCACAAGGTATAATAAAATATTTTTATAATAAATTGGAAGTTTTGTTATAAACTTGTACGTTTCTTAACAATCGGTAAGGTTAAGGGAGAAAAATAAGACTGTTATTTTTATTTCATTCAATTAGCTACAATCAATTTACCTACCAATATAGAAACAGTTAATCAAAAAAAGCATAAAGGCTAACCTTGAATTATTAATCCCCCCATAACTTTAAAATAGACAGACTATATATTCTCAATCGTATATATGAAAGAATGATTTCGCATTGCAATGAATTCTGTATGCAAGTTCCGGGATACAGTGCCTTAATATGATTTAAGTTTTGAGAATGGAAACCTTAATATAGCGATCCCAATGGAATAATGTTTGCAAGGAAATATATCCAATTGTGTTTCCAACTTCGCCCTAGCAGGGAAACTAATATATATATATATATATATATATATATATATATATATATATATATATATATATTTATATGGAAAAGTGCCAACATTTTCTAACTCTCTGATAGAGATAAAAGTCTCAAATTATATATATTTCGGAATGACGAAAACGAAAATTAATATTAAATTTCTGTAAAATTTATAACTCTTAAAATACCTGACATAACCAAAAAACTCGATATATTTTGAAAGTACGCTCTTCATTATTCAATATAAAATCTAAGAACTATATAAAAAAAATTGTACCACCATTTGATTCTGCAAGAACTCGTTATAATCTCTGCAATTTTCATTAACATCCAATTATTTGAAAAAAGCGTGACCCTATATAAATAATTTTATTTCTTTTTAATTATGTATTTGTTATATAAATATATAATATTTACTAGTTACTGTTACCTATTTTGATGTTATCCATCCGCATTCTACAAAATGACATAATAAACTGAATCTACTCTTCTATGAAATACCTCCAGATGTCGCCAGTAAATATCGGGAAATCAGTCTATTCAACTGCAGCAGTGTTTCAGCTCTAAAGAGCAGGCTTTATTTTAACGTAGAAATTTGGTTTTATCCCTATCTGAATCGATAGATAACTCCGAAATACATATAGAGAAAACTGAGAGGTATGTGAAATGATATTTTGATAATATTGTTTGCATTTCTTGTTATTAACTCCATACCCATTTTGCGCTTATATGTTGTTAAAGGTACCTTTAAAGTACATTTAACAAGCAAGTGCCTTAACAGTACAACTGTCAAATATAAGGGATAATGTGAGAAATACGAGTAGATAATAACTTTAAAACAGACGGACTATATATTTTCTATCGTATATATGAAGGAATGATTTCGCATTGCAATGAATTCTGTATGCAAGTTCCGGGATATAGTGCCTTAATATGATTTAAGTTTTGAGAATGGAAACCTTAATATAGCGATCCCAATGGAATAATGTTTGCAAGGAAATATATCCAATTGTATTTCCAACTTCGCCCTAGCGGGGAAACTAAGAAATATGCAGGAAATAAACTGTTTTGTATTCATTGTCGTGCCCTGTTCCGATCTGGGAGCTTTTTAAAATATTTTCAGAACATTTCGCCCTTTGTTTGTCTATTCTCTCTCTCGAAAACCAAATAGGAATGTATAAAACATATATCGAACGGTAACTATAGTATATTATAAAATAATGAGGCTGCTGTGGGGAACTTTTGAAATTACGAAAATGTAACGTTTGCTCCGAAAACACCAAAAATAAGTATTTTCGTTGGAAAATAGAAATAAACATCAAATCGAATTGAAGTTACTGTATATTATGACTAGCGCTGGGAACTATCGACTGAAAACAGTCGAAACAGTCGATAGTCAAAAAACTAGCGACTGAAAATAGTAATTACTATTTTGCATGGTTCGACCGTTTTTTTTTTTTCAATTCGTGATGTCAGACGAAGATGTACAAACCATTTCCTGTATAAATTATGACAGAGGAAATGATGGAGATAATTGCTTGAAGCAGTTAATTTTGTACGTGTTTATATTTTCCAACAGTAGTATAAACGAAACGGAGATGTACATATTCCTTCACGTACTAACTTTAAAAAGGAAAACGAAAAAAGTAATTGCTGAATACTATTAACATGCAATTAATAATTTCATTTTAAACGAAGTATAATTACTTTTATATTCGTATATTCTCTGGATCTGTAAAAAGGAATGAATTTTCTTTATGGAATGGAATAATACCCCAAAAATGTATTATCGTATTTTAATATGTTGCTATTTTGAAATAATATACTATAAAAAATATAGGCAACACAATAGAACTTGAACAAAACCTAAAAATTAATGATGTACAATAACCATAAATACTAAATAAAAAATAAACATATACCTAATCGTAGAAAAAACTAATTATTGCCATAAAAACTTTTACTAAATTTAAACTTTTTATCCTATTACTTCACTAAACAGTCGATTTCACTCAATAGTTCCCAAAAATAATTATGATTTTTAAAAAAGAAGAAGAAATGGCAATCATACTACTGTATATTATGAATTTATTTCGTCTGGTCAAACTCTCCACAAGGTATAATAAGCAGCTTGTATCCGTTAATATAAAATATTTTTATAATAAATTGGAAGTTTTGTTATAAACTTGTACGTTTCATAACAATCGGTAAGGTTAAGGGAGAAAAATAAGACTGTTTTTTTTATTTCATTCAATTAGCTAGAATCAATTTACCTACCAATATAGAAACAGTTAATCAAAAAGAGCATAAAGGCTAACCTTGAATTATTAATCCCCTCATAACTTTAAAATAGACAGACTATATATTCTCAATCGTATATATGAAAGAATGATTTCGCATTGCAATGAATTCTGTATGCAAGTTCCGGGATACAGTGCCTTAATATGATTTAAGTTTTGAGAATGGAAACCTTAATATAGCGATCTCAATGGAATAATGTTTGCAAGGAAATATATCCAATTGTATTTCCAACTTCGCCCTAGCGGGGAAACTAAGAAATATGCAGGAAATAAACTGTTTTGTATTCATTGTCGTGCCCTGTTTCGATCTGGAAGCTTTTTAAAATATTTTCAGAACATTTCGGCCTTTGTTTGTCTATTCTCTCTCTCGAAAACCAAATAGGAATGTATAAAACATATATCGAACGGTAACTATAGTATATTATAAAATAATGAGGCTGCTGTGGGGAACTTTGGAAATGACGAAAATGTAACGTTTGCTCGGAAAAGGCCAAAAATAAGTATTTTCGTTGGAAAATAGAAATAAACATCAAATCGAATTGAAGTTACTGTATATTATGATTAGCTTTGGGAACTATCGACTGAAAACAGTCGAAACAGTCGATAGACAAAAAACTAGCGACTGAAAATAGTAATTACTATTTTACACGGTTCGACCGTTTTTTTTTTTTTCAATTCGTGATGTCAGACGAAGATGTACAAACCATTTCCTGTATAAATTATGACAGAGGAAATGATGGAGATAATTGCTTGAAGCAGTTAATTTTATACGTGTTTATATTTTCCAACAGTAGTATAAACGAAACGGAGATGTACATATTCCTTCACATACTAACTTTAGAAAAGAAAACGAAAGTAATTGCTGAATACTATTAACATGCAATTAATAATTTCATTTTAAACGAAGTAGAATTACTTTTATATTCGTATATTCTGTGGATCTGTAAAAAGGAATGAATTTTCTTTATGGAATGGAAGTATTATCGTATTTTAATATGTTGCTATTTTGAAATAATATACTATAAAAAATATAGACAACACAATAGAACTTGAACAAAACCTAAAAATTAAAGATGTACAATAACCATAAATACTAAATAAAAATTAAACATATACCTAATCGTAGAAAAAACTAATTATTGCCATAAAAACTTTTACTAAATTTAAACTTTTTATCCTATTACATCACTAAACAGTCGATTTCACTCGATAGTTCCCAAAAATAATTATGATTTTTATAAAAGAAGAAGAAATGACAATCATACTATTGTGCATTATGAATTTATTTCGTCTGGTCAATCTCTCATATAGGTATAATAAGCAGCTTATATCCGTTAATATAAAATATTTTTATAATAAATTGGAGGTTTTGTTGTAAACTTGTACGTTTCATAACAATCGGTAAGTTTCCGGGAGAATCATAAGACTGTTATTTTTATTTCATTCAATTAGCTAGAATCAATTTACCTACCAATATAGAAACAGGTAATCAAAAAGAGAATAAAGGCTGACCTTGGATTTGACCTTGGATAATCCCCCTATAATGACTCGAAGCATTTATTAACACAATTTGAATATAGCTGAAGCTGTAAGGTCACAAAAAGTAGATTGAAGATGCTCAAATCCGCTGGCCATAAACTATTAGAATTAGACAATATTCATGCTTTGAGAGCACTTCAAATGAATGGATTGTTAACACACTTACGACAGTTAAGGGTGTAAGTGTGAGTTACTGTATTTTATCATAATAGCTCAGTTGCTTAATTTGAAGTAGCTTATTAAATTTTACAGGCGCCAACGCATTGTAAGGAAAAAATTTTTGGTAATAAGTTATTTATAAGATCGCCAAAAGCAAACTGGCGAACAAGAGATTTTACTACAACTATACAAGTACTACAGATGGGACCAATTATATTTCACACCACCTATGCGGTAGACTTTTAGACACGTTTTTTATGTAGTGGTATTCCCTGAAGGCACAATCCACCTAATTAACAATTGTATATCAAAGTAACGTATGTTACTTTCATTAAAGAACATATTTACCTTTTATGCTTAATACTTTCTTCTCTTTTCTTTTCTTTTATTCTTGTTTCCTTCGATGCTGTGTTTCTTTGTCAAGTCATTTTGATATCACTGAATTTTTCCTTCGTTTGTTCCATTATCTATTTAAATATTGTTACACATTCACAAATTGCGACAGGCAATACATTAAACATCTTGATGGCCTGAGTTTATTTTTATTTTGTATAGACGAAAGTTTCACAACACGAGAAGAACATCCTTAGCATTAGAACCCGTGTTTTTCTTGGATAAATAGCTTCATCCTCACTCCAGTTTTGGAACAAAGAAAGACACAGTTTTCGTTATCTTAAACTCACTCCTCCTCACTCCCCTAAAACACCCCCCCCCCCCAACACTCCATTCTACGCCGCAAACTCGAAAATAAAAAGGCGATCTTATTACGCAATAAGGACATTACAATTAAGCAATAAATAAAACCGAACGAAAGAATAAGGAAAAAAAGAAGAAAGGCGACGATAAACAAAACACAATCTAATTAATTACACGTATTTCGTTCGCCCTTCCCCCTTACTGGCGGCGGCGCCCGTATCCCGAAGAGAAGTTAAGGGAATAATTCAAACTCTTCTCGTGGAAGATAAGCGTTCCCATTTAAAAACGCTCATTTCTTGACCTTCGGCTTAGGTCTAAGTGATTTAGAGGTTTTTCTGGAGGGGCGGGCGAGGCGTCGAGAGGCTGGGGAGCTGAGGATGGGTAGGGTGAGAGGCAGGGGGTGGTTGTCGAGTTTTTCTCGCCCTTTGTTACGCACGAGGGGTCTAAATATTTTACTGGGAGGTTGTTTTTCCTTTATTTTTGTGTTCCGCCGGTTCGAAATTAGGTGTTATATATAAGAGGGTCCTTAGAGCGTTTCATTTCGAATGGATAATGAGGATACGTTGTTATTTCTGGCTTCTTTTTTTTTGAGGAGTCGGTGACGATTTTTTGGGAACAGTAAAAATGGTACGAGTATTTGTGTTTAAGATATTATGTCTGTCTTTCAGAATAAAATCCAACATTGATACTTATCTAGAAAGACCCATTGGCCGTTCCTTAGTCTGTAACAAAATAAGCTAATAGCATTTTCACTGTTTTTACTATTTGGTGCACTTCAATGCATAATTACACAAGATCACACGGTTTAGTTCCCTTGAGTTTGTGTCTTAGTTCAGTGCTGTCCAAGCAGCACTTCGATATTTACATGGGAGTGAAGTCTTTCCTCATATCTTGTTGCGGAATTCTTAATCTCCTCTATAACAGTTGGAATCCGAAGGTCTCGATGTATGTAATTATTCTTGTAATATCTGGGTTCATCCACAATACACAATATTCCCATAACTGAATTTCATAGGTTCATATAGGTTTCAGTATCTGCTTGTAGACTAGAAACTTATTATACAGAGATGGTTAGATTTTCTACCAAATAACCTATACATTTTTTTTAAATTTTAGTTTCAATTTTCTTTTCCCTTTTATATATTGCCTTGTGAATTAGTGGTATTATTCATATTTGTTGGTGAATGAAGAGTTTAGTTGTAAGTGAATTAAATTTTATTCTCTGTCTAGGTCTACTTATTTATATTATAACTTTAGTGTCCATCATCAGCAAATGTAGCCATAGCCACATTTTCTCATTGTGGTAGTGGTGGTGGTTGTGTCTCGTTGTGGTATGTCACATATATATAGAGTAGATAAATAACATTTCCCTAATCACTGCCTTGCGATACACCTGCTCTGGTTTCATTCGTTGTGGAGTAAAATTATTCTTGTTTCACTCTAAAATAAGAATATATCCGAGCAAACTTTTTTTTCCTTAAAACCAAATTGATGTACTGGTATTAGATTTATTCTAGATACTTTCATTCACCACTTACTTTATTATAAAAGGAAATATTAAAATAAAACAAATTCCTCTAGGGATGATAATTTTAAAGATATGAGACATAGAAAGATAACCCATTTTCTGAAAATATACTTTTTGTTGTATTTAAATTATACTATTCATTATTCTGCTGACTGACATAAACAGATATCAACCCATTTCCTACAAGGGATTATCACCATATATATATATATATATATATATATATATATATATATATATATATATATATATATATATATATATATATATATATATATATATATATATATAAGGAAATGTAGAGCGATACAAGACACAATTCTTGATGATTTTATAAAAATAATGCATCCTTTCTACACAAAAGAACATCGGGCACCTTTTCCAAGGCATCCCCGATAAATTAAAACGTTTTAAATCTTAACGAGCATCCTGGAATCTCTGTTTCGGCTTTGCTCGTTGAATATTTTTCCATTAAAATTTAAATTGGCGGTCTCTTCGTTGAACTAGCGGATATCTGCGCCGTTTGTCTGGTAGCCCGTCCAATTTTGCTTCCTCTCGGCGAGGAATTATTTATGCAGGAACGTTTACCGTGTCAAACGGCTGGATTATGTATGACCGGGCCGATAATGAAAGATGGAGTAGGGACGAAGGTGGTATGGGAGATGTTGTTTTATTGTTAGCGATCATTTTAAGGGATAACTTTTAATATATATGGATTGTAGTTCGTTAATCTCGCTAAAACTTGAAAATCACTGGGCCGATTTAGTTAAATCTTATTTAGAGATATTTGTAGAAGTCCAGAGAAGGTTTATATGGTGAGAAAACAGTTTAAAGTGATAAAGAACTCCAATTTTTTACTAAAAAAATAAATAAATTTAAATATAAAGAAAGCTGCAACCTAATGCGGCCCTTCCCCTTTTTCATATTTCTTTCTTTCATACTGTTCCTTCATACTGAAGGCGGAAGTATGTGTCTAAGTTTTGCTGCTGTACTATTGCTACTGCTACTATTGCTATACCATGTCGAAAGAACGGCGTTGATTTGATTTGGTTTGCTATAAGTTATGTGGAACTGTGAATTTCTTGAAATCAAAAAACAACAAAGGTAGATATCGCCACTAAGTATCGCTAATCAAACTGCATAGAAGAACTTAATAGTTTAAAGTGCTTCTTTTAATTAGTATCACTTATATAGGCATGAATTTCATGTTGTTACTCATTGCTGCTCATTTTCGTTTCTTTTGCCTAAAAACATATATATTTCTGGCGTTTTGTCATTATCTGATAGGTTTTAGAATTTTAGCACATTTTCCGAAAATTTGCGATTTTTTGCCAATTTCATATTTTTTATTATCACTTCCATTAAAGTGACAGCAGATTAATCAAACTTACATGGATTATAAAGAATTTTATGCTGAATATAATAGTAGTATAATAACTTGTATTAAACTTTTAGTTTCTAAATTACACAATTAATCCAGAACATCAGTTATCTCAGACTTTTGACAAAGTATGACAGGCTTGCAGGTTAAACTAAAGAAACTTCTCCCTCATCCAGACTATCAGCTACTAAAATCGTATCTCACTGATAGACATTTTATTGTAAATCAAGGCGTTGACCATACCAAATCAAATCCCATATACTCAGGAGTTCCGCAAGGTAGTGTACTGGGTCCAGTACTGTATCTCCTGTATGCGGCCGATCTGCCCACCATAAAAATTAACTACTGTGGCAACATACGCAGACGATACAGAAATATTGGCATCCCATGAAGATCCAGTCACAGCATCAATAAACCTACAAACCCACCTGGATCAAATACAACTATGATTGAAGACATGGCGCATTAAAGTCAATGAAACAGAATCCACCCATGTAACGTTTACCCTGCGTAGAAGAACATGTCCACCAGTGAATATCAATCATCGTCAACTCCCCCAAGCAGAGCATGTTAAATATCTTGGTATGCACTTAGATAGACTTGATTAAGTTATCATTAGATAACATTTGCTACTTGGCTACTTTGCATTTGGTATTGCTGTATGAGTCTATACCTATTTGGTTATATGAAATCCAACTAATATATCCATCATTCAACGGTTCCAAAATAAAGTGTTGCGTGTCATGTTGATGCTCCGTACTATATTTCAAATAAAGTGATACAACGCGATATTCCTCTAGAACCTATAACGAGTGTAATCCAACGTGTTTGTGTGAAGTACTTCGAAAGAGGGTCAGTGCAACCCAATGTACTCGCTAACCAACTAAATATGCGAAGAGATAGTGAAGTGCGTAGACTAAAACGTTTAACACCACCTGATCTGATTACTGGACATATGTAGACTTTAGAATAAGACTAATTTAGAATAAGAATAAGAATGTTTAGAGATAATTAATTAAGGTAATATTTTATACAGAAGATAATATAGACATAAGAAATACTTATTGCCAATAGGGCAGATTGTGGAATCACAAAGATTAAAAAAAAATATACAATGAAAAGTATATTTTCAGAAAATGGGTTGATATATTTATTTAGTCTCATATTTAGTTAGTTTTAGTCTCATATCTTGAAAACTATCATCCTTAGAGGAATTTAACATGGATTTTCGTTTCATTACATAGAAGAGCTAGCTTAGTATTTTAAAATACGTCTTCTAATTACTAGGATTTATATAGACATGAGTTTCATGATGTGACTGATTGCTGATGTTTTTTCCGTTTATACTTTATATATTTGCCTATAGACAATATAAAACATTTATCTTCAGACAAAATTTGCAATTTAAAGTTGTGGAACCAGTTCACCTAAATGTTAAGAACGGAAACAAAATTTTCTTCCTGAATACTGGAATCTGCCTGGACATTTCAGTATACCAATATGGCAGTGTCCAGATTGCAGTTCGGTTTCATGAACTTCGATAGAGGGAATATTTGCGAGGAAAGTTTGCGATCAAATGAAACTACCAATTAATAATTTTCCTCGGTTTAAATTGATACTGCATCTCTCTTTGTTCGAAATTTCATCTCATGTACTAACGGAGATAATTGCTATCGTGCTTGGTGGATTAAACGAAGCCTTAAAATCGAGGGTGTATGAACGTAATATTGATTGATATTCTGAAAGCATCGTATTGTTGATATAGATATAATATATATTAATTCTTTTCTTGAAGCTCTATACGAAATAGCTAAATATATGCAGAAGAACTATCGTTATTTATGATGCCATAAAATATAAATGTTATACCATAAATAATATTGATATCATTCTAACTTCTAACTAATTCTTTGTCACCTAATTTGATTAGGTTTGTTACAACCACAAATTGATTATAATTATGAGGAATGTAAAAAAATATATGTTAAATCAAATGGTGGTATAGTAATTTGTGTACGACTTTTACTTTTTAACTTATGGAATGTATATGAAAGTCATGAACATATATCTTAAAAACTATAAATTCCAAAGCATTTTAACCTCGATTTTTGTTTCTTTCGCCCTAAAATACATATATTTTGAGAATATTGTCGTTATCCGAGAGATAAAAATATTGTGACAATTTTTCCATATATACAGTCAGAAAAATTGGCGATTTTTTGTCATTTTCAGTTTTTTTACTGTCATTTCCGTTCAAGTTACAGCAGACTAATGAAACTTACATGGATTATAAATAATTTTACGCTGAATACAACAGTGGTATAATAATTTGTATGCAACTTTTAGTTTTTAACTTATACAAAGAAAAGTATATTCTCAGAAAATGGATTAATATCTGTTTATGTATCATATCTTTAAAAGTATCGTCCGTAGAGGAATTTAACATAGACTTTCGTTTCTTTCACCTCAAAACACATATAATTCGGGAATTTTGTCATTATCTGATAGGTTAGAAATTTTAATACTTTTCCATTTTTTCACGCCTTTTTCCTATCATAATAACTAAAATAATAACAGGTTAATAAAAATGACTGTAAACTGTAAAGAATTTCGTGAAATCGAGTGGTATAATAACAATTTATAGACAGCTTTTGGATTTTATGTTATAAAATGACAAGTATATTTTCAAAAAAAATGGATCTCTGTTTATGTCACGTATCTTAAAGAATTTAAATTTTATAGAACTAAAACGTAGTTTTTCGTTCTTTTCAATCCAAAATACATATATTTTGAGACTTTTATCTCACTTAATATTAACACTTTTTCCATCTGATATCAATATTTTCAATCAAAATATTTTTATGTTTTCCTTAAAGAACCGTATAAAATAAAAACGTAAAAACATTTGTGTGAAAGAGATAATATCTCTTGCCTATCTAGATGGATGTTGAAGAAAGTAATGCTTTCTAAGCTGTTTGAAGGAGATAACATTTTTTTTTCTATAAATAAAGGTTTTTTTCTATTTTTATGAGTCCCATTTATTATACATAACAATAACTACGACTTACTATTTATTTAAATATTTTAAAGTCTCATTTTAACCAACGAGGGTTTATCTGGACTTAATTTGATATTTAATTTATTTTAAACGGGGAACAACATTATTATACGATATTAAATAAAGGATTCAAATAGACCAATCCCCAACAATTAAATTTGCATTTTTAATCAGCTACCCCACACAATTATAAACAATAAATAAAGGGCGTTATAATATAAATCAACGCATAATTCTGTTTGTGTTCATATTGCTGATCGGCCACGTTATTTATATTCGGAAATCCAATTAGTTAACTTGATTTTGGAATATATTGAGTTCATCTGATAAGCTACGTATATAGTTGTAGATATGTATGTTGAGTTAATTAAATGCATATACATTTTTATTTGATTTTTTATCATTTAATAAAAATATACCTATGTATAACAAAATTAATTAATTTTTTTTATATATATATTTTAAAATCTCCTTTTACCAACTATGGGTTTATCTGGACTGGGCCTAAAGTTTAACGGGGGCTCCGAACCACGGTCCTCAGCCTTATAGTCTACCAGCTGGCGAGTGGCCAACTTAGAAATCATCCCAGAAGACATCCCATCTTATCCAGCCTGGTTACTGGCGTAACTGGGATCATTTTCCTTGGTGGATTTTGCACTCTTGCCTAGGACAATCACAAGTACACAGCATGGATTTTCGTTTTTTGCACACCAAAATACATATGTTTTGGTAGTTTTATATTTATCCGAAAGGTACAAAAATTTGATACTTTTTCCATGTATATAGTATATCGATTTTTTGATATTTTCAAAGATATTGTTCTCATTTATTTTCAAAGAATCGTAAGTTGATGAAAATTGCAGAGGTTATAAAGAATTTTATTCTGCATCGAATGGCAGTATAATAAATTTTACATAATTTTTAGTTTTTAGGTTATACAATGAAAATAGTATTTTCAAAAAATGAGTGGATTTCTGTTTACGTCACATATCTCAAAAAGTATATATTCTAAGGCAATTTAACATGAATTTTGGTTTTTTTCACACCAAAATACATATATTTTGATAGTTTTATATTTATCTGAAAGGTACAAGAATTTGGTACTTTTTCCATGTATATAGTCCTGAAAATTTTCGATTTTTTGACATTTTCAAAAATTTTGTTGTCATTTATTTTCAAAGAATCGTAAGTTGATGAAAATTGCAGAGGTTATAAAGAATTTTATTCTGCATCGAATGGTAGTATAATAAATTTTACATAATTTTTAGTTTTTAGGTTATACAATGAAAATAGTATTTTCAAAAAATGAGTGGATTTCTGTTTACGTCACATATCTCAAGAAGTATATATTTTAAAGCAATTTAACATGGATTTTCGTTTTTTGCACACCAAAATACATATATTTTGATAGTTTTATATTTATCCGAAAGGTACAAGAATTTGGTACTTTTTCCATGTATATAGTCGTGAAAATTTTCGATTTTTTGACATTTTCAAAAATTTTGTTCTCATTTATTTTCAAAGAATCGTAATTTGATGAAAATTGCAGAGGTTATATAGAATTTTAATCTGCATCGAATGGTAGTACAATAAATTTTACACAATTTTTAGTTTTTAGGTTATACAATGAAAATAGTATTTTCAAAAAATGAATGGATTTCTGTTTACGTCACATATTTCAAGAAGTATATATTTTAAGGCAATTTAACATGGATTTTCGTATTTTTTCACACCAAAATACATATATTTTGATAGTTTTATATTTATCCGAAAGGTACAAGAATTTGGTACTTTTTCCATGTATATAGTCGTTAAAATTTTCAATTTTTTGACATTTTCAAAAATTTCGTTCTCATTTATTTTCAAAGAATCGTAAGTTGATGAAAATTGCAGAGATTATATAGAATTTTATTCTGCATCGAATGGTAGTACTATAAATTTTACACAATTTTTAGTTTTTAGGTTATACAATGAAAATAGTATTTTCAAAAAATGAGTGGATTTCTGTTTACGTCACATATCTCAAGAAGTATATATTTTAAGGCAATTTAACATGAATTTTCATTTTTTGCACACCAAAATACATATATTTTGATAGTTTTATATTTATCCGAAAGGTACAAGAATTTGGTACTTTTTCCATGTATATAGTCGTGAAAATTTTCGATTTTTTGACATTTTCAAAAATTTTGTTCTCATTTATTTTCAAAGAATCGTAATTTGATGAAAATTTCAGAGGTTATATAGAATTTTATTCTGCATCGAATAGTGGTACAATAAATTTTACACAATTTTTAGTTTTTAGGTTATACAATGAAAATAATATTTTCAAAAAATGAGTGGATTTCTGTTTATGTCACATATCTCAAGAAGTATATATTTTAAGGCAATTTAACATGGATTTTCGTTTTTTGCACACCAAAATACATATATTTTGATAGTTTTATATTTATCCGAAAGGTACAAGAATTTGGTACTTTTTCCATGTATATAGTCGTGAAAATTTTCGATTTTTTGACATTTTCAAAAATTTTGTTCTCATTTATTTTCAAAGAATCGTAAGTTGATGAAAATTGCAGAGGTTATATAGAATTTTATTCTACATCGAATGGTAGTACAATAAATTTTACACAATTTTTACTTTTTAAATTATATAATGAAAATATATTAGTATTTTCAGAAATGTATGGATTTCTGCTTATCACATATCTTAAATAATATAAATACTAAAGCAATTTAATCTGAATTTTCGTTTCTTTCAACTCAAAATACATATATTTTGGGAGTTTCCAATGAGTAAAAAAATTGCCACATTTTTCATATCAGTTCAGTTCCAACCTTCGTAGGGTGAAGACGTATTTTCAATACGGTCCAAGCTATAAAAAGATACCGTTCTTTAAAAAAAACCCAGTATTTTATTACGGTTATTTAATTGAGTGTTAAAAACGCATAACAGATGCGGCTATCCGTCTCTCAGTGGACCTAAAGTGTAGTGAATACGTGTTTACGTGACCAGACAAAAGGTCTGCATCTCATTTTATTAGTGTTTAAAATTATTTCATCTTATTTTACAACAGTCCTTTTGAAATTCATTTATAGTATTTATAGTAAAAAACTAGTGCTAAAATAACGTAAGTGAAAAATGAAGTGCGTGAAATAAACAATGTATTTATTTTATTTTTTTTATCATCTGGAAGTAAATTAAATAAAATATTAAAATATTAAAAAATGGCAAACCATAGCGATTCAACCAAATCACCTGCACACTTTGATATAAGATTAGAACAAACAGCAATAACGCAAACTCCACCATCAGAATGGACTACAGTCATTAACAAAAAACGATTGAGAAGTCCAGAAGAAGAAATCGCGAGGAAACAAACAAGAATCAGTGACTATTGGTTGCAGAAACCGATAGAGACAAAAAACAGTTTTAGCAACCTGTCGGAAGAAATTGAAGAGAACATACAACCAAGCCCTGAAAAAGTTGTTCCCAAACCACCACCAATAACAGTCTATAAGGTAGGAATAATAAAAAACATCCATGACTTATTGAAAACCATTACTACGAACTACACAATTAAAACAGTGAGCTATGAAACAATTAAAATCCAATTGTTCGAAGCGGATCACTTTAAAGTTCTTATAAAAGAATTAGATGAAAGAAACACCCAATACCATACATTCAGGCCAAAATCCGAGAGAACATTTAAATTCGTATTAAAAGGATTACATCACGGGACGGACTTTAACACCATCAAGGTAGCACTAGCTGAAAAAGGCCACGAGGTCGTAAATATTCACAATATACGACATCACACGACAAAAAAACCTCTGCCTATGTTTTATATAGACATAAAACCTAATGGAAATAATAAGGCGGTGTATGAAATCACCAAATTGGAAAATAATATTATTAAATGCGAACCACCACATATAAAAAGAATTATACCACAATGCACAAGATGTCAAGCGCACGGGCACACAAAGACTTACTGTCGCAAATCATATAGATGCGTAAAATGTGCAGGAGAACATAAGACAGGAGATTGTACTCGTAAAGTTCGCGATGAAAAAGTGAAATGTGTCAACTGTAACGGAAATCATCCAGCGAACTACAAGGGTTGCGCAGTTCACAAGCAACTACAGCAGAAACTCTATCCTGCCTTAAGGGAAAAAAGGCATCAACAAAAACAATCCACTACTACCAATCTACCACTACCCACCAGAACAAGTCAACCAGACATAACTTATGCCCAAATAGTTGAAAATGGTTCAGCACAAAAACTAGAGACAATATCTCAACCTACTGAAACTAGCAACATCTCAAAATTAGAAAATATGATGGCTAAACTAATGGATCAAATGAGTACGATGCTTGGTCTACTCACAACCGTCGTAAGCAAACTTGCCTAATGCCTGAAACCAATAGCTACAAAATCGCCGTCTGGAATGCCAATGGGCTCCAACAACACGCCAGGGAACTAAAAATGTTCGTAAATGAACAAAATATTGACATTATGATGGTTTCCGAAACACACTTTACGGACAAGAATTATCTGAAAGTTCCTAAATATAAGATTTATCATACAAATCACCCTGATGATAAAGCACATGGAGGTACAGCCATAATAATTCGAGATGATATAAAGCATTTCGAAAAAGAAAAATTCCGCAAAGACTGGACCATTAACAATTTCTGCGATTTATTGCCCACCCAAACATAACAACAAGGCAGAACAATTTCAAGAATTCTTCAGTACGCTAGGTAATAGAGTTATAGCAGGAGGAGATTATAATGCAAAACATTTAATGTGGGGTTCAAGAATAATAACCTCAAAAGGTAGAGAACTGCTCAAAGCCATAAGGAAAGATAACTTACAATATATCTCTACTGGTGAACCAACATATTGGCCTTCAGACAGAAATAAAAAACCAGATACAATAGATTTCTGTATTACAAAAAATATTGATCCAAAAAAGTGTCAGGCAGAATCATGTTTCGACCTGTCTTCTGATCATTCACCAATAATAGTAACAATTTCTTCAAAAATTACCATCAAAGATAAACCCCCTTCTCTGTGCAATAATAGAACTAACTGGCCCTCATTTAGAGAAAACTTAGACCAAAATATCTCTCTAAACTTACCGTTACAAACTGAAATGGATATAGAAATAGCAGCAATAAATCTTACAAAAAATATACAGGAGGCAGCATATTCCGCGACTCCTAACAGTGAAACATTTCCAAGAAAAAATACACATATATCATGTACAATACAGAAAAAGATAGCAGAAAAAAGAAAGTTACGACGAAATTGGCAACAGCAAAGGACTGAAGAGAATAAAAGAAAATTTAATAGGGCCATAAAAGAGCTGAGAGATCTAATTCAAATTGAACAAAACCAAGGCATTCAAGAATACCTAGAAAACTTGACATCAACTGAGGCTACAGACTATTCGTTGTGGAAAGCAACAAAAAAGCTTAGGAGATCCCAGCAGCATAACCCACCTATTAAAACAAGCGAAAATAATTGGGCGAGAAGCAATAAAGAGAAGGCCGACATTTTCTCAAAACACTTAAAGAATGTTTTTAAACCTTTCCAGTCTCAGCTACATAAAGATGACGAAAATAAAATTACTAGCTTTCTAGATTCGCCATTTCAAATGGAGTTACCGCACGAGAAATTAACGGTCAAAAAAGTTAAACATACAATAATGAGAGAGATTAATATTAAAAAAGCTCCTGGTTATGACTTAATTACTGGCAAAATTTTAAAAGAACTATTAGAAAAGGCTATAAAACTATTAACATATATATTTAATGCTATGCTACGAATTAATTATTTCCCTAGTATCTGGAAAGTAGCTAAAATATTAATGATACCTAAACCAGGAAAAATTCCAGAAGATGTGACCTCCTACCGACCTATAAGTTTATTACCAATAATCTCGAAAGTTTTCGAGAAATTATACATAAAAAAACTAAACTGTATAATAGAAAAAAGAAAAATTATTCCAGAACATCAGTTTGGCTTTCGCAATAAGCATGGGACTATAGAACAAGTGCATAGACTTGTAAACCAAATAAACGCTGACCTAAATGCCAAAAGATATTGTTCGGCTGCTTTCCTAGACATATCTCAGGCTTTTGACAAAGTATGGCATACGGGCTTGCAGGTTAAACTAAAGAAACTTCTCCCTCATCCGGACTATCAGCTATTAAAATCGTATCTCACTGACAGACATTTTATTGTAAATCAAGGCGATGAACATACCGAATTAAATCCCATATATTCAGGAGTTCCGCAAGGTAGTGTACTGGGTCCAGTACTGTATCTTCTGTATACGGCTGATCTGCCCACCACAAAAATAACTACTGTGGCAACATATGCAGACGATACAGCAATCTTAGCATCCCATGAAGATCCAGTCACAGCATCAATAAACCTACAAACCCACCTGGAGCAAATACAATTATGGTTGAAGACAGGGCGCTTTAAAGCCAATGAATCAAAATCCACGCATATAACGTTTACCCTGCGTAGAAGAACATGTCCACCAGTGAATATCAATCATCGTCAACTCCCCCAAGCAGAGAATGTTAAATATCTTGGTATGCATTTAGATCGACGCCTAACCTGGAAAAAGCACATACTCTCTAAACGGAAACAACTAGGACTAAAATTATATCAAATGTATTGGCTCATTGGGCGCAAATCCAAGTTATCATTAGATAACAAGGTATTGCTGTATGAGTCTATACTCAAGCCCATTTGGACATATGGAATTCAACTATGGGGTACCGCTAGCAAATCTAATATATCCATCATTCAACGGTTCCAAAATAAGGTGTTGCGTGCCATTGTTGATGCTCCGTACTATATTTCAAATAAAGTGATACAACGCGATATTCCTCTAGAACCTATAGCGAGTGTAATCCAACGTGTTTGTGTGAAGTACTTCGAAAGAGTGTCAGTGCATCCCAATGTACTCGCTAATCAGCTAAATATGCGACGTGATAGTGAAGTGCGTAGACTAAAACGTTTAACACCACCTGATCTGATTACTGGACATATGTAGAGTTTAGAATAAGCATTAGAATAAGTCTAATTAATTAAGATAATATTTTATACAGAAGATTGCTTATTGAAGTGATTTTCTACATGCCATGTATATATAATATAAACAGAAGAAATACTTATTGCCAATAGGGCAGATTGTGGACTCACGAAGAGTAATAAAAAAAAAAAAAAAAAAAAAAATTTTTCATATGAATATTTGTAATTTCTTATCATTTTTTGATGAATAATCACTAGTTAGTAGTACAATAGTTTTTATACAAACGCTAGTTTCTATGTTATACTATTAAAGGTGTATTTTAAAAAAAATGAGCAAGCTGTTTATATCGTAAATGCTAAAAATTATATATATCCTAAAGCAAATTAATATGGGATTTCGATCTCTGTATCTCTTCTGTTCTTTTGAATCTTTACACTTCTTTCCCACTTATTGATATATTATATAGATAATTTATCAAAATTTAAGAAGATTTCTAATAAGTTTGGAAACAGAACTCTCCATGTTTTTACAGTATGTATTTTTACTATATGTTTGTAGCTATTGTGAGAAATGTCCTGCATCCGCTGCTATTTGTTATTTGTCTCCAACTGTTCGAAGGCTTTGCCCATCAATCTTTCATTGACCTCTGCTACCCTTATAACTCTCCAGCCACCTGTCAGAGAGACTGTCCATGAATAAATACACCAATCCGGACCGTAACTGTGTCCGTACGCGGCTTGATGTGCAGAACGAAACGCGACTCATCTATATTACAATCGATTTGTCCTGCTGTTGGTGCCGCGAACGATAAATTACCGACACTGCTTGCAGTGGCGAGTTTAAAGTGCGACCGTGAAATATTGGCAGTGAGGTATCAAAGGAAATTGAACTGGAAATGGATGCTGGTCAGAGTTTCGGATTTTTTCTCTCGCCACCCGAACGACAAAATCGACGATTCGATAAATCGGTTTTAATATCGCCGGTGAATGGTTACCTTCGATTTGTTCGAACTATGCAAAAATAATCAGATATCAAGATCAACAAAATCTATATATAACATCATATATTCAAGATATTCAACAATTCAAGACATATAGTCTGTTCGATAAAATATTGAACTCACGTCATTTGAATTGATGACGTCAAAACGTCACAATGTTGCCGTATCTACTCTGAATTTTATTTTGTTTTGGCTTTGCGTACAACAGAATTCTAATCTAAATAAAAATATCGTTATCAAATATTGATTTTAACATTATAGTTCATCTAAGGTATACATTGTCGAAGTACTTAATGTATATCCAATAAATATATTTTACATAAGTCTTGTTTCTTTCAGTATAGTGTAAAATCATTTTGGTATCACTGTATTTCTTCTTAGTTTGTTCTGTTATTACCTGTATACATCTTTCTTAATAAAACTAGATTTAATCACTTCATACTCCCTACTGAATTTACCATATCTGCAAGACAGTTAATATTCTTTCCCTTCTCACACATTTTAACAAAATTCTCATGTATATTCTGAACAATTGCATACATATCTATGCACATAAATCTTTAACACTCTAGAATACGATTTCCTGCAGTTATCGTATATTAATTCATCCTCTCTAGAAATTTGTCAGCATTGAATTATAATCCCATATTCATAAAGTTCCATTCAAGTGAATAACTAAGCTGTTAATTTCCAATCTATTTAATATTTGGTCACGAATGAGTGAGTTTATACAAACAGAAGGTGTTATTTACCATTCATGTTTCCATGAAGAACAATATATCTGCAATAAAGTCGTCCTTGATTTTATTATATGCTTTTAAAAATGTTGAATCCCAGAATACATTTTTCATTTTTTGAGATATTTCAGTGACCGTGTCAATACTAGTATTCAGCGCAGCTGCAACACGCTAAAAGATATTTTCAATAAAATTCGTAGCAAATTAAGATTGCTTAACTGTCTAAAAAAGTTTACTGTCAAGACAGGGCCTCCATTATATCGTTCCTGTTCGAAGAAACTGTTTAGAAACGCAATTCGTTCTGTCTGGCTTCGACATTTTCAATAAAAGTAATAATAAGTGACAGTGACTTCAAATTTATCAAAACAAGCAAAGCATTAAAACAACATTTGGCGATTTATAACCTGTAAATGTTGAATGCTATATTGTTTTAGTCACGTCAACCTGTTGAATTTTTTAATGACTAGATCTACAGCTTAACGTTGGAAAATCGAATCACGGTCCTCCTCATTAAACCTACCCACTGGCAAGCGACCAACTTTAGAAATCATCCCAGAAGACATCCGGTCTTATCCGGCCTGGTTACTGGCGTGACTGGGATCATTTTCCTTGTCGGATTTTATACTCTTGCCCAGAACAATCACAAATATTAGACACATATCATAAATTTACGACCATGCCCCAGCAGGATTCGAACCTGCGATTATCGTAACAGTAGGGGGACCGTCTGATACCGTCGATAGACCGATTTATAACCTATAGTTTTTATAATTAATATTTTGAAGAATTTTGCAGATGTTTCACAACCGGACGACTTTTGTAGGCTGGTTCAGTTATATATTCGAATGATGTTACTTTCGATTGATATAATATTTATTATAGCTTAGAAGCTTTTGAGAATAACATATATGCCAGATCATAATCTAGCATACTTTAGCTTAGTGACATCTATTAGAAAAAGCGGCAATGACATTCCGGTACTTGGTAATTTATGAAATATTTGTAAAAAAGTGTCCTACTTTGAAACTGTGGAATGACGTAACTATTAACGTAATTATTATACAGTTCCTTATAAGGGCATTCTGTTCATTATTAATAATTAACAAATATTCTTTTTACGGTAGTATTTTTTGTGTTTATATCATTTCCAAGTAACAAAATGTTCTCACTTTAGTGAAAAAACAAGCTTGACGTCTTACCATCATTATTTAAACACACACAGTCCTAGAAACTCTATATTCTAGACACAGGTTCATTAACTTTTTCCATACGGATCCTCGTTTATCATATAATATATTTAATTATTTTTTCTCATTACGCGATATTACCGAGTTTCTATCACCGTTAATTAAGTACTTTTTGTCGGAGTTTGGAAAGTAAAAGCATCTGTCCGAAGAGGAAAGAAAGTCCGTTTAGGAACGTTGACCCTCGTAACCTCATTAAGTTAATTAACCAATTTTGCAAATATATCTTCTCCCAGGCAGGACAAACTTTCTTTTTCCCTGTGTCTTTGTGATATATGTTAAAAAGTATTCAGTAAAATCCAATTTCCTTTGAGGGGATGGAACCTTCCTATGTATACATGGGGGTTTTCATTAACATGAAGTGGAATAAGACAAGGTCTGTGGGAATTATTGAGGATTTTTTTATTTTAAGAACGCTCGTTAATATCACTCAAATATCCGTTACAGCTTTTCATATTGCCGCTGATTCGAGTGATCCAGTTTCTGTGCAGAAAAATCCAGTGGTATCAGAGGAAGCGTATATGTCTTCAACATCCATGACATCACTTTAGGCCAAGATAAATTGAATGTAGTCATTCTGTTGCCCTCAACAATTTTTTATAGATGCTTTACCACCTCGTATGTGTTGACGTTATTTGATGTACAACCATTATTCTTATTAACCTTATATTTTTAATAATGACTCCCTGGTTCTTCAATTCAACTTAATTTTTATCGAAAATACTACTCTAAACCAACTGAATCTTGGAAAAGAACACAATTATTAAAAAATAAAGTAAAATCAAGTCCGCTTAATGATGAATCTAATTCGAATTTCTGTTTTAACAGGTAGCAGCTATTGTGGATGCTCTGGTTCGGTGGGACTGTCACATCCGGAAACGCTGACTGTCACTCTGACCGCTGATAGAGGTCTGGGCTATGGTTTAACGGTTTCTGTGGGTGACCACAGCGAGAATCGCTCCGCAGACATTCTTATCACTAGGATCGCTCCGGATTCACCAGCGTACAGGTAAACATCACGGCATATTACATTTTAACCATAAAATATATTTAGTGACACTATCATTTATATAAAAAGCGTTTATATACAACAGACAGATATAGAAACCACAGTACTTTTACTGTTCATATTAAAAAACTTATGAAGGTTTATTGTGTTGGAAAACATCTTCCCTATTGATTAAAACTGGTCCATTTTTCTATACTCTATATGAAACGTATTAGTCGAATGATGATCATAAGAAACAATTCCGTTCTATACTGACCAAATACCTATATCAAGCCTTCTACTAGTTTGTTTACTGCGAACTCATATAGATAGCCCAGATATAGCGCTTTCTTGGTATCCACTGTTATGTAAATAATTCAAAAGTATTTTATAGTGAATGATTAGTTAAATATTGCGATCTAACTCAATATTACATCGTTTTTTTCAACGATTGATGGCCAGGATGAGGTTCATCTTGAGTATCGATGCTCAGAGAACGGAAATTAGTAAACCAATCATGATACTAATGTTCACTTAAGCTTTTCAAGAACACCATATTACACTGTGGGACAATTTTTGTTCTATAACATGAAATGAGACGGTTTTTTGTCAAATTATACCTGCTGAACACAAACACCTAACAAGTACCGTCTTAAACTTATGACAAATTAAAGTACTACAAGCAAATATGGCTAGTATCAAAATTTGAAATCGTTCCATTCCAGCATTCCGTCTTCCTTGATAACGCTCTTCTATCTGTTTGGTGAACGCTTCACCAGGATGGTGAAGCGTTCACCTTGTTCTTCACTTACCATTCCTAGATTAGGAGGTAAAAATCGAACTGAAGTAGAGTTCTAGGTGCGTTGTTTATGCAATAGTATCCCCTGGAGGATCCCCCTTTTTAACTAGGATAAAATGAGAACTAAAATATCGTCTGATATTAAAACGAATTTAAAAACTGCTAGGTATATACATCATACACCTTGATGACGTGAGTTTATTGTTATTTTAAATAGACTATTACTTTTTCCTCGACCATTTTAATGATTAAAATCGACTAAAATATGTTCTCCATTACTCAAAAATATATTTAATCCCAAAAGAATCGCAAGGCAAGGCGGGAGAAAGCAAAAAAATCCTCCGCCAGCACATTCGCCCCATTTCCGAGGTAATGGCAATTTATAGCTTGTTTATTTAAATACATATTGCGCAAATATTTGCTGATATCGTTGTGGGTATGTTTCGATATGAGGCCGGGATCCCCACCGGTACATTAGCTATTTATTTACCCAACCTACGGTCTGGTAACGGGACGGACGGCCCCCTCAGGTGAAATTCCGACGGTTCCGCGCTACCCCTAAACGGTTATTGATGCGGTGAACTGACGTGCCGGGTTTTTAAGTGCACTTCCACCGCGAAGCGGGCGACTTCCGTTGTTTTTATTCCATTTACGACGCCGTAAATAGGCGAGAATCAGGCCACCCACGTAAGTACCGCGTACATGCTTTTAAAAAGGGAGCGAAAATGTGCATATGCAGTTTTCCGGTTAGGAAAATAGGTAAATTTTATTGGTTCGGTTGTATAATCATCAGAAAATGGTGAATAAACAACAGGTCAATTGAAAAGTCCCCGGCCTGACACATAGATGGCGCTACTAGAATTAAATCCATATGTTTCTTGGTTAGTCCTAACGCTCAAAAGATGCGTGTATAAATTTGATGGCTGTCCGATCATCAGTTTGTGAGTTATGGCATTTTGAGTGAAGCAACTTTTGTTATTGTGAAAAAAATGGATAAAAAGAATTTCGCGTGTTGATAAAATATTGCTTTTTGAAGAGAAAAATACAGTTGAAGCAAAGACTTGGCTTGATGCCGAGTTTCCGGACACTGTCCCAGTAGATATCAACCATCAAGGATTGGTATGCTAAGTTTAGACGTGGTGAAATGAGCACAGAAGACGGTAAACGCAGTGTAGGCCCAAAAGAGGTTGGTACCGATGAAAACATTTAAAAAATCCACAAAATGATTTTGAATGACCACAAATTGCAACTGAATCCAATAGCAGACACTCTAAAGATATCAACTTACATGTACATCATATCATCCACGAATATTTGAGTATGAGAAAGCTCTATGCAAAGAGGATGCCGCGCGAGCTCATTTTTGACCAAAAACAACGACGAGTTGATGATTCGGAACAGTGTTTGAAAATGATCAAGCGTAATATACCCGAGTTTTTGCGTCGATATATGACAATGGATGAAGCATGGCTCCATCATTTCACTCCGAAGTCCAATCGACAGTCATACAAGTGGACTGTATACGATGAACCCGCTCCAAAGCGTGGGAAAACGCAACAGTCGGCTGGCAAGCTTATGGCGTATGTATTTTGCGCATGGAATAATTGTCATTTACTACCTTAAAATAGGAAGGACCATCAACAGCGACTATTACATAGCGTTATAGGACCGTTTGAAGGACGAAATTGCCGAAAAACGGCCGCATTGGAAGAAAAAGAAAGTGCTACTTCACCAAGACAATGCACCGTGTCAAAAATCTATGATTTGGGCTTCTAATTGCTTCTTCATCCACCGTATTATCCAGATCTGGACCCCAGCGACTATTTCTTGTTCTCAGATCTCAAAGGAATACTCGCTGGGAAGAAATTTTCGTCGAATGAAGATGTGATCGACGAAACTGAGGCCTATTTTGAAGCAAAGGACAAGTTCTACTACAAAAATGTTATCGAAAAGTTGGAGGGTCACTCTTGATGGGAATTATGTTGAATAAAAAAAAATTGTCAAAAAAATGTGTTTTACTATGGTAGGTCAGGGACTTTTCAAATGACCTGTTATATAGTATTTTACTAGAGAGACTAACACATGGGCTGAAGACTCTCAGGTTATTCTGGAATAATAAAAAAATAATGATATTCTACTCATAAGTTTGTGAGTTATTGTGCTAAAAGTGACACTACTTTTGTTATCTTCAAAACAGTTGATCAAAAACAATTTCACGTTTTAATTTTACACTGCTTCTTCAGTTCAGTGTTCGATGCAAGTCTGCCATAAAATGTTTCGTCCAGTAATATGTCAAGTTCTAATTCTCATTTGTAAATACCTTCAATATCCAAGACTTAAATAAAATATCCCAACAAATGACGTTTTTTCAACTCAAAACTCGTCTTTTAATGCACGACAGTCTATAATTTTCCAGTATAAATCAACAATTTATTGCCATATCCCTGTTGCCCGACCTCACTCGAAACAACATAGTTGTGGAACGGAACGGAACCTTAATCCCCTGCCGGGACTCCGACCGGGACTAGGACCACCAGCGGAAGCCCAAAAACTGTACATTTGGTCAGATTATGGGACTTTATGATGGGGTCGGTGCTCCGATACGAATCCTCCGTTACATTGGCTCCTAGCAAGTCCTAGATATCAGGAAACAAACAGGGGATAGCTCCGGGATGTATTAGGATGAATTTAATGAACTCTCCCATAAATTATTTATTTAAATTACCAGTATTCCGGAATTTAGATAAAAAAAGTTCTGTGATAAAAAATCAGTTGATATTGTAAAATTCGATAAAAATTAAATAATTAGTAATATCATTACATTACATAGTATAAAACAAAGTCGCCTTTTCTGTCCCTATATCCCTATGTGCGCTTAAATCTTTAAAACTACGAAACGGATTTTGATGCGGTTTTTTTCAATAGATAGAGTGATTCAAGTGGAAGGTTTATATGTATAATACATGCATAATATACTAAGGCAACATTGCTAATTTTAGAGGTTTCTAACGTGATGTCGTAAATTAACCTATTTTTTTAGGCTTATTGCTAATTGCTAGCAAAAACGTTGGCTAACCCTACGAGTTAGATCAAATTAATGTACTACAGTATTGTACACCATAAAAAGGTCTACAAAAAAGTCCGCGATGGTATATGTTTTATCTTTTAGGGATAACCCACATTAACCATTTTTATTGTTTACTTTTTACGTGAGAAAATGGCTTATTTACGAAGCTATTTTAAGCAATACGGCATTAATCCTTATCGAATTAAGTACCTTAAATACAGTGTGCAATTAATATAGATCAATATGGTTCCTTACAGCATGTAAATTAAACAAATATTTTCGGAGATATTACAAATTTAAAATTTGCGTTTAAAAATGTGTAATGTAACAAAAATTGTATGAATTTAGATATTCCAAAGATAGCAGGAAATCTTCATAGTAAGTATAGGGGAAGAGGAATTGTTTTACTCCAAATTTAATGCGTGCAGGCCAAGGGCAGTAATGAATGAACCAAAAATACTGGATCGATTTTAATCATGTTTTCATTGAGTGACATAGGCATATATATTTTATGCCCGTGCAAAGTCGGAGCGGGCCGCTATGTTTTTATATACAACGTTCATATTTTTTCTGTAGTGTATTTAATTTAGTATCAGCATTGCACCCGTGCGAAGCCGGGGCGGGTCGCTAGTTAAATTATAAACAATAAAAATATTCACGCTATTAGAAACAATAAAAAATAAATATATTCAAATATCCCAGATATTATTCTGATATTGATCAGTTAAAATTGATTTCCCATTATTCAAAAATGTTCTATAGTCTCATATCTACTGTATATCGATATTGAGGCAAAAAAACATTGTTAAACCTATAAAAACATTCTTAAATTCATCTATTATTCGTCAGACTTACAAATATAGATCTTATAATTTAATATTCAGACATTTGTTACTGTAATTAATGTTATATGTCAACTTTATTTCTGATCTTATATTCAGAATATTGTCAAAAAAAGCTTTAGTAATATTTACATATATTTTTTAAGTTATTCCCCTTAGAATATCACGGGAGAAACATGATTAGCTTTATAAAGTGGCTTAGACCACGCCACTTCTTTCCGTAAAGTTTTTTTGATATATTTTCAAGTCTCCTTTTTACCAAGGAGGGTTTATCTGGACTGGACCTACTGTTTAACGTGTTCTTCGAACCACGGTCCTCAGTATTAACCCTACTAACTGGCCGGTGACTAACTTGAAGGCCGTCCCAAAAGATATCCGGTCTTACCCAGCCTGGTTACGGGCGTGGCTGAAATGGTTATTCCTTCTCGGATTTTTCGATGTTGCTTAAAGACATTTACAATTACTATCACAAACATCGAATATATCCATGCCTCCAGCAGGATTCGAACCCGTGGCTAGAACAACAGTAGAGAGAGAATTAGAGTTTTTGTTGCTGTAAACTCTTGCTTATATAAGAGACGAGGGCAATGTATTGATCCGAGGAAACATTGAACCGAAAACTTGGGCGAGCCCGGATGGAAATTCGACAATAAAAGAAAATACGACCACCTATTCCCTCCCCCCTGCCAATTGTGGGCGCAAATCACGGCAAAAACCAAAATAATTCGTCGAAACGTACACATAACCTCGGTGTTCGCGGCGGAAAGGATTTAGCAGCGGCAAGACTGGTAATTGCATCAAAATATTCTCGGATATTTTCCATGTGGAATATGCCGGGGGCGGCCAAGGAGGGATTTCATTTAATTCCGCACCGACGGTTGTTGATTCTGTTCCGACTTTCGCTGGAAATACGCTTTTAATTCAATAAACGATTTCGGCAGCGGCAAAGGCGGATATTTTTGGTCTCCTTCAAACAAAACCTACCGCTTCGGAACGTTCCCGTTGTTAACGTTGTTATTATTTATCTACCAGAGACCCTTTCGGAGCCACTGAACACCACCACTTGCGTGATTTAGTTATAACTACAATTATATTCGGTAAAAATTAACAGAAGCTTCGGATACGTTCAGGATTCATTTGAAGTTAATACCTTGATTATCATACATTGTTCTTAATTAACGTTAAATAATTTATATGCGGAGTAATATACTTAAGAACACACTTATTTAGGTACAAATTATTTATATTTAGGGTATGTTATATGGCTCGGTCAATGGAGGTAAGATGAAATGATACAGATGACGAAATGATGAATAATTGCGTACCGTTGCATAGCCGTGGCGGGTTCAAATTACGAAGAAAAATAATTGGAGAGGAAAAATAAATCCAGTGAGTTCAGAAACTCTGTTGGAAAATGTACAGCTTCAGGGGCATCGCAAACTGTATCAATAGATTTATATGATACCAAGTACCCTGGCAATCGATCCCCTGGTTATCGACCGGGATAAAAAATCATAAAATTATTAAAATGACTATTAAAAAGCAGGGGTTGGTGATAGAAAAGTGAACGTTTAGGGTTGTATGTATTTTTAATGCCACATAATAAAAAAATTAAAAAAAATTACTAAATTAACACCCTTTATCTCTTAAGGGTTTGAAACATAGATAGTAGCCGTTTCTCAGACCTACTGAATATGCATAAAAAATTTCGTAAGAATCGGTATCGGTACATTGTAACATGAGAATTTTATATATGTTATAAGATATATCAAATTTTAAACTATCTGTATCCAGAATCTATTTATAAATTTAAATTATAAAAAGATTAATATGATTCTAAATTGGTTAGCAAATTAGAGGTGCTTTATATATTACAGATCGGCCTAAAATGTAATATCATTATCTGAATACTTCTTGAAAGCGTCGGATTAGAATTACCAATATCTGTAGTGCAGCATTAAAATTGCAACCTGAACCAATATAGCAATTAAGCGCAAAATTTCATAAAGCCTTTGGGTTTCGTCTTGAACACTCCGGAATCATGTCAAGCACGGCTGCTAAG
The DNA here is from genome assembly GCF_030347505.1 of Rhynchophorus ferrugineus. Classification (NCBI taxonomy): domain Eukaryota; kingdom Metazoa; phylum Arthropoda; class Insecta; order Coleoptera; family Curculionidae; genus Rhynchophorus; species Rhynchophorus ferrugineus. The sequence goes on from NW_027472586.1 coordinate 1,760,677, forward strand.
CTTCAGGAATTTAATTATATCCCAATTAACGCGAAACATCTTGGAGAATAAATTGCCAATGTGGAAAACTAGCGTTTTTGGCATCGAGTACACAACACGATGTTACCTGTAGTGTATAACACTTGTTATTAACGCCCGTTATAAAATTTAATAATGTTCAACGAGCTAATAAGGCCAGGCTGACGCGAGAAAATGGTTGAACTGAATTTGAGAAAATATTTTTGTTATTACGTGTATTTCTAATCATTTTCCAATGACTTTCCTAATATATTAATAATTTTATTGATGGGTTTTAGAATACCTTTATAGATTCGAGAACATATTTAGGAATTTAAGACAAAATTATGATGTGCCCAAACAATACAAAAATAATAAAATTTTGCTACATATAGACAAAATTAAATTACGAACAAAACAAATGTAATTTGTTGCTCGTATCGCTTCATTTAATAAAAATTGATTACAATAAGATTTACAAGACATGCAGTTTTTTTTATATACAACTGATTGATATTAAAAAGGTTTTGGTATTTTGGAATATAACAGGTCAATTGAAAAGTCCCCCGCCTACCATAGTAAACACATTTTTTTGGCAAAATTATTTTTTTTTATTCAACATAATTCCCTTCCATTGTGATACACTGATTATAGCGACCCTCCAACTTTTCGATACCATTTTTGTAGTACGATTTGTCATTTGCTTCAAAATAAGCCTCAGTTTTGGTGATTACCTCTTCATTCGACGAAAATTTCTTCCCATCGAGCATTATTTTGAGATCTGAAAACAGAAAATGGTCAGATCTGGAGAATACGGTGAATGAGGAAGCAATTCGAAGCCCAATTCATGGATTTTTACCATCGTTTTCACTGACTTGTGAGACAGTGCATTGTCTTAGTGAAGCAGCACTTTGTTTTTCTTCAAATACAGCCGTTTTTCGGCGATTTCATCCTTCAAACGGTCCAATAACACTATGTGATAGTCGCTGTTGATGGTCCTTCTTTTCTCAAGATAGTCAATAAAAATTAGTCCATGCGCATCCCAAAATACAGACGCTCTAACCTTGCCAGCCAACTGTTGCGTTTTCAAACGGTTTGGAGCAGGTTCATCGTGTGCAATCCACTCGGATGACTGTCAATTGGACTTCGGAGTGAAATAATGGGGCCATGTTTCATCCATTGTCACATATCGACCCAAAAACTCGGGTTTATTACACTTGATCATCTTCAAACACTGCTCTGAATCATCAACTCGTCGTTGTTTTTGGTCAAAATTGAGCTCGCGCCGCACCCAGTTTGCAGAGAGCTTTCTCATAGCCAAATATTCGTGAATGATATGATGTACACATTCAGTTAATATCTTTAGAGTGTCTGCTATTTCATTCACTTTCAATTTACAGTCATTCAAAATCATTTTGTGGATTTCTTTAATGTTTACATCGGTAAAAACCTCTTTGGGGCGTTCACTACGTTCACCATCTTCGGTGCTCATTTCACCACGTCTAAACTTAGCATACCAATATCGCTGATGGTTAATTTTCCTGGGGCAGTGTCCGGAAACTTCGCATCAAGCCAAGTTTTTGCTTCAACTGTATTTTTCCCTTCAAAATATTTTATTAACACGCGAAATTTATTTTTATCCATTTTTTTCACAATAGCAAAAGTTGCTTCACTCAAAATGCTATAATTCACAAACTAATGATCTGATAGCTGTCAAATTTATACACGCACCTTTTGAAGCTTAGGGCTAACTAAAAAACATATGGATTTAATTCCAGTAGCGCCGTCTATGTATTACGCCGGGGACTATGTATATATATAGTATTAGCTACACATTTTCACAAAAATAATAAGCTAAGAAAATTCCTTACCATTTTCTGACGTTATTCAAGAAGATCGCACCACTTAAGATGGATAAAAGATAGAAAAAAGGGAACCGTCCGAATATTTAAATGGAAAAAGAATCGCTATCTCTCCATCCATACGTTCGAATCAATCGGATATTTGTAGGAGAACGATAGGATAATCAACCGCTTGGCATTGTTCGATTACGGATAGAGATTCTAGTGGTGCAGCGTCTAAATCCGATGAATTTAAGCAAGAACACGAATCGGAGTATGGCGATTTGATGTCAGTGTAACGCGGTAATGATTTGTCTGTTAAATATACCGGAGAATGGGTTAGAACTGATTCGAATTCTGAGTTGCGGATGTTCTGGTTATGTGCTCGACATAATGCGGAAATGTATGATACACACTTCTTTTACAATAAACACGTCCTTGTGAGTTTGTTAAAATTAAATTTATGGGTGAACTTAATACAATTAATTAATTTTAAGGCTTTTTTCAACGCTTTATTGTGATTGAGATAAAATGTATATACTACTGACTACTACTTTTTGAATCTGTTAGTTTGTATGTACATGTTAGGATTAGTTCTTGTTTCCTTCGATACAGTGTTTCCTTGTAAAATTATTTTGATATCACTGTATTTGTCCTTAGTTTGTTCTGATAATATCTTTATACAATATTCTTGGTAACTTCTGTTAGACTTCTTCATGGGTTATCTTTAAACCTCTTAAATCCTGTATTACCCAACAGTATATGAAGAGTTCTATATAAGAGAAGTTCTACATCCCTCAAAGAACTGCATATCTCTAAGCTTTCTATGGATATTTTTCAGACTAACAGTTTCCTCTGAAATAATTGTGTTACATTATGTTTATATTGAAAAATACACTCACTGTTCTTATACATGTCATATATTTGATATGTGATAGAGCTAACTTCAAGCTTATATTAACACGCCATCGATAAAAACTACAATAACTTAATATCTAACAGTTAGTTTATTACCTTTCTAATGAATTTTACTGGCAAGAAGGGAGCTGACAACAATCAGTTCTGTTTGTATTCGACATTTTCAAACACAGTAATAATAAGCAGCTATTTGAAATGAATCAAAACAAGCAAAGCTTTAAAACAATGTTTTCCTGTTTATAACCTGTATTTATTATAATATTTTGAAGACTGATTCGGTTACATATTCGAACATATCAGAATAAAATGAGAAGGAAAATATTGTTTGATTTTAAAAAGAATTTTGCAAATTGCGACAGACAATAAATTCGATATATTGATGACGTGGGTTCATTGTTATTTTGAATCGGTTATAGTTATATAGGTTCTTTAAAAGGTGGAAAAATAGATCCTACAAAATGTATGTATAGTCTTCGTACATGTTCCACTACAGAGTATCAAAAAAAATTAGAAATAACATTGGAGTATTATTCACTAATTCATCATTCGAGGAGAGCGAAGCAGCAGCTATCTAATCGTGATACGACATTGCGCTCTGGTTGCTAGTGCCGTGCCCGTCTCTCCTCCCCCACGCTTCTGCGACCTCCGTTATTAATGTTCGGTCCTTAGCTGTGTTAAACGGAATTGCTGCCGATAAGAGTCTTGGATTATTCAGCGCAGTGTCACGTCAAGGATGATCGATCTGGAACCTTATCCGTCTAATATCAGTGTAACGATTAGTTGTATATTATGAAAATTTGCATAAAATATGGGGCACGTTAAACATCTTAGGCTTCATAGTGTATCAGTCCGATTAACAATTGAGGGGATATTTTGTTCCCAATAACCAATTGGTGATAACCACCAATCCTTGGTCAAATTAACAAATATTTTAAGCTATCTGGAGGTAATTTAAGATCTTAATCTGAGTGGCTTTTCGTCCAATAAGTCTTACAATCCATTATCGTTGAAACTTTTGGCCGTTTTTAGTATAGACTATAGGATAATATTGATAGAATTTCTAAAAAATCAATCAAAAAGACGTTACGAAACATTGACGTAACTTTAGTCATCATGTTTATTGGGATATAACGGAGCGCTACTACCATCATACCTTCATAAAAGTATTTAATGAGAATATAGGGGCAATTTGAGCGTCTCTTTATTAGCGTTCGGTTAGAGTAATAGAGATGCAACTCAATAGAGGGCAACATCCAGAGGGCGCCATAATGGGCCGTTCAAGTAATTTGATTGGTCAATTTAAATCTCCATTATAGACACCTGTAAGAAAAATATTTAACTGTGAAGACAATTGATTGGCTCATTAGTAATATTTGGCACGTGACAGATGTACAAATCATTTCCTGTATAAATTGTGAGAGAAGAAAGGACGGAGATAATTGCTTGGGGCAGTTATATGACATAATTAAAAATGATCTGAATGAAATGATGTAAATGTTTTATTTATTATTGAACGGAAATATTTTTTAACAAATATCGAGAGATTAATCGAAATATTACCTATTATTGCCATAAAAACAGTCAAATTATTTTACTATTTATCATTCACAATTTTAATCTAGTTACCCTATTGCATTAACAATCGTACATCGAAAAATATCGTACCAAAAGGCTGCGATAATAATATACAATATATTATTATTTACAAGCAAACTACCAAAAAAAACATAAAACTATATATATTATATATACATCTATGTAAGCATAAATTGGGTACATTTTTGTCAAGATCGCGTCTAAGACGACAGAGCCAGAACGTTAAAGATTAGTCGAATGAAACAAGTAGAATCAAAAATAGTAACTGCAAGTGTACGACTGAAACAGTCGATAGTAAAAAGTATTTAATTACTAAACAGTGGATAGTCGATTTCAGTCTATAGTTCCCAACACTAGTCAGAACCAATGAATTTAACAGTCGTTTACGTCGATACACGTAAATATAACGTGATTTCCATTCATTTTAATTATCATTATTAATATATATTTATTTACTTATAACTCGGGTGGTTTTTCCTTATCCATCTCGATCTTTTCTTCGTTAAACGGGCAGCATGACGAAACCGAAGCGTGGGATAAAGGGGGGAGGGGGGGGTTAGTGGTGTTCCTCACAATTCCTTATTATTATCGGCCTTGCTTACAATTTCCCCGTTCTCTGTAGACTTTATTTCGATGGCCGTATTAATTAAAAGGCGAAGCAAACAGGCTTTTGTCTCTCACTTAATCTGAACTTAATTAAGTGCCTCGCTAACAGCCAAATATCAAGTAAAGTAGTGTAGTTTTTGTTCGATAGAGTTGTGCAAATAGTTTTGTTTTCGTCTTAAGGGAAATTAATTAGACTCACTGGGCCTTTTGTGTTCTCGGGTATCGCGAAAAGTTGAGGGTATTTTCTTAAAAATTAAACCGTAGATCAAAATTTTCTTTTACTGTTCTCTGGTCTTTGGTCACGAGATTTTAAACGGAGACCACAAGAAGCTGATTGCACCGATAACTCTAATTTTATGGTATTGGTTATTGACACAATATTGGATGTAATTTTTCATTATTTTTTTCTTAGTACTGTTCCTAATATCATTCTAACAAGTCAATTGAAAAGTCCCCGGCCTACTATAGGTAAACACAATTTTTTTGGCAAAATTAGTTTTTTTAATCAACATAATTCCTTTCAAGGGTGACACACTGATTGTAGCGACCCTCCAACTTTTTGATACCATTTTTCTAGTACGATTTGTCCTTTGCTTCAAAATAGGCCTCTTCATTCGACGAAAATTTATTCCCAGCAAGCATTCTTTTGAGATCTGAGAACAGGAAACAGTCACTGGGGGCCAGATCTGGAGAATTCGGTAGATGCGGAGGGAATTCGAAGCCCAATTCATGGATTTTTGACATGGTGCATTGTCTTGGATAAGCAGCACTTCCTTTTTCTTCAAATGCGGCCGTTTTTCAGCGATTTCGTTCTTCAAACGGCCCAATAACGCTATGTAATAGTCGCTGTTGATGGTCCTTCCTTTTTCAAGGTAGTCAATGAAAATTATTCCATGCGCATCCCAAAATACAGACGTCATAATCTTGCCAGCCGACTGTTGCGTTTTCCCACGCTTTGGAACGGGTTCATCGTGTGCAGTCCACTCGGATGACGGTCGATTGGACTTCGGAGTGAAATAATGGAGCCATGTTTCATCCATTGTCACATATCGATGCAAAAACTCGGGTTTATTACGCTTGATCATCTTCAAACCCTGCTCCGAATCATCAACTCGTCGTTGTTTTTGGTCAAAAGTGCTCGCGCGGCACTCACTTTACACAAAGCTTCCTCATACAACAAATATGTGCGAATGATATGATTTACACGTTCAGTTGATCTCTTTAGAGTGTCTTCTATTTCATTCAGTTTCAATTTACGGTCATTCAGAATCATTTTGTGATTTTTTTAATTCTTTCGTCGGTAACAAGCTCTTTTAGGCGTCCACTGCATTCACCGTTTTTGGTGCTCATTTCATCACGTCTAAACTTAGCATACCAATCGTTGATGGTTGACTTTCCTGGGGCAGTGTCTGGAAACTCGGCATTAAGCCAAATTTTTGCTTCAACTGAATTTTTTCCCTTCAAAAAGCAATATTTTATCAACACGCGAAATTCCTTTCTATCCATTTTTTTCACATTAACAAAAGTTGCTTCACTCAAAATGCTATAATTCACAAACTAATAATCCGACAGCTGTCGATTGTATACACGCATCTTTTGATGATTAGGGCTAAACTAAAACACATATGGATTTAATTCTAGTAGCGCCATCTAAGTGTCAGACCGAGGACTTTTCAATTGACCTGTTATTATTACTTTTATAACACTTTCATCCATACAGTTCTAGTAATATATTTTTATTATGACTATATTTCAATAGTCACTCTTACAAACTTAAAATTTATCTTTACACTGACTCAAAATCAGGTACTTATCTAAGAAGACCATTGATCCTTGCTTAGTCTATTAAAATAAAAGTTATTATCTCTTTTCAATGTTTTTATTATTTGGAACACTTGACTAGACATCTACACAAGATCACACAGTTTGGTTCTCTTAAGTCTGCGTCCTAGTTAAATGTTACCGAACAACCGAATATTTCCTCATGTCTTTTTGCGAATCTCTTAATTTCCTCTCTGACTGTATGAATCTGATGATCTCTGTGTAAGTATTTGTTCTTATATTATCGAGAAGTATCCACAATACTTCTCAGGACTTTAGTTTCATAGATCCATATAGGTTTTAGTACTTGGTAGTGCACCAGTAACTTATTATGTACGAATAATTTACATTTCCCTCCAAATAACCAATACATTTTTTCTTTATTATTTTCTTTATTTTTGCTTTGTCGTGTTTTTATTTGTTTAATATTAATTATTTTGTTGCACACTTTTCAGCTCGTATGTTAATTTTATTTTTTTTATTTTTTGTATCAATTAATCATTCCTTATGACGTATAGATAGATTTTTCATAGACAAATAATACTATTTGACCTTTTAGTGAATGAAACCGAACTTTATGTATTAACCTAAAAGGATTACTGACCAAGAACTGAAAACAAAACGCCTCGTCCCTCCACTCATCATTCATTCATATCAAATTAGCCGTATTTCTCATCTGAAAGCTCCATTATGTAGGTTGGAAAAAGTTGAATGAACAGTATGGCCAGTATTCTCATTTTACGTGGAATATAATAGTACGGCATCGAATTTAAATCATAGCCCGTTGTCCATTTTCCAAACTATATTTTCTCTCCATTATTACCAGTTTATTGTAAACGAAATTCAATATATACCAGACAATAGAGTAGATTGTGTAGGTTTTATAACATTAAACAAGTTATTTCTGGTACGTAATACTTATATTGTTATTTAGTCCAATAATTGTAGGAAATTCTGTTATACATAGGCCAATTTCTAAGAGTTTCTTCTGTTTAAGTTGAGAGTATCTTCTGACTAACCAATGCAGTTATTTAGTTTTGAATGTAACATTTTCAGTTTCACTTACCATCGAGATAGTTGCCAAGGTACTTCACTGATTCTGTATGAGAGATGTTAGATTTTACATTGTATCAATTCTTGACTCATCTTGATGGTTAATTCTGGAAGCCATACTCCGTGCATGTGATACGTGCAAAGCTTTGTAGGGCAGCATTTCTTCAAAGGCCTTTCCGACAACTGTAGTTACTGTACGCACTTGTTCGATTGGTCAGTGCTTTAGCATATATCTACTAAGTGGTTAAACATATTTTTTCTCAAACGTTTCTTTCTTTTTTCGTAGTGTTTCTAGTGATTCTTGGTTGATGGTTCTCATATACTTTGGATGTAACAACAACATAAACCTGTAAGACACGATTTGTCCTGCAAGTTTGTCAGGTTTTTTAAGAGTAATTTTTTGTGCCATCATGTGGCGTGTGTTAAAACATGCCGGAAGATGTTCAAGCTAAATAAGATAATATTCAAGAACAGAGCCCATTTACATTTAAAAGGTCGTAAACCAACAAATCTGCAAATATTGTACCCTAAAGGACAATAATAAAACAAAACCCACGGAAATTATAAACATTTCGCTGCATTAATTAGCATATTTACAAAACTTTGAATTCTGAACTTATCACACACCATATCACCAAAAAGTAGTTTTCAGCTTTATTTCTCGTCATAGTTAAAGAACTTATTTTCTTATATTCCTTGCGACCTGTCTTCCTGTTGAGTGAGAATTGCCAAAAAACACAATCCGTACAATCCTCAAGAAGAGACTCTTCGAAAAAAGCGCACTAACAATAAAATATTAGCTCCTATTACGAACAATGCTGAGACATAAAGGACAATATCGCTGTTGATGGTCCTTCCTTTTTCAAGGTAGTCAATGAAAATTATTCCATGCGCATCCCAAAATACAGACGTCATAATCTTGCCAGCCGACTGTTGCGTTTTCCCACGCTTTGGAACGGGTTCATCGTGTGCAGTCCACTCGGATGACGGTCGATTGGACTTCGGAGTGAAATAATGGAGCCATGTTTCATCCATTGTCACATATCGATGCAAAAACTCGGGTTTATTACGCTTGATCATCTTCAAACCCTGCTCCGAATCATCAACTCGTCGTTGTTTTTGGTCAAAAGTGCTCGCGCGGCACTCACTTTACACAAAGCTTCCTCATACAAAAAACACAATCCGTACAATCCTCAAGAAGAGACTCTTCGAAAAAAGCGCACTAACAATAAAATATTAGCTCCTATTACGAACAATGCTGAGACATAAAGGACAATATCGCGAGGAGTAGCCACTGTTCTCCCACGGGAGGACCTAAACCGTCCGTAAACGTTTCCCATTTCTCCGCACCGCACTGCCGCTGCTGCTGCATCATCCGGTTGCAGGATTTTTAAGCCGGAATCGCTCGACGTTAAACGTCCGACGTTGTTACGTCTGCAAGTTGGCTCCAGGGAGATTCAAAACGGGGACGTCGCATAGTCTGGGTTAGTTCCTGCGGGATTGCATGCACACGGTTTCACCAGATTAACCGATAGATGGACAGGACGGGAAAAACTCGAATAATAGTTAACATCCTTCTTATCTTCCCTTTATTGAATAATATATACAAACATTTTTTATCGTCAGTTTTCCACGGCCTATTTTCTGGCATCTTTGACAAAGTGTTTCAATAGATCCGTAGAACATGATCTTGTTTTTCACTACTATATATATGAAAAAAGTGCCAAATTTTCATAACTCGAATAAAGATAAAACTACCAAAATATATGTATTTTAAAATTAGAAAAACGAAAATCCATGTTAAAATACTTTAGGATTTATAGTTTCTGAGATATAGGACATAAACAAATATCCATCATTTTTTTTAAATACACTTTTCATTCTATAACTTAAAAACAAAATGTTATAGAATAATTATTATACCACCATTCGATTTAGCGCAAAATTCTCTATAATCCTTATAGTTTTCATTAACTTGTCATTATTCGAACGGAAATGACAAAAAAAAAATTAAAAATGGCAAAAAAACGCAAATTTTCGCGACTGTATATATGGAAAAAGTGGCAAATTTTTTCATCTCTCGGATAAAGATAAAACTCTCAAAATATATGTATTTTAAGATGAGAAAAACAAAAATCCATGTTAAAATGCCTTAGGATTTATAGTATTTGAAATAAGTAACATAAACAAATATCCATCATTTTTTTTTAAATACACTTTTCATTCTATAACTTTAAAACAAAATGTTATAGAAGAATTATTATACCACCATTCGATTTAGCGCAAAATTCTCTATAATCCTTATAGTTTTCATTAACTTGTCATTATTCGAACGGAAATGACAACAAAAAAATTAAAAATGGCAAAAAAACGCAAATTTTCGCGACTGTATATATGGAAAAAGTGGCAAATTTTTTCATCTCTCGGATAAAGATAAAACTCTCAAAATATATATATTTTAAGATGAGAAAAACGAAAATCCATGTTAAAATGCCTTAGGATTTATAGTATTTGAAATAAGTAACATAAACGAATATCCATCATTTTTTTTAAATACACTTTTCATTCTATAACTTAAAAACAAAATGTTATAGAAGAATTATTATACCACCATTCGATTTAGCGTAAAATTCTCTATAATTCTTGTAATTTTCATTAACTTGGCATTATTTTAACGGAAATGACAACAACAAAAATGAAAATGGCGAAAAATCGCAAACTTTCACGACTATATATATGGAAAAAGTGGCAAATTTTTTCATCTCTCAGATAAAGATAAAACTCTCAAAATATATGTATTTTAAGATGAGAAAAACAAAAATCCATGTTAAAATGCCTTAGGATTTATAGTATTTGGAATAAGTAACATAAACAAATATCCATCATTTTTTTTAAATACACTTTTCATTCTATAACTTAAAAACAAAATGTTATAGAAGAATTATTATACCACCATTCGATTTAGCGTAAAATTCTCTATAATTCTTGTAATTTTCATTAACTTAGCATTATTTTAACGGAAATGACAACAACAAAAATGAAAATGGCGAAAATTCGCAAATTTTCACGACTATATATATGGAAAAAGTGGCAAATTTTTTCATCTCTCGGATAAAGATAAAACTCTCAAAATATATGTATTTTGAGATTAGAAAAACGAAAATCCATGTTAAAATGCCTTAAAATTTATAGTATTTGAAATAAATAACATAAACAAATATCTATCATTTTTTTTAAATACACTTTTCATTCTATAACTTAAAAACAAAACGTTATAGAAGAATTATTATACCACCATTCGATTTAGCGTAAAATTCTCTATAATTCTTGTAATTTTCATTAACTTAGCATTATTTTAACGGAAATGACAACAACAAAAATGAAAATGGCGAAAAATCGCAAATGTTCACGACTATATATATGGAAAAAGTGGCAAATTTTTTCATCTCTCAGATAAAGATAAAACTCTCAAAATATATGTATTTTAAGATGAGAAAAACAAAAATCCATGTTAAAATGCCTTAGGATTTATAGTATTTGAAATAAGTAACATAAACGAATATCCATCATTTTTTTTAAATACACTTTTCATTCTATAACTTAAAAACACAATGTTATAGAAGAATTATTATACCACCATTCGATTTAGCGTAAAATTCTCTATAATTCTTGTAATTTTCATTAACTTAGCATTATTTTAACGGAAATGACAACAACAAAAATGAAAATGGCGAAAAATCGCAAATGTTCACGACTATATATATGGAAAAAGTGGCAAATTTTTTCATCTCTCAGATAAAGATAAAACTCTCAAAATATATGTATTTTAAGATGAGAAAAACAAAAATCCATGTTAAAATGCCTTAGGATTTATAGTATTTGAAATAAGTAACATAAACGAATATCCATCATTTTTTTTAAATACACTTTTCATTCTATAACTTAAAAACACAATGTTATAGAAGAATTATTATACCACCATTCGATTTAGCGTAAAATTCTCTATAATTCTTGTAATTTTCATTAACTTGGCATTATTTTAACGTTTGCTATCATTAGCAACATTACAGTTAAAAGAATATTTAAAAACAAATTTTTGTCTCGGTTATATATTCTTAAGCCGTGCCCATTGACAACCCTAACATATCAATCTAATATTGTATACATTGATATTTTTATCGCGATGTATCATCAATCGCGAACAATATCTCCTGTAGATTCAATCGCGGCGCCCTTATTTATCTATTTTCTCCATCCTGTTAAATATTGTCGCAACTGTCAAGTGGCCTTTCTCCTTCCAGATGCGGGTGTCTTCAGCTGGGCGACCGTATCGTATCGGTCAATCACCAAACGAATCTGACGCTGCAGGAGATTACTTCAATCCTGGAGATGGGCGCCGACGCCACGGGCGGCAGGACGGTGACGCTGATGTCCGAGTTTGACGTGGCCGACACGATCGTGCCATCCAGCGGCGTTTTCACTGTCAGATTGGCCAAACGGGGACCCGGCCTCGGAATCACCATTACAGGTAAGTTAGATTTATTATAGTTGATCTTTGTATATATATATATATATATATATATATATATATATATATATATATATATATATATATGTATATATATATATATATATATATATATATATATATATATATATGTATGTATGAATATATATATATATATATATATATATATATATATATATATATATCTTAATGTTATCAAACATAGTATATATAGTAGTATATAGTTTATTTTAACATTATACTACAACTAAAAGCTACACTTAATTATACAGCCACAATAGTTATTAGTTTAGAATTATAACCTCTTATTACTATTGCTTTCAGTAATTTTGCATGCGTCTGACAACCGGATAACTTTGACAGGCTCATTCGATTACGCGTTCGAAATAATCAGACAGCATTATGCCGCTTTTTAACTAGAATAAACTGAGAAGGAAAATATTGTCTGATTCTGAAATGAATTTACAAATTGTGGCAGGCAATACATTAAACATCTTAATGACTTATGTACAAAAAAATTTTGAATAGACTATATATAGAATTTAAGTTCTCATGTTGATGGTGTATGAAGTTTATTGGTACAAATATCTGCTGTAATATACTAGAAAATACCAAAGACTTTTTATAGCAATATTCAATATTAAAATAACTTTTATTATAGGAATTAAAGGAAACAAACATAATTTATTTATCTATCTTCATTAGCAAACCATAGTTATTTTCTATATAAATATATATATATATATATATATATATATATATATATATATATATATATGTATGTATTATAAGAAAAAATATATAGTATAAGAAGAAATAACGTGGTGGTAAACGTAAATAACGTGGAAAAAAAATTCATAGTACCATTTCGAAAGACACTAATAAAATAGCATCAAATAGTAGATATAACCTAATTATTATATTCAACACAATGGAATTTATAACCACTATTATTGCGCTATCTATTAAAACACACTTACATATATATGAGAACTATACGCCATTATATTGGTATTGCACCTGAAAGAAGAAGTGCGAATCATAGTACGATAAATTAAGTCCTACAAGAAGCCTTCTATAATATATTAAAATTTTTATTATAAGAAAATAATATAAAACAGTATGTACGATAACAAATATAATTTATCTGTTTATGTTCGATGTTCCGTTATTTCCTAATATTTAGAATTAAAATCTGAATGGTACAAGATCAAATAACCATATAATACTTAACTATATATGTAAAATAAGTGAACAGAAACAATAGAACGTATGTACGATAACAAATATAATTTATCTGTTTATATATAAACATTACAATAATAAACCAAAATTACTTTCTATATAAATATATTTTCTTTATAAATTACTAAATAATATCTTTCCACGTTTCAATGAAGTCAAATTTCAATATTCCCAGTTCAATTTTCTAGTTCACACAAAGAACATCGAGTGGTGCATTTGTGAAGTTTTATTTTCACAGGCTCAATTTTATCTGATAAATGATATATAGAACTATAGAATAAAGTTCATTTTGCAATATTAAACCACAATATCGCACCTGGATTAAATTTCCCCAAATGCGTGTTCGATGTTTTTGCTATATTCAAAATTAAATGCATTATCCGTTATTTCCTAATATTTAGAATTAAAATCTGAATGGTACAAGATCATATAACCATATAATACTTAACTATATATGTAAAATAAGTGAACAGAAACAATAGAACGTATGTACGATAACAAATATAATTTATCTGTTTATATATAAACATTACAATAATAAACCAAAATTACTTTCTATATAAATATATTATCTTTATCAATTATATCGATCGCCTGTAAACGGCGACGTCTTTAGTTATACTTTTTCAAAACATCTCTCTTCTCAGTCACTACATATCGATGTAATTGTCGAACACAACTAAAAATAAATAAGCTAGTAGATTGCTCACTCTATCGAAAAACATAAAACAACAAAAGGAACAGTTATAAAACGATTATAGCGATAATAGTAGACAATCGGCGACGCCCTCTAGATCCGAAACTACACGAAACAAAAGCGGTTAATGCGGAACAGTGGCAGGAACGACGGGAGGTCGGGGGGGATGAAATTACGAAAGGCGAAGGACCAAATTGACCGACTAACGTAATAAATAAACAGGAGGAGGGCACCTTAAACAAATAGCGCGGACTCGGCTCAACGATCCGGAATAATTCCTGATCTCTATCTTTATCGTTGCCGGAAAGATTAAGTCTGCGAAAAAAGGGTCCCCTCCGTGATATCCTTCACCTGAAATAGATGTCCATTCGGCTGTTAATGCTCCTGTGCCGCTGACCCGGATCACGACGGTAAAGCCGGCACTAGAAGAGATTTCTACTAATTATATGGATAAAAGATACATAACGGTATGGAGTATGGACCGCAATGTTTATGGTGGATCGTCAGAAGGACAAAATATATCAAGGAATTAAGAAATGCAACATGATAACTTACGACAAAAATGCCAGGCTTGCCAAAATGTTTCGAAAGACGTAGTAATATAATGGAATTTATCACAGCTATTCATACACCATCTATTACAAAATACCTTCTACATATATTTTTCTGGTATATACATTATTTGTTAAAACTGTAAGGCATTATAATGGTATTGCCTACAAAAAATAAGTGCGAATCATAACGAGTTAAATTATATTCTACAAGAAGTCAGTCTGCAAGAATTTCAGCTAAAACGGGAAACATCCATCTGCATATTAAAGTTTTGTCAAATAATAAATCTGTTTTCTTTCAATTCAATATTATAACAAGAACTATCCTGATGAATTGTAAGAGAAAAAATATATTTTTCATAATAACGTTTCGAAAGACCCCAATAAAACAACTAATCATTATATTGAGTACAATGCAATTTATGACATCTATTCTTACGCCATCTATTACAAAAGCATCTCTACCTGTATTTCTTCTGGTATATATATTAAACTGTAAGCCACAACGTTGGTATTTCCTATAAAGAGAAAGTGCCAATCATAGCGCTATAAATTATTTCTCACTAGAAATTGGTGTGTAATATCAGCTAGAGGAGGAAACACCATCTGCATAATAAAATTTTGTTAAATAATCACATTTGTTTCCTTTTAGTTCAATATTATAGTAAAAACAACGTAAAAACCCGTAAAAAAATATGTTTCATAAGGCCATTTTGAAAGACACTAACAAAATGTCATATAAAATAAACTATAAACTAATAATTGTACTCAACATAATGGAATTTATGACAGCTATTTTTACACTATCTATTAAAAGAGTCTTTGAAATTTATTTCACCTTCATATATGCGACAACTATAAACCATTACTTTGGTATTGCATATGAAAAAAGAAGTTCGATTCATAACACAATAAATTATGTCCTATAAGGAAACACTTTTTAGTGTCAATTAAAGGAGAATACACCCACCTGCATATTAAAAAAAATTCTATATATATTTTTCTGACATAAGTTTGAGAATTATATGCCTAATTACATTAGCATTGCCTACGAAAAAAGAATTGAGTATCATAGCACGATAAATTATGCCCTTTGATAAATTGCTCTAACATTTCAACTACAAGTGAAGCTACCTATCTGTATATTAAAATTTTGTTAAATAATCACATTTATTTTCCTTTAGTTCAATATTATAATAGAAAGTAACCTGGCAAACCGTGATTAAAACTCAAAACAAAATTTAAAAATTCTGTATTTTGAACCACTGTTTCACAAAATTCAGTAAATATTGATATATTTAGGAAAAAACACCGTATCCTAAATATAGATACCTCCTGCTAGCCCGAGGTTACAGCTCACTAATTTACATCGTGATAGTTTTCCGGATACGCCGCTTCCGGTTCTCCCAGTCACCCGCGTCCGCTTCCGGATTTTCGTCTAATCTCTCGCATTGCCATGGCGCGGAATGTTTTTGTAATGGCCGCCGTCCCTTTCTCAGTAGGAAATTAGGCAGATTTAAAGTTTAAAGTCCGTGAAAACGAATCGGTCAGCCAGAAAGGTGACCGCACACCCTCTAATATATATACGATATCAAGATTAAAAACATGTTCTTAATTATGTTAGGAATTAATTTTCAAAAACTCTCAGTATCACTGTCGTTTTAAAAGCTATTTCAACGCTTCTGTGATTTAATTGATAGCAACTATGAATTAAATGTAAGGTACAGTAAGTATTATAAACTAACTCCACTATTTCATACTAATATTATATGTTTTTTAATTGTGCATTCTAAGTGAAAAATAACATAAAAAAGAGTTTATTCGTTTAACATGAAATATAGTTATTTAAAATGAATTCTTCAATATATATATATATATATATATATATACATATATAAATTGCTGTTCGTTAGTCTCGTTAAAACTCCAGAACGACTGAACGGCTGGAATTAAATATTAAAAGAATGATTTTATTAATATATCTTACAATATTCTATAGTTTCAAATAAAAAGAGACAGCATTGAGATCAAACTGATAAAAAGCTCCGGAAGCCTCTTGTTCGCGAGGGATATCCGCCAGCCGGCCGCTTTTCTTCTCGACGTGTCGATTTTTTGCCATCATATGCAAAATTGGAGACGCTCCCTTTACAGCTGAGCTCGCGAAAAATTCTTGAGGGCTATTAGTCAATTGTTTTCGTCGAGGGCATGTCGAATAGCATTGTTCGACGTAAGCATATTTAAAAAAAGAGATGATATAGGTCAATTTGATTTATTTCTTTCAACGAGCTGAAAATGACAATATTTATATGTTTATACGTATATTATGAATACAAAAAAATTAAAAGGAAGACTTAAAAAAGTTCAATGAACTTTAATATAAAACTATAAACTAGTAAGCTATGAGCTAATAAGAATCTCAATATTTAGTAAAAAAGGGCTATTAGGCAACTAATTATACACTCAATAAACTTCATATTAAATCATAAGCATTAGACAACCCACTCTACCTAAACAAACTTAGAGTGGTAAGCTTTAAATACTACAAGCGTTAATTAGATAACATTATATCATATTACTTACACTTCTTTTATTTACACCCTTTATTTTTACCCAAATGTTTCGAAAATTCCCGATGACACATAAAATCATTAGGAATTAGGCCACCCATTATACCCGAACTAAACTTAAAGTGGTAAACTTTAACGTTATTTCTGGAAAAATGATTAGGACTCCGGGCCACTAATGAAAGAAAACAGACTTTTCTCGACGTCAGCATACTTCCGGTACGCGGAAAGTTTAATTGGCTTTTGAGTTTCCCTTTAGGTTTTCGAGAGAGGACGAAGGATACTACTTAGCGCGTCCTCTCGCACGTCAACGATCCGATATTTCTCGGTTAATTCTCGTGGACTCGACGAAAAACAAGCACCTCCGGTTTTGCATAAATTGTAAACGAGTCAGCACAACGGCAAACGACGAGGAACGTTCCTTCAAGAGGTTCTAAGCGGACATTTGGCCTTATTACGGCTCTTGTGTCGCGCTTTGGGTTTTTTTCTCGAAAGGAAAGTAACTCAGTCGTAAGATAATCAGTCGTTGTGAATTATCTTTTTTTTGATAAATTTTCACTGCTAGAATAAAAAAAACAATAAACAACGCATATTAAGTCTTCTAATTTATAATAATATCATAAAATATATTCTCTTTAAGTCAGACAACGAGTTATACATCGTAAATTTTCATAATTTGAATGTTATTGACATTGTTGCGTATTTTTTGTCACGCATTGAGCTTTTTATCGAAAGGAAAGTAACTCGCATAACCAGTAATTGTGGATTATCTTTTAATTGATAAATTTTCACTACTAGAATAATGGACAACAATAAGAAAAACATATAAGGTCTTCTAATTTATAATAGTATAGTAGAATGTTTCCTCCTTAAGTCAGACGACCAGTGATACATTATATATTTTCATAATTCGGATGATAATGGCTTTCGTGTCAAGAAAAATAGCCCGAGTAACCTGTCGTGCTGTATTATTCTTTATTTGATAAATTTGCACTATTGGAATAATAATAAACAATCAAAAATGTATATAAGGTCATCTATCTTATAACAATTTTTTTTATGATATTCTCCTTAAACCAAGCAACCGGTTATACAGGTTATACATATTTTTGTATATTGTATCTTATCGTAAAAAGTATTTAGAGGACAAATTCTCTAACAATATAAGATGAAATATATATGATTAAGAGTCAGGATCATATTCTTATGTATTATCCCAACGTAATATCTCAACATTATGCAACCAATTATACGCAACGCTGATTAATAGTAGGTTAATGCTTATTTCAGCTTCGAAAAATCAACCGGAAGAACCGTTCATCATCTCGGAGATCAAAAGAGGCTCGATAGCTCATCGAACCGGAACCCTACATGCTGGCGACAGACTTTTGGCTATAGATAACCGCCCGTTGGATCACTTAAGGTACCATAACCGGAGAAAGGTACCAAAAAGTTAAGATGTATTCGATTTTCGGTGACTGTTTCAGCTTGGAGACGGCGTTCGATATCCTGCAGACCTCCTCCAACGATATCGTCACGTTGAAGGTGGAGAAGACGGAAACGGAAAACGCCAACCTGTTCTTGGACAGCGTGGTGTATACTGTCGAATTACACAGGTAAAATTAAGTAACGGAATATTTCAAATAAACATTAAGTCTAGCCAAAATAGCTGTGAACTCACGTCATCTCAATTTATGACGTCAAAAGGGTGTAATGTTGCCGCTTTTAACGTTGACATTTAAGAATTTTATTTTATTTGAGTTTGGATATATAACAATACATACTTATACACATAAATGTATAACACTCTATAATACGATTTTGTACAGTTATCCTATATTAATTATATACTCACCTATTGTTCTTTCAACTCTCATAACTCTGTCATGTCTCTGTCTAACTGGAATAAAATGAGAAGGAAGATTAAGATTGATGTTAAAACGAATTTACAATCTGCTGTAGATAATACATTATACGTCTTGATGACGTAAGTTCACTGCTACCTTAGATAGATTATATACAATGTAAGAAACATTATTTTCAATTGAAAAAAATAACTATTATTAGGCGATATTAACCGCTAAAAACAATCTGGACATATTTATAAATATGTTCCCTAGAATGAAATCAATCGAGCTGGTTAAGCGCATCAATAACGTATCAGACAATCGGCCCTCGATAAATCTTTTTTCTTTACTATTCTCTCGTCGCTCCGCAGCCTCTGATAAAATAATTTTCAGATACGGCGGCCCGTTGGGAATCACCATATCGGGCAGCGAGGACTGCGGGGATCCCATCGTCCTGTCGAGATTGACGGAAGGTCGGTAAATCAATCAAATCCATCGGTTCGAACCGATCGAAATAAATCGAATTTCAGGCGGGCTGGCAGAGAAAACCGGCGCTCTCCACGTGGGCGACAGGATACTGGCGATAAACGGCGAGAATCTCGACCATCGGCCGCTCTCGGACGCTATCAGATTGCTGCAGACGTCCGGCGACAGGGTACAGCTGAAAATAGCCAGGAATCTCAAGAACGGTGAAGAAAAACTACTAGAATATATCAATCAATCAACTAACGAATCATTTTCAGACTCGGCGCTGTTGGAAGAACCCAGATGCAGCTACTCCAGCCCCGGTTTGATGAGCGTGGACAGCGCCATCCATAGCTGGGACAGTAGCAACACTGGCGACACTCAAAACGAAAACACATCAGGTATTAACCTCAAAACAACTAACCCCGGTATTTACCAACTTTTTCCAGAACTAAAAGACATCGAAAGCGTTCTCAGCGAACCTCTATCCTATCAGGACCATCTCCAGGACCCGGACAAAGACCTGACGCTCACGAAGAACAGGAAACGTAACTCCGAGCTCCAGTACTACTCGGACACCGAGGATATGTTCTGTCCCAGTCCCCTGCCGTTGCCAAACTACAATTTCGGAAACACAATGGGGTACATCGTCATCATCTATGAATACGAGAGCTTTAATTGAAATCATAAACCTTTTTAGCCACTATAATCATTCTTTGAACACCATCGAGAGACTGCCAGGGTCGAACAGTACCGAAAACATCCTAGAAAAGGAGATATATCACGTTACTTTATATAAGGTAAATATAACTCACTATTTTCTTTTACATCAATAACAAAAATTAACTTGTCAACGTCAGAAACGTCAAACTTATACTATGTAACCTAAAAACATCATTGTGTCCTTAGATTACAATCAAATGGACAAAGCAGGGTAATTGGTTCATTCTGCACATGCGTATTAATATGAAATGGATGAGATTTGGATTAGACGTTTATATATGGAAATTTGTCGTTAATTTTATAGAAAACACAAAATAGCTGACAATTTTTATTACCTTATTTGAACTGTCTCTTTTCGAACAGTGAATTTCATATGAGACTTAAGTTTATTAGAACTGCATTCTCAGCAAAATTAACTATAAGTCAAACAACATCAAACTTGTACTAGAGGCAACTTGATTTTTAGACAACAGCCATGATAATAACTTTTGTGGTGAGATAGTCAAAACATTAATGAAAATGACGTTACAATATATAACATTGAAGTAGTAGCATGTAAAATATTTTCAACTAGAAATATAAAAAAATGAATAGAAAATATAAATCATCTCTAGGATTGAAAATGCACCCTATGTAACTTCATATTTATGATCTAGAAGATTCTGTACACCTTGCAGACTTCTAGAACTTGCAATATTCTTTTCAAATATATGAACATTACAATGTAACAATATATGTCATTCAGCATCTAGAATACTTGATATTTTAATATCAACTAGCCGTTTCAATAAATAATATAATTGCTTCTTAATTGAGTTAATATTCTATATTTTAAATTAATACTCTCCCTAAAACCATATGGGATGGCCAATCATTAAAATTTTCACAATTCGAACATATTTTATATGTTTAATATTGTAGTATGTATTCATAAACTGTATAATTTTGATACTTCAGTCGTTTCCTCATTTTTTTAATTATAGCGCAATTATTATTACAGTTACATAGTGACAATTCAAAACATAACCATAAAATGAGCAAATAAAAAACATAACCAAATATCTATAGCCATATGAGCCTGTGCACAACGAACCAATCACATACCTCCTCTATTGTTTCTTTGTTGTTATGTCATAAATCATAAATAGAAACATCTTTTTTATTTGACACTAGCACTGTCAATAAATAGATGTTTTTTTATGTGACAAGTTTAAGAATGTATTTTTTGCTACTTGTATTGACAAATAAAAGCGTTAATAAAAATTAAAATGGATCTTTTTGGGCGATAATTTAATCGACGCCAAAAAAGATCGGATTTTTTGTTAACGAGGGGTCCGTTCTCTTTCTCAGGATTCAATTTACGATGATTACGGCTTCAGCGTCAGCGACGGCCTGTACGTCAAAGGCGTCTACATAAATCGAATAAGAAAAGGTGGCCCTGCCGACATCGTTGGCCTACTGAGACCTTATGACCGAATTATACAGGTACTAACGTTGTTTCTTCCGTTATTATTGTATTGTAAATGACAACTAATCCATATTTTACAGGTTAACGACACTAAAACAGTGGATTTCGACTGTTGTCTAACCGTTCCCTTGATAGCTTCCGCCGGAGATAGATTAGAGTTGGTAGTCGCTAGGAATCCTTACTTGTCGAACACAGCCGATAAAGTACGTCGATTTTTAATCTAAACCGGCAACTAGTTTTTAGTTAGACGATAGTTCATTAAAAAGATACGTTTTAAATTTATATAATTAACGAATTTGTTTCATATCAGTCGAATTTTAAAAACTATATCTGTTATACGATTTGTTATGTTAGAAAAGAAATTTAATCTGACAGATAAACAGGAAACTACGAGAGTGATTCGTTTCGCCTTCGCTGGATGGCGCCTTGTAAAACCCGTTTATTTTCGTTGTAAATAAATCCATTGTTTACTCATCTCACGGACTTATAATTCAAGAGATTCGAAAACCTTCCGGCGACCCCCAATGTTGAATATAATTTTTATATAATGGGAATGTCAAAAGTCGTTTCCTGTTTACCGTGATTTAGCGTCTTGACGGCCGGCCTAGAGATGGCGCACATTAATTAATGGCCCTTCTTCCTCTTTCAGGATGTGGCGGGCATATCGAAAATGGCTTACTCGTCAAGTCAAAACACCATCACAAAAACGTTATAAACATCAGAAAGGTAAACCGAAATGAATTCCAAGTATATATATATTATATGAAAAATATTTATTTTCTATCTTTAGTTGACATTATATTCACTATTTACAATTTAATATTATTGATGAGGAGAATAAAAAGATGTTAATAAAGTTTGAGATTATTACTATTTGACCAGTGGAGTTTTTTTCTTCTAATCCCCTTGTCAGAGTATTTTAACGTCCTTTGATATATTAAATTAAAAATACCAAATAATATAATGTGAAATAGATTAGAATAACAATTGAATAGTTGACAGTGATATTTGCGATTGTTATCTGTCAACATCAACTTATTAAGATGACATCTGTCAGTGTTTTTTATTGTCTTTTTTCTCAATATATTGACCTATTCAACAAATATTATTGAGAACACCATTTAATATATAATAAAAGACCGTCAAATAAAGTTATATTTGAATGATGGATATTCCAATTAATATGGAAAGCATAGCCTACTACATTGTTTTGGGCTTGTTTGACTATTTTGTACAGACCATTAGTTAAAGTGAAAAAAACAATTTACCTATTCATTTTTATAGTATACATTAATTTTAAGACATATCTTTTTTGAATATTTAGAATGCAACCTGTTGATCAAGCAAATGATATGGGATACGTCAAAGCAAGGATAACTCGAAAAGGGTGCAAATTAAAATAACTGGTAAAACATTTCAAAATAATTTTTGTCTATTTTTTTGTTTGTTCGTCACGGTCACTTTCTTTTGTCGTTATAGGGTAATTTTAATAGACAAATCGCTAAATTACAACAAAAGTCAGTGAAATGCGAAAAAACATTGCCGTCATTGCCTACAACATCTTTATTTTGCGTATTTTAGGATTGTAACCATTGTTAACTGTGCATTAGGCAAACAAAAAACTGTCGAAACAAAACAGCTTCACTGATTGGAACATTGGAAATTTTGGTCTGTCAATATAGTTTATTTCAAAACAGGGTAGTTATAAGGTTAAATCACATGAAAGTAAAAGAGGATTAACTAAAATATGCAATATATATAATCCTCTTGTCAAAGTTTCGTTATTTCATGATAAAATTACCAAATAACAAAAAAACCGTAAAATCTGAATGACATTAACAGTTAACAATGTTGTTATTGTCTACTCATCTCTGCCTCGATAAAATACGTTTTTATCAATATATATTGCCCTACTTTTAAATATTTTATATACATTGGTTGTCAAATTGCAATAAAACAATAAAGACAAATATTATGGATAACTCAATTTTATATATAGACTATATCTGATGACAAATGGAAAAATACTTTTTTATCAATGATTAGGAATGTGTTTAAATTTTTCTATTCACAACATAATTATTTTTCTAACATCTATACCTTTTTCGGTGTTTTGTAAGTAAACTTTAGAAGGCAACTTGTTGATTAGGCAAAAATGTTGAAAAACAAGATATCCATTTAAACATCTGAATAACCCGTTAGCCTCTAAAATTCTATCTGAAGGCCAACCAAGATGGGGAAACAACTTGTGGTCATGGCCTACTGTTATCGATCCAAGACTAATCACAAAAAAACGAAATTAATAAAAATAGATTTATTTTCAATTCTGATTTAACATTTCACAGAATATATGTACAGATAAAAAGGTAAAACGGTTTTTTTTCCATTCTTAATCTTTAGGTCTTAATCGGGACCGAAACTGGTACGAACTGTACGTAAAAAGGAAGTTCGACCGGTTAGTTATGAGACCTGAATTATAAAACTAATATTCGAATGGTATCATGCAATTACGGCAATTTCTACACAATAAATAGAACTAAACTATTTCAGGTTTTTTTTACATTATTTACATCAAATTTAAATCTTACAATAACAAATGTTTGCCTCTTATTAGATACAGAATATCGATAAGCAGAAAAACATTTTTTTGCAATATTAAATAAAGACAAAGTAACACAACATAAGTAGAATATTGTATAGATTGAGCATAAAACACAAAAAATGTGTTGTATATGATTTTTCATAGAAATATTAGGTATATTAGGCAATAATACTTGAAAACTAAACAAATGAAGAGGAATGCCAAATATGACATCATGGTATCCTGTACACAACTGATTCACCCATGATCTTTTGTTAAACCTCATTACATGATTATAACCAAAGAATCAGTGAATCAAGAGGGCCTTGTTTGGTTAGTTACATAATAGCACCATTTCATCGATAATTACGACTAGGACCTTTGGAAGCTGTTCCACGAACGGTCATACCGACTCAAATTAGGCAAATAGAAGATTGCCCTTCGTCCTCATAGTCCGCGAGTTATAACTAAAATTGTTATTTAAACCGGTCAGGTCACCGTTACTGTAACCGTTCGTGTGTTTGAACACTCCGCCGTTCTTTATCGGCGAGTACAGTCTGTCCTGTTGCCACGTAGTCTTTTGGACGTACGGCAACACCGTAGCTTTATCCTGAGATTTCTTTTGGTCGTATTTCGCCTGAAAATATTTATGTTGAGCCCAATGCAAACATGATGTAATTCAAACATTGTAAATACCTTATTGTAATATAGCACGCCTAAAATTGCCATTGTCATCCCGAACACATTGGTTGAGGTAACTGGATTACCCAAAATAAACAGTGATATGCCTATAACAAATATCCTTTTACTGCAATTAGCTACAGCGTACGTCAGTGGGGTAACCATGGAAAGAACACTGAAAGCAATTATGTTCTGCAGCCAATTTAGTACTCCATCAATCACCAAAAAGGATACAATCCTGTAGTCACTATAATTCTATAAGGAATATATTCACAATTGATGTCTCTGCTCTCTAAATAACAAATAAAAACTCACCACTGATTTGTCATGCAACAAACTGAAGAAATCCGTGTATAACCAAACTGGCAAAAACATAAATAAAGCCAGTCGGCCTAATATATGTAAGAGTTTTAAATGATGAACTTTTGTATCCCTCAACACCTAAAAAAATCAATAGTAACAATGGTACTGGAACTATAAATGAAACATACCTTTTTTGAAAAGATATTTTGCAATGAGAAACCCATTGTTGAGACCAGGGCACTGATTAAACCCACCATATCAAAACTGATCTCTGTCAGAGTCGCAATGGCAACACCCATAATAATTGGCACTAAACTTAAATACACTTTAAAGGTCTGTTTCTCGCCCATTATTAGCCTTGACAGTACCACAGTAAAGAGGGGCATTGTCGCTTTAACTATAAGGAATCACAAAATTAGAATTTTAATGATGTAAACATATGTTAAACATAACCTATAAGAATTATTACCTGTATGGGCATACGAGACTGGGACCTTCCAAATACTGACGTGGCTGAATACGCTGGCGATAAACTTACCGAATGCCAGGGGCACGATTAATTTTAAGTAATAATTCCACGGTATATCGCTGTACTTCCTGATACCCCACAGGCTAAACAAGGGGCCGCTCAGTACGGTGATGCTGAGCAACTGGACCATTGTCATGGTCATAGGGTAAGGGAATTCGGTGAGGACCGTCTTTCCCACCACATTGTTGGTTGAGCTCACTATATACCATGATACACAAAGTAATAACACTATGCAGACTTCTCTCGTCTGCTTTGGATCTGCCATGGTGTGCTGGCAACAGCTCAACTGTCAGCGTCAGCTGATTAATGCTGACGTTTGAATTCGGTTTAAATTATTCAACAGATATCAGCATTTTTAATCGATGGACACACTGTTAATTATTACTGGAATTATAGAATGCGGTTATCATTTTAAAATTTAATTTGTCAAAATTAAAGCGCCAATTATCAAATCTAGCGTAATATTAAACTTATACATGTAGTATACAGGCAACTCATAATACAATTGCTTTAAGTACATGGTAAAATATATTACAAACAATTTATTAACGTAAAAATATATAAACTGACTAGGTATTTCTTCCATCGGTGTAAGTGGAATTAAATCCAACAACGTATAAATACTGGAAACATCAATATATTTCCGCAAGCGCAATTTGAAAATAATGTCCGTCACGGTTTGGCGCAGAACGCCGTAAAACTCGCCGAAAAATCGAATCTGTCAGGTTGCCGAAAGGTCCCCGATAACTGTCAGGGTTTATCGAAAATATTCCGGTGCAAGATATGTTAATGTTATTAACAAACAGTTCGCGAGGTCGGGATTTGTGACAAGCTCGAGCGTTAGCTTTTTTCTGTCGGACAGTCACAGTCAAATTTGAGCGACGTTTTACTCCGGCCGGATTTCGAGCGGTCTCGAATAGGGATAGTTGGTGCATCAATAGTGGTTGAAACAGTCAGGGGATAATAATTTTTAAAAGCGAGGTAACATGACGTTTCTTTTTATTATTTACTATGCGGATTATGGGGATATCAGTTGCGTTTAGGATCACCCATTGTGTTTTTATCTTTTATGTAATGTTTTAGTTGGAAATATTTCATAAAAACTTAAGATTAAACGTGTGTATTTTATTTAATGTATTACTCGAACAAATTCAGTGGTGATATCGTAATATTTGGCGATTTAAAAACACTTTTTGTTGGTTTTTGTGTCTGGGGATTAGGAAACTATCGATTTCGTTATAATTTTGACCAGATCTGATTGTGACAGAGCAACGACCGTTCGTCATGATCTGTGATTCCGTTTTAGGCAGTATTTCTGGTCGGTATTCATAAAGATGTCTCAACAGTGCACCTGCAAACAGCCGAAGATCAATTTAGACGAGCCCAGGTATGACCAGGAGACTTACGTCGGCCGTGCCAAGCATTTCTTCCTCACCACCAATCCACTGAACGTCCTCGTCAGCGGCAAGCAGCTGGATGAGGCCCGATTATTGGTCCAGTCCTACAAGTATGTGTTTGTTTCGTCACTGAACGATTCTTGAAGATGTTTTGCTATAGGTGTGGTGAGAAACTGCCCGCCGATGTCACGGAGGACCAACTGTGGAAGGCCAAGACGTTGTACGACTCGGCTTTCCACCCGGACACCGGCGAGAAGATGATGCTCATCGGCCGGATGTCCGCACAGGTCCCAATGAACATGCTCATCACCGGTGGCATGATCACCTTCTACAAAACGGCACCGGCCGTCATTTTCTGGCAGTGGTTCAACCAGTCCTTCAACGCCCTGGTCAACTACACCAACAGGAGCGGCGATGTCGTCCAAACCGACAAGTAAGGCTATCTCCGCACCGTGTAATACCCTCGGGAGTCTCATCCTCCGATTTTCTTCAGACAGATACTGACGTCGTACCTGATGGCCACCACAGGAGCAGTGGGTACCGCCCTGGGACTGAACAGCCTAGTCAAAGTAAGTACCACAATCCGCGAACATGTTTCACCCAGTGCTAGTGTTGAGGCATCAACAGTAAACGTAACGTTTTTGAAAAAACAAACGATCTCCTCAGAGAATGGCCCCGGCACTGAATGATTTTTGTACCGCAGAAGATGCCACCCATCGTCGGCAGGATGGTCCCCTTCGCCGCGGTCGCCGCAGCCAACTGCATCAACATACCGATGATGAGGGCCCAGTAAGTATCACCCTATCTACGGACACTTCCTAATCTCTGTCAAACATCCATTCACGACAATTCACGTCACTATCAATCGTATCGGAAAAAATCCGAATTAAACAAACAAGAAAAAGGTCAAATTTATTCAAATTCTTTTTAGATAACGGCGTAA
Source organism: Rhynchophorus ferrugineus (assembly GCF_030347505.1). Taxonomy (NCBI): domain Eukaryota; kingdom Metazoa; phylum Arthropoda; class Insecta; order Coleoptera; family Curculionidae; genus Rhynchophorus; species Rhynchophorus ferrugineus. The sequence goes on from NW_027472586.1 coordinate 1,789,031, forward strand.
TATTTATCTAAAACGTTTGTAATATACATTTCACGCTATATAAACATAGCAGGTCATTTTTAATAGGCCTCTATTGTTTTCCAATCATAGGCAACTGCATATACTCAACCAAAAGCAAAATTAGTTTTTTAAATACTCATATTACAAAAACGTATTACACAAAAAAAAACGTCGATTTTATTTATATTTTATAAATATGTTAACAAAGTGCTAATACTTCGTGGTTGGTCAAAATATTTGTTCAAAATATACGAACGTCTATGTCATTATCTATCTAATGAAAAGAGCAAATAAAACGACGATTCTAACTTTATTAAATCATTTTAACTGTTCCGTAAACACGATCAAATTGTAATAACATCAATGAAAGATTATAAAATAAAGTTCACTAAAACTATACCCATTCATTTTCGTTCTTGGTAGTGTAGTTGATAATACAATGAGATCAAGCTGTTTATTTAGATAAAAATGTCCGTAAAATAAGTCTGAAATTAAACAGGAGAAGGTCAAATTTATTTAATGAGAGTTTTAATTAACAATTTAATATTTACAAATTACATTTTCCTGCTATAACAGATAAACGTTTAAAACACTGCAAAGATATATTTCATAGGGAGCTTCAACATGGTACCCCTGTCTATGATGCCAATGGTAATAAATTAGGATATTCCAAGGTGGCTGCCCAGTATGGAATAGGACAAGTGATTCTGAGTCGAATCGCTATGGCATTGCCAGGAATGGGTATGTCAGAAACACCATTTTTCCTTCGTTATAGTCTCATTTAATTATCCCATATGAAAGTCTTAACGCCAATTGTCATGGACTACTTGGAAAAGAGAGGCACCCTCTGCCGGTACCCCTGGATGACCTTGCCCGCCTCCGTCGGGATCTTGGGCCTGTGTCTGACCTTCGCCACGCCCCTAGCGTGCGCCTTCTTCAAACAGAAAGCCAGTCTACCTTTCTCGCATCTCGAAGAGGAATTGCAGGTATGTATGTCCGGTTGCCTAGCGTCGAGACTTAATATTTTGCCATGAAATACCGTCACCGACGTATTTTAGCACTTTTTAAACAAAAAATTCCACTGTCACCCCCCACAGTATGTGTTCTTCAACAGACGACTTCATATACCGCTCAAGTCTTGAACATTGTCCCTGTAACCCTTCCCATAATCCCCGCAATAAAGTCTTCTAGTCTGGCGTTATGTATGTTTTCTTGTTGGTTGTCGTTTCGCAGGAGGAGGTCGGGAAGAAGTACGACGCCAGCTCCATCGACAGGGTCTACTACAACAAGGGCCTCTAAACGGCTCCGCCGCCATTTCGTCGTTAACTCAGGGTCGCTAAATGTCTGTGCGCGCGTGTATATGTTATCGATACCAATAAAGTAATTTATATATTTAATAGCCCGGTGGCGACTTAATGTTAAGCAGCAATAGCACCTGTTAAAAAGAGGGCGGGCACATTCGACAATAATAGCATGACATTTTTTTCAAAAAAAAAGGAAATTACGGTTAATATTTTTTAATTAATTGATTTGAATTTGATAGTAACGATTATTTTTAACTTTCTACGTAGTCGTATACGTAAATCAAGGACGCCAAAATTTATAAAAGATAGCCATTGACAAATTAATTTACGTAAATTCTTATCAGTTAATTATTTAGGAACCGCTTTTAAATGACAATACATATTTTTAAAAAAAGCCAAAGTTAATGAAGGAAGTTTGATCTGTTAAAAATATAGAGTTAATATAGCTTCGACAGTCCCAATCTATTTTTTTTGTTGTACATTCCGTTTGGTCAAGGTTAACATGGACCGATAATAAGTCTTAGAGCAATTATATGTCAATATATAATAAATAGGTATATTCAAATGATTGTATATTATTTATATTAGTTATTTTATGTACAAAACCAAATAAACGACGAAATTATTATGACAATAAAATGGCGAAGGTGAAGTAATAAGTGAGGTAGGTAACTATCTCAAATACATATATAATAAAAAAATAAGTGAAAACTTTCGATCAATTTCTTATGAAAAGGCATCATGGTTAACGATTATTCTTAACTTTCTACATATTCAATAAAGGACAATTAGAAACCACTTTTAATTAATAATAATTTTGCAAAAGGGATTAAAGGGATAGGAAGGATTAATGAAAAGAATTAAAACACTACATTTAAATGATTGTGGGTTGTTTTATTAGTTTTTTATTTTTATAACTAAATAAATAAGAAAATATGATGATGCGAAGCAATGGCGAAGGCGCTGGTACGTTATCAAAACAGAAAATCACGGCATAATCGTAATCGACTCTTCCGGCAGTATTTTCGGTTGGCACGCCTTCCAGCTACCTAAGAATACCTCGTCCGGATTCCGAGCCACCTTAACAATGTCCGGAAAATCAGGAAGAGCGTAGATATAACCTAAAACAATCAGACCGTCGGTCTTGTTATCGTCGACCCGGATTCGAATCGGTATCGGATTCACCAGGAAACCACGGCGGCGGATGAGAGCCTCTCAACTGTACCCTGGACATGTACTGGACCGGATCGGCGTCGATAAAGTACTCGATGCCGTGGGTCAGCTCCTTTTCGAAGTTTCCGGACTCCTGCAGCTCGGAGACGTTGAACGGGTCCAACACGGAGACGGGTTCGGCCCCGACGATGTTCACCAAAGGCTCCAGGTCTTAAGACACACGAAATATGAAAAACCGGATATTTCTGGTTGCATAATGCTAAAATTCCTTTTGATATATAACTTTCAGGTGATATTTAGTTGATAGAATAAAATTGTGTATGTATGGTTATCTATAGTTGTCGAAATATTTTTTATTTTTTCTCTTACAATCATTTTTATTCAGAGTTTCTATTGAAGATTTTCTATAGAAGTTGTTAAGATTACCACTAATTCTATACAAAAAAATACTTAATACATAATTCCTTTTAAATTAAAGACAAATATCGATTATACGTTTTTGACTAACTTCAAGGTATGACATTTAAGAGAAATATTAATTATATCCCCCAATAAAACAGCCAATATATGTAGTAATGACGCCGAATATACAGCCAATATTAGTTTATAAGAAATGTAAAATTAATTTTAAGACAAGTTAAAAAGAGATAGAATGCTGTCTGATGCATCGGAACATGTAGAGGAATCAGTCTTTAAAATTCAATTTGGTTTTCTGTTGGTGGGCAATGTTGCCAAATGTCCTTCAAGTTCTTCAAAACATTAGTGAAGCCGTTTTATTGAACGAGCTATATATCTTCAATAACATGTAATCTTTAGTAATGTATAGTTTTAGAAAAAATAAAAAATAACCTTAGAAAATTGAATTTGTTTGGGTTATGTTCAAAAATAGAGGCTTATGTCAATGGCAATGTTTACTTCTAATAACATAAAATATTAACTGTAGCCAGTAATAGTTATATTTCAACTGCATACTCACCTTCTTCTCCCCATGGTACTTCTTCGTCAGCGATTGGCTTGAAAGGCCGCGACTGGACGCCTAAAACAACAACACACTACCTTTTCAAAGCCTCCTAGGAGAAATCCCAGTACGGACCTTTGTTGGGATGTTTCTGTTCCTCCTCCATGACCGAGGCGAAAACATCGACGTGCGGCCAATCTTCCGCATCCGTCACGTTCTTGTAGATGTCCGTCAGCTTGTTCAGGTCGGTGGAGAGGGGCTCCTTCTGCAGGTCCAGGATTAGTTGCTGGGGAACCACGACATCCTGGAGAGGTCCAGGTCCGATTGAGCTGAGTACCACGCTCTGTTCGGTGGGTTTATCTTCGAACAGGGTATGAAAAACCTGGTCCGGGGCACATTCGGGGGCCACTCCACTCTCCACCGTGTGCATGATCTGGACTATCGCCTCTGGAGTCGTCTCTCCCAGGGCTTCATCCGCATTGACAGTAGGACTGATCACGGCCTTGAATCAAAAACATATTAGATCCCCGTTATCATCGATCGTCGAAGAATAACCTCCTCGATCAACGCCATGGACTCGGAATTCAGTCGTAGCTGTTGGAGACGTTTCTTTATGCCGTATTTCTCCTCCGTCAGGACCAAATCCGGGGGAGCGATCTTGAGCGTGTTCTCCACGTCCTCGTTCTCTTCTTGGACCAACCTGGCTACTTCAGCGGGATCAATTTCGAGTTTCGGCTATAAATCATAAGATTCACCGAATTTATTTTGGTATGCCATCGAAGACTTACCTTGGTGACTTCGTGAGTTACGTCCCTGGCTGTAGAAGTATAAGATGGAGTAACGGAGATGGTCTCTCTGACGGTCACCGTATCAGTACCCTGAAAAATGCATAAACCACGACTTAAACCACCATATAAGGACTTCAGTCAAACCTCGCTGGACAATCCGAAATCTGGGTCCCTAGAAATCAAAAACTGTTAAGATACTGATGACAAAACATACTCGAAATACCTACAATTGTTGTTCGCTTATGATCACTTTTATTCCTTTCCCTGAGCATTCGTCCATCTCTACGACAGAGAGATTCTTGACCAACTTCTCACCACCCATATCCCGTTCCAACTTTCTCTCGGTATAGGCTTGCTGTATAACGGGTTCCAAACCTTATACATCAAATATTGATCATAAATATCCAGCGCTTCGATGACAAGGAGACTTACCTGCAGGCGTTGTGATCATCTGTTGTTTGATTTCGCTAATATGATGACCCCTGCAGTAGACTTTCTCGTGTTGATCCAACATTGATTTCGAGAACAATTCCTGGGTCACCTCGTCTTCCACTGAAATGATGATATAGGAAAGTCGTTGGATTTAACATCGTTTAATATTACCTGCTTCGACATCCTCACTGCCAATTGCTAATAAATGTTCAGCTGTGTCATTGGAGATCTATAAAAGACATAATCAATGTTAAAATTGGTTTAAAAATATTTAATTAATCATGGATGAATCGTTATGTTTCAGAAAAATACATCTGAAATTCGATAAAGAACGGTGAATCATAAATATCGAAATTGTAATAATATTTTTAATTCGTCATTTATTAGATTTAAAAAAAAAATTATAATTATATTAAGCACCACACGTTTCTCTAGCTATAATTAAAAATATGAATTAATAGAAGGTTCTGTCCATCCAGAGTCAGATACTTTCTTGAATGAATCTTTATAAACATTTATGGACATTTCAGAAAATTATATCTGAAATTTGATAAAGAACGGTCAATCATAAATACCGAAATTGTGATAATATTTTTAATTCGCCATTTATTGATTATAAAATAAACTTGTATAATTATATCAAGTATCACACATTTCCACATTCTCACGCAACACTTTCGCTTAAAAAAACAAGTATAATCAAGTCGGTATCACTTCACACGTTACACAGACACCTCTCCTAACCCAAGATGATATTTCTCCCTTGGATGGTAGCGCAATTTCGCTGATGTAGTTGTAACAACCTGGCCTAAATTGATTTATATTATGAGTAGGTTCAGTTCGAAATATACAGCATCTTAATATGCCTTTCTGTGCGGTTTTAGATGACGTGGTAACAGCCTCCACCGACACTGGACCTAGACGGTCGTAGTACGTATGAGGACGTAGTTCAGAAATGGTGTTTTGCACCACGTCGTAGCTGGCACCCAGGATAAATAGTCGATCGATAATTTTAGAGTAAGGGTCGTGATCTTTCTGAATGTCATCGTTGATAATCCCATAATTCAAACTGATATCATCAATCGGAACTTCGGCGTGGTCTTTGGAGAAGTCTAAGATTACGGACGCCAACAACGACCTCGGATAGAAGAAGGCTCCTAACCAATACACCCTAACATCCTCACCAGTCGTCATGTTTCGGAAGTACGACACTTTCTCGTTTAAGTTTTTCAAAAACCCGGACAGACCCAATAAGGTTGGATAGTACCACCCCAACCAGGCTGTTGGTACTTTGTTTCGGATCAGTTCATTGAGGAGGGCTTGGAAGTCTTCGGTAAATTGCGTATCGCCTTTTAAGGAAGAAGTTAGACAGGTCAAGGAATCGGTAATTTTTTCCAATATCTTGTTATATAAAGATATCTCGCGGTTGATATATTGGGGTGCTATAAAGCTTAACTTTTCGGGAATGTTTTGTAAAATATCCTCCAGGAGAGCAGTTATGTTATCATTCTCTTTATTCAGGAGAGTTTTCTTGTTCTGGATTAATCTAAGTCCTGATTCAAGAAATCTGTTCATAACATTTCCTTTATGTCTAACAAACTCGTACTGGGTTATATAAAGTACCTCAGGATCATCCTGCCATGGTAGAGCAGTTATTTGACTGACATAATCGCTTCTGTCATTTTTACTGGGGATCCTATACATTCCCACATTGTTGAAAGCAAATTTACCTTTAACCAAGGAGCGTTCATTCAAACAATCAATGAGCACTGCCTGGACAAACATCTTTTCCCATGCGTTCTCCAGATACCCGTTGTAACTACACTCCCCTATCAAATAGTACACTTTCTCGAAAAGACACTCCCCGGTGTTAACCAAATTCCTCAACTGATCCAGAGAAATCAAGAGGTCAGACTCCGAGAACCTATACGGGACGCACCAGTTTCGTATTTTGTACCGTTCCTGTAACACAAAATGAAAGTGGCAGAAACTGTAGAGGAGTTTAGAGAAAGCATCTTGTTTCCCAGGACATCCATAATAAAAATCGTCCAATATAATAGGATCTCGGGTGTAGGTCTTCAGCAGGTTCTTCTTTAAAGTATTTGGTGGTTCCTCGACAACTTTTATGGCATTCTGTATCAGATCTAACGGAATATCGGTGACAGGATCGCAGGTAAGGAACAGCCTGAAGTTCTCGTGAGTGTTCTCGAAGTCAAACCGCTCCAGACGTTGTTCCAGGTCGTTCAGCCAGTCCTGGACATAATGGCAATTTTGCAACAACACCCAGTATCCCTGAACTTGTCCGTCGCGAATCAGTGTCTCGGCTGCATGGAGGTTCTCTCGACCCAGACTGAGATATTTAAACTTATGTAAGACCCTTTTGATAGTAGCGAAGTTGTGGAGGATTTTCAGCACGTCAACTGATGGGGTGAGCACAAAAAGCACTGGAGAGAGATTATAGCTTTCATTATAGACCTCCTGCATCTGGAAGAAGACTGGTTTGAGGAAGATAGATCCCAGAGCAGAATCGATAAAGCTGATAATGCCGAAGTAGGTTTTATGTGGCTTCAAAATCCTCAAGATAATCAGCTTGTTGAATTCACTCAGTGTATTCCATGGTGAAGGAATATCGTTGATAACATTATCCAGATATAGTTTCCAGTCTTCGTTATGTTGTATGGAGTGTGTCAGTCCGGCAAAGGTGTCAATATTTTCCAAGCCTTTGATTCGCGTCCATGCTCCTTCTGGAATCCATCGAGGTTTGTCGCTGAGGTCTTTACCATTTCTTGCCTCGGAGTTCCTCAAGAAAACTTCGAGTTCCTCGCTGGTGACCTGACCCCTGATGATGGAAACTCTGGTGGCCAACCAGAAGGTAAACAAGAGCTTGTCCTTTTCAAACAGACCCTTGGTGATGCTTTTGAACAGATCGTAGGTGAGACTATCGCAGAGCTTGCGGCACCTGATCTCCAAGACTTTGGACTTCTCCGCGTTGAGTATCGACGTGAAATACAGGTTCCTGAACCAACCAAGCGAGAACTGATAGATGCAGTTCAGTTTCTTCAGGTCGCTGATACAGAAGAAGAGGTCCGCAACGTAGCGGGCCACGTTCACATAACCCTTCTTAAATTCCCGGATGATGTCGTCGATTTTCATCGTCTCTTTCTGCTTTTCCTTCGCCTGCCTCGCGAGATCCTTGAAACTATCCAAAATCGAGATACTGGCGTCGTCTTCTAATATATCCGTCTTGCTCTCGCACAGGGTGTTCAGTATTTTCACTTCCAGGTCCTTCAGCTCGGCTTTAGTCTCTCGTCGTTTCCACACCAGCTCTTTGGACAGCTTCTTTATATCAGGCTTCTCAATTTCCACCACTATTCTCAACAGGCTCTCCTCCAAAGCTTCTGTGGTCAAGCTAAAATTGATCATGTTGAGCCTGCTTCGAAGTTCTAGACTATACGGAGGATCCGGAGTGGTACATACCACGTATAGCCTAAAATTCTGATGAATTTTTATTTCCCGGTTATCTAGCACCGTGTACACGTCATCCTGTTGGATGAACGTCTGGCCGAAGAGGAGATAGTTGAGACAAGGCGGCACGAGTCCTTTGGTGTCTTTAATCAGAATGGGGGAACCTTCCTGAACCGATCTTGTCAGTTCCTCCATCCAGTTTTTGTACGTAAATTTCGTGACGATGATGTTGTTTCCAGCTTCTGTTCGCAATATCCAATTGGTAGATTGAGCCTGAGGATCTAAGAATATGCAGAACCGTTTGGAATGATTATATATGATGGCGTTCTCGGTGAAGAAGTTATCCGGGGGTAACCCGTACTCCTTCCAGCTTTCTACTTCAACGTCATTGGATAGCACCATGGACAGGTCAAACGATGTTGTGTGGGGAATGTCGTGATCCTTTATGTAGCGACGCCACGTGTTTATCATGGTTTGCCGCGAAATGTTGTCGAGAGATGCGAGGTAAGCTACGATAGCACTAGAGAGCATGATATCGCCAGCTAGAAGCTCGTAGTGCTTTTGGAGATCTTCTGATGCCTTCGTCCATCTGAGTCTTTCCTCGCCCAATCCACCGATCAGCTTTTGGGCGCTTCCCAACTTCTTGCTGCACAGATCCACTTCCACCTGCAGCATCGTTTGTTTTTTGGTAGCTTCGCTAAGCAGAACATTCAAAGCAGCGAGTTTCTCTTCAATTCGAACCACCTCCTCCTTCTTCTCGTTCAACACCCTCATGGTTTCCGCGTAGTCGCGCTCGGCTTTGTGGAGTTTTTCCTTTTTAGGGGCCACCTCTTTGGCCACCTTATCATACATGTCCATAGCAATGATCCATTTACACAAACCCTCAGCAGCACTGGAGGCTTTCGCCACCACGTGAGGCTTGAAATCCTTATGAGGCAGATACTCCTTGCGAATCTTCACCATTATCTCGGGCTTGATGTGGTCCTTGTCGAAATCCTTCAGGGTCTGGAGGAAGTTCATGTCGCCAAGGATCCTCTTCGATGGTCCCCAGTAGTCCAGAGTTTTCCTGCCCGTACTGGGGTCTGGAATTCTGTCGGGTTTCACGTCCTTGATGACGCAAACTGACGCCATCACCAGCTTGATCGCATCCGGAGGGTTCTTCATGGATTTCACCAAGGTTATGTCGGACGGTTTCAGGGTGTTTAGTGCCGATATGGCGTCTTCCAAGATGGGGATAGCTTGAGCCAGCTCAGACTCGCACTCGGATTTCAGCACCTGAGCAATTGCGGCTTGTTCTGAGGCGATTTTCTCGTCCTTGCGTACCAGAGCTGACGCCTTCTCTACTCCGATGGTTTCCAGAGCGATCTCTTCAGTCATATCTCTGGCATTCTTCGTCATCTTCTCCAGCTCCGGTTGAAATTCCGCCAGAGCCTTTTGCATGCTAAGTATCTGGTCGGAGGCGTAGGACAACTTCGATAACCCCTGAAGAAACCGGTCTTTCTTCTCGACCAACTTCTTCTGCTTGGTCATGATCAACTCGGAAAATAAACCGATCATGTGAACGAAGGCCTTGGGCGTGGTGAAACCGTACAGCAGAGGTACTTCCTGGGAGGTTCTATGGAAATAAATTGCCGCTTCGATGGTACGGGATTTGGTATCGTCAGGGAGGTTTACGTTCTGAGTCCAGGTGTTAGCCACGGTCCTCAGGGCTTCATCGGGCCAGTCCTTCCACATAATAACGGTGGTTTTGCTCACCAACGACCGGTACTTGGATATTCGTCTTCTCAAACCGTCTCCATTGACGTTAAAGCTCAGAAATAGTCTCACATTCTCGGCGCAGCACTTCTTAAAGTAGAGGAACACTCGATAGGAGCTAATGTCGATGTTCTTGTTACCCCCTTGGGCGGACAGCCTAGCTAGCTCCAATATTTCATGTTGCTCTTCCAAATTGAACAGCTCCATGATGTCTCCGTCTCTCAGTACATAATCCACAAGCTCCAGGAAAGTGTCATCGATAATTAGTTCCTCAGTCAGGTAGAGAACGCCTTTTCGATCAGATCCAGCGCAGTTCTTGTAGACCGTTTTAAAATCTCGATGCCACTGGTGCAAGTCGTAGTTCCTGTTGAGGATCGGTTGGTGCATATCGTGGTTAAACATAAACGCCGCCAATTTGGTCAGTGATCGTCTACCATAACCTGCCTGGCCGAGAAATAAAACATTATCTTTCGACAATGAAAGTATCCTGCCAATACGAACGAGTTTCTCCAAAGCATACTGGAAAAAGATAAGATACAGCTTAAAACGATGCTTGGTATTAAACTCCGCCAATTCCTGGAGGCACGCGTCAGCCAGTTGAGAGAAATTGACTTCTTCGTACCGCCTCAAACTAAGCTCTACGTCCCTCTCGTGAAATGTTCCGAAGAATAACATGGGAGAACACCCAAAACCGGAGAAAACCTCCTCCAAATCGTCCGGAAAGTTCTCCCTCACGGCTCCCTCCATCTCTGACATCAGCCACTGGAAATCAGCCTTTTCTAGTCGGTCCCCAAACACCCTCATCATCTCGTGCATCCATAACTTCACGTAAACCTTTTTGTTGGCGTCGTAGGTCTCCTTCTTGAGGAAGCTACACCCGTTCATGACGTTGGAGAAGCTGAACAGGTCGAAAACGTAGTGAGCTTGGCTAGGGGAAGGCTTCAGTCGGTTCCTGATGGACTCGAAGACGGTCCAAGTTGCGTTTACCATCTGGCTGATCACGACGGAGATATCGCTGGGGAACCCGCCTTTCTTCCAGGTGTTGAACAAGCTCTGGGAGTATATTTTCTGAATGGTGTCTCCCTGGAGAGGGTTGATACTGATCAAATTAAAATGGCGTAAGAATCTTCGACAGATATCGCCGCCGTAAGATGTGTTGAAAGAACCTATGAAATTTACTGAAGAAATCAGTATTTTATCCAGAGTTTTTACATGAATCCAGGAATTGTAATCGAAATGCTGACGCAGTAACTCAGTGGATGACCGATGAGCACAGTGAAGGTCCTCCAATAGGAAGACGAAACGTTTATTGCCACTTGGAGTATAGCGGCCATTGGTACGTTTATTCAGCTTATTGATGATCAAATTCTGAAGGTTATTCGATGTCGTAAGACTGTTAAAAGTAATGATGGACTTCTCAAAGGTCTCCTCATCCAATCTCACGATAGAACACTCTCGCAATATGGCGGATTTTCCCGTGCACGTCGGTCCAGCAATCATGAACCGTTTATTATACTTGACATGTATATCCATCAGGAAACCGCATCTCAGGGTGTCAGGGGTAGGCACCAGAACCCCGCTCAAATATTGGTTCTCCACGATCTTCTCGTTTTTCAATAGATCGCTCCACATCTTCCATGTACCCCTCTGCTTGTACAAGTAACAGTAATCCAGCAGGATTCCGTCGTGCGGTACTCCAACCTCCAACCGCTCCATCCCGTTGGGGTACGGAACCTCGGGGTTCTGTCCGCGCCAGAGCATTTTATAAAACTCGTCGAAATGCTGCTGAAGCTCCTCATCTAGGAAACCAGAAAATCCCAACGCCCCAGCCAACAGAAAGGTGGCGTGAATCCATGTTATCATGTTCTTGGGATCCTCTTCTTTCTTGTTCATCTTTGACGTGGCATCATCCAGAATGAGCTGGAAATAAGTCAGCGTATTTCGAATCAACGTATTTTCGTCTATACACCATTTGGTCCTCTGGAGGAGTACTCTTATGGTTTCTAGACAGGGAGGTATAAACCAGCTCATCAGTGACTCGATCTGGGTTTGGTGGTCTTGATACCAGTCGGATGTGCAAGACTTTAACCAACATTTTATCAAGGACTGATAATTGACAATGTTAGAAGGTATGTACACCACTCCACAATGAGAGATCTAGAAGATATAAATTATCAAACAAATAATTCTTGTTTAGTTGGAGATACTTACCATCGACGGGCTACAATGCTTTAAATTATCTGTCTCGAACACTAGGTTGATGCTGTTACGGATCAGAAGCACTTCTCCGGACTCCAAAAAGATCTTCTTCCCTTCCAATATGCCACTGAGAGTCTCGGCCCAGCCTGGATCGATTTGTCCATCGAATACTATGAGCGTGGGTAATTCTGATTGTTTCCTCAATATACGAAGTAATACTCCATCAATCCATCCAAAGTTACGACTTCGCGAGACCTCGCCATATAGGTCAGGGTATGAAAGACAGTCGGGATTGATACAGTTCCTGACCATGGCCTTGTTCTGGATTGTCTCCAACGTCTGGATGCATACGTCCAAGCAGCTGGATTTCCCCACAGATATTCCACCAATAAGGATGATGCTACTCTTATTAGTCAGAGCTTCAACTAGTTCCAAGCCTTTGGTCATGAGAACATCATCAATCTGTTGACTGGAACAAGCATCCTTCCAGGCTTGCTCCAGATTGGCATCAAAACTTTGACATACATCGGATTCCTGATTATATATATTTTTAAGTGTGTCATTGAAGATACTAGCATCTTCTGGACTCAGGGTCATATCAAAAACCTTCCTGATGCTTCTGTATAGGATTTTATCATCACTCTGGTGAGGATTTTGTAGCCTTTCCTGTTCGAAATAGTTTAATATCGTTGATAGAGTTCGCAATCCAAATGAATACTGATTCTGAAACGATATTTCATCTTTAAGAAGCTCCAGGCACCGAACCAGCGTCCTGGAAAGACTCCTGGATAACAGGGTACCTTTAGACAGAAGCAGGGTCTCCGTTAGTGCGCGAAAATCTGGAGTGGATAACGTGTATGTTCTGAAAAGTGCTTTCAAATTTTCCGGAAAGATTTTACTGGGACTGGTATTGGTTATGACACAAACAAAACACCTGGGATCAAATCTGAGGGTCGTACCGTCCAGAAGAATCGCCTTGTCGCTTTGTTTCTTCGCTTCCAGTATGGATAACAATTCCTGGCTGAACACGCTGAATATTTCTTCTCGAAGATTGTCGAAGCTTTCCAAGATAAACCAGGCACCGCACAGTACCACTCCCTTGAGGAGTTTCGATAATATATCCATACCCAGCATGTTGGAGCAACAGAATCTCACGTAAAACAAACCCAGGGCCTCCATCAGACTCGTGGTGGTCTTGGTTTTTCCTGTTCCAGACTCTCCGGTCACCAGACCCATGATGTTCGAAAAGAAGGCATTCAAAATGGTGCGGTAATACTTCTCCACGGAAGGAGTGAGTACTATTTGGTCATAATTCCCGTAATATTCATAACCATAATCTATGGACTTATCCAGGATACTCACGGTGCAGAAGTTATTCTGGAAATAGTACCTTAGCTGGACCTTCCATCGGAAATGGTTGTCGTCAATCACCAAGCCATTCTTGAGGAAATTTTGCAGCAAGTACTTGCAGTTTAAGTCAGTTAGGAGCAGGTTCTTGTACACAACTCGTTCCAGATTGTTGATATTACCGGAATTGATGATGCCGACTTTTTCGTCGATGTACATCTCCAGTCTGCGTTTGTACAACAACAACTTGATGTTGTGAGGTAGTTTCAGGGCGTTCTCAACTTGGTCGGTCCAAAATACCAGGGCAGCTAGCTGGATACTTTGCTGTGGATACTTCTTCACCAACTCCCTGATGGAAGTCTTCTTGTATACCTTGCAGCATTCAGCTGTGTGATGCAGGAGAGACCTTCTGACCTCCTCCTGCAGATTCCGCAACAATACGTGTAAACCTTCCTCGGGATCAAGCCGAATCCCGTTCCGTAACACCAACTTCTCGCCAGTCGAGCTCACTACCGCCCGTACTTCCTCATTGGAGACGAACAAGTCTTCAATTCCCGGAAATATCTTCGTCAGGAATTTGATCTTATAAAACTCATCGATCCTAGCGATTATGTCCACGAGTTCTTCGTCTGATAGCAGGAATAACCTCGGGAAATATATCTGGATCACTTTCAGGTAATTTCGAATCTCGTTCTTGACCTTATCCATGATGATCAGGCAGTTTTTCATGTCAGCAACGATGTCTGTTTTAGTAACGATGTTGATGATCACTGAATCCTCCTTGATCTTCGCTATGTATGCCTGGAAGATGCTGTGACAGTCGTCGAACAACTTCTTCCCATTCGGAATGATATTGACGGGATCCAGGACGGAGAATATGGGTAGGAGCTTCAGGAGGTCCTCCTGTACGGCGATCCAGTTGTTTATGACACAGTCGATGTCTTGTAAAAGATGGTAGAAGGTTAGGACATCCTGTTCGTGGGCTTTGACGAACACAGAACTTCTCATGTTAAGCACTTTGATCATATGATCGTCCAAGATGGTCTGGACGTCGTCGAGATTCACCAAGATTGTAACTTCGTCGTTTTCCACGGATATATCGAACAGGACTTGCTCCCACTGGAGCTTTAACTCGTTGAGCTTCTCCAAGAGCTGTTGTTCTTTCGTTGCCCCAACGCTGATGATCTCGTACTCGTGCAGTTTATCGGTCAGATCAACCTGCAACATCTTCCTCAAGGTAGTACCTGAAACAGTCGTGTAAAGTGGCGAAATGTGATGGAACATTAATCACCTGCGTTGGGGGCTATGTTGAATCCAGCTATCTCCGACATGGCTTTCCAGTGTCTGGACCGCAGGGACCTGTTGCACATTATCTCCATGACTTTCAACGACGGCTTAAAGTCCTCCAGGATTTTCAAAGCCGTGGCACTGAGCTTCAGCGGCGCCGGCCAATTGAGGAGGTCCGGGTCATCGACGGTTCCTCGAAACCTACGAAAGAACAAACGGTAAGGCGTGTCATGTACTCGCAGTGAAATTTTACTTTATGGGGAGGTTCTCGTCTTGGGCTTGTCTCAGTTTCTTCCGATACTGCTTCTGAAGGTCGCTCAGCTCCTGGCAGAACTTCTCCACCCTCTCGTTGGTACTCTTGTAGTCCAATAGTTCGAATTGACCATCCAACCAGACCGATTCGTGTTTCTGGACGTACTGGCACAGTTTCAATAGGTGATAAAACGGATAGACGTAGTCCCTCAGATTGTCGAACTCGGCGTAACTGGACTTGGGGAAACTTAAGCACACCTCCTCCTTGTTGATCCACTCTATCTTATGTTGGATCTCCTGCAAATCGATGAATCAGCGACGGTTAAGAGATTGGATGGCGTGATAGTGCCTTTATTTTCGTCATGTGAAGCGCGATGTCAGCTAGATATTTCCTGACGGACTTGATGTCATCCATTTCGTCGAGCACCACTAGTAAAGGATACACGTCCTTAATGTGAACGTTGATCTCCTCAATCACCTTTTGTAGCTTTTCCTCCGCCTCAAACTTGAGTTGGTCGTAGTTTATTGAGTGCTGTTCCACGATTGGTGATATCTCATCCAACCAGTTGATAGCTGAACCAGATAGGACGTCAAAAAGAGGGTTTATAGTCAACACGTTCACTTACCACGAGCGTTGAGCTCCATGTGATCATCGCTCAAGATTCCCAGAGTTATTATGTTACACAGTGATGCAAGGGATGAGTGTACTCGATGAACCAATTCGTCCAGCTTCTCGTTTCTCACCCAGAACATAAATTTTCCTGCGGAGAATCATGGCATATAGCTAGGTCAGAATAGGGCAAAGCCGCACTAACCTATCTCTATCAGTTCCTCTGTAGTCAGCGGTTTCTGGTTGGCTCTCATCTTGATCAAAGTAAAGGAGTCGCATATGTCGTGGATTTCCCACAGATGTTGATGAGAAAGGTTCTGGAATATTGAATCGATGATCACCTGAAGGTTATCGTGTAACTTATCCCTGTAGTTCTTCAGGACGAGCTGTCCTATAGAGAAGTACTCGTTATCAGGCACGAATGTCACTTTATCCAGATACCTACAACGAAAAACTATTTAACGAATATGTGGCGAGCTCGCCTTCGCCATACTTTTTGTAATATTGGATTCTAGAACAACCCTCCTCGAATTTGATATCGAACAAATTATGGAGGAAGTCCTCAGAGATTATGTCTGAGTAGATATTGACGAACTCCCCGCTCATTTGATTCAAATACTCAGACACAGGCTCGTACAAATTATTTATGTTCTCAGCAATGTCTCTCTTACAGTTTTCGATAAATTCTTCGGTTAAACATAAGCGGATGGTTCTGGACTCGAAACCTTTGATCCGCTTTCGTTCCAAGGCGTTGAGCTCCCGCCCAGTCATCACAAGGTCATCGATCAGTTTGCTGAAAAGGTCCACGACCTGAAAAGAATCGTCCCCAGCTGATTGGTAGATTATTCAATGGAAGATTGTTCATTTACTTGTTCAGGAGATGGAGTGAGAATCAAACCTTCCTCGAAATCGACAAAGAGTCTCAAGTATGGGGGGTTCTTAGTGCTTCTGGTGAAGGAAACGATGCTGAGAATTGTTTCGGTAATGCTGTTGCTGATGTAAACGGAAAACAGACCGGTACAAGCTTGGAGGATCTTGGAGTACCTTTTGTTCAATGGGTGACAGTGCTTATCCAACGTCGAACAAACTTTCTTGTGAAAATCATCCAAGAGGATGGACGTGTACAGGATTTTCTGCAAAAAAAAATTACCTGGAAATAAATGGGGAGTGAGGGAATGGATTTTCAGTTACCTCCTTAAACATATGTTGTATTTTATCCAGAGTCGTCACTTTATCGATGTGCACAGTGAACAAACGTGATGGTAAAGTCATGACGCATTCAACCAATATCTCCTTCAACACTTTGTAGTGGAGAATCCAGTTCATCTCCATTTGATGTCTGGTGTACAGAAAGTTTTGATAGTTCTCCGTCCTCCCCAGGTGCTTGTAACCTTTAACACTAAAACCACCCACCGGATACTTGTCCTTGATCTTAAGATTCACGCCAGCGTAATGGGTGACCATCCGGAACTCAGTCCTGGCCTCCTTCATGATATCATCGATCAAGGAGGCGTATAGTTTCTCCAAAGCACCAGCTTGTATTTTCTTTCGAATAGTTTTCTCATGATGTCTAATTGAAAAATGTTCTTAATTGTTATCGGTGATGTTCGATATCAACCAATCTTACCTGGACATCTCAGACATCGGACAACTATCAGAAAACATCCTGAAATCCTTGCTGGATATCGGTCCGAGACAATTGACGATCGCGTCACTGTCGCTGTCTCGTTTCAATGCCCTCATTTTCGTCTTCCTGATGGTTTTACACATATATTCCGATATCCTTTCGTTCCTGTTCGATCTCATATCGAAAATCCTGGTTATTTCGCGAGATAGGTCCACGGCGATAGGTACATCAACGATTTTTTTGCCATTAGATCTCAGTCTTTTGTTATTTTTATGGTAAGATGCCGATTTGCTGGACATTTTTCGCGGAATGATATATTTTAACCTGCTGACGGTGTTTGTTGATGTGCTGTCTTGTTAAATCGATACAGTCGCGATGCCTGTTGCTCTGGTGAGCTTATAACGATACATCCATGAATAATATATGTGTAAGGTTTATGTACAGGCGTGTTTTCGTGAAAAAATTATTAAAAATATACTTAACAATAGGTTGCCTACCCTATACAAAGCACAAAATGTATAAAAATGAAAGTTATCTCAAAATAATATTTATATTTTGTGGATTTTTTTATTATTCAAGCCTTTGACTGAATTTAATTTTTACACCAAATTAATTCTGGAACCGTGAAGCTTCAGGTTCTTGTGCAAAATCCAGTATAATGAATATATATATATATATATATATATATATATATATATATATATATATATATATATATATATATATATACATTTAAAGCACTTGTGAAACATTCTGATCACCACAAAAAGACTGGTTAATCCTCATGTTTTGATCGTCAACTACGGTTGAAATTATCAAAAACATCAATAATTGTGGCATTAGTTGTGGTAGTAACTTTTGGTACCACCTATGAGTGTCCTGTTCATGTTCGTGTTGGTCGTCTTTATCAAAGTGTTAGTTTCTTACCATACTTTTAAACCAATCATCAAATTATCCACATTTAAAGCACTTAAAAAGGTGATCAAGAACGGTGGGGAATAAATATAAACTTCTTTTGAGACACCCTGTATTATTAATACCTTTTCGTTCAAAAGAGATTGTTCTGGTACCATCTCCCTAGTTGTTTTCGGAGCTCCATAAACATTGAAGCCTCCCGAGAAAGTATCCTGCATTCGAGTACCCTAACATACAGTAAGAATACATAACCCGGTTCTTTTGCTCGTCATCTGTTCGTTTTACCTGCAACTGTGGTCTTCCTTTCGCCCGGACGCCACCTTTCACCGTCTCATACCTCAGAGCCTTGGGGGTTTTTGATTCCATCTGAGCCCTTAACCCTACGGGGCTGGAATACGCCTGACCTCTGCCCTGCCTGGACTGTGGTCCATACGGAGCTGGTAGAGTATACTGGCCAGGAGCTGGAGCTGTTATACACGAAACACGAGCCAAACTACGGGAAAACTGTGATACTAGGTCGTACCTTTCAGAGGAGCTGGGGCACGTTGTCTCGCCAGGGACGTTGCAGATGGCCGTCTCGCTGTGGTTGTCCTACGTTTTAGATTAACTGAATTAATGCATCATATATACAACGCGAACAAAACCCTATACCCAGATCGTAGAGAAGTTCGACTGGCATTCGGTCTGATCGAAGTACCCGCTCTAGCTTGAGCCCCGGGACAAGTACCTCTCCCCGACGTGCTTCTGCCACGCATCGTGCAACCTATAACATCCATCTGTAAAGGCCGATAATGATGGTGATATGGGAGTCGTACTAGCACCACCGTAAGGCTGAACCTCCGTGGCGTTGGTGGTGGTGGTGATTTTCGTACCACCCGTGAGCGTCCTGCTCGATTTGGTGGTGCTGGTCTTCATCACTGGCCTTCTAGACATGATGATTGATTCACAAGGGATTTAAAGGGGAAGCAAATCACTGAACGTCACGAAATTTGACATTAATTATGGCGTACCAACCGAACAGGTAAGAGGTGATAATGCTATATGCAATACCTTGTCATATTATTAGATACAAGAAAGAAAAACCTAACTTTCTCGTCGATATTTTGTTATTCCTTTTCTCCTTTACTATTTCTCTCATCAGGAACCTTCTAGATATTCTATATTATTTATCTGTAATGTAATGACCCTCTAGATTTAAAAAATCCAAATATTTTTACTTGAGTCTAATAAAATGGTAAGATACCATAGTCTTGTGTCAGCACAACAATAAAATCAACATTTTAATAATCATGTAACTTTATTTAATGATTTTTATATTACAAAACTGTTTCATTACATAAATGCAATGTCTAACAACTAATTTACATATTTACAATTAATTTACCAGGGTAATGATGGTGATAGATGATGATCGTTACATTTTTATTTAAGTCCAGTTAATACTTTCATATAAATCAATTGATCATGATAATAAAAATAACACTGTTCATTTTTTAGGAAACTATCATTTAATATAGGAGTACTGTGGTCTTGAGCTACCACGATACCATAAACATTTTAATAATCATGTAACTTTATTTAATGATTTTTATATTACAAAACTGTTTCATTACATAAATGCAATGTCTAACAACTAATTTACATATTTACAATTAAATCGAGTAATGATGGTGACTAATGATCATAACATTTTTCACATAACATAAGTCAAGTTAACGCTTTCATATAACGAAAATACAAACGATGAAAATAAGAATATAACACTGTTCATTTTTTTAAGAAATTTTTCTTTATTAATATGAATAATATATTTTATCTTAAACCAGGTATTCCGGTCTAGAAGTTTGATCTTATCCATATTTTAAAAGTTTAGAATTTTAGAACCATGTTATCAAGAGGATTTTTAAAATTTATTACAGCAATTTTTGTGACCCCCTAGAAAAATTAAATCAGTATATAAAATGTTGTCATCACATTATTTCACCTTTTTTTGCCAAAATATATACACAGTGGATTTTTAATGAAGGCTTTTTAGTAATCTTGAAAATTATGTGCGGTACTGAAGCCTATATATTTGCTTCAGACTACCTTCTTGTGCCTCTAAGGAGGTTAAAACTATTCACATAGCTGCAAGAACTTTAGAAAATGTCCATTTTGAAGTAAAAGAACATGAACATTAAGAATAGAAATGTATTTCAAATTTTAAAGCTTATTTTCTGAAACCAGTTTTTTAATTCACATGATTTATCAGGTTATAATTACACGATTTTTGGAAATTAAGAGAAAAATCTTTGTATATCTCTCTATATAAAGAAGCATGAACTTTGAAAGAAAACCATCTTACTCCACCATACATAAGTAGGAAGTCCCCAGACTGTAGCTTTTTGATTTTTTATTGTGATTTAAAAATAAAGCTATAATTTAGACCTCTAGACCAGAATACCCCCTTTATCCATGAAGAACATTTAAATTACACACCAAAAAAATAAAACACCGCTTTGTGTAACATATAATCTATATTTAATATCGTTTATTACAAAATTTTTCATTTTTTTCTTTAAAAAAAAACAAAACTATACAATATGACACTAAAAGTAATATATGAATGGGTATTTCTAGTGACAAGAACCCTTATCACGATGAAGAATCAGGTAGTGCACCATCCGAAGACCAACCCGCCGGCGCGGCAGGCCCGGTACCCCGCAAGTCTGTGCTCTTTGAGAGTCGATTAACCGTAAACTTACAACGAGGAATAACGTAACGAGTATGCGCGGGAGGTACCGCCCCGCTGGTCCCGCGCCGGCCTACTTTGGTGACCCCCCTTCCAGTAAAAAACGAGAATATGATAGTACCCCCATCTGAACGAAGTCAATATCATACAAAAAAAAATAGTTGATAAGGACTTTATCACAGCTGAAATGCGTCACCGATCGATGACAATACATAATATAACTGAGCGGGAATCGCCGGTAGTCTCGCGGCCTGTTGCGCCGTTATGTGAAACGACGTGGGGAATCCGAGAAGCCGCGAGACCAGAGCGATTCGCGCTACTGCAAACGCGTCCCATCGGGATGCTAGAGACCCTCCGCTACGCCTACAGGGTGAACCGGCAACATTTTTAGTGCTTCCCATTCGTCCTCTCCAACGTAGCCCTTGATTATGACGGCTAGAACAAAAACGAATCGTCAGACACCCCGTAGACGAGCAGAAGAACATCATACAATTGACAAGGTTTACTCTAAATATACTCATATATATATCTATCGCGACTTTTTGATCAATTTTATACAATATATAACAATAAACAGTGATGTAGATGACCGAGAAGGATAAACACACTCCCTACTATGCTCCGAAGAGCTTTTCTAAGAAAAATAGTATTGTCAACACGTCCATCATCGATAATCGAAAGCTCAAAAAATGCAATGGAAATTAAAACAAGCTCAATTTTCAAGAACACAAAAAATTAATAAAACATTGGGTTTATCTTTGCTTCCGAAGTATATGTACAAATATATATATATAAGTCAATATCAAAAAAAACAACTTCATTTTGATTTCATCCTACATCACATCGGTTTTGTATCGTTAAGAAATAATACTCACTGTTTTTTCTGTTAATTAGAACAAAAACAGTATTTATGACTATGTATGAACAATGTCCAAGATTGATTCCTTCTGTCTATAGTCTGTGGTATGCATTGTGTTGAAGGATATTGAACCATATAGTCCGGCACCTGGAAATAAAAAAACATTCAACACGATGAAATAATAACACTAATTCCCTCATTAAAGAACCAGTCATGTTTTCATAAAATGGCGAAGGCGCCCAAGGCAATCTTTGACCTATATAATTTTTTAATATAAAACTCCTCTAATGTATTCATTTTTTAATCTTAGGAATAAACAGGCGCCATATCGAAAAACTAAACAAAGTGCACTATCAAGCATCGTGGTTCATACACACGAGACTGTGTAAACATGTACTTATATACCCACTACTGATAACTAATATTATGAGCATTACATAAACATTTTAAAAACCATATTTACTGAAATACCATCGACAAGTTTTAATGGAGGCGATTTTTTTTCTTCATAGATGAACAAAAACATTGAACAAAAATAACAAACCTGACAAAGAAGTAAGCTCTCTTGGCAAACTGGTTTCCCTGGTTTTGAAGCTCTTCTCGTGGGTGCTCTCCTGCTTCTCACTGGGCTTATGACCGTTCTCGTCAGCTAAAACCGTGGTTGCAGGTCCGATTATTCGAATTTCTTGTGTGGTGCCCAACAGGTATTTGAAGAATTCGTATGTTGACCAACAGATTGCCGTGGAAGGCATTTGGAACATTATCCTGCAAACATAGCGACGTAAAAAAGACGTCTTGATGGTTTCTGAGCTAATCTTGCCTGGCTTGCATGCCTCTAAAGTATCCGGATGGTCCCCTCAACCGATATATGAGTTTCATGCCTTGCACCAAACCTTGAGCTTTGAGGTTCTGTTGTGTGTTCAGTAAAGTCTTGCAAACGTCCAGTGGAGTTGTAATGGCGGAAGCCACAGCTCCAGCCAGCGCACCGCTGATCATATGAGCGCCGGGATTGTACTTGCGTTCTTCGTTCGTCACCTACAATCAAGAAACTTTACAATCCCGGTCTTGGGAAACCCAAAGATGGTAGTACCTTTTGGGCAAACTCGTACACCATAAAGTGGATGCTCTGGAAAGGTACGTTCATGGTTAACTGCGTGGTATACGATCTGTAGAAAGCCTTGGGCCCTTCGGTCCTGTATATATCCAGTATGCAGCTCATCACAGACTTGTACGGGGAATTGACCATTTGCATTCTCTGTTTCACCACTAAAACAACAAAAAATTAACCGTGGTGATGTAAAGTAATCAATAAAAAATATGATCAAGCTAGAAATATTAACAACAGAAATATTGATACGATTTTCGGAGTTTACCATTCTTCTCGATTAATCTTTTCCCTAGCAAATTTATTTTAGCTACTTTATATAATTTCCTACATTTCCGGCTTTTTTATTAGGAAAAAGTTAATTTCATTTTAAGTAACTCTATAATTCAACATATTCAAAATGTTTGATGAATTCCAACTTTCCCCATACCCATGCGCTTTCATAACTTTTCTGAAAGGAAAAAAACCAAAATGCATCATTTGTTTTGCACGGTTAACTAGATGTTTATGTTTTCAATAATTGAAGCTTGACCCCTATAATATGGCATTTTTTAAGTAGGCCTTGATTAAGCAAAATATAATTAAAGGTGGTTAAATAAAGTATGCGTTACAACCAGTTAATATTCATCGCTACTGCGATTCCAATAAACAAAATCGCGTAAACCGAGCGAGTAGTATACGGGATGATAATGAATACTACTGAAAATAGAAAGTAAACAAACGTTTTAAAAGTCAGCTTTGATAAAAGCTGGGACGTTGTAAATAACGAATTATCGTCGTCTAAACAGCGACCGCAAACAGTGGTACAACGAATCGGGAATGATAATGGGAACCTTATAAATTAACCGAAGCAACGTTCATTAGAAGAAGAAAGAAATCGATATCGCGATAGTAGACCAAGGACTTTCTTTCGCCTAATTACGGAGCTTTTTAAAGGTAGGTTCGGATAGAAAAAAAATAGTTCAAGGTTTGCCGCGAGTTCTCATTGTATCGAAAGAATAGACCCGGAAAAAAATCACCGGTAGAATCAATTCTGGTTTCCTTCAAGGTGACCGGTGGTCGGTACCTTTCGGTTTGCATTTCGGTGCTGTACCCATAATAAAAAAA
Source organism: Rhynchophorus ferrugineus (assembly GCF_030347505.1). Lineage (NCBI taxonomy): Eukaryota > Metazoa > Arthropoda > Insecta > Coleoptera > Curculionidae > Rhynchophorus > Rhynchophorus ferrugineus. The sequence goes on from NW_027472586.1 coordinate 1,812,945, forward strand.
AAGATATACACATACTACATACATACCTTCGGCGGGATTCAGGACTCCGTCGTGGAATAGCGTGGATAGACAGCCAGCTGCACCTGAAACATGAAACAACGGTCACTTGATGCGGAGTTAAATCACACGACCCTAAGTAGGGACCGTGTGTAGTTTCTCGAAAACCCTCGTATAGACAATATGGCTTTTTAAAACCGTAGTAGCCATATTAGTAATACAAATTGCTGAATGCATTATTCATTACATCTCATTTACATTCGGGTTCATACATAAATGCGATTATTATGGGTTTTAAATCTGAACAAATAAGTGGCATGAAAAAAATTATGTTATATCGAAGTTATTGACTTCTAGTGCATTGTATAATATAATATAGTTTTCTTTTATCTCGAGTAATGAAAGGTTATATCACAGTCCACTTTTTTATTTATTATATTGTTACTAGTCGTTTTCAACTAACCTACAATTTATCTTTATGATAACTTAAATCTAGGTATATAACTAGGAGGACACATCGGCCTTATCTCAGTATCTGGCGAAATAATGTTTATACATGTCACTACTGTATTTTTTATTATATGCACCTGACTACACAAGTTCAGATGGTTTGATTCTTTTGAGTTTGTGTCCTGCTCTGGTTGTATCCAAAAGTTGCAATACTTCAATATTCTCATGAGAATGGAGTCTTTCTTCATGCCCCCTTGCAATTCTCTTGATTTCTTGACTGACTGTGGTTATCTGAAGGTCTCGATATAAGTAATCAGTCCTGTAGTATTTAGGTGCGTCCACAATACCTCTCTGGATTTTGTTCTGAAAAATTTGTATTTTATTTACGTTACTCTTTGCAGAACATCCCCATAATTGAACTCTATATCCATATCGGTTTCGGTATTTGCTTATATAATAGCAATTTATTATGTACTGATAATTGTCATTTTCTTCCAATTAGCCAATACATTTTCCTATATTTCCATTTTCCAGCGATGTTTTGCATCAAGATTCATTCCGAGATATTTAGCGTTGTTGCTATATGGAATGATATATTATTTAATGTTATTGGTGTTTGTACGGTCTGATTGTAGGTGAACTGCACATGCACAGATTTACATCCGTTAATTTTTATTTTCCAAGCTTGTGTCCAATTATATATTTGTCACTTGCTTGTTGTAATTTTCGCGTGGCTTCTTCACTATTGTCTCCGACAGCTAAAATCGCAGTATTATCAGCAAATGTGGCCAACGTAATATTCTCCATTTGTGGTACATCACAAGTGTAGAATAGATAAAGCATTGGCCTCAGTACACTTCCTTGTGGTACACCTGCTTTAGCTTCTTTTATTGTAGAGTAAGCTTCTTCTTGTTTAACTCTAAACATTCTGGATGTAATGTATGATTTTAGCAGTTCGGCGTGTTGTTTTGGTAACATTTTCTGTGGCTTATTAGCAAGGCCTTCTTGCCAAACCTTATCGAATGCTTGTGCTACATCTGCTGCGAGAACATCGCTGAGCATACTTTTTTATTTCGTAGACTTTTTCAATAACATCTATTATTCTGTGGACCTGGTCAATTGTTGAATGCTTGTTAATAAACCCAAATTGGTGTGACGGTATTAGGTTTTTCCTCTCTATGATATTGTCCATTATGAATGATTAAATTAACAATAATCAGGATTCTGAAAAAGCTCCTTAGATCCTTTGGAATGGATTAGTGAATTCTTTGTTTACGTAGAATGCTTGGCTTTTTATTTCTATTTTTCCGTCTGCATTTCAAATATTGCACTAGCTCTTGTGGCATCAACTCTCATTATTTGTTTTTCTTCTATAACTTCTTTTAGATATCCTGCCTAGTTCATGTGATATTATTGATATTCTATGCAATATATGCAGTATACGCAATATATACAGTGCCAAAAGTCTAGGAAAAAGTATTGCAGGTTTTATGTTTCTGAAATGTTTAGTGTTACTGTGTATCTAAACTTTGAAGGTATGTGTTACGCTGAAATATAAATGAATCGATTAACAATAACAGACATTCTGAAAAATATTTTTTACATCCTTTGGAGTGGATGAGTGAATTCTTTGTTTATGTGGAACGCTTGACTTTTTATTTCTATTTCTTGGTCAGAAAGAGATGTTACATTAACTCTTGTGTCACCAACTGTTATTATTTTTGTTGTCTTTTTTTAATTTGCAACCTATAAGTCTAGGAAAAAGTAATGCACGTTTTATGTTTTATGTGTAATTTTCAGTGTTACCTTCTCGCTCTCTACGACTGAATAAGTTTAAGCAATGTTTATAATGGTGAACAAGTTAACGGAGCCCTTTCTGTGTTTTAATTGATGGACATGCGAAATTGAACCGGTGAATATAAGCAGTAATTTCTTCTTCGGTCACGATTTATTGAAACCTATATGTGTAAACAGATACGTGCGCACCAGCAGCAAGCAGACCAACATAAACAGGTCAAGAATAATAATGGGAGCGCATTCGTATTCTCCGTGAATTCACAGAAAACCGCTTGAGCTTATAAAAGGGGAAAAACCACCGGTAATCCCGCCGACAATACACGTGACACTCGTAATTCATCGGAACCAACATGGAGGATGATTCATTCATTCAGATTCTTGTTTCACTTACTGGCACGACCATTTCTTATCGTTTACAATAATCGGGAGCCTCGTGAGGACCAATGCGAATTCGTTAAACCGCACTGGAGCAGGAAACAGACAACGGGTTGGGTGTCAATACAGCCAGTCGCCCTGTGTACGCCTCGCGAAAATAAAACCGAAATCTGGGCGTTTGCCAGACGCGTAGCTGCATTTTTCCGTACAACAACACAGTCTACGCCCACCATTCCGACCGTTCTTAATAAAATATGAAGGTTTCGACGGTGGTCACATGAACGTATTCTTTCACGGAATTATATAATCAGCTGTTTGTCGATGGAGACGATCTCCGCTGGACTATCGGGAGTGAACTAACCTCCTATCCACTACAAACGCATTGTTTAATTCATTAAAAATCGCCAGGGTACTGGTCATGTAATATATACAGCATTCAGGAAAAAAATACTGCGGTTTTCTTACTGGTTAACTTGTAGGATTGATAATTTACTTAAAATTCGCCTTAATATGCTTAAGTAGCATGTTTGATAAATACGGCCACATAGAAAGAGCAATTGTAACTATGTTTGAGCCCCCAGAGTCGGGGTTTCATGGTCTGGTCTGACATTTTATAAGATATATTAGGTTATGTTCATCCGGCATCCGCAACATCTGTCCCCAGGGAACGAGTTTTTTCAAAATATGGGCAAATAATTAACGATCGAAGAAATAGGCTCACGGGGGAAAAGTTGAACATGATAATATTCACAGTAATTTAAAAATATTTCCGTTCAAAAATGAATAAAACTTTATGGTTTAGATTTTTCAATGATTAGGTATAGGTTTACATTTTATTTAGTAGTTATGGTTATTGAAAATCTTTAGTCTTTAGGTTTTATTTAAGTTGTATTGTATATTTATATTTATTATGCTACTAGCGACCCGCCCCGGCTTCGCACGGGTGCAATGCTGATACTAAATTAAATACACTACAGAAAAAATATGAACGTTGTATATAAAAACATAGCGGCCCGCTCCGACTTTGCACGGGCATAAAATATATATGCCTATGTCACTCAATGAAAACATGATTAAAATCGATCCAGTATTTTTGGTTCATTCATTACTGCCCTTGGCCTGCACGCGTTAAATTTGGAGTAAAACAATTCCTCTTCCCCTATACTTACTATGAAGATTTCCTGCTAACTTTGGAATATCTAAATTCATACAATTTTTATTACATTACACATTTTTAAACGCAAATTTTAAATTTGTAATATCTCCGAAAATATTTGTTTAATTTACATGCTGTAAGGAACCATATTGATCTATATTAATTGCACACTGTATTTAAGGTACTTAATTCGATAAGGATTAATGCCGTATTGCTTAAAATAGCTTCGTAAATAAGCCATTTTCTCACGTAAAAAGTAAACAATAAAAATGGTTAATGTGGGTTATCCCTAAAAGATAAACATATACCATCGCGGACTTTTTTGTAGACCTTTTTATGGTGTACAATACTGTAGTACATTAATTTGATCTAACTCGTAGGGTTAGGCAGCGTTTTTGCTAATTGCTAAATAAGCCTAAAAAAATAGGTTAATTTACGACATCACGTTAGAAACCTCTAAAATTAGCAATGTTGCCTTAGTATATTATGCATGTATTATACATATAAACCTTCCTCTTGAATCACTCTATCTATTGAAAAAAACCGCATCAAAATCCGTTGCGTAGTTTTAAAGATTTAAGCGCACATAGGGATATAGGGACAGAAAAGGCGACTTTGTTTTATACTATGTAGTGATGTTATTTAAAAATAGCACAATTAATATATTAAAACACCGAGTTTTTTCAAAATATGGGCAAATAATTAACGATCGAAGAAATAGGCTCACGGGGGAAAAGTTGAACCTGATAATATTCACAGTAATTTAAAAATATTTCCGTTCAAAAATAAATAAAACTTTTATTGAAAAAGGGCTTGGTAGTTATTGTACGATCATTTTTACGTTCGTCATGGTTTAGATTTTTCAATGATTAGGTATAGGTTTACATTTTATTTAGTAATTATGGTTATTGAAAATCTTTAGTTTTTAGGTTTTATAAGTTGTATTGTACTATTTATATTTATTATGCTATGTTATTTAAAAATAGCAATTAATATATTAAAACACGATAAAACATTTTTGGTGTTATTATTCCATTCCTTTTTACACATCCACAGAACATTCAGTATAAAAGTAATCCTACTTCCTTTAAAATCATATTATCTATTACATGATAACAGCAATTAGTATTTTTTTTTTCCTTTTTTTTTAATGTTATCAAGTGAATGAATATATATACATCTTTGTCTCGCTTATACTACCATTAGAGCATATTAAGACATTTAAAATTAACTGCTCCAAGCATTTATCTCCGTCCTTTTCTATCTCACATTTTATACAGACAAAAATTCGTACATCTTCGTCAGACATCACTAATGGAAAAAAACAGTCGAACCGTGCATTTGACTGAAAATAGTAATTACTATTTTCAGTCGCTATTTTTTTGACTATCGACTGTTTCGACTGTTTTCAGTCGATAGTTCCCAACGCTAGTTTTGAAAGTAAACAGTGATAAACTCAAAGGGATCTCTTATGAGCTCCTACATAAATACAGGAAGGTTTAGATTTCTTAATCAAGATGCTATCTTCAATTAGAATCTAAATAGTAAGTCTTTCGTTACACTTGTTACACAAGTAAATTGAGAGGTTTGAAGACCGAAATTTATGACATGTGTTCCTACACAGAATCTTTTGAAGCAGACGTATCTGCGCCTTCAACTTCAAGCATGCAGGAACCAGGCAGTACAACATCAAAAAGAGCAAGAACTAAGTATATAGCCGTTCCAATGAAACGAGTATACTACCAAATGCAGTTTGTTGTGTTTTGCCCCAGTTAAAAAGAAACAGAATACTGTCTGATGCGTGGGAACATGTGACAGAATCAGTCCATAAAATTCGATTGGTATTGGTACTGGTCGACCATGTTGTCAAATGTGTGAAAAATTCTTTAAAACATTAATGAAAAAGTCACAGTTGACTCGGCAACATTAGTAATAACAGTTGTGTGTGTGTGTTGTTTATTATTGTTAAATTTCAAAAGGAAATATTATAGTTAATTTTCCAATTAAATGTTGTTGTAGAAATAGAACATTTTCCATTTTCATTTCAATTTAGTACTCAAATGTTAATGGTATTTAATTACAATATTTTTTTAAATTTTTTCCTATAAATATTCTCACTTGTGGTACCCTCTGGCGTTTCATCTTAAACGCTTCGTTTTCATCGAAATGTCACAGTGAAAAAGAAATTGGGAGTCTTGCAGACGATTAGAATAGCGACCTATTAATTAACTCACTATTTAGTTCATTAAAGAGCTTTAAGGGTAAATATCTAGGGCTCGGTGAATGGACGTAAAAGGAAATGAAACAGTTATGTGACCGATATTTATTGACATTATGGAAATACAGAAAATATAATAAATAAAAAGGAATGGTAGCGCGGTGTTACCTGAAGAGATTCTTGGGCAGTCGATGGTGGCACGTCTGAATTAAACGAAGCCAGTTACCGAATGGTCTAAAGTACCCTTCAATAATATCCCAGATCAAAGTCTCGGGGTTGTCCGATCTTCGTTATCGTTTGCTGAACGTCGGTGCTGGAACCCCGCACGTGTTCAACATCGGGGATAATATTTTCTGGGTATTTTGTAGGCCGCTATTCTAAGAGGTAAAATTCGACATGCCTCAAAGTCGCTACGGAAATAAATGTTTCGTACATAAATAGGAAACCTAAGGAGGCTATTGTCATATAGATAAGTGTTTCGTAACGACAAAAGAACTTTGGAAACGTAAGGAGTTAGGTTCTTGTTAACCTCTGGGAAATTAGGGATTGACTGGATATGCTTATTGCTATTGTTTGTGCATCGTTGGAGTAACACTAGTCCTTATCATATCATATAAAAAAACGACCAATTATAGCTGCATACTATATTGGCCATGATATGACATGACAATAACACGCGCTGCAAAAACTATAGATATACAGATAGCACATCACTACATAGTATAAAACAAAGTCGCCTTTTCTGTCCCTATATCCCTATGTGCGCTTAAATCTTTAAAACTACGCAACGGATTTTGATGCGGTTTTTATCAATAGATAGAGTGATTCAAGAGGAAGGTTTATATGTATAATACATGCATAATATACTAAGGCAACATTGCTAATTTTAGAGGTTTCTAACGTGATGTCGTAAATTAACCTATTTTTTTAGGCTTATTTAGCAATTAGCAAAAACGCTGTCTAACCCTACGAGTTAGATCAAATTAATGTATTACAGTATTGTACACCATAAAAAGGTCTACAAAAAAGTCCGCGATGGTATATGTTTATCTTTTAGGGATAACCCACATTAACCATTTTTATTGTTTACTTTTTACGTGAGAAAATGGCTTATTTACGAAGCTATTTTAAGCAATACGGCATTAATCCTTATCGAATTAAGTACCTTAAATACAGTGTGCAATTAATATAGATCAATATGGTTCCTTACAGCATGTAAATTAAACAAATATTTTCGGAGATATTACAAATTTAAAATTTGCGTTTAAAAATGTGTAATGTAATAAAAATTGTATGAATTTAGATATTCCAAAGTTAGCAGGAAATCTTCATAGTAAGTATAGGGGAAGAGGAATTGTTTTACTCCAAATTTAACGCGTGCAGGCCAAGGGCAGTAATGAATGAACCAAAAATACTGGATCGATTTTAATCATGTTTTCATTGAGTGACATAGGCATATATATTTTATGCCCGTGCAAAGTCGGAGCGGGCCGCTATGTTTTTATATACAACGTTCATATTTTTTCTGTAGTGTATTTAATTTAGTATCAGCATTGCACCCGTGCGAAGCCGGGGCGGGTCGCTATTCTATTATATTAAACAAACGATAGCTAAACTGACAAGAGCGTCGTTATGCCTTAACTACACAAATTAATAACTGCATTTTTTACTAAATAAAGATACCGTTAATTATTTTCGTTAATTATCTTTTCGTGGCATTTTATTTTAATAGAACGATAATACAGCAGTCGTTGCCGCGTTGCTGAAAGAATAGAAAGCGATTTTATCTCGCCGTATTCATTGTCACCCTCGATTTTGACCACAAAGGTCAACCTCAACATAAAAATCAACGGCGGACAGACGAAAATGAAATGCAGAACTGGTATCTATGGAGATGTGAAGAAACGAACAAAAACTCGTTATAATTTTTTTACCGAATGCATTTAAGACTGTCTTTTTCCACATATTTTTAAATAATCTCAAATTTTCTTCAATCTCCAGCCGTTGATATAGGCAATCGATCTCCTCAAGCCTCATGAATGAGATTTGTGAGTGAAACCTCCACCGAATGACCGTCCCAGTGACTTGCAACGTTGAAAATTGAGAAAAGCAAAATCAATACCTGCCAATATGAAGGGTACTGTTTATATTTTAAGGCCACTAATGAAAATATGGCAATTTATGAACGAAAAAGGCCCTATTGTTTTTGGAAGTACCGTCCATGATGTTTAATACACTTTTACATACGCTTGAACCAATCTTCGTAACATTTTTTTCAAAAAACATTAATTAAGAAACAGTCTAGAGAGGCAAGATTTAATCAGAATTAAAAAGAAAGAAATAGTGTCAAGAATGGAAGTCAAGAATCAAGAACAGTAGAATTCTTATAGTCGATGACGGAATTCGTATCATCCAAAACCAGACAGACGATTTCGTAAATCCTTTCCATGCAATTCATAATTGTTTCCACCATTAGGTATCGATTTAATTAACATCTTTAATTGTATATATTTTTATTATTCATTTAAATGACAAAGACAAACTCTGCATTAATTTACGCAAAGAAGAGAGAAAATAAATAGTAAACACGAGTTATGCTCAAATGATAAAACGTTCTGAAGAAGGTCGTGGTTATAAAGTACAAGGTACAAGTTAGTTTAGACAAGGTTCAATCTATGAATAGCAACTCTTATACGTAATTTATTGGGAATTACTGAAAAAAACCAAGAAACATTCATTGGATCATTCAGACGTTGTCCCGTGAAAATAACAAAACTTTGAAAATAATTTCATTTCATAAAACAATCATCAGCCTTCTTGGAACCATGCAGACTTTGTAGCCGCCATTGTTTAGATTTTGGACAGTTCCAAGCGTGTATCAAACGCGAACAACCAGTGGTTATCGATATTGGCCGTCACGCGAGCAAAAACAACAAAGTTAACAATCAACCGCATTGAAAAACATCGCCCAAAACAAAACAACGTCATCCTAATCTAGAGGTTCGCCATTCAGTCAGCCCAGATAACCGATTTATCACGCTACATGCCTGATTATGGCTCACAAGCATCTCGAACGTTGATTTTTTATCGCCTTTAAGATCGATTATGTAAAAAGTGAGTACAGCGACGTCATTAAGTTCGATAAGCCTGAGTATGGCTTTTTTCAGATAAAAGTAAATATTTGGAAAATCAAACTGATGAGCCCAGAATAGCACAATATATGATACGAAGGTCGTTCAGTAGTCCTTTATGACAAACAAATTGAGAATTTCACTAAACTTATTCCATATAAAAAACTTGTCAACCTCCTCTAGATATTTCCCTTTGTTATTGCAGTAAAGTCTACTCCACGAAGCTCAAGACATCGATCAATTACATAAAACCGATGCAATTGATCACAATGACATGGAAAACGAAATGAAAACACTCCAAACAGTGCTGGTTTTACTCGTTAAAAAACCAAACCAAACTCCATTGAGGAGTTTATTAGGATATTTGAAAGACTTCATGTCGATATCACGATGAATGATGAATAACAAAGTCAAAACCAAATAAAAACGGTTTAAAGGAGTTAGAAGATAATATTATCGAGGTATTAAAACAGGGAATCTCCAACAGTAACAAACAGCAAGTCGTAAATACGCGAGATAAACGTCAAAACGCTTCGGGGAAAACGGCCTAGATAACAATGACAAACTTGATAAGGATTTTCATAAAAAAACCACAGCCGTCATTCTAAATCCCTATATCAGTTGATTTAAAAAATGCAATTAATATTAAAAGGCCTGGTAGGCGTTGTCTCATATCTGGTGGAACCATAGGATTTAAAATTGTGCGTTGAAACTGTTAAAAATCCCACAGAAATCAATAAATCAAGCCTTTTAATGATACAAAAAATAACGCGATCGCTTAATATCATGATACAATACGCAAACCGGCAAATATTTATTTAATAATGTGTGAACAGTTTCCAAAGAACGAGGATGATGTTAAAATGACATGAGATGACGTGAACGTGGGTCGTTATTACACTGCCCAACAATCTGTTGACTTTAAAAACCTGAAAAGGCGCCTATTAACTCTAGTTTTTAAGATATCAGTGATATTTTGATATGGTTTCCATACAAATGTTGCAATTCGTGTTCAGCTATATCACAAGAACGGTTGAAAGACGAAAAACCATCAATAAAAAACCATATAGATGATGTATGTTGCTCGAGCCCTCCTATAAAGACTGGAAATTAAGACAGAGTGCGAGATGAACTCAATAAGCCTATGGCAATTTAAAATATTATTAGCACGTGGACTAAATATATACCATTTTCATTAAATCGTATATATTACATACTTAATAGAGCTATTTTTTTTTCTCTATCACATTCTTTTTAATATTATTCCAAAATAAGTAATGACCGATTCATGAAGTCCAGAAAACATCTGACTTTTTGTTGTTGGGCAGTATCATACGACGATTAAAACATCTAATATGGCCGCGATACCATCAGCCACAAAGCGGCAACACAGCGCACGCTCGACAACGTTGCGCCGCTACCTCCGCCATCTGCCGACCGGATAAGCCAACCGGCGTTCGAATCGACAACACCCAGGCCTTCCGGATTTTCCGTTTTACCATGCACAGTTGCCGAATATAAAGAAACGTCAAGGGCTCCCATCACTACGATAACAAAAAAAATGCATACAATATCGGATGGATTTTCCTAGAACTGATTATCAACACTCTAGGCATCTAGTTATCGTTCAAGTGTCAAACACAGCAAAATACTCGACCCGCGAGCTAACTCTGCCTCTAAAAATTCCTTCATTTCCGATTCGTACCAAATCAGAACATCTTCGATTTGATGTTATTCGAGGCATCCGCTGTTATTTGTTATTAAACAGCGCGGCGGCCTTGAAATAGTAATATCAAGTCCGTTGGTCTTAATAGGAATAGCAGTCGACTGCCCAAAAGCGAAAACAAAATCCGAGGAAAAAAACATTCCAGTGTGTTTAGGCTACGGACAACATTCGCGATCTATTTCCGCAGATAGTCAATTAAAAATTCCCGAAAGCCACGCTCATATTCATTAAACGAAATAGCGGTTTTCCACTTGCATAAAACAAATAACCGGCTGTCATTTCCCAGAATCGGCTTGTTTGTTTTAAAGACACTTAATATAATTGAAAAAAAAACACATTATAATTCCTGTTGAGTAATTGCGCCGCATACAATCCTTATCAGGCCGCATTATGAATAACAACGAAAAAAAAAACTCAATAAAATCAATTCACAGACAAAAAGTCTATTATTAAACAATATCGCATCTTCCATGAGCCCAATAAATCTAATCAATGTCACCGCGATCTCAATCCATTTCATCGTAAAAATGTCATCTTCATTTATGACAACAATCAAGTGAAAATAAAACGATAAATACACCTTTTGGGTTCGGGACTTTATTGAAATATGTTACAATATAATGTCACCTTGCTATTGTAGTCCGTATTTCGTTAAATGCGGGGAAAGATAGTACCCATAACGAAAATAAAAAAGCTAAAAATAAATCGGTATTGAAGGTTAGGCCTGGTTGTTTATATGTGTCAAGATTGTGAGGTTATGATGTAACAAGGAGATGCGAATATCTCGTACTTTAATGTTAAATTAACTATTACAATTATTCGAAAAAACAACAGTTCTTATCAGGTACGTGCTTCCGTTAAATATATTGTGTTACGTTGTCCTTTATTTGTACAAATTAACAACAACATTGTTTCCCATTTACTGGAGTGTCAAGCAAATAGGTATTTATAAATAGAATATTATATTTTTTTAATGCATAATGTCAAAGAAAATTCTTATGAGTCGTATAAGGTAATAAAATGTTTCCATTATGTTTACTACTACTTAAATAGTTCACATACTAAATAAGCCTTAATAATGACAATAAAATAACACGTAACGGCCTTGAAACTTTAATTTTAGATACCTCCAAGACTATGCACAACAGTTGGTCTTTATGATAAACACGGCCACAATATTAAATATAGTACTAAATCTATTTAACTAAATCAAATATTGACTGTTTGTTGTGTCAAAAGTTTTCCACAAATGATGTAAATATTCTCCTTAATTGATAACGACAATGTAACACAATTGAACGTTCACTATTTGACTTACCATAGCATAAAGTGTGGTATCTAGAGCTGGGCACGAGATCTTTGAAGGTTTCCTTGAGGAATTCGTATGAACTGAAATATACGGCATGTGCAGGTCCAGCCCCCATGATCATAGCGCCCATACCCCTGATGGGTCTCAGAATACCTTCTTGTCTGACCATTTTGAAGAACGTCTGTCCTATACCATCGGACCCTGGCGTAATCAGTGACTGCATTCGAGTCTAAAATACAAGACGCATTCATAAAACATAGTATTATTTAGATGGTTCAAAATTCCTGTGGCCTAACCTTAAAACATAAACAAAAATTATTTTAAGAAAACATTATCCGAATGTATATCGAGCTAAATACGGTAAGTTCTCAACGTATTACTCGATATATTAACTAGTTTTATTTCTTAAATGCGAGAAGTAAGTGAATTTTGACTGAATATAACTAAACAGCCTTGAACATAGTATTCTCGCAGATATAATAAAAAGGCGTTATTCTGAGGCTGAAAGATAGAGACGTCGGCTCGTCCAAAACGAGAATGTTCTTAAATTAGACGAAATCATCCCAAAATATCCGAATAATAGTCGAAATATCGTTTGTCCATCGCCTAACCTCAAACTACGGATGACATTTTCATATGTTCAAATTCGAACATATTGGAGACGACTTTTGCACGGACATTTGACGGGATCCCTTTTACCGAACACTTACTTTAACGGAGTCCAACGGGTACATCACGCAGTGCTCCATAACACCAGCGATGGCACCCGCAATCATATGGGTACCAACATTGTCTGTCGGGAGAGTTTCATAATCGTCGGCGTTCATTTTTCGGATCTAATCGTTACTAATTGCTATATATGCTGGTCGAGCGATACTCGTTCGGCTGCCAACCCTCCCTATCTGTCCCTTTCGCTCGCTGTCAGTGGCTGTTTCTCCGATTTGTAGTCTTTCACGAAAAATTTTGTCCTCTCGATGGCTAACCCTCGCCCAACACACACCACATCCGCGAAAAAGAAACTGGCGGATTCATCCAGTTCCCTCATTTATTTGTCAATGTGACTACGCGGTTGCCAGAAACGTCAACGACCCGAGACGAAAATTCGACATTACAACACAAAAAAAGACACATTCGCGACAGTTTTCGAAAACACGAATTAAAAATCGATTTCGCGAAGGGCTTTAGTGAGAATTTATCTGAAAAAAATGGCTTTCCGTCACTTTTCGAGGTTCCACATACCAGAGACCGGCAAATTCGCGGCAATTTGGCAACGTGACAGCGTTTATTCCTCTCAGTTCTACCCATATGACGCGCGCAAACACGAGGTGCCAGCTATAGAGTGTCTCAAACATAACGTCCGCCAGCAATATAAAAATAGAGTTGACCAAAAATATTATGCAGAATTGCGTAACCTCGGCGAAAGTTAAAATATTTGTTAATGCATATATACCAAATCCTATTAATTCTGTAACTGATTTTTATTATTTTTATTCTTTATATAACGATCACTATGTTTGTTAATTTTGGTGACATTACATCAAATCATTTTTAGAGAACGGATTGCGATTTATAAATAAAAACAAAAGACATTTTTCGCTTAAGGTACAAATAATTCCAATTATTTCCGGTGTGACAATGAATAGATTTTTAGTAAAATTAAGCTAGATGACTAATTGAGGAATACCAATTCAAAAATAATACCATAGAACAGATTCAGAAGATACAGTAATTCAAAAAATAAGAGGATATTGATGACATAATAAGTATCAAGTATGACTTTGCAACGTCATCGTATTTTTCTTTTGACAATTACGTCGATATGACAAATGTAACACCGAAAACCAAGTTTCTTCTGATAATTAAATAATTTATTTCTTCGTACGTCGATCATCCTTGGTAAACTCAGTATTTTTCGGGTCATTTTTGGTACGGTACCAGCTTGTTATACAACGCAATACTTTTTCAGCAGAAAACAAAAATAATATTCTGGGTGCGATTGTTATGCAACCAGTAATCCTCGTGCATAACCCCCCTTAAATTTTCATTTATTTTTTGTTGTATACGGATTTTTATTGCAATAATCATTGCTAAAACAAATATTTGCAGATGCTTTATACTTCGGTTATTTGTAAGACGCCTTGCGATGTTGCGTCATCGATATTCTACGGTTTAAAATGGCCGCCAGTTCGTAGAGGATGTTAACATTTCTTTTTCAATTATCACAGCCACCTTATTGCCATTCCCGTTTAAAACTAAAAAATCGAGAAGATAAAAGTTAGGTTATATAACGACAAAAACAAATGAAAAATTATAAATATTTTGTGTTATTTAATAGTCTTCTTTTTTGTTTAATTTTTTTCCTGTTCATTTAACGTTATTTATAGATAAATCAATAATGTAATAAAGTCTGTTGTAACTTGATAACGGAATAGTAACAAGAAAGATCAAAAGTTCGTATGGTAGAAAAGGACGGGAGGTCGGACGTCTTTCTCAATGGGCGTTGCTTCCGTAGAAACGAAAATTATGATGGCTGTGATTCCGTCGATTAAATAATATCAACGATGAAGGGTTCAAGGTCGTACTTTGGCTAGATGTCAACGTGTGATGAGTAATCCTATCTACCTGTAATAATGAGGAGAAAATCGTGTGGGTTAAGTAGTCTGTAAAGTCTTCTTATTAAAGTCAATAAACACCAGGTAGTTTGGAAAGTGTGGTGACGGATAAGTCATAAAATTTATTATGTTTCAAGTAGGCCTTTAAACAGCACAAAAGAACAGAAGCACAAATACTTAATGCCACGCAATGTGATTCGATACAACATTCATTTGTTTTCAATACAACCCGCTTTTGTTTTCAAGGGCAAGGCACTTTTATGAGAAACTGTGCGTAATTTATACTAGTTACACTTTATTGTAACTCTGTCTCACAACAACTGTTGAGTAATAGAGAAATGAAAATGTTTTAGTGACTTTACCAATTTTATAGAGAAATGAAACAATGTTTTTAGTTTTACATTTGTATTTGTCTGGTCAAACATGCTTAACAAATATGTAAAATCTAAAGCGTAAATAGTACCTAGAAACTTATCAGATTAAAAATGTTTATTACAAATAAATATCAACATATCTCCAAAACAAAAAAATATATAATCGAATAATGAAATATAGATACAATACCTACAATCTGGGAAAATAATAAATCATAAACGAAAAATAAAACAATTTTTACAACGTATAATAATAGGTACAACAAAATAAATAAATATAGTTTTACTGTTTTTCCATTCTCGATAATAACAATAATGCCTTCCCCAATGGGGATTGGGCGGCATGACGCCTTCCTCAACACCCTCGGGAAGTATTGACAAAAAAAAATCCACGGGAAAAAATTGGTGTCCACTCTGAGTAACAAAAGAACAAACATATAAAAATAGAAGCTTTTGTCCGATCGTTTATTATTTGATTCGAAGCCAAACCTTACCTGTTGAATAAATGCAAATACATCACCGTGTAGAGAAAATGAAACATTTCTTTGCAGCGAGCACGACAAATAAATAAGTATAGTTCGAAAAAAAAGATGTCCACTCTGAATATAAAAATAGAAGCCTTCATCCGATAGAAATTATTGAATAAATGCAAAAACGTCATCACTTTGAGGATTCGGATCAATGAGAGGCTCTCCAGAACAGCTTAGAGTGGGTTCGTTATCATCCAAGAATCAGGGTGTGAATTGTTTGGGTTCAAAACATCAACTTGATGAAAAAAGACCCCTCTGAATATGAATATAAAAATCATATAAAAATATAAGCCTTTATTTTATTATTTGCCACGAAGCCAAAGGTCACCTTGTAGGAGCTACCAATGAAGAGCTACCCCGTATCAGTGAGCTACCCAAGAGCGAAGATGACGGTGACCGGTTTGGCTTCGACAATGCCAACGTTGAAAAAGACTAGTCGATACCAAGCACTCTAGAAAGCTTTTCCTCTATATGCTACAACGAAATTAACAAAAAAGAATCTATATATTAGGTTTTCTCCATCTTATATTCTAGCATACACTTACAGTCTAAAAAAATATCTATAGTAATCATTTCCGTTCATCGTTTGCCTAAATTTCACGAAAGTGGTTCATGTTCGGCAGTTACGGCAATCCAGCGGCCAAGGGATGGGACCTTCCCACAAAACCGTACGTTTATCTAAGAGTTATGGCAAACATTTCAGCTAGTATCATCGACAAACGAAAGAAACAAAACGTGGAGTGCCAGGAACGAGATCGATACGGTTTTGTGGAAAGCAGACGTCCAGCAAGTACTCTTAATACAATATACAATAGGTACGTTAATTAAATTGGTTGATCTTCATTAGGGGAATGTTCTCTGTGCTCGAGAGCACACCCGTACCTAAGAAATAATAAAAATATCATCCAACTTGTAATATATATCAATTTTCCATAAAAATGCGATTATTATTTAGTCTAGTATTGTAAAAGCGGCCCTAAAAATATCTTTCTCTCTCTCTCTGTGTTTCCATCGTTCCTTCATTATAATCCAATGGTGGAGGAGGACCGGTCCGGAGGTCCTCGTGGTTGACAGGTCATGTATACGTAGCATAGTGTGAATAAGACTGAAGCAGTTGCTGGTGATGCGGACCGGGGATCCGGTTCCGGCTCGACGAGGCGGGGGGACACGGCGGCTCAGAACAAGCGAGCCCTGCGCTTCAGCTCGTTCCTGCGCCACTGCGGCAGGCGGTAGAACTCCGACCTCGACAGCTGGAAGATGTTCTCGAACTCCTGTTCTGACAGATGACGCTGCGGGAAGAACCGACACGTGAGACGTGAGATTTAACTGCGTGGGCAGCTCCGGAGAATTGTTTCGCGGCGTCCACTGTCCAGATGGCGCCGCGATCGCATTTTGTAGTTTTATAGGTTTGTTCGATTCATGGTCCATTATGACGCATCCTCGACCCACGAAGTGCTATAGTCTTTTCAAAATAACACTGAACTCGGTTTAAATTCGTTTTAGAATCAGACAATATTTTCGTTCTCATTTTATTCTAGTTAAAAAAAGATGCAATGCTGTGTGATGGGCAGGCAAACGCTTTACTTGTTTTAATAATTTTCAAATCGCTGCATATTATTATTCCGGTTGAAAATGCCGAAGTCAGACAAAACAGATTGGGTCTCTAATCAGTTACTTCGAACAGGAGGAGATGATGGAGGCCTCCTCTTAAGAGTAAAATTTATTACAAAGCCAATCCAATCATTATTGGTGTTAAATATTAAGTTTCTAGGGTTTTATTGAAAATATTTTAGCTGATGAAGTAAGAATACTAATTGTTTTGCAGATATGCCAAAGGCATTAGGGGAATGCAGTGATTAACAGAACAAATTAAGGAGAAATACACTGATATCAAAATGACTTTACAAGGAACTTACTACTTTGGGTGCAGTGTACCCAAGGAAACAATAACTAAACGTAAAAGGTAAATATGCTCTCAAATTAAAGTAAAATACATTACTTGGAAATACAATTGTTACTTAGGTGGACTAGGCCTCCAGGGGATACCGCTGTATGTGTAGAAAAGAGTTCAATGGAAATATAATAAAACACAACCCTAACCTACAAACTGTTATAACTGTATAATTAATTGTAGTTTTAAGTCCTTCGATAATATGCAGTAGATGTACAATAATGTGAAAATATATTATATTTGATAACAGTATTTTTGTTTCATTACTTTATTTAGATTAGAATTTTGTTGTATATCCAAGCTAAAATGTACTAAAACTCCGAGTTGATGCCGCAACATTGCGACGTTCTGACGTCATCAACTCAGATGACGCGAGTTCACTGTTTTGTTGAACGGACCATATTCAAATGCCTTCACAACGAAATATTTCCTTGACTTCAAACGAATCGAATTCCTCAGATGGCAATCATAGCACCATCTAGTTATCGGACGCCGCGAGACTTTTCTCCAGAGACCCCTGCTTAGTTGTCTACCCCTCTATCACTCCACGCTACTCACCTCTAAGTTAAGTCTGTCAACATCGGCGGGCAGACGGTAGTTGGTGATCATCAGCAGGTGGTGGGGGTAGATCTTGGCCGGTTCGCTGATCAGCATCTGGTGGGCCATGTTGGGGAGGCTGCGCCTCATCTGAGAGCCGTACCCTACGGATCCCCTGGTTGCGTAGCGTCCCGCGTACGACACCGGTCCCATTTCGGAATGCTGATCGAAAAAGGCATATATTCGTATAGGTCTACGTCCATAACCCTCAACATCCAACTAAACAACTACGATGAGATGTATTTGATACGCATTCATCCACTCTCTCAACGTCTACCACTCGATATGATCGTGGATGGCCGCGATGACTTAAGCCTGGCGCATCCGCCATATTCCGCAGATCCGATGCACACGCGTGATGGGCGATCAAGCCGACTTGATGGATTTTATGTGGTGACTCGAATCGTGCGAGACGTAAATTAGTAGTGTATTAGTGCAGGCTTGAAACGACGTAACGGCAAAATACGCACACATAGACCACACACAAGAAGAAAGAAAAAAGCGGTAGTATGTACATACCATACGTGTCTCCACATCCGTGATGGATCCGGTTGAAACTGAAGAAAAAGCAATTAGTTTATTGTCAATAGTACCATGATCGGTCGTAAAAGTTTAATGGTAATAATACACCCGAATCGTTCGAAATTAAACTATGTACCCAGTAACATCCTACTGATCGGCTTTGCATGCTTCTATCTCGATTTTCGTTTAGGATCGTCGGGCATGCAATAGCAACAAGCGTGATTGTGGCCGGCGCGACTCCATATATCTTAAGATTTCACCTTGAATAACTTATTAAAGATTACCGAAACAATTATATTTGTTGGTAAGAGTCTTTCCCAATATCAGAAAATTTTTGGCTCAGTAAAATACTTGAAATACCCTCAGTTCTGCCTCATTAGCCTTTGTAATGTATATAATAGGTATGTAAAAATGTATTTGTAATCCAGACTACTTATATCTTATTAACAAAAGAACCAAGTATTAAGTCAGATGTACAGGATCATCTGGAAATATATGAAGTGCATCTCCAATACAAGGGTCATGCTACATTTACCGGGAGTAGAGAGACTGATAAAGCTTTCAACATTTTTATTCTACCCTGATGCTCACTCTTAACCCATTACTTCTTCCATCATTTAAAAGAGTTCAGTGAATAGTATTTTTGTATAATATTATGAAAAGATGAAACGATACTAATCCATTATTATTTTGAGTGGATTTCATCTGGTTTAATTTATTGGATGATGTTGCGTTGGGAACTATCAACTGAAAATAGTCGAAACAATCGATAGTCGCAAAACAGTTAAACTAGTCAATAGTAAAAAACTGGCGACTAAGAACAGTAGAAATGTTCAGTCAAATGCACGGTTCGACTGTTCTTTTTTCAATTCGTGATGTGAGGCGAAGATGTACGAAAACTTTCCTGTATAAATTGTGGGAGAGGAAAGGACGGAGATAATATAATCGCTTCTATTCTCGATAAATGTAGCTTCGCCTTAACCAGTCGAAAATGTATGAACTAATTCATTAAACAGCCTGTTACCTTATTCCTAAACTTACTCCCCCCGAATAATACTTCAACCAAAATATATTATCATAAATCCAAACACACCCTCCCCTAGATCGTCCCGCTGCAATCTCAAACGAATACACCGTTCTACTATCCCAGAAAAACGAAACGTGTAATCGTAAATCAAAAATAATAAGCGTCAATAAAAGCTGGTGATACTCACTGTCTGACTTTCCGCAACTGAAGTCTGTACTATGGGTTTTGGCACCCATTCCGCTAAAGGAATAGTCGCCCTGTGGAGATGATAATTAGCGTTCAATATGGAGAATCCTCCCCGGGTACTGGACCGGAACGGATCGCTGCCCGGTTCCGGTCCACTACCCTTAATTCCTGTGAAATTCGAAAGTTTACTGTTCGGACGCGTTAGCCGCGAATTTGACAAGATAAAAACCTAAGCCAGGCAACCAAATATACATTTTTTTCAATTTAGGTCGTTGAAATAGAACAAATAACGGTAAACTCTACAGAGATAAATATAAATCAATAACATACATAACCTAATTTTTTAGATTAAAATTATCGCCGGTTACGACACCATCTAACGTCAGCAATCTCAAGGTAAATATTGCACATCCAGAATTAAAACTACACAACTAAATATTAGCAATTACGAATGATATTTACTCTTTATTCATCTACACCTTAAGCAAACAGTACCTTATATGATTGCCTGAGCTAAATTACAACGTAACAGTAAACTTTTCTATATTTGTCTGTATAAACACACATATAAACAGCATGCTATCTGACTTGTTTTTTATTTTAGTAAACGACAGAGAAACAAAACAAAAGAAAATCTAAAACTCGTAAAACGATTCACCGTTAATACACTCTATGGACACATCATGCCATGGTTTCGTTCAAATTACACATCAAATATACTAGACAGTGCGCAAGAGGGTGTTAGTCAATTGGTGATGGTTAAGAACAAAAAAAAACAAACAATCAATTAGGAAAAGAAACAAAAAACACATAATCGACGAAAAAGTTTGACATAAGATGACAGTGACAGCGAACTGTCAAAATTCATGGCAACTTATGAATCTTAACTACGAAAAAGGGATTCGGATTACTGATGGGGAACAAGTTAAAAAGTACGATTATAAACAAGTCAAGAACTAATCCTAAATACCCAAAGTGTACGTAATTCGATCTATTAAGTTTTGTTTTAAGGTGCTTTCCACAATTCACTCTACATCAAGGCAAAACAAATATTGCCGCTTCAAAATTACGAATATGTTTTCTCATCCATCAAATATGGCTATATCAGAAAATATCTGCGCCAGGCTTGCTTTGTTTATCTTAGCGTTATAGAAATATCAAAACAGATAGCGGTGGAACCTTCTAATTATGTAAAATAAGTCATGATAATAGCTTGGTAAGATGCACTTTGATAAACGATACAGAGCATCGAAACAAATAGAACGCGAATTATATGTTTGTTATGTTAATTTATCGTTTTCTTCGAAATTAATCTTATATTGGAATTTTATTTGTTTTTTATAAAAACATAAAATAAATATATATTATTTCCATTCAGGAAACATCACTAAAATATTAAAATCCTACTTTTTATTACCGGCATTAGAGTATCAAATCAAGTAGAACTAGAACGATTCCTATATACGTTTTAATAAATTACAGAGAGCATCAAAGCAAATAGAACGCGAATGATATTTTTGTTATGTCAATTCATGATTTTCTTTGAAATGAATCTTATACTGGAATTTTATTTGTTCTTTTTGTATTATTTCCATTCAGGAAACATCATTAAAATATTAAAATCCTACTTTTTATTACCGGCATTAGAGTATCAAATCAAGTAGAACTAGAACGATTCCTATATACGTTTTAATAAATTACAGAGAGCATCAAAGCAAATAGAACGCGAATGATATTTTTGTTATGTCAATTCATGATTTTCTTTGAAATGAAATACATATGTATTATTTCCATTCAGGAAACATCATTAAAATATTAAGATCCTACTTTTTGTTACCGGTATTAGAGTATCAAATCAGGTAAAGCTAGAACTATTCCCATATAAGTTTCAATAAATTACCGAGAACATCGAAATAAATAGAATCTGAATGGCATGATACTTTTGAAATGTTGAAGCGGCTAATATTTCGTGTCAGTTCACTCTATTAATGATAAGCCGGGATTCGTACCATTGGGGGATTCCCGCCCAGGAGACTTACAGGAATATGGGGATAGCTACCCGCCGAGGAGGAGAAAGTATGAGATCGAGGTGCCAAGCCGTATCCGGGTTTGGGAACGTGTCTCAGCGCGCTCACCACTGCGTACCAAAACAACAAAAATGTGAGAAATAATGTCCCAGCGTTAACCGAGATGATGATACGTGAAACGATCAGACAGGATCGCCCGTACAGGCGATAATGTCAACGGTACAGTCAAGCGGCATACATCTATTTCGAAAAAACAAAAACCTAACGGAATCCTGTTTAAATGTGTGTACCTATCCGTCCGTGTTTCGTCAACACCGACGACGAACATTATCCTAACCTATATATACTTACGTATCCGTTTCTACTGGGTAGAGTACTGGATCTTAATCCGTAACCTGGTCTAGGTACCGATCTTAACGAGGAAACTACTATACCGCAGACAAAAAACAAAAAAAAAGTGCAAAAATAAACAAAAAGTATATACAGTAAACAATATATATTACAAAAACAAAAAAAACTAAAAATAAATCAACTGTGGCCGTGGGCGATTCTCAACAGCTTTGCTACATGCAAATTAGACTTAAAAAGGGAGAACAAAGACAGAGGGGTGAGTGTTACGAAAAAATAAACTAAAAATAAACCGTGAGGTGTTTTTTTTGTGGTTCAACATCATCATCCTCATCATCATTATCAATAAAAGTGTGGTTTTACTACGTTACTGATCGAACAATGATTCTATTTAACCATGCCCCTCGTTGACTTCAATTTTTCAACAGAAAAATACCATGCATTCAATTAATATGTCATTCCTACACTTATTATTAGGTACCAGCTCACCTTTACAGTTACTCTGTGACCAACAGCTAAAAATTTAAATTCATATCTCTAATATCCCATGAGAAATAATTTATGTACGAGTTCAATGGCATACGAATTGGACCAAGGAAATATACCGAGGCTCATTTTTAATCACTCAAAGTTACTTCAACAATAACGGCTAGATATTTTATGTCGACCTATAAATGAATTTTTAAAGGACTTACAACAGATGCTGTTACTTTGTCTAAATCGCATCGGGTATATTTGTAACCAAGCCCCACGAATAAAACAGCCAATGCACGTTATTAACGACGTCGATCGTATTGCCAAATTCAGTTTATAAAAACGTAAGAACCCTTTCAAACTCGGAGTATTTTTCTTTCCCATTTTACTAGTTAGCATTCTTCTAGTTGAAAAGATACAAAATAAAGTCTGATGCGTCCGAGCATATAACCAAATCGGTCTGGTCGATACCGTTGTCATATATCAATGTAAATATAATAAAACATCTCCAACCTAGAAACTGCTGTGGCTGTTTTATTAATTGTAGTTTAAGTCATTCAATAAATATGCGCTAGATGATATATGATGTTAAAACAAATTACACTTTATAATGTTATATTTGTTCCATTATTTTAATTACTCATTACTCAGAGTCTAAATAAACGAAAACCTAAATTTGGCGCGGCAACGTTGCATTATAAATTTTGATAACATGCATTTGTTGTTTTATTGGAAGGGCTATATATATTCTGATCAAAGTTTATGTGTACATACGTCATCAGGATGTTTAATGTATAGCGTGCCGCAATTTGTACTAGTTCTAACTGTCTGATTAGTTCGAACATGTAAACGAATGAGCCTGTCAAAGTCATGGATCATGCTTCATGGATTTCAACATGTGAATACTAGTTTAGACGTTTTAAAGTCGGCGATTTTGACACCAACAAGACCACAAGACAGAGAACGTTCTGGACAGCCAAGAATGTTGAAGACGAGGATTTAAAGACCATCAGAACAGGTAAAACCATTGAAGAGCGTCGCTATCGACTACAACCGGTGAGTTTGAGAAAAGCTCAGCGCGAAGAACAGCCGGAATAGGAGCAAAGACAGCAGCTTTATTCTACAGCACGTCAACGCTTGACCACATGCTGCAAAACCACTGAATACATTAAAACGGGAGAAGCGTCATATTCTCCAGACCTTGCTCCTTCTGACTACTACCTTTTTTCGACATATGAGTCGTGACCTGCCTAAGAAGCGTTTTACTTCTATTGAACATACCAAAGACAGAGATGGACAACAGTTTGCAGAGTTTTTTTCACAGAAAGCTTAAATTTTTTTAAAAATCCTTTAAAACTAATTTATATGCCATATACAAAAAACAAATTTTCAATCAAAATTGTTTTATTTAAAACACCTTGAAGTTTGAACTTCCTCACTTCTTGCGCTAATTTCAAGTAAATAAAAAATATTTCCGGCAAAAAAATGATAGTTGTATCTTCCACACTGGTCCAATACGTAGGCGCGAGAATCATCTAAGCCCTCATCAAATATTAACAAGTTATCAACTTGGCGCGATATACTGAACGATAGCGGTACTGAGAAGGTACTCACCGTTGTAGTTCCACCCGCTGGGCCTGCTCATCGACGACGAGCGACAGCTCAGCGACCGATCGAAGTCGTCCTCGTCGTAGGGCTTCTGGTGGTCCAGGTTACGCGAAGGGCTGGCGCCCATGGGATTATCGTAGCGCAATCTATAGGTTGGTTCCTTGTTCGCTGAAGGAGTCCTGAAACAAGAACGACCCTCGTTAGGACGCTAGGGGAAACCAGAGGGCGCGGTGGGTACGACCTCGATGCATTCCTGGGGTCCAAGTTGGCGGCCTTGTACTGCTTGATCTTCTCCCTCTCTTTCACGTTCTTCAGGAACACCTTACCGATACCGCTGGCGATCTTGGTCAGTTCCTCCTCCTCCTTCTTCAGCTTCTTGTCCTCGATCTCCTTTTCGGTCAGGCCGTCGACTTCGTCCTCGTCGGATTCGCCCACGCCCTTGTACGAATCCGACCACCTCTTCCGTCTCTCTGAAAACGACAAGCAAACGCCTGGTCACCACCGCAGAATAAGTTGTACCCAAGGGAATGTTCAGATTAGGGCATCACCAGTTACAAAACAATGTGTTTAAGCACAGATTGCCAGAAGAACGCTTGTTCCCTCAGACTATTAATTCAAATAAATGAAAATGTTATACCGAAATTACTTACCGGGATCCGTGTAGGGGTAGGGAGGAGCCGGGAAGTCGTCCCTCTCGATCTTGGGCGGCTCTCCGGGCTGCGGCGGCTTGGCACCCGGATAGTGACTCAACTCTATGGGTTCCTCGTTGTTCATGTGAGGCGACTTGGGCCTGGGGGTCTCGGTGCGGATCGAGTCGACCAGGACCTTCATGGCGGAGCGGGATCCGTACCGCTTACCACCGGCGCCGGTGGATGAACGGAAGGAGTTCTGAGCTGCAAGCGACTGTGTTAGTGTCTCATATCACACTACGTTAAGAAGCAAAAAGTTTCCTGGGGTTGCCTATTACTTCGAGTAAAACCCTTTCTTTTTCACTTTATTTCTACTTATTACTCGTTTTCGAACATTTATGCGAGGGCAAAACTAGAATTATTGAGTGCATGAGTTCTAAATAAACCTATACATGGCATTCGGTCACCTCTGGTTTTACTTCGGACCCTCGGTGTTAAGTGTTCTATCTGAGAGTGACCATAGAGTATTTATATAGAGGTTTAATTCAAATAGACCGAGGAATTGTTTTCAAATGTGTGGTCCTACCAATGCAGTCTGAGATCACTTTTTTGAGTGGTTCGTTTGAATCGCACTACAGAGATATTTAATTGGCTCATTTCTATAACGCGATGTCTGTTTCAGTTTGTTTATGACACCATTTTTTATATTCCTGACATAGAGTAGGTTTAGCACTTTTGCGACTTAACTATAATCACTATTATTTGATTATAATGTATCTTCACTCTGAAAAGTGTTGTGTATCCAATATAAAGCCAAGTTAACAATCCAAGGTAGCCAGATTAAGAATGTGTGCGTCACTTAGCATTGTTTTTACCTAGTACATATACAATTATTTATATAGAGCATTATACATATCGTTTTTGTATATTATTTTTTTACAGGAATACAATAAAGGAAATCATGAAAATATTACCTACAGTTTAAACCCAAAATGTGTCCAAATGGAGGATGGCAAAATTACATTGAATTTAATTGTGATTATATTACATGAAAAGTTTTAGTGCAAAGCCATTCAATATATAAGCCAAACTTTGTTGCCTTTTAAAAATTTGTTCATAAAGTACCATCAATTAAAAAACTAAATTATTTTGAAAGGGTTCATTTAGTTAAACAAAAGTATATTGATTAAGATATTTATAATTAATATTTTGGCTTAAAGCTACTTAATCGAGATAGGTGCTTTTTTGGAACTACATATGGAGTCGGAAACAAATATATTCAAAAAAAATACAATTAGTATACAAATAAGTTGAGACTGATTTTATTGACAAAATGGTATCTCATGAATTCTTGCGAGATCTAGTGAGCTCTGATATACCCCACTGTACTTTATGCTTCTTAGTCTGGTAGTCTTCGCTTAGGTACTTACAAGTAGGTCGATGGAAATGGGGCGACGTAGGGGGCTTATCGTACGGGTCGATGGGTTTCCTCAAATATCCGTGGGTGGGCTCCTCCGTCAGGTAACTGTAGGTGTAGATGCGCGAAACATCATCGGCTAAAGTACCGGACTTGTTATATTCTCTGAGTATCAGTCCAGGCGAGGGCGTTCGGTAGGTACTGTGGGTGTAGTGCTAAAAGACGAAACGTGTATCACTCTTCTTTCGATTATGGCCGAACGGATCTTAAAAAATACTTTTCTCGGTTCACATCGATATTATTTAGCAAAAAAAAAAATCTGCCAACTCTTTGATACAGTATCACAAAGTATAAACAGAATCAGAAAATAAAAAACGTCCGGTCTACGGCGTTAAGTTCCGCTTAATACGTAATCCTGAGTCAAGGCCTGCTTCTAATCTAATTCCATTATAGGAAACAAAACTGCCTGTATTAAAAAAGAGATGTCTTCAACGATGTTTCATTTATTTATACCAGAAACAAGTAGTACAGTATAGTCTATTGGATAAATGTCACAAAAATATCTTTAACTTTATTTTTAACAACCAAAACTCACTCAGCAAATATAACGTAGTTCTTAATAAGTTTCGTAGATATTTCCCCATGCGTGTCACGTTCTTATTTCAAATATTTAAAATATTATACTGCGCGTTTTTGTTCCATGGCCTACTTTAAATTAATTTACTTAAAATAAAACCCAGCTTGTGAACAAGCCATCTCAATAGAAACTATAGTATTGTCACAAAAGAGATTATATCTTCATATTTTCATCAGTTTTTCAAAAAGTAATGCTGAAAACTGATCACTGAAACTGTGAGAATCAGAGAAAATATGAATTAGAGTCGTTAAGATATAATAAAGCTGTAATTACTAGATAAATTATATATAATAGTATTCATATTGTGAAATATAATTTTTAATATATAATATACTAAAATGTTGATAAATTAAATTATAAAAAATATGGACTAGCTACGGACAACGAAATGCGTTGAAATATAGTAAAATAAAAAAAGCATCATTCAATTCATCATACAATTAATTGGTAAAATAAAAATAAAAAACGAACCTTTCTATGCATGCTCGTGGGACTATACAACGATCCGTTTAAGCTAGGTGTACGTGATCTAATTGATGACTGAAAAAGAAAACAAGAGAGTGCAAAAAACAAAACAAATATAAATAAAGATGGTTGATTCTCTTTGAAATGAGTAGTCTCGTGCACATCGAGTTGCTATCGCTATTCTACGAAAAAATACCTGTAATTCACTGGCCCCGCTGGTACTGTTCCTGTCGTAGTCCCTGATACTCATGTCCGTGTCAGTAATGTTACCGTTCTGGATCTCGGAACCGTTCAAGATGCGACCGTCCTCAGCCTGGGGACCTGGACCGCAGCGCGGGTGCCACACTGCTCCTCCCTACGTCAACATTTAAAGTTAGAATATATTTTCGGTTTCTGTTTGGACAGAAATAATCAAGAATAGAGGGTTCAGTATTGGAAGTATCATATGTTCAATATTCTCCCACTTTTAACTCATATAACTTCATTCAATAACATTAAGAGACATCAAAAAATAGCACTACAAAAATGAATAAGGGGAATAAAAATGAATCCAGGAGTTGTGAAAGATGTGTGAATTATTCCCTCAATGTTACACATTTTACTCTACTAGATATTGAAAGAGCTAATAACGGAAATAACACATGGGCTGCGAAGTCCCGGGCCATACATAGATGACGCTAGTTTTATTCTATTCACCGTTTTTTCAGTTAATATTAGCCTTCAAAAGAAAACTTAAAATTTCATGATATTCTACTCATTAGCTTGTGAGTTATGCTTAAGAGTGACACTACTTTTGTTATTTTTAAACAATGGATCAAAAACAATTTCGTGTTGCTAATTTGACACTATTTCTTGATGGGAAAAAAAACCGTTCAAGCTAAGCAATGGCTTGCAAAGTGTGGACTCTGATCCAACAGAAATAACAATAAAACAATGGTTTACTGACTTCATATAATAGAGTGGTAAGCTATACCCGTTGTTACATGGATGAATCACATGTAACTAATATGTATATAGTATTTCCTCAATTTTACTCAGCAATATTTAGACAGTTAAAAGAAGCTGTATTGGGAGAATGTATGGTCGAAACAACGATGAATATAGTGGAGTTGTGAACGATGTACCAACAGTATATTTATGAACCAAATGGGATTAATATATGTCTCTGATTCTATCAAATTTTCTAATTTTACTTGATGAAGTTGAACAAAGTTGGCGTGAATGGTCGAAACAAAGATATAATGGACATAACAGAGTGGTAAACTATGCTCCACTGTTACTATAATGAATTGATATCTCTTATCTCTCGATTTTAATCAGCTATATTTATGGGGTTCAAAGCCATAGCGTTACAAGAATGAACGGTCGAACAAATAGGAATATAATGGCCAATACATGTCTCTAAATTGATTCAATGTTGTCCCCCTATTCTTTACAGAAAAACAACTTCTTGGTGCTGGGGGAATACCTGAAGGTACATCTCCTCGCCGTCTCCGAAGGGATCACCGCACTTTGAGCATCGAGCGCACGTGGGATGGAAATGGTGATTGTCGCCAGCCTGAAACAAGTACAAGGTCAGAACGTTTAGCGGTACCGTACGCAACATGACATCACACATACACATACGCCCGAACGTGTGTAAATGTAATTATTGTTCTCCTATATGGAATTTCGTGTTAATTCAACAACTGATTACGGGTACTAATTAGATCTTAATTACGTTCGTGTTTTAAATGTTAAACACCACACAGATTAGATATACATTTTAAGCATAGTACTATCAGCGGTGGATATAATAACCTCACAATAGCAATAGTTATCAAAAAATAATTATAATCACGTCAACTATTCAAATTTAAGTAACAGTGCCTACTGCGTGACATGGCCATCGAACCATGGACCTCCGCTACCAATTGGCGAATGGCCATTTAAACAATTTCTTGATGAAAATCAATGTGTTGTGTCAATATTAACTATAAAGATGATGACATACGCTGGAGTATTAAATATAGCACCAAAATCTAGTACAGTTTTCAAAATAACAAGTAACTTTTAAGATAAATGTTTCGATGGAATGTTTGTTCACAATTCTTGTAAATGAATTATACTAAAACAATTTTTTCCTTTCCATGTCTTAAGACTAGATTATCTTCAATAATAAAAACAGCAACAGCAAAAAAGATTATTTTAAGAATGCAGGGAAGGTGAAGGAACCTTCTCGTCATTCTTCGGGAACCAAGTTCCAAGAACCAACCAAACGGGACCAATTCAACGGATTTTAAAAGGCAAAAGACAACACATATCTCAAAATTCATGAGAAACGATTTATTTTTTACCCAAAAAAGTGTCATGGCTATTGCGAATCACTAGATACGAGCACCTGACACAATAATCAATGAGGTAACTTTTATGTACAAGAATTCAGGCCGAAAAAGGCTTTCGAATCATCCTCGATCGACCGTAATTTCCTTAGTTTGCCACCGGGCCTTTTGGGTGAAAGTCCCTACGGCCTCATTTGCATATAATTAGCTGGCCGATCGCGAGTCGCGCTGGCGGAATTCGTGATCCGCCAGCACTTCCTACACGAGGAAGTCGCTGGTGGGCCTTCGACGCCAATTTAGACCGTTCCGCGCCGAGATCGTTAATAATCACGCGGATGGAATGCCAAACGGGCCTCGCTGGATATATTTAACGGTAATGATGTCAGTCATGTCAGTATGAGCAATTGTACGGGCTCCTTTGGTCATATATTTATATAGCGTGTCCGAAGAGTTACATTTCGAGTCTTTTAAACGTTCAAAACAAATGAAAGAGAACTTGAACATAACTCACAGATCTTATTCAACTCGTATCACCCAAAGATGTTACCAAAGTTGATGTGAACAGCTGTTCAGCTGTTGTTTCATTGCGGTTTTCATACAGACCATAGTTAGAACTGTCATCTAAATTAAAATTCATAAGCTGTTAGAGATGAACTTGAAAAAATCAAGCAGACTACATGAATTAGTGATTATTAATTAACACACTGTTGTTCGAACTTCAAAAAATTCTTTTTCTTTATTATTCATGTTATCTTACCTCTTTGATATACTTCAATTAACAATAAACAAATAAAAAAATGACTTTCACTTTCTCATACCTATTTAGATATATATGTTAGTAGGTGTTAATATATCAATACTGGTTTAAAACATCTGATGGTTTCCTAAGCTTACTTGGTTATATCAAGAAATGTTATATCATACTAAATAAATATAATATCTCCTAAATATAATATGTTGTTTCTCATTTTAAAAAATATGAAGATCCAGTCACAGCATCAATAAACCTACAAACCCACCTGGAGCAAATACAATTATGGTTGAAGACATGGCGCATTAAAGCCAATGAATCAAAATCCACGCATATAACGTTTACCCTGCGTAGAAGAACATGTCCACCAGTAAATATCAATCATCGTCAACTCCCCCAAGCAGAGCATGTTAAATATCTTGGTATGCATTTAGATCGACGCCTAACCTGGAAGAAGCACATACTCTCTAAACGGAAACAACTAGGACTAAAATTATATCAAATGTATTGGCACATTGGGCGCAAATCCAAGTTATCATTAGATAACAAGGTATTGTTGTATGAGTCTATACTCAAGCCCATTTGGACATATGGAATTCAACTATGGGGTACCGCTAGCAAATCTAATATATCCATCATTCAACGGTTCCAAAATAAGGTGTTGCGTGCCATTGTTGATGCTCCGTACTATATTTCAAATAAAGTGATACAACGCGATATTCCTCTAGAACCTATAACGAGTGTAATCCAACGTGTTTGTGTGAAGTACTTCGAAAGAGTGTCAGTGCATCCCAATGTACTCGCTAATCAGCTAAATATGCGACGTGATAGTGAAGTGCGTAGACTAAAACGTTTAACACCACCTGATCTGATTACTGGACATATGTAGAGTTTAGAATAAGCATTAGAATAAGACTAATTAATTAAGATAATATTTTATACAGAAGATTGCTTAATGAAGTGATTTTCTACATGCCATGTATATATAATATAAACAGAAGAAATACTTATTGCCAATAGGACAGATTGTGGACTCACGAAGAGTAATAAAAAAAAAAATTTTAAAAATGATGAAAAAGATTTAAATGTGTATAAAATTTCTCGTAAAACTGTCAACTCATCCATGTATTGGACGGCTATTAATTTTTTAAAATATTTAGAATGTGTAATACCAAAACAATCCTGAAACAACGGAATGTACCAAGAAATTATTGGAATAAATAAAACTTCGACTATAATCCAGACACATTCACATAAATTGGAAGACGATTATCGACCCCATATTTAGTGACTGATATCGTGAACAGCTGGATAGCATCACAAGACTACTTTGATCATCAAGAACCAGTATAAACGATTCATTAATGTCAAACCGTCTGTTTAAAAATGCCACGGATACTTGTTTATGGTTTAACAAATAATTCGACATTTCTAATACAGGATATTTTCGAGAAATCCCATCGGATATTAACCAAAACAGTTACAAATTAATATTAATCGCGTAAAACCAGAAACATAAAGTCCAATCTTCATCACTCGCGCCTGCAACCCAACTATAAATAGAATCGATGATCCGCAATGTTATGCCGCGATTAAAAACCAATAAATATCTAACTGTACAATGCCAAAATCGATGCAAAACATCCCAGGCAATAACAACAACAATAAGCACGCTTCCCATGACATGACACGGCGTTTAAAAATAAACTCGAATTTAATTGAATGATGGACAGGAATGGCTTTAGTCCGAACGAGGCAGAACCGGTCGGATGATGTCAGCGTTTTTCGCTCGGTGTTACGTAACAGTAGACGATGTGCACAACATCGAGAAAATAGGTAAGGTGAGTCAGTCCTTGTCCGATTTTGGTCATTTTTTTTCGATTCCATCGTGTAGACTAAGGTCAGGCACCCAACCAGAAAGGATTAGTTGACTAAGTCGCAACATACAAGGAGAATATATCGATAAAGATTCTAGTATCAATATCTCTATAATGTTTAATATTTACAAGAATCCTTGAAAACGATGATAATCCGGTGAAGCTGGCAACGTTGCACATCAATTGTAATCCTTCAAAGACTGTTTCTAAAGGAAGAAACGACAACAGCGTACGGTTTTTAAGAACCAGGCGTCGAATTATATTATTTCCTGCCGATTATTAGATTAATTATGCCATAGAAACCATAAAAAAGTCATGGGAACTACAAGGACACGATCGCCTGTAATCATACGTTATAAGTTATTTCTAACAAAGACAATAATAAAGTGAAATTTACGGAAATGGGTTTTAAAGGGCGGCGTTGCCGTTTCTGATATTTATCCTGATATTTAGGGAAATTAGTTATAAACTATTTCTAATTAAAACGATAATAAAGTGAACAATTACGGAAATATTATTTATTGGGCGACGTTGTCGTTTCCGATATTTTTCCTGAAATCTAGGGAGAATACCAACCTGTAGCACCTTCCCGCTGATGTAGCGATTACAGTAAGCGCACTTCACCCCGAATTGCTTCTGGTAGTCCCGTTCGCAGTAAGGCACACCGTCTTTGCCCATGTACTCGCCGTGGAGCACGGCGTCGCAAGAGCGGCACTTGAAGCACCAGATGTGCCAGCTCTTGTCCAAGGCCACCAACACCTGACCCTCCTTCAGGTCTTCCCTACATCCAGCGCACTCTGTAACCGAAAATTAAAGAGCATTAGGGGGTTTTGCAAGTTGGTACGGTACTATCCTGAGTACCCATGAGGAATTTGAGTGAATTATTGAATTATTCAATTTGAGAAAATTAGCGGTTTTTGTTATGGGTTTATTTCAAATCCTCAGACATTTTCCGAAGTTATTTTGAATTGGTCAAAGCCATAACAGAAAATGTCACATCCCAGTCAGTGAAAAAAAAGCGTCAAAAAACCCCGAGACTTTTTGCATACAATTCATATTAGAAAAAATTAAATCTTAGTATAAAATCTGAACAGTGCCACCTACTTAAAAAAAACCTTTGAACTATCCCAACATTAACCAAAACATCATGAATTATTCAAAAAACCTTGAAAACCATTATCGATATCTCCAAAACTAACGAAATCTTGTCGAAAAAAAGCAAGTGAAATGCCAGGTGTTTCAGATTCGATTATATAACAACGAATTTCGTGTTAATTACGACTAGCGCCAGGGGCCAGATATCCCAAGACCAATTGCCACATTATGCAATCGTTATTAACATTTAATTATGCCGCTAGGCTGTGATGGAGACCGAATTTATTAAATAAAACCACCTACCGAATATAATCTTGGATTAAGGATTTCGAACACTGTATCTACACACAGCTGTAAAAGTAATTGTTAAAATAACGACTAATCTCTCGCGATAACAATGGTTTTCAAGAAAACGATAAGATTATCGGTATTGTTATGATTTATCTGAACGTTTCTGACGATATATCGAAGTTGTAACGACGATATCCTGTTATTTGGCGAACTGATTAATATCAATTTTCGTCAATTCTCGTGAATTTTCGTGAATTAATTTTCAAGGATCCGATTTGGCTGATAAGTGTGAAGCTGTTACACTCAGCTGGTACCTTCTTTTCGCTGTTTCGAAGACGTCGAATTATGAGCCAATTATAATAATTCTAATACCAATTATAACCGTGGCTTGCGGGAATCTTTACCATACGAGATAAGTTCAAAAAGTAACGGGATTTTCGAAATTTCACGGGCTGTGTTGCGAGAAATCGAAATGAAAACAAAACGATCTCGTAATGGTCTCAAGATGGTATGGAATTAATTGTAAAGCATTCAATATGATGAATAAAAGTGAAGCTGATCCTCTCAGCTGACGTATTATCACTGTTTTGAAGGCGTCGAATAATGAGCCAGTTAAGAACAAAGTTTATGAGAAAATAGTTACCATACGAGGCGTGTTCCAAAAGTAACGGGATTTTCGAAATTTCATGGGCTCCGTTGTTAGAAATCGCAATCGAATAGAAATGATACAATATCCGTTACCTAGTAGCAGAAATACGTGGATACAAAAACAATTCGAGGCTTACCATTAGGGCTGGGACTAGTGGCAGTGGGACTGGTCTTTGGTGTGGCGTCTCTCACCGGAATCTGGACGCATTTCTGGCATAACACCTCCTTGCCGGTATAGGTGACCTTCTCTCCGGACGGGAAGGCCTGTCTGCACCTGGCGCACGTGAAGCACTTCTGATGATAGGTCTTGCCCAGGGCGGTGACCACCTGTAACACGAACACCAACACTGAGACAATCCGCGGTCGCGTCCTCGACAACACTGACCTCTCCTTCGACGTAGTCTCCGCATTCTGCGCATCTGGTACCGAAATTCCTCTGGTAGTCGGCGGTGCAATAGTAAGCGCCCTCCTTGCTGAAGAATCCTCCCTGGGCGAGCGACGAACCGCACGCCTTGCACTTGAAACAGCTGGTGTGGAAATACTTGTCCTGTACCCGTAGAACTTCACCGGAACATTTCTTCTTGCAGGCCTGGCAGTAGGTTTTTCCTGAAACAAAACATTTGAACTGTAACACTTAGAATAGAAAAAGTTGCCAACACTCAATAAGTCCTGATGTACATGTTACCATAAGACGCTTAAATGTTTTCATTGAAACATCAGACTTTCAATCCATCTATGGACTACTTTACGAGTTTTGTAGGCACAAACATATCGAAGCTGCATTTTTATACATAAAGATATGCCACGCAATAACAAACCTTCAAAAATATCATTGCATTAGTTTAATGCCTGTGCCCTCTTTCCATATTTCATGTTCATCACCAATGTTACCTTAATACGTGCATTTATTTTGCGCTAAACATTATTTAGTAACACGAAAACATTCAATGTTATTTTTATGTTTAGTAATAGCATATTTATTAGGTAAAGATATAACATTGATCAATAACAGTACTTCAATTATTCATAACTTACAACAAACAATGACAAATTTTACAGTTTTTAGTAAAAAATATGTGATAATGTCATACCTTCGTATCTTGTTTGCGATCTTAAATTTATTTACTTTTCTATAATAGTAAATAGCAATGATACCATAGTTAAAAAAAGATAAAAATACATTACAATTAACTGGATACTGGATAATATCTGGTAGATGCGTTAAATCCTTCTATAATTCTTCAAATAAAACAGCCAATGCACGTGATCAATACAGTCGAACGTATTGTCAAATTCAGTTTATAAAACCATAAAATCCTTTTAAAATTGGAGAATTTGTCTTTCTCATTTTACTAATTAGCATTACTCTGGTTAAAAAGAGACAGAATGAAGTCTGATGCGTCCGAAAGTGTAGCCAAACCGATCGTTGTCATATGTCAATTTAAATATAATAAAACAACTCTAACCTATAAACTATTGTGGCTGTTTAATTAATTGTAGTATAACTCATTCAATAAATATGCATTATTTTATATAATATTATATTTTAAATAACGTTATTTTTGTTTAATTATTTTATTTACATTAGTATTTTGTAGTCAGAGTCGAAATAAACGAAAACCTAAATTTGGCGCGGCAACGTTGCATTATAAATTTTGATGACGTGCATTGGCTGTTTTATTGGAAGGGCTATATATATTTTGATCAAAATTTATTTGTACTTCATCAGGATGTTTAATGTAAAGCTTGCCGCAATTTGTAAATTCGTTTTAGAATCAGACAATATTTTCCTTCTCATTTTATTCTAGTTAAAAAGAGATACAATGCCGTCTGACTAGTTCGAACGAGTAAACTAATGAGCCTGTCAAAGTCGTCCGGTTGTCAGACGTATGCAAAATTCTTGAATGCAATCGTGATAAGAGGTCATAACTCTAACCTATAAACTATTGTGGTTGTATAATTAACTGTAATTTTTAGATGTTAAAATTAATTATATTTGACAACATTTTTGTTCAATTATTTTATGTAGATTAGAATTTTGTTGTATAACAAAGCCAAACTGAACTAAAACTCAGATGCGGCAACGTTGCGACGTTTTAACGTCACAAATTTCGATGACGCATATGCAAATAAACTTTGAATAGACTATATAATCTTTTATAATTGATATCAAAGATAATGCCCTTAATCTTGACTCTATCTTCGTAAAAATTGAGCTTTATTCCCTACATAGTTAAACAACAACAAATTTTATAGGGTTTAGTAAAAAATATTTAATAATTCCATTTATGTTTGGGATCTTACATATTTTTATCTTTCAACTATAGTAAATAGCAATGATACCATATGTTTTATATGTTTTTCTTTTCATTCTTAGACCCAAAATAAAAATAGCAAGACTCCCAGAACTATTTAAAAAATATTCACCCTATATTTACAAATAGAATAAGTTTAGTTCCACTATTGGCCGATAGATGGTGCTGCGCGAACTTACCGAACTACCTAATAAACAATGACATTGCTATTTACACGAACAACTTGTTTTTAACAGACAAATATCAAAGATGCATTGATAAAACCTCGTTTGCCCGAAGGAACTACATAATTTGCATGAAAATCGCCAAGCCGGTCGGTTTAGACATCAAACAAACGACTTATAAAGTAAATGTGCGTTCGTACGTAACAGGACGAATTAATGCTGACCTTTCCGTCCTGGCCGTGCACTTTTTCTCGATCGACTCTTATAAAACCGTCGGCCGACAGCCGAAATATGGTATTTTTACGTCTTATGTAAGAACATGAGCGATTTCAAGGTCCTCCCACATACGAAAAAATGTTTTCGCCACTCCGCTATCGAGTAGGCTTATGTAAATATTTGATTGTCGTTCGTTTCGGGCACACTATAATAGAATGGGCAAACAAAGGGTGTATTGAATCGCGCATTAACGACTCTCGTTTATCTGATTCAATTGTTTTATGTAACGTTGTTTGTTCGCGGAATGTTGATGCCGATAAGTGTTCAAACAATTCGATGGGGCGGGCTCACTTGTCAGAGAGAGTTTCTGGAATTGTATTAAAGGACGCGTGCTCTCAATCAGCGATGACAGCTACGCATCTAAGTCTTGATTTGACAAAAGTGCCTATCTATTCGTTTTTTTAATTTTTTTAAAATTATTAACAAATTAATTGTTACTAAAAACACAAGGAAGGCGAGTATGGGATTAGTATATCAGTACGTAGTTCCGAAATTAAAATAAAACTAATCTACTTAAGCTAAAGTTAAGAATACACACTTATACACTAAACATGTTCGTGTAGTTTGGTTCGCTTCAATCTTCTGATTTCGTGCGTCTTGTCCAGTAGCCGTATCGCGTTCACGTTAGTTTTTATTTGTTCTAGTCTAAAACCAGGCGGTTCTTGCCCTGGAGTGACAAGTTGGATCGGGTTATGTGGGACTGCCTCTGAGCTTACCAATACACTAAACCAAAACCGCCTCACAGTTGATCCCTATAGATTACTATTGCTACAGCATTAAATTTGGGGATATGGCACCCGCTGATCGGGCAGCCGTTATTGGGCACGAGGACCCAGCGATTCTATTGATTCGCGAACTGAATCTGAGTTAACACACGACTGGATACTGTCGTATGGGTTAGCGGTGACGCGGTGTTAAGCTCCCAGCATGTCGACAAGCTCGCGAATAAGCGAGCTTTCAGAAGAACTTGAGTTGAGTTGTTGTGTGTGGAATGACTGGAATATGGAAGTGCTTGATTTCTGGAGTGTCAGTTTCCCTATGAACTTGATTATTTTTGACAAACCATGGAGCGTTTAAAATTCTCCTGAGGAGCTTATTTTGGAAAACTTGAAGCCGTTTCACCTAGTTGGGTGTAACAAACCTGAAGTAGATATTCCACGTATTTGTGATTGAGCAAAATCTTGGGATCATTTCCTGCCTCCATTTGATTTCGAGGTCATCGTGCAGCTCTTCGTTGGTTGTGTAGCGATAAGCATTGGTAATTAATCGTAGAACTTTGTTTTAGGCGCGTTCGATTAGTTCTAGTTGATTTGATTTTTTAGTGCAACCCCATGTTTGCATCCCATAAGTCCAAATTGGCTTTATGAATGACTGATAAAGCAATCTCTTTGATTTTAGGTCAAGTTGAGAGTATCTTTCGACTAACCAGTACAGATGAAATCTGCTCTGCTTTTTGTCTAACTTGATGTTTCCAATTTGACCTACCAATCGGATATACTCCGTAGTATATAGCTTATTCCGCTTGAGGAATCGAGCATCCATCAAGTGATAATTACATCACTTTTTGTCATTTCTCCGCAACGCAAAATTAACATGGACAGATTTGGAGCTATTAAGCTGTATATTCCAGTTTTTAGTCCATTTATAGATCTTGTTGCCCGCTACTTGTATTTTTTCTACAGCTTTAGACAGAGATACATCTATTTTAATTAAATAAAAGCTTCAAATATGAAAATCTGCCACCAATTAAAAACAAATATTTAAAAAGAAACATCACACATGCTCACTTTCCTACAGTAATTGTCAGATTTGCCAAATATTGGATATGTAGTATGGATATGGAAGTATGGATTCATATCATCCAGTATTCGGTAAACTTCGGTAGTGTCCGCCTGATTTTACGACGTTGTCATTGTTTCGACATGCGGTGGAAAAGTAATGTACCAACATACTGTACTACAACTGCCGTTTTGGATTTTACCATGGCACTGGTAGGAGCCCTGCTTTGTAAGGTTAAGAATGTTGTTGTTTATAGTTTGTTTGTTCTTGTATTGTTCATATTTTGATTATAAATGGTATACAGTAATGGATAAATAATCGATTTGTAAGTATTGGTGCGTATCCATCCAATTTTTGTTTTAGTTTGGCAAATTGGGTTCAATTGTACAGCAAATTGTATTAAGATATAGTTGACCTTGCAAAAGTAAAAGTACAGTTAAATATAACTCAATGTCCTTAATGTGAGTATATCTCATCCATAGCACAGCTTCATATAGTCATTCTACAGCATTAAAATTGAACAAGAAACATTAAAGTTTGGCTGGCTTGAAGATTTTTAAGGTTGGGACTTCGTATTTTAGTAAAAATACGTAAAAAACCGAAGATTTTGAGGAAACAACGAAAAATATATAAAAACATCAGACATTAGGTTAACTTGTGAATTCAAGGGGCAACGTTGCAAACTCAAACCCTCGTGCGATTGCGGCGATTGCCCAGAACTAGACCATTGCCAACCTTATACATATTTAATGACATCAAAACGTGAGTAAGTACATAATTAAAATCAACTCTAAAACTCTCGGAATGCTATTTCACAATGATTCAACAAATAATTAACGATAAACAGCCTCGTTAAACGCCAAAATTCAACAAAACTACGTATCTACAAACACCATCGGCTTTCGTAACGTTAAGTCACCGACAACCGTCAGTTTTTAGAAAAAAAAAACAAAACAAACGGTGCAGACCCGTCATAAAACACCTCGGGGAAAAAAATCAAACGATTTTCTTATAGCCGGGCCGGGAAAGACGACCCGAGCTTTCCTTTGTAGAAAATTGGCTGGAATATTTACGGTCGACCGAATAAAAATGCGGAAATATAAACAAGCCACCTCGTCTCTCACCCCGCGGCGCATCTAACGGAACAACGTCTAAATAGATTCGGCCCAATTCCGATGGAGGCACCCGATTTGTGTCGGCTGTCACTCCTATGATTTATTCCGAGTCATTTTTTTTAACGGGCACCAGTGGCGCGTTTTGTTTTTTCGAATGTATCCCGATAAATGGTAGAATTCTAACGAATTGGCGAATGCACAGATATATTTTATCTTATCTTTATTTTTATGTGGTATTATTGTTCGTTCGACATTGAAGTTTGATAATATCTCGTATTCTCAGCGTTCTGTTAGTTTTTTATTTATTAAGGATGTCCCAAAATTGACTAGACGAAGGATGAGGACCTAAATTAGATGGAATCCCGAGTATCTTCTTGGGGGCCATTAATTTATTACGTAAGATGATTTGGAGGATGGGGGGTTAACAATGTCTTATTCTTTCAAACGAGGGGGGAGACAATAGAATATAAAAATTAAAACAAACTAAAGGTTTATTTATATCAAATTTTTTATGGACTAATATTATGTGCTGTAGATAAGTTTCGGTTAAAGAGTGTCCCAAATTGTACACAGGATTTGTATTTACCAGTATTTGCTATAATTGAACGATGAGAGAGCAACAATATTACAAAAATAACGAAAGGAATTGATTTAACTTCGTCAAATTCTTGATTTAGCCCACGTACTGTCCAATAACAATTCATTCCAATATTGAAATTGGAATATATTGTTGATGAAAATGCAGGAGTCAGTTTGGCGTCGTATATAAGTCACATTCTTGGATAAAACTGATGTGGAAGATATGTGGTATCAACAAGACGATATCAAATGCCATATAACTCATGTATGAAGCATTTCCTGGTAATATACTCCTTCATTTCGGTGAACAAAAT
The DNA here is from genome assembly GCF_030347505.1 of Rhynchophorus ferrugineus. NCBI lineage: Eukaryota > Metazoa > Arthropoda > Insecta > Coleoptera > Curculionidae > Rhynchophorus > Rhynchophorus ferrugineus. The sequence continues at coordinate 1,854,033 of NW_027472586.1, forward strand.
TGTCACCCTAGACTATTAGATTTAACATCACTTGCAACACAAGTTTGGAACACCCTATAGTACTGATTAGTGAATTCACCATTTTATAGTAATTTATTTTTATGGTAGCCATCAAAATATCCTTATGAGTACCATCTAAGTATTTTTGAAAATTCGTATATGATATTACTCATACTTATTTATATATCATACGGTATATCTACATTACAAATTTATTAACAATTTTTTTGGGGTCAGCCAAACTGTTATTTCAATATATACATATGAATTTATTAAAATTTATTTTAATTTTAATACTGTTGTCGCTTTATTACCAGTCGAATAGGTTATATAACACCATATTTTTTCGCTTTTATTTCTGGAAGAATAATATTTTTTGTTTGAATGATATGGTTTAAAATTCAAGAACATTAATATTAATTAACAGCTTTTAGTTTTAGCATTTGGACAGAGATAATTAAAATATTGCCCTCGTTTTTGACTCTCAATTGAATATTATTCACCACATAGTTAAACGATGAAAAAATACATAAAAATTAACTGGAAAAATATCTGGATAATATTTGGTGGATATGCTACATCACCTTATATATATATAAAGAATAACGTTTTTTATAATTGACATCACAGAACCCTCAATTTCTACTCTATCGTCCTCAACATTGAAGCATATTCACAAGAACAGTAATGATGCTAATAAAAATAGCAGAATGGATATAGTAAAAAAGAAAACAGAGTATGATGGCTGACATATGTCCTAAGAAATGAGCAGAGAAAAATAATCAATATAATACACAAATAAGTAACAAATAAATTTAAAAGTCCCCGGCCGGACACATAGATGGCGCTAGTAGAATAACATCTATATGATTTTTAGTTAGCCCTAACCGTCAAAAGATGCGTGTATAAATTTGACAGCTGTCGGATCATTAGTTTGTAAATTATAGCATTTTGAGTGAAGCAACTTTTGTTATTGTGAAAAAATGGATAAAAAGGAATTTCGCGTGTTATATACAATATATATATATATATATATATATATATATATATATATATATATATATATATAACTATTGGAATATTATATTGCTTTTTGAAAGGAAAATATATAGTTGAAGCAAAAACTTGATTTAATGCCGAGTTTCCGGACACTATCCCCGGAAAATCAACCATCAAGGATTGGTATGGTAAGTTTAGACGTGGTGAAATGAGCACCGAAGACGGTGAACGCAGTGGACGCTCAAAAAGGTTGTTACAGACGAAAACATTTAAAAAATCCACAAAATGATTTTGAATGACCGTAAATTGAAACTGAAGGAAATAGCAGACACTCTAAAGATATCAACTGAACGTGTACATCATATCATTCACGAATATTTTGGTATTTGTAAGCTCTGTGCAAAGTGGATGCCGCGCGAGCTCACTTCTGACCAAAAACAACCACGAGTTGATGATTCGGAGCAGTGTTTGAAGATAATCAAATGTAATAAACCCGGTTTTTGCGTCGATATGCGAGAATGGAAGAAACATGGCTCCATCATTTCATTCCGAAGTCCAATCGACAGTCATCCGAGCGGACTGTACACGATGAACCCGCTCCAAAGCGTGGGAAAACGCAACAGTTGGCTGGCAAGGTTATGGCGTCTGTATTTCGGGATGCGCATGGAATAATTTTCATTGACTACCTTGAAAAAGGAAGGACCATCAACAGCGACTATTACATAGCGTTATTGGGCCGTTTGAAGGACGAAATCGCCGAAAAACGGCCGCATTTGAAGAGAAAGAAAGTGCTGCTTCACCAAGACAATGCACCGTGTCGCAAGTCATTGAAAACGATGGCAAAAATCCATGATTTGGGCTTAGAATTGCTTCCTCATCCACCGTATTCTCCAGATCTGCCCCCAGCGACTATTTCCTGTTCTCAGATCTCAAAAGAATGCCGCTGGGAAGAAATCTTCGTCGAATGAAGATGTGATCGACGAAACTGAGGCCTATTTTGAAGAAAAGGACAGATCGTACTACAAAAATGGTCTCGAAAAGAATCACCCTTGAAAGGAATTATATTGAATAAAAAAAATTGCCAAAAAAAATGTGTTACCTAAAAGTAAAGAGAACGAAAAAGAATGAATTTAAAAAAACTATGAGACCGTTAAAAATGTATAAAACCTAAACTGGTCACAAGTCGTAGAGATCATCAGCGGGTCGTAGAGGTCGGCTTCGGACCGGGAGTAATTGAGGTTAATGAAGGCAGGAAAATGCGCGCGTGAGATTAGGAATTTTCCGGTACAATTAACGGGCGCTATGGATCGTTAATGTTGGAAAGCCAAAGGTCGAGACCAACGTGCACACCTAATATTAATGTAATTAGTGAGTTAAGAGCTTTGAGCAAACCCAGCGTCGCCATTCACCACCATAAATCTGTTTATGGCTAATTTCATCCATGTTTTCCACACTGAACAGAAATTGATGACGCAAAACTTGTGAACATTTACAGCTATATACCGTGTAAGAAGACACATTTGGTTTGACATACTGAAGACTTCTTCGAAAATCAACATTAATGTGATCACTAAAAGTGTAAATTATCGAGAAGACGTCGAGCGGAAAGTAAAAGACAGAATAACAAATCAACCAAAAGATTGATCCACATACATGGACGATATTCAAAAATAAAACTTAAAAGCTTCGGGAAAAATCAATGAACACCTAATGGCGTACGAAGAGTCCGACTGCCCATTCTGGAGAGCGACCAAGATGACCAAAAGGCCCAGCTGATAACCAGTTAAAACAAGACAGAGACAGTAAATAAACGAAGCTCTTTGCCAAACATCTGATTAAACTACCCATTCCTAATCAAAGACAGAAACAAGAGTTATTTAGGGAAACAGGAATAAGCCTAGGCCTAAATCATTGGAGAAAAGTTTCAACAAGCACCAAGAAATTAGATATGAAATAGTGGAGCTCTACAGTGGTTGAGACATGTGTTAAGAAATGGGCCGAGATAAATAAAATAGATACCTACAAGGAAAAGCTAGAGAAGAACGCTAATTTACTAGATCTTGGCCACTAAATTGCTTCATGGCTTCAACGAAAATCTGAAGTATCAGCATCGCCTTCAAACGTTCATTTCAATATTTTTTGAGACTCGTATAAAGATGAAACTGACTTACACAAATGCCGAATAAACAACAAAGTCTACCAATTGATGACTAATGTATGTATAGATTGCTCTTATAACAAAAACAATAGAAAAATTAAAAAACATTACGTCATTAATCCACTAAATATAGCAGATCACACGTCAAACTCTTCGAGTGCTTCGGCGATAGCACATCTGTTTGTAAAAATTATATTTGTATAATAAAATCGTTGAGCACTTATCTAAAAACGAGTCATACAGAAACAAGCGCATATATTTATTTTATACAGTTTATCGAGTTATTTCAAGATTATTGTGTATTCAATGATTCCTCAAGAGAAAATTTAACTAAATACGATACTGTTGTAGCGACCTTGAGGCATGTCGAATTTTACATAGTGGAATAACGGGCCCCAAAATACCCAGAAATATAATCCCAGATGTTGAACAAGGGCGAGGTGCAAGCAACGCCAACTAGAACCCGATAACGAATAGCTGGCAACCCCGAGACGTTTATCTAGGATATCATCGTTTGGTTTATATGTGCCACCATGGACTGCCCAAGCCTCGTCTCCAGGTAACACCGCTGACAGTCTTTTTTTTATCATTTGTATTTTTACATTTTTATATTAATTCAATAAATAACGGTCACATAATGTAAACACCACTGTTTCATTTCGTTTTACCTCCATTCACCGAGCCACATTGTCTAGTGGAGGAAATGGTACGAAACAGTTTAGTGACTGATGCCGAATTTCACACGTGCTGTGCGTTTTCGAAAGCCTCATCAGCTTTTTTAGTGACGTGATTTTTTTTACACCAAAATGGCCAGAATGACAACAATGAAATAACTTTCCAGTCATAGCAATCAAAAATACACTCGGAGTCTTCTGCTTCCTGGAATTTCTCGATCTCTTCCTCATACCCATTGAAATCATTCTTCTGTCAGTAATATTAAAATTGAAATTATCACGAACATAAGACAGGTTGACGTTGGATTGGACGAAACATTTCTTGGTGTAGTTCACGTACAGATTGAGTAAAAGCATCATCATATCCCTAGCCATATACTATTCCAAGTAAGAAACATTCAAACTTTGAAAAACACCTGTAGTCCGTGGATTCCCAGTGGAAGACAAATTTAGGTAGCTGGTCGTCATCCCACAGAAGTTACAGCATATTGTACAGATGTATGGTATCCAAAACTGAAGTTACATGAACATATCCAAAACAGAAATCATACAAAAGACACAGTAGCGTAGGAAGAATGAAGATATCCACCACAGATAAAGATCAGAAGAAGGAAAACCCCCAAAAACCTCACTCCATTGTTAAAAATAGCTCATAAAAGCGGATAATTAATTATTAAGTTAATTCGTTTGTTCAGTGAACCAGTACACTCCAAAAACACTATTTACCTTTCTTGATCTTTTCTTGGAACTTTTTCTCGGCCCTGAGACGTTCCTTCTCCAGCTTCAACAGTTTCTTCTTGTCCATCGGTGGGTTCGCGTTGACCGCGTCCTTCTCCGATATGATCAGTTTGTCTGAGGTATTCTTACCGTCCAAGATGACGGAATTATTTCTGCTTTTGCTCTTCATGATCGTCGTGATAGACTCGGCGCGATGTTAGACTGACTAACGCAAACCTGGGAATGGGGAAAATCGTTGGTTAAGAATGAGGGGGGAGACGCCTATTCGGACGCTGCATTGGTTTTTTCTGCCATATTCTGGGTCGAGTGTCGAAAATAGCCCTATGCTCATGTACTCTTATCGGATGAATTCAAAAAAGTACCGTTTACATCTTATTTTAAAGATATAGACCTAATTTGTCGATATTCACATTGATTGAAGTTCATGAACGGTGATACAATTGCTATAATAATACATTTCATAGTATTAGATGCTTGCAAGTGATATGATCATTTTGTCACTTTAAAAACGTATCTGTTGATAAAAATTGATACAATATATAATAATAATCAATGTAGCTCCATTATTTCCTACAACTTCTTGCCATCTTTCCGGCAATGTTGGCCATACCGTATCGAAAGCACGATGTTGGTTTGACCCAATACCAGCCAAACTATACTGTATCGATCTGAGCAAGTATTAATCAGATGGTACTAAGTTTGGTGAGTATGGTGGACGAGGCACAACTCCCGTCATACAAGAGCATGACTTTACATCCGTTACTCACTATTGTAACAACACGTCGTTAATTTCATTCAATTGACGTCCGAAGATATCTGCAGCAACAGTTTGTTGTGGTTTTAGTAACTCGTAATATACTACACCTCGCCAATCCTACTAAATGCACAGAAAGACTTTATGACCATGAATATTCGGCTTCGGTGTCAATGTGGATGGCTTTCCTGGACTAACCCATGACTTTTGGGCTTGGGAATGTCGCAATATATGCAATTTTAATCGCCAGTCACAATACGCTACACATAACTCTTCTTTTTTGTCTGGTAAGTGCATAATGGCACTTTAATCATTTTGTCTCCTCTTGAATCCTTCCCATTACGTGTAAACATCTAGAAACTGTTACCTCATCAAGTGTCAAGCAGCCTGGAAGCTCCTTGACAGTTTGAACTGGGTTTTCGTCCAATAGGTCTAGCAATTCATTGTCTTCGAAGTTTTTTGTTCCTCCAGGCTATTCCTTGTCATTGACACCAAAATCGCCACTCCTGAATCCTTGAAACCAAAACCGATAAGTTTCTAAATGTGTCTCATTAGGTTATTTAAAGGTTTTATCGCATTTTCACCAACGAATATCGCTGATCAAAACACATGCAAGCACCCAATACGAAGAAAAAAGCAAAGACACATGTAGATCTTGGTATATTGTCAAATTCCACGGAATGCCGTTACACAGTAACACTTCGCGGAGTTATAAATAGATGCGGTCCCCTTTATTCCGATAAAACATCTGGGATCCGACGGGTATCTGGATGAAACATGACGAACAACAACGAAAGACACGTCCATAAAACGGCAACGCTATCCAGAAACCGCACGGTGTTTACACACGTAAAGTTTCGTAACTGTATCCGAAACGTCGAGGAATATAAAAGAAAACGGATCGATTCGGACGGACACACCGTATAACATCAAATAATTGATCGGTTAGGTCATATGTGGTCGAAGCAGTCCACGTTAAATAACAATTTAATTGGCCGGCTGAGTCATTCGACTGGGTACCAGGGCAGAATTTGTTATAAATGGCGAATAAGGACGGCAGCGTACGTAAATGTTCGCCCGTAACAATAAAATGCAATTTGTTTTGCCACAAAATAGCCGAGTTTAGTTTGCGATGGACAGGAACGGTTGAAACTGAAAGTAACGAGACGTAAGAACCTGTATACTGTAACACAGATATCTAGTTACAGAAGAATTTTTAAAAAAACACCGAATTTACGAGATAATTCGTTTCAAATAATTTACAGGTACACAATTATAGAAAAACAACGGTACTAATTACAGTTCCTGTTAATGTAACAGCTCAAACATAAAAAACAATTAATATACTGTTATCTATATATTGTACTATAACCGTACGTTAATTAAAAAATGGCAACAGAGGAAGACTTCCATATTAGAACGGTCGGTTATATATATATAGTGACGCTCGAATTTGAAAGTAATGGGATTCATTGTAATATTTTCACTATAATTTTAGTTTATTGCTTGTTATCAACATATCACTGATATAAGGAGTAAAAATATGTGTAAATTGTATGGTTTAATAACCTCGACAAACGTCGAATCGCCGGTAAAATTCTTTAATCTCTGTAACTTTCATTAACTATTGAAAGTTGAGACTATTTGAAAAAAAATTACTGTAAAAAAACTTGAAAATGGCAAATACCGCAAATTTTCACGATATGGAAAAAGCATCAATTTTTGTTTCCTCTCGGATAAATAAAATAAACTCTCAAAATACACGTATTTTGGGGTGAAAGAAACGAAAATCCACGTTAAATTGCCTTAAAATTAACATATTTCAAGATATGTGACGTAAAAAGAAATCTACCCATTTTTTTAATAAATATTTATTGTATAACACGAAAAATTAAAGGTTGTACAAAAATTATTATACTACCGTCCGATTTAGCATAAAATTCTCTTGATTCCTGCAATTTTAATTAACCTGCGATTATTTGAACGAAAATGGCAGCAAAATCAGTGTTCAGATAAATAAAAAATCAAAAATTTACTTTACACAATGCAAGTAGTTGAATTTATCGTCAGAACATCACATGAATAAAATAATTTACATAAATGATGTAACACTTTAAAATATGAGGCCTTTAATTTAGACCAATTAGTATTAAAAATTAAAAAAACCCATGAAAAAAAAACCGGTCCAAATTGCAATTCTTGTTAATGTAATGTAATATCTCCGAACATAAAAAACTAATTAAAATACTGTTATCTACAAATTGTATTATAACCGTAAGTTATTAAAAATAGCAAAAATTAAGACTTCCACATTAGAACACAGGGTTACATAAACGTTGCCAATTGAGTTCGAAAGTAATGGGATCATTATTTAACAATTTTCAATGCACTACGCTCAAAGACCATCAAGTACAACCGAAAACGTAATTGTAAAGTAATGGGAATTAAAAAAAACCAAATCCAAATGATAAAGCTGCTATAAATCGGCACAAATATCAGTAAAACGAGCTTTAAACCGATGATATCTGACATGTGCAATGCAATTTTGTGGAGACCACAACAGATATGTAACATCGCACTAATCGAAAAGTAACGCGACAGCATCGAAAAACCCGCAATCAGAGAATAATTGTCGGTCAATCCCGAGAGGAATGGGACTTTGGGAAAAAACAACTATTAGCATAAACAATAAACGCGTATTACATTTATGGTTATTACTAAATGTGACGGCGTCAAAACTTGACCCGTATATTGAGGCAAAAAAACAGTAAAAACATTTCAAGGAAAACATACATCGAGAACCAGTCTCGCTCAAGATCGAAAATGACGAGATGAGGTTAAAAAAACGACGAGAATAACAATTGGGGTAACGCATTCGTCTAAACGTAACAATTCGCGAATTATCAGTACCTCCGGGAGTTAAAAGAACCTCAAAAATAATGGGATTGCGCGCTTTTAGGTTTCAAAATCAAATCGACAACCATTTTGGACTGACGCCCACAAAAAATCATAAAAAAAACGAAATAGTAACAAATGCTGGCGATCGCTCGAAGTTGCAAGTATAGGGACATCAGACAGATTCGCCCTCTTGCCCTCCGAGGCTCTCTCGAATTCGAAAATAATGGGATCATCATTTAACATTTTTCAATGCACGACACCCAAAGACCATCGAGCTTAACTAAAACGTAATCTCTCTCGATCCGAACCTCGTTGAAACATTATTGGCATGTAATTTCAAAGTAATGGGAATAAAAAAAAACAAATCTAGATGATAAAGTTGTTATAAATCGGTACACATATTAATACACGAGCTTTAAAGCGATGATATCTGCCTTGTGCAATGCAATTTTGTGGAGACCAGAGATATGTAGCACCGCTCGAATCGAAATGTAACGCGACAGCATAGAAAAAACAGCAATCAAAAAATAATTGTTGGTCGAATTTGAAAGTAATGGGAGTTGTAATAAACAACAACAATTTGCATCAACAAGAAACACGTATTTCCCATTACACTTATTATTATTACTAAATGCGATGGTGTCACAGCTTGACCTGTACACTGAGAAAAAAAAAGAGTAAAAACATTTAAAGGAAAACATATATCGAGAATCAACCTCGCTCGAGATCGAAAATAATGGGATATGGTTAAAAAAACGACGAGAACAACAACTGAGGTAACTCTCACTTGTCGAATAGTAAAATTTCGAGGATAATCAGAACCTCCACGAGTTATGAGCTTCAAAAGTAACAAGATTTGTGTTTCAAGACAAAATCGACAATCATTTTGGACCGACGCCCACAAAAAAATCATAAAAAACGAAATAGTAACAAATGCTTGCGATCGCTCGAAATCGCAAGTATCGGGACATGGAGCAGCTTCCTCCTGTTGCCCCCCGAGCTGGGCATCGCTGCCCCGCGAAACGAAACTGAGAGGAAAACAGCCCTCAAACGACCACCAATGGCCGGGAAACACTGAGACGGTCCCCTCGAAGCTGAAAGTGACGGGACGTGTCGGCCGGTCCCGATACTCGTGAATCCGGGCACCGTGACTAGAAGCAATTTTTTCGGATCAGATAAAACGCCGAATTACAGATATCAATTATACGAGTCGAATGATCTCATCGGTACCGAACGAACTGGTACGGCACGACGGTACCCAAATGGCGAAAAAACAAATGCAGGTCGTCCCCGACGACGAGAGATATTCACCATTCACTTCACTGTTTGCGGCTCTGTTCCCAACGGCTCGAAAAACCGACGAAAAACACGACGTATCTGGGCGAAACCTACGGAAAATGAAAAAGACGACTGCGAGCGGACGACAACAGGTAACGCGATCGGCCGAACGTAAACTGAAAACAAACGCGAAGCGGTACCACGAAACAGCGCGGCCGAAAAAAAAATAGGAGGCGAGCGGCGCCCGCTTTCGCGGATTCGACGTCTATTGTCTGCGAGACGTTGGGAATGGCGAAGGTGACGGGGACGCGGGAAGAGGGGCTTCGCTCAAAAGAAACGAAGCGGACTGTGACAGGTGCAACGATTATCCGATGTTGATAATGACGGCGATGGGGCCGAATTTGATCGGTGGTTTGGAAAAATGCGAACGGCCGTATTCGTTCAGTGTGACTGCCAGCGAAAAAGGAGATTTCTAGTTAATTAACTATTTCTATCGGAATAAATACTATTTCTGCTACACAATTGGACTTAATCGACTAACTAAGTATTTGATGGTTTGTACGGTTGCAGGTTTTACTTAAACATAATTAGAGAATCCCCACCGAAGGATTTGAGTTAGCAACGTTGCCAATGGTTGAAAATTATACGTATATATGAAGAATATAACAAAAATAGAATAAATTATCTTCTATCCTAGCTAGAATGTTTTTATATGTCTTTCGTCCCCTATAATATAAAAAATGTAATATGAAGTACCATTTATAGACATCTTTCATTCTAAAATAATATTTACAAGAAAACAAAAAAAAAGATATAAAACAATATGTAATTATTTATTATTATTTATTAAATATTTTCAATAAAATTGTAGGGACCCTCTAACGGAAATTATAAGCAAATCATTATAGGGCACCTCCATCATCTTGTTCCTTTTCGAAATATTTTATTGAAGCCGCAATCAATTTGTGACCCTGACTATCTAATGTTTTCGGCATTTTCAAAAGAAATGATATCATATATTACGGAGTGATTTAAAATCTACCAAAATAATCAACGGGCTAAAATGACGTTTGTGGATTTTTAATCTGTAGTAATAATAACTAATATATTGAATAATTTTGCGTACGTCTGACAACCGACCCCCGTCCGTTTATCAGACGTATGCAAAAAAATTTAATGCAATAGTGTTAAGAGGATTGAATTCTTACCTATAAATTATTGTGGCTGTATAATTAACTGTAGTTTTAAGACATACTATAATGTTAATATAAATTATATTTGATAATACTTTTGTTCAATTATTTTATTAGGATAGCATGAAAAGACAACTCTCAAATTCATTCAATAAAAGCAATGGATAAGACATACTATAATATAATAATGTATAATGGCTATATTCTTTTAACATGTCATATTGTCCTTTATTTATTATATTATTAATATAAAATAGAGGTCTGAGTGAGTTCCTTATTTATTTTTTGAAGCCGATTCAACTTATTTTGTTAAAAATATTTTTAATCGTTGAATATTACAATTTTGGTTATTTTCGATACGTAAAGCTATATAAATAACCACCATCTGCCAATGACAACTAACGTAAGCAGCTTTAAGAAGAATCGGTTTATTTATAGCATATCATAATTGTTTGGTTGGTAAAATATTATTATTGCACACATCATGCCATTACATATATTTCCCAACGTTGAATACATGAAATAATCTTTTTTGTCAAACTTTTATCGATAAAATTCAGGCAATTTCAATGCTTAGATTTGTTTAAAAACATATCAGAGGTTTTTTAGTCGTATAATACTCGTTTAAATTGATTCAAATCAGACATTCAGATCAGATAATCTAGAATACATTGCCTCTGATTTTACCTCATGTAGAGAAAATTTACGATATTGCCTATAAAACAATAAAGATAATCGCAAAACATAAATTAAAATACATCTACGCCCTGACCAAGTGTCGATCAGGTCCTTAGAGCTTAATATTGATTGCGTTGATACATTTCTCTAGAATGTATACTTTTAAAGCAGGTGACGTACATAGAAGTCCAATAATTTTTCGAAAACACTTTTGATTGTATAACATAAAAACTAAAGGTTGTTTATAATATATCCTACCGCTCGATTCAGCGTAAAATTCTCTATAATTCCTGTGATTTTCATTAGCCTGTGATTATTTGAACAGAAATGGCAACAAAAACATTGAAAATGGCAAAAAATCGCAAATTTTCACGACTATATATATGGAAAAAGTGGCAATTTTTTTTACCTCTCGGATAATGATAAAACTCTCAAAATATATGTGTTTTGGGGTGACAAAAACGAAAATCCGTGTTAAATTGCCTTAAAATGTATACTTTTCAAGATATGTAACATAAACAGAAATATACTCGTTTTTCGAAAATACACTTTTCGTTGTATAACCTAAAAACTATAGGTTGTATATAAAATATTATATTACCACTCGATTCAGCGTAAAATTCTCTATAATTCCTGTGATTTTCATTAGCCTGTGATTATTTGAACAGAAATGGCAACAAAAACATTGAAAATGGCACAAAATCGCAAATTTTCACGACTATATATATGGAAAAAGTGGGAATTTCTTTTACCTCTCGGATAATGATAAAACTCTCAAAATATATGTGTTTTGGGGTGACAAAAACGAAAATCCGTGTTAAATTGCCTTAAAATGTATACTTTTCAAGATATGTAACATAAACAGAAATATACTCGTTTTTCGAAAATACACTTTTCGTTGTATAACATAAAAACTATAGGTTGTATATAAAATATTACATTACCACTCAATTCACCGTAAAATTCTCTATAATTCCTGTGATTTTCATTAGCCTGAGATTAATTGAACAGAAATTACAGCAAGATATGTGATGTAAAGAGAAATCCAGTTATTTTTCGAAAATACAATATTCGTTATATAACTGACAAAGTAAAGGTTGTGAATCAAATATTATTTCACCATTAAATTGAGCGTAAAATTCTCTATAACCCCTATATCATTTTCATTGTCTTACGATTATTTGCCTTTTTTTAAATCGAACCACTATATATAAACATTCTTTTAGCCCACCTCGTAGATATGATTTAATAATGATACACTAAGTAATTAGTGTAATTAAAAGTTTAAGAATCGATTTAGTACAATAACATTACAGTTAATGGAAATTTAATTTTCTTATTTCTTAAGAACCCATTATATTTTACTTAACAGTTCAATTAAAAAGTTCCCGACATGACACATATAGATGGCGCTACTAGAATTAATCCATATGTTTTTTAGTTAGCTCTAAGCCTCAAAAGATGCGTTTATAAATTTGACAGCTGTCGGATCATTAGTTATGCTAGTTTAGACGTGGTGAAATGAGCACCGAAAACGGCGAACGCAGTGGACGCCCAAAAGAGGTTGTTACCGACGAAAACATTTAAAAAATCCACAAAATGATTTTGAATGACCGTAAATTGAAACTGAATGAAATAGCAGACACTCTAAAGATATCAACTGAACATGTACATCATTTCATTCACGAATATTTGGGTATGAGAAAAATCTGTGCAAAGTGGGTGCAGCGCGGACTTACTTTTGACCGAAAACAAGGACGAGTTGATGATTCGGAGCAGTGTTTGAAGATGATCAAGCGTAATAAACCCGGGTTTTTGCATCGATATGTGACAATGGATGAAACATGGTTCCATTATTTCACTCCGAAGTCCAATCGACAGTCATCCGAGTGGACTGCACACGATGAACCCGCTCCAAAGCGTGGGAAAACGCCCAGAAAACAGTCGACTGGCAAGGTTATGGCCTCTGTATTTTGGGATGCGTACGGAATAATTTACATTGACTACCTTGACAAAGAAAGGACTATCAAAAGCGACTATTACGTATCGTTATTGAACTGCTTGAAGGACGAAATCGCAGAAATGAAAAGAAAGTGCTGCTTCACCAAGACAATGCATCGTGTGACAAGTCAGTGAAGACGATGGCAAAAATCCATGAATTGGGTTTCGAATTGCTTCCTCATCCACCGTTTTCTCCAGATCTGGTCCCCAGCGACTATTTCCTGTTCTCAGATCAAAAGAATGCTCGCTGGGGAGAAATTTTCGCTCGAATGAAGAGGCGATCGCCGAAACTGAGGCCTATTTTGAAGCAATGTACAAATCGTACTACAAAAATGGTATCGAAAAGTTGGAGGGTCGCCATAATCAGTGTATCACCCTTGAGGGGAATTATGTTGAATAAAAAAAACTAATTTTGCCAAAAAAATGTGTTTTACTATTATGGTAGGCCAGGGGCTTCTCAATTGACCTGTTATTTTACTTAATAGAGGAATACCGGGTCGTTTCCTCGTACCGCACGACCCTACTACAGACGTAAAAATAAACGTCCTCGGCGGCCCGGAACGCCACCCCGTCCCAGAACAACAGAAAACTGAAAAGAAAAACGAGGGAAACACGTAACGCCATATGGTCGGAACGTCTTGTACGTCGTCCCGGGACAGGAAACCGGAAACCAGGGGAGTGAATTTCCGACTGCCGTCGAAGGATGGACGAGGAGCGGACCTAACGGACCCGGCCAACAACCGACCGGTACGACCACAAAAAAGCGAAAGCAGATCGAGACCGATCGCTCGGACGGAAAGAATGCGGAACCGAGGGACATCGCGGTGAATCACCTGCATAACGGCTCTCCCGGGTCCGAGAGCAGATCGCAGGTGTCGATGAGAGAGTATTTTACGAGCGACCTCGTCGACAGGTCAATTATCCAGATCTCCGTACCAATTGCCGGTCGGAAATAAGTGTCCGATAATAAAACCGGGACCAAGCGGAGTGATTCATAACGAACACCGTTTACTGGTTGGTGCGGCATTGATTTTCATCAGTCAGTGTCCCGAAACAATCATCAAACACCATACGGACATGAAACGGAATATTAATATACTGAATAACAAAATAACTACGCCAACATGTGGTACAGTTTTATCCGACGATAACGAAGAAAATGTAAATCGGAATGACTGCACAGCTCATCAAGCGTAAGGGAAAAATTAGCGTTGGAAACTATCGACTGAAAACACTCGAAACAAACAAAATAGTAATTACTATTTTCAGTCAAATGCACGGTTCGACTGTTTTGTTCAATTCGTGATGTCGGACGAAGATGTACGAACCCTATCCTGTACAAATTGTGAGAGAGGAAAGGACGGAAATAACTGCTTGGACCATTATATGTGCTTATATTTTCCAACGGCAGTATAAACGAGACGGAGATGTACACATTCCTTCACGTACTAACTTTAAAAAAGAAAAGGGAAAATAATTACTGAATACTATTAACGGCAAGGCAATTTAAAATTTCATTTTAAGCGAAGCAGAATTACCTTTATATTTGAATGTTCTGTGGGTCTGTAAAAAGGAATGGAATTTTTCTATGAGATGGAATAATAAATAACAGGTCAATTGAAAAGTCCCCGGACTGACACATAGATGACGCTACTAGAATTAAATCCATATGTTTTTTAGTTAGCCCTCACCCTCGCCCTTATAGCATTTTGAGTGAAGCAACCTTTGTTATTGTAAAAAAAAATTAATAAAAAGTAATTTCGTGTGTTGATAAAATATTCCTTTTTGAAGGTAAAAAATACTTCAACTGTATTTTGAATTAAAGGACAAATCGTACTACAAAAATGGTATCGAAAAGTTGGAGGGTCGCTATAATCAGTGTATCACCCTTGAAGGGAATTATGTTGAATAAAAAAAAACTAATTTTGCCAAAAAAACTTGTTTTACTATCGTAGGCCGGGGACCTTTTCAGTTCAAATTGGATACATTTTTGTCAAGGTCGCGGCTAGGACGACAGAGCCAGAATGTTAAAAATCAGTCGATAGTAAATAGTAACAAAATCAGTTGAACCGAAAATAGGGCTGAAACATTACTAAACAGTCGATAGTTCCCAATGCTAAAAAAATATAGGAAATCCGAAAATGAATAACTCTACACACATTCCGGGCATATTTCCAGCTAAAACCGCCACAATAAACAAAATTCCGTCGTGGATATCAAGTATCCTTCGACAAAAGCCACCGTATCGCATAGCTATGCGCTGCGTTCTGGTTCGAATTCGACCACAATCCCAGATACCAATCTGCCGAACGTTTAGAAACCGGCATAAAAAAACAGAACACATTTTATCGAAAACGATCGAAATTAAGCACTCTCGAAGTCGGCCGTTATTATATCGCAATTTGGAATTCGTAGTTGAAAGTTGGAAAGTACGCCATTTTTTGGGGTCATATCTCGGACCGGGTCGTGGTAAATTCGAAAAAAAAAACGCTTATATTTCCACCAACCTACCGTCCAAACGAGAGAATAAAATATTTTTAACAAAAAAATTGAACCGACTTCAAAAAATAAATAAGGAACTCAGTAAAAATTAAAAAATAATCAAACTTCGTCATTCAAAGTCTTAATCAAAGTCGTTTTTCGTCAAAAATTAAAAAAAATACACAGTCAAACATAGAACCTCCTCCTTCTTTGAAGCCGGTTGAAAAGAAAAGATTCCTTGAAAAAAAAAGATAAATGTTCCCGCTGTATATGTAATGGACCATATAGAACGAGCATTTAGCAACAAGCAATCGGTCACGAGTCTGCGAAAACGATAGTCAACTTGAACGAAAAGCCTTGTCGCCCACCGTATCGTCCAAATCTGGTACCGAGTATCAACTGGCCGATTGCAAACCTCCAAAGAACGCCGATGGAAAAGAAACTTGGCTCTCTTGGCTGGTATCTATCTTGATGATTTTCGCCTAAAAGCTATCTTATTATCATTAAGAATCGATTTTATTTAGATACGTGCCATTATATTTACTTAATGATAGTAACAATAGAAATACAAAACATATCAGATACAACAGCAATCGGTAACTATGACGTCACACTTGCATTTGTCTGACATTTCAAAGTTATAAAATCGGTTTTGTGCCACCAAAAAAAGTACGAAAAACAAAGGCTCATCAAAGTAGACGCCTCAAATTTAGCACTATTCCGCTTACTGACAAAAAATATAAATATTTCTGTCATTTGTAACGAAATATAGTATTACAATTAATTGGCTTGGTTGGCACTGTGATAAAGACGACAGGACGGTCCTCCGACTGTAAGGACAGTCGCTGGTTCGAATCCTGCCGGGGCATGCTCGTAAGCTTATGTTTGTTATTGTTTAACATGTGTGATAGTCCTTAGGCAAGAGTTCAAAATCTGTCAAAGAAAATGATTCCAGTCACGCCAGTAACCAGGCTGGGTAAGACCGGATGTCTTATAGGATGATTTCTACGTTAAACTGTAGGTTCAGTCCAGTTAAACCCTCGTTAGTAAAAAGGAGACTCTAAAATACATATAAAATAAATAACCACTAATATTCTTCGTGATGACACTCTGACCTATGTACAGGTTAAACATGATGAACGAAGAAGCTGTTATCTTTGTACAATATCAGAAAGAAAATAATCGAAAAACATAAACTTGGAGGAGAACCAATGAGGAAAAAAGAGAATAACCTCACCTACCCTCTATTATTTCCGTTTTCAACTGGATCACATCTATTTAAAAAAAACAGACAAATACAGACCACATACATCGACATAAACTTTTTAATCGCCTCGGTGGCTAAAAGAAACCAGTCCCCAAAAAAAAAACTGGAGACAAGCAATCCCACTACTCATAAAACCGGCCAAAGTAAACATCTCCACGACATCCTGTACATACAAATAACCAATTAGAATAATAATTTAATCTTAACCACCTGTTTATTTGTGCAGACACGGCAGCGAAAAAACCGCATCGAACCACGTAAATAGAATTACAATTATGGATATTTATTTTTTGCCGTCACCATTAGCACGAAGGAGGGAGGGGAGGCGATCGTATACCTTGAACCGTTTTTCCTAAACGAGTTTTTCTGTCTTTATATTTATAATTAATATTTAAATTAACGCCACAGATATACGACCAAGGCATTCCTTGAAAATACGATCTTAAATTACACCCAATGAGTAGTTTTGCACTATTTTTAGAACCGCTGCACTAATTACGAATATTAATTTCCTTCTGCGTAACGACCACATTAAAATGATCACGTACATAACAGTGAAAAATTCGTAAATTCAACATAAACACATACATTCCAATTTAAACGTTATTAATCACTCTCTTTTCTACATGTAAACAAATCTGTAATCGATATGCCTATTACCAACTAACAAATGACTATCCACGATATTATTTTAGTTTTCTAGACACCCTAGGATCGTCCCATATAAATTTTATTCAATGCCGTATTTTTTGTCCTACCGCGTAAATAATAATTTGTTTATACGGACAAAATAAACGCAGACATTATCAAATGACCAAATATTAAAAGCGGACTTGGCTTGACCCCTTAATGAGGTCACAAATATCCCAGCTCACCAACTCGGGCAGGCAAATGGAAAAAGGCAAATAACTTATTGATTTTGTTAGATCATAATCGAGTTAATGTTAACAAATGCCGGAGATACAGGCTCTACTTCACCTTGAAGTGTTCTGTTTGAAGTGCGAAACGATTAAATAATGATCTCGAATATTAATTGGTTGCATTTCGGTGGATTTTCACCCTAAAATATCCCGGAATGCTCCCTTAATATTCACGTATCAGACGTACATTTACGTCGGTGTTGTTAAATTAATAAACATCTCCATTAACCTGTTTGTTTTTAATACGATTTAATGGCTTAATTGCGCTGGTTAAACAACAGGGTCGAATTATAGCAATAAATATCGTCGGAAACGACGAGCTTGCATCAAAACGAACTAGTTACCGGCAACTCAAACATATCTACTTACCCATTTTTTATGAATGGAACGTATCTTCTGCACTGAACGGAGGACACGACACGAACCTCGAACCACTATCGCTGCATGCTTTAATAATTATCGCGTAAAACTTATAATTTTTATCACAAAATTGAAAGAAAATGACAGGAAACGTCAAACTTAACAATGGGACAAGCCCAAAATTTGACAGTTCAACTAAAGCCCTGCGTTAATGCGGCGGCAGCACAGTCTGCACTGCTTAACACCGAATATGGCATTAATATAAAAAAAATGAAATTTTACAAAATCTGTGAAAAAACAACCCAACCAAAATTATTGAGGATTAATGATAGATAAAAAACCGGCATTATCAGCACTAATAAATCTAAATCACGTTCGAAAAACATCGTAAAATAGCCGTACGTCAACAAACACCCTAACCTCACAAAAAAGCGATGTTAAAAAAAACAGGAACAAGTAATTAACAAGTTTATTTGTTAGTAATAAATCGAAACATTTGAGTACAAATATGTTCAAATAGGAAAAATTACCGTTGTCAAGATTTAACGTTTTGTAAAAAAGGTAAAATGTTGCTATAATAACTGTATCTTATGCTGTCGATCCATTCAGTATGCCAGGAGCTTTCGATCTGATCTTGAATCCTCGTTTTCGTAGCTTTCTGTATATGGTCCTCCAAATATATCAACTTATTATTGGTGGCTTTGTTTTCTAGGAAATATATGTAGTTTTCAATCGGGGGAAAATTAAGGTGGCATATGAAATCAGATGCTTTTGACAGCCATATCATTGCAGGTATGTTCCACCAATCCCAACCAACTTGTTGGCATGATTCTGTTTCCAAATCTACGCTGTCTGTTGGGTATTGTGGTTTGGATATATTATAAGCAGAACCTGATTGGATTGATGCCAAAAGTATGCCAGCTCTGAACACTTTCAAGGCATTAGAGTTCAGAATGTTACCATGTTTTGCCGAAGCCACTTCCAGTGCCGTTTCGTTACAGGGTTTGTTAATAAACATTTCTTTAACTGAAAGAAAATAAAAGGTGATGTTATTACTTGTTACATTCCCAAGGTATTCAATCTATTTACCTTCATATGTGTGATGTTTAAAGGCTGTCAGAGTAGTATCCTGAATTCGAGCTTGATACAAATAATTTCCTGGAATATGACTTGTCAAGTATACAGACCCAACCACAGTGAGCAAACCAGCTGTATATGCCGCCGCCAACACCACTGATATACACATTAAACATTGCACAATATTGTTAATATCTGCAACAATAACAAATAAAGAATCACGGGAAGATACATCACCGGTTCCTACTACCTATTGTGGATGATAATGTCTGAAGCTCTGTATAGGTAAAGCTCCCCCTATTTATGCCCTCCTTTTTAGCCAATTGCCTTTCGATATCACCAAATTTCTTCCAAAATGATAACTCATTAACAAATATCTGCCAATCCTGTTAAATATACAACACAGTAACTATAAAAACCTCCACTCTAACTCCATCAACTTACTATAGCTTTTAAGAAATCCCTCTCAAGTAAAACCAACTCTTTGCAAGTCATTTCAGAGGAGGCAGCCCATTCATCCATATAAACTTCATCAACTTCGCCGTCATCAAACAAGTATTTAGAGGACACCATCTGATATTACAACATTGATTATAAATCGCACAGAACATAAAAAAATAGGTCATTAAAACACTTACCAAAGAGACAAGAAACAGGTCAGAAGGGGTAGTTCTTTCCAGATACTCAACATTGCATTTCTTAAGTCTTTCAAGGTAAATCATCGCCAGGACCAGAGAACAAGGCGACACGCAAGCATTTCTGGATATCTGCGCGGCGGTATCACAGTGCAAACGCTCTAGCGTCTTTCCTTTGTGGGTCTCCGAAAAAATTTCCGCGGCCAACTCTGAAATATCACAAACGAATTATTTCCAAAGTTGACAGTAATGTAAACACTAACCTGTTACGGGGAGGCTTAACACGTCACTTTTTGGCAACTTTCCATAATACAACGTTTTCGTAATCCTGGACAGGTATTTTTGATGATCCTCCATACCCTGCAAGAAAAAACAAGTACATAACACGAATAAGTACGGATTTTTTTGTGGCAGTTGAAACATGTGATGACCTAGAATAGGTCGTCGATTTTACTTCAAAATACCTTGCATTTAGGCGGCTTCTTGTATATTTTCGACATTATGCTTAGACTTGGCACTACACTCTAACAATTTATATCACAGACAGGTATATTAAAACTGTTTAAACGAATACGAAAGGAAATCGACTATGACTCACAACCGCCATAACATAACTAACCTCTCTAAGAGAACTAAAATTGCAGACGTCAAATGTCAAAACAAAAACTTAACCTTAATTTTGAAAATTGTATAATTCAGACAAAATACGGAAATACTAGTGTACTAGTTATTCTGTGGATCCAGAGATGGTAGTTGATCCGGAAAAAGAACATGTCCTCTCGAAGAGACTCAATAAAATATTGGAGTCTCGAGTTGAAAATGACCAAGACACTATTGAGGCTTTGCGCGAATTATCAACGTTTTACACCGAAAATACCCTTCAGGCGAGAAGGAATTTACGTAGTCAAATAGAAAAACGGAGCCTGGATATAAATGAAAACTTTCTAACTGCTTTCAAACAGGTTAAGGAGAGTTTTGATAGTGTTTATAATGATGTGTCTGAGATGAATAAGTGCATTCAAGACATGACACATAGGTTGCAAAATGCTAAAAGCCAAACTAAACAGCTATTACAAAAAACAAAAACACTACAGGTTAATATAGAATTATAGAATATCACAAATTACAGTTTTAATATTTTCAGGAGGAAAAGGAGAAGATTCTGATGAAGCAAAAAGTGACTTCAGCATTTCTACAAACATTCCAATTGAAACAAGATGAGATTGTTGCTCTGCATGCTGACAAAAATAAAAGAGAATCACCTCTGAACTTTGATACATTCAAAGCACTTGAAAGGGTACAGGAAATTCACAACAATTGCAAACTGTTAATGCAGGCCGGGCTACAAACTTTGGCACTGGATACAATGGAACAAATGACTTTGCATCAAGAAGGTTTTGTTGTATTTATTTAGAAGGTCATTTAATATATATAATTGATATTTTAGGTGCTCTTGAAGTTTTATATAGATGGACACAGAGTCATTGTAGAAATGTTGACAATCCTGATTTAACTAATATCATCATGAAAGCCATGTCAAAGTTGCAGGACAGGCCAGTTTTGTTCAAGTATGTTATAGATGAATACTGTATTTGTCGTAGGAGCTTCTTGGTTGGGGAATTTATTAATGCTCTAACTAGGGGAGGTAAGATTTTTATCATTAAATTGATCGTGATACTAATTCCTATGTATATCAAGGGCCATCTGGGAATCCAGCTCCAATAGAAATGAGGGCTCACGATACCCAAATTTATGTAACAGACATGTTAGTATGGATAAATAAGGCCATTCCCATTGAGAAACAAAACCTGCATCTTCTGGTAAAGCTCTGCGATTTTGAGGGTCTCAATGAGATATTGACCAATGCTCTTGCAAGTATATGTGAAGATATTTGCCAACCGCTAAAAATTAGGATAGAGAAAATACTGACCACCCCCCATCAAGCTTCCACTATGTATGCTGTAGTGAATATGTTAAGGTAAGGCTTTGTGTAGTTTAGAAGAAGCTTTGGCATGATATAGCTCCTTCAGGTACTACAAGAAATGTATATTAAAAATAGTGAAGGGTGGTCAGCTGGAGGAGACCTTAAACGATCTACAGGATAAGAGTGAGCAGAAATTTCTGGGATCATTAAGTGAACAGGTGAACAGTCTTTTGGTTAGGGTTGAAGCACCTCCCAGAGACTTAACCCCAACATCAGCAATATCAAATTTACTGGCTATTTTGAGGGATATGTTATCCACAGCTAGCATGAGTGAAGGTAATGATGTGCAATATTTAGTGACCGGTACGATATATTTTTGTGATCATAGGACGTGAAACAGACATGGTGAAAATAGCCAACACCGCACTGGAACCTCTGTTGAGGGCGGTGAATGAACAAGCTTCAAGATTACCACCCACTGACATGGCGGTGTATTTACTGAACTGTACATATTCAATATACACTTGTCTGAGTTTGTATGAGTTCATGGAAGATAGACTGGAGAGATTGCAGGTTTGACTGTCCCACTTGCCAAGAAGAAAAAAACTATGAAAACCATCAATTTTCAGGCACAGTCTGATGCTCAAATAGATACTTTAACGTCAGAGCAGGCCAGCTCTTTGGTGGCCAACTTAAATTTAGGCCCCATTTATACCATCTTACAGGATCATACACAGGGACCGTTGTCAGGAATACCAGGTATAATGATAAGCAACCCTTAAAATAGTTTTACTGTAAATTTTAGTTCGCATTGTTGCCAAATTCTATAAATTATCTGTTTATATGGGGATTACTACTTGTATTAAATTCACAAAAAGTATATATTTGAGACTTAATCATTAAATAAATTAAAATATGAGTTAAAAAATTAGTTCTAATAGTTGGTTAATAAACATCAGCTATTAGAACTAATTAATTGATATACAGAAAAAAGTAAATACAAATTATTTTCGGATAACAGCTGAGCAAATTGGCAACATGGCGTAAGGCGTTTTTAGTCGAAGGCGGCGACGCAGTCACCAAAATGTTTTTAAATTTACATTTCAGGTCGCTATATTTTTCTTTACTTGGCTGTAATTTTATTTATATCATATGTTGATCAAAATTCAATCAAAACAGTTAAATTTTATTGATCTTAAGTAAGATAAAAAATCTGAGCAAACTAGCAACATCATCATTATAAAAAATGTATAGTTCGAATGCCGGCTCCTTCATTTCTACGCACATTATTTCAGGAATGGAACCCTCCAACCTAAGAAACTTCCTGTCCAAGCTGGATCATTTCGCCGCACAACCCGATTCGATATTATTGCCCCAGATTAACCTGCTATTATCGTCCATGCACAAGAAAGCCGTCCAGAAGAGGTCTTTTGATGTGCTGCTGGCGATCTACAAACAACTATACGAAGCCGTGCATAATCCGGTTAATCTCTACGAAGATCCAAATAGTATTCTCAATAAAACACCTGAGGATCTCACACAGATGTTCAGTTAAAAACGTTATTGGATCATATAATTTTTATTAAAAATAGTTATATATATTACAACTTCATCATATTAAAGCTTTAAAAACCACAGGAAAATAACTTTTTTTTTAAATTCGTATGTACATTACAGAAATATATGTGTAACAAAATAGTTAGATTCATTAGATGTATAGAAATGTTAGTCTTCTTCCAGTAAACAGACATCCAACAGACAAAACGTCGCTCTGCATAATGGACAGGTGCATTTGCTTGATAACCACTGATTTCTCTGTTCAGCGTCTTGTCTGGAGACAAACCATTTCCCCATACACTCAACACACCACATGGGTTTACAAAAACAACTGGTGCAGTTGTTACCGTGATGGTTATCAGAATCCTCACATTGCTTCTGTAGTTTCACAGCAGGGCGAGCCTGTAGACATCCTATGCACTGATCCAAGTCCTGGGAACTAATTATTAACAAAGCATAAAATAAACATATTCGGTACTCACCATGGTAGTGGAATATTTAGGGTTTTTAGCTATCGTATCTTTGAAAACATCCAAAAATTGTTCAAGAATGCTTTTGTGAAATTTCACATTAGGCAAGATATTTATTGACCTTGCTAGTCGGTCTTCCAAATCCTAAAACCACTTAAAATTAACAACCACATACATTTTCATCTGAATAAAAGCACCTTAAAATCTGCAGCATTAATCCTTATAATAAAAGGGGCATCAATACGGTCACTCTTAACCTCAATATTCAAATATTGTGTTTCCTTAGAATTGATGTGTGAAAGGGCATAATTTGTAGCCGATTTTACAATCAATGCCGCATCACTTTGGTGAGTTAAAAATATAGTCAATGGTGTGACCTTCATTATCCAATTTTCTGTCACCACAACTTTAGATAATGGATTTGTAGATATGCAGACTTTTTCAATTCTAAAACAAAACCCATGACAAAAAAAATCCTTTTAAATCTGCTCTGATGTTACCTCCTAAATTCATTTTCAATCTCAGAAGCAACAGCTTCCCAAGAATTGTTGTTATTAGAAAACCTCGTTAGATTCTTAACTAGAGGATGTTGCCTGTAATTATCATCTGTCCATCTTTTGAGTTCATACAATGCTAAAACTGGCAAGGTTAGGCTGGAACCTGCAAATATCCTCCAGTATAAAGTTTTACCAATAAACAATGAAGAAAGCTAAAACACAATCATCAAACAAATAGTACGAGTAAATTTACCAATAACACACCTCATCGACATATCCTAATATAAAAAGTAGCAGAATGTAAATCAAGGGTAAACATGAGTAAACAATTAAATTCAGTATGGATTTTTTTAAGTGATATCGTATAAATTGTTGAGATTCGGATCCCAGTATACTACCGAACCAATTTTGTACAGTAAATCCAGCACTGATAAATTCGGTAGGTGGATAAATAATGCCACAGCTGATTAATAAATAGAATAATGTAAAAATTACTAACGGGGACATGTTATAAAATAAATTTGGGGTTATGAATTTGACAAATAATGTCACCAATCTTCTTCATTCCCAGTTCTCGGATATAGGTCAACAAGTGGTGGTTTAATTTGATTAACAAAAAATATGATAAAAATTTAAATAGCCTTATATAATAGCTCCGATAAAAAGACATCAATGAATTATTTTTATAACAATTGCATTATTGTTTAAGTTATTTACTTCCAATGTTTCCATCCATCTCTTTCTTTCCCAACATTTAAATTGGACAGGTAATTAAGGTGTGTTACGTTTCGTTAAAACTAATGCTTTTTATAGTAAGAAATAATTTAAAGTCGTATCACCAGCAACAAAAATGTACTATATAGATAAAAACTTTTTTTGTTATCTTTTTGTTATCAGTTTGTTTACTTTTATATCCGGTAAGTAATTTTGCGATATATTGTTTATTTAGGTGGGGTCAACAATAGATTTAAGGTTATAAACGGCGGTTTTATTAATAATTTTTCCATGTTTAGCACAGAATTATTGGAAAATAAAACAAATCGAGGACGAGGCTCCACCGGAAGAACTTAAAATAGTTTGGTGTACAATTAATATAAATGAAACAAGAAAATGTGAAGCATTGTCACAAGCCAATGAAAGAGATCAAATCAAAGTAGGATATGAAACAGTCAAAGTAGAGTGTAAACAGGCATCTAATAAAGGTATTATAAAGTTCATAAAAGGGTATCTAAATAGTTTATTGTTCAATTGTTATAGATGAATGCATGGAAATGTTGGATGATGAAAAAGCCACCTTGACTGTGCTTGATGCTGGTGAGGTTTTTGTAGGTGGCCGTTTTCACAGTTTAGTGCCAATTGCACAAGAGATATTAGCAGGTAGAAATAGAAAAAACAACTGATGCAACAAGTGTCATTTGTTTGTTTGATGTTTTTAGGTGGATCTAATTATTACTATTCTGTTGCTGTAATAAAAAAGTATGGCCTTGCTGAGGTTACAAGTTTAAGAGGTTTACAGGGAAAGAATGCTTGTTTCGCAGGAGTTGAGTCATATGCAGGATGGATGTTACCTATTAGTACAGTAGGTTAATTAAAACTTATTAATTAAAATTAAGTAATATGATGATTTGTTTAGCTTATACATGAAGGAGTCATGGAAATCAAAGATTGTAATAATCATGTTAAAACTGCCACAAGGTTTTTTGGACCTTCTTGTGCGGTAAACTGTTTATCTGATAAGTATAATCCAATTGGAGACAATTCTGACCAATTGTGTCAGTTATGTGTTGGCCAGATCCCGGGAAAATGGTGTACTGATGCTGATCCATATGCTGGTTATAATGGTGCTTTTAGGTGAGTAATTTTAGAGTTCATCAGTTTTTATTATTCTGAAATAGAAATCATACAAATATTCTTAGTTAATTAATTAATATTTGTATATTAATAATATAATCGAAATATATAGATCATAACAACTGATATATTTTGATTCAGATCAATTTTGACATTACACAAATGGCAGTATAGTGCTGTCATAGTTAAAAAAAATAATTTTGAATTAAAATTAGTGTTGAGAATATTTAAATAATTAATTTCTGTATTTCCATTAGAATCAAATGTATAAATACAATCAGGAAAAGATTATATTATCATTCGATTCAGCGTAAGATTCTTTATAATCTCTGTCATTTTCATTATCTTATGTTTATTTGAACAGAAATGGTAACAAGAACATTGAAAATGGCAAAAAATCGCAAATTTTCATGACTATACATAAATATAGAAAAATTGCCACATTTTTTAACCTCTTGGATTAAGATAAAACTCTCAAAATATGTTTTGGGGTGACAAAAACGAAAGTCCGTGTTAAATTGCCTTAAAATGTATACTTTTCAAGATACGTAACATAAACAGAAATATACTCATTTTTCGAAAAAACACTTTTCGTTATATAACATAAACTAAAGGTTGTATACAAAATATTATACTACCACTCGATTCAGCGTCAAATTCTCTATAATTCCTGTGATTTTCATTAACCTGCGATTATTTGAACAGAAATGGCAACAAAAACATTGAAAATGGCAAAAAATCGCAAATTTTCACGACTATATATATGGAAAAAGTGGCCATTTTTTTTACCTCTCGGATTGTGATGAAACTCTGAAAATATATGTGTTTTGGGGTGACAAAAACGAAAATCCGTGTAAAATTGCCTTAAAATGTATACTTTTCAAAATATGTAACATAAAAAGAAATATACTCGTTTTTCGAAAATACACTTTTCGTTGTATAACATAAAAACTAAAGGTTGTATACAAAATATTATACTACCACTCGATTCAGCGTAAAATTCTCTATAATTCCTGTGATTTTCATTAGCCTGTGATTATATGAACAGAAATGGCAACAAAAACATTGAAAATGGCAAAAAATCGCAAAATTTCACGACTATATATATGGAAAATGTGGCCATTTTTTTTTACCTCTCGGATTGTGATGAAACTCTGAAAATATATGTGTTTTGGGGTGACAAAAACGAAAATCCGTGTTAAATTGCCTTAAAATATATACTTTTCAAGATATATACCATAAAAAGAAATATACTCGTTTTTCGAAAATACACTTTTCGTTGTATAACATAAAAACTAAAGGTTGTATACAAAATATTATACTACCACTCGATTCAGCGTAAAATTCTCTATAATTCCTGTGATTTTCATTAGCCTGTGATTATTTGAACAGAAATGGCAACAAAAACATTGAAAATGGCAAAAAATTGCAAAATTTCACGACTATATATATGGAAAAAGTGGCCATTTTTTTTACCTCTCGGATTGTGATGAAACTCTGAAAATATATGTGTTTTGGGGTGACAAAAACGAAAATCCGTGTTAAATTGCCTTAAAATGTATACTTTTCAAAATATGTAACATAAAAAGAAATATACTCGTTTTTCGAAAATACACTTTTCGTTGTATAACATAAAAACTAAAGGTTGTATACAAAATATTATACTACCACTCGATTCAGCGTAAAATTCTCTATAATTCCTGTGATTTTCATTAGCCTGTGATTATTTGAACAGAAATGGCAACAAAAACATTGAAAATGGCAAAAAATCGCTAAATTTCACGACTATATATATGGAAAATGTGGCCATTTTTTTTACCTCTCGGATTGTGATGAAACTCTGAAAATATATGTGTTTTGGGGTGACAAAAACGAAAATCCGTGTTAAATTGCCTTAAAATATATACTTTTCAAAATATGTAACATAAAAAGAAATATACTCGTTTTTCGAAAATACACTTTTCGTTGTATAACATAAAAACTAAAGGTTGTATACAAAATATTATACTACCACTCGATTCAGCGTAAAATTCTCTATAATTCCTGTGATTTTCATTAGCCTGTGATTATTTGAACAGAAATGGCAACAAAAACATTGAAAATGGCAAAAAATCGCAAAATTTCACGACTATATATATGGAACATGTGGCAATTTTTTTTACCTCTCGGATTGTGATGAAACTCTCAAAATATATGTGTTTTGGGGTGACAAAAACGAAAATCCGTGTTAAATTTATTTAGCATTTTTCGAAAATACACTTTTCGTTGTATAACATAAAAACTAGGATATTTTTAGGATATATAGCAAACAGAAATGGCAACAAAAACATTGAAAATGGCCGTTCACGACTATATATATGGAAAAAGTGGCAATTTTTTTTACCTCTAGGATTGTGATGAAACTTGAAAATACGGTTTTGGTGTGACAAAAACGAGAATCCATTGCCTTAAAATGTATACTTTTCAATAACTAAAAAACTAAAGTTCGTATAAAAATTACTATATAACCATCCGATGCAACGCAAAATTCTTTATAATCCCTGTAATTTTCATTAAGTTGTGAACTATTCGGACGAAAATGGCAGCAAAAAATCATGAAAATGGCAAAAAACCTAAATTTCACGTATAAAACTCTCAAAATATATGTATTTTTGGATGAAAGAAACGAAAATCCGTTAAATTTGATTGGAATGTATGTTTTTAAAAATATGTAACATAAAGAGAAATCTACTAATTTTTTGGAAATACAGTTCTCATTGTATAGCTTATATGTTCAAACGAAAGTTTGTACAAAAAATATTATACTATCATTGAATTCAGCGTAAAATTCTTTATAATTTCTGTAATTTTCATTAACCTGAGATTATTTGTACGGAAATGACAACAGAAAACTTGAAAATGGTAAGAATCGCACATTTTCATGACTATATGTATAGGAAAAAGGCTATTTACATCACGTATTATGTTATGTATACATTTTAGTTTCCTACTATACTTCTTCGTTTAAACTGTATCTGTGCTAAACCTCACACTTCTTTGATGGCATGATATTAAATATCACATGTATAATGTATTTATTATATACCCCGCATTAGTATTTAAGTCCTTGCATTATTGTTATTTTCAGATGCTTATTGGAAAAAGGAGAAATAGCTTTTCTGAAGCACACTACGATATCCGATCTTCTAGCCACCAGAGAATTCAGTGAGTATAACCCAGAATATTATCCAAATAGTTTTTAATTACCGATATCATAACTAGGCGGAATCGCACCCAACCAGTTCGAGCTATTTTGCAAGGACGGTACTCGAAGATCCCTCTCCGACTACGAATCCTGTAACTGGGGCAAAGTCTCCTCGGACACTTTCGTCGTGTCATCGGCGGTCCCGTTCGACAGACGCGAGAAATTCCAGAGGTTCCTGCAGAAGTTCGCCGACAGGTACGGGAGGAACGGTACCGGACAGTTCCACGACTCCCAGAGGCAGCAGGAATTCGACAACTTCGGCAACCAGATCCACCCGAATAATCAGAACCACTTCGACCACACCGACAATTACTTGAACAACGATCCTTACACGAACAGGGAGTCTGATTCTTATAACCAGTATCAGGACAGGGGGAACAACAGATACAAGAGACAGAATTATGGGTGAGTTCTGTTCAAATTGTTGGTCAAATCGTCGATGATTGATGATGATGATGATTCCTTGTTGCAGATACGACCAGGACCAATATAATCGTAATAGGTACGATGATAGATATGGAAATAATCAATACAGTCAGGATAGGTACAACGACAGATACGGGCAGGACCCGTATAATGATCCTGCCGACAGGAATACTCACAGACAGGGCAGTTATCAGGACCAAGATCGCAGTGGGTTGTTCGATCAAGATAGAGACAATTACTACGAATATTTCAGTTTGTTTGAGTCTTCCCCTCGATATGGAGTCCGAGGAAACCTACTAGTGACAGTAAATAAAAACGCTATCATTTCTCACAGTGCCGCATAATTTTTATTCTCATCCAGGACTCATCCATTGGCATCATGCCGATTCCAGAGAATCTCCAGACCTACCAGACATTCCTGGCCGATTCTCATGAAGTCATAATGGGCGTCAGACGGTGTCCCGTGGAGCGGATGACGCTGTGCGTCACGTCGGATCAGGAGAAGGACAAATGCATCAAAATGAAGGTGAGTGTTTGTAGTTAAAACGTGTAGTCGGACATTCGGCCAACCCCACACTTAAATTTTTTATTACCACTGATATTTGTCAAGTGAAAACAATTGATTACTATGAAAAATCGATCGCGGTGGCTTTGACAGCGGTTAACTGTCGGACGAGAGTAATTTTTTCATATAAATTTAGAATATTAATTACTTGGTTTTCATCGTTTTGGTCGGTGAACTTTTGCCACTTTTTTTTGAAAAACCATAATTCCGTCCATAGAATCGACTTCCTAGATTCCTAGGCTGGAAAAACCTTTGTTACTCCTTTATGAGAGTTCTGTAGATACTAGCAGAAATGATAATTGAATGAAACAAAGTCCGGACTATATGGTGTTATAATATGACTTCATCGAATGAGTATTACTTAGAGATATACGACTTTATATCCTCTATCTATTAAAAAAAGGTAGCTAAAATGTGAATAGAAACAAAAATAATTAGTAATTAACAAGTTAGAATTTATTCCAACAAGCCAAAAAAAGAAACAATAAACTAAGGAAATGCCTTTCCTTTTCATTTCACATTTTCTTCCAATATCTCAAGCATATTCACACAAATTCATTTGTTATGACTTGGGGTAGTTCCGGCGACTTCTTCATCATTGCCTTGGTAAATGCTTGTTCCATGGCTAGCTTTTCTTTTGAGAACTCCAAAAATTAAAGAACTGATATCTGGAAACCACAGAAAAGATTTATTTCGTATATTATTTATTAAAAAAATGTATCAATCTCATCCTAAGTAAGAAAAGAAATGCATTTTTATAAATCTATTAAATCTTCCTTATATAAATATATTATTTTCATGATTCTTACTGTATAATGCCTATTGTTTATATTACTTGCGGTAGAAACTAACACAGAAACTAACATAGAAAAACTTTCATATTCTTCTAGATAGCATTGAAAGCCCAGTTACTGAAACCGGAGTTGGAGTGCTACAAAGGCCGGTCCCAGATCCACTGTATGCAGTCGATAAAAGCTGGTAATTTTTCGGTTTGCCTAGTGTAGGGTTTCGCGAATCATCTCGTGTTTTCGTACAGGTACTGCTGACGTCACCGTACTGGATGCCAGCGACGTCTACACGGCGGGTCTGCACTTTGGTCTGGTGCCCTTCATCAGCGAGGTATACAACTTGGAGGATGCCGATTATTATGTCGTCGCAGTGGCCAAAGAATCGGACCCGGACACCGAATTGACGTACTTACGAAGTAAGACTCCCCATCAAGTCCTCCTGGAGATTTTCGTTGTTTTTAGGCGGTTGAAAAAGTAATCTACACTTTTTAAAGTAAGAAATTCTGATCCGGAATTCTCGAAGTCCGCAAGACTTGAAAATGGTCGATGGATCGATTCGAAATTTGTACACAACATAGCATTTTAACACAAATATGTTTTTATCTATTGTTTTACTCCGAAATTCTAACGATAATGGCACATTCTAAGTTTCTTACGGCTACGTTGCCATGTTATTATATATAAATTTAGCTTGGGTGTATATATATCGCAAAACTAGGAAAGTAGGCGATGGAATTCGAATTAGAATTTGAACGGGGCAAGGTTTTGATAAAAAACAGTCTGAAAAAAAAACAAAAGGATTAAAAATTGTGCCTTATGCTCAACACCCGTGAAAAGCGATTTTGTTAAATGGGTCTGAGGGATTAAAAAGAATTCCAAAAATGAAATTATGTGTATCTGACAAATAACTATATTATATTTATCCCTTGTTACATTAACAATAATATTTTCACTTATTTATTTTAAAAAAGTGTTTTTTTCATTCAGAATCTTATATTCTATTAACTTTAATTTGAAATTAATTTAATTGTATTTGCCTCAGTGCTTGTTAGGATACTTTGATTTACTCCACCAATACTTCTTAAAAAAAATAATTAAGCTTCTACACCTATATAACATCCCCCCCCCCTTATGTGAATCTTCGACAAGCAAATCCCAACACTTTGAATATAGTTTGCGGTGTTGACGCTCTTCACCGAAAAAAATATTGAAAACGCAATATTTTAACTTGCTATGACATGTCATGTTAAAAACGCGGATTACTTTTTCGCGCCCTTTATGTTAACGATTACGTCAACGTGTTTTTTTTTAAACTAATGTGTAGCCAAGAACACCTGCCACGGAGGCATCAACACGGCAGCCGGCTGGGTCTACCCCATGGCGTACTTGATTAGCAACAGTTGGATCAGGCCCTACGGTTGCGATAGTATCAGGGCCGCCGCGGAGTACTTCACCAAGAGTTGTATTCCCGGAGCTATCAGCCCAGAATACAACACCGGAGTGCCTTACGACAACATGTGCGACTTGTGCCACGGTACCAGTTACAAGTACTGTAGGAGAGATGCCTCGGAGGACTACTACGGGCATACGGGCGCCTTCCGGTGCCTGGTGGAGGGCGGGGGACACGTAGCCTTCGTAAAGCACACGACGGTATTCGAGAACACCGGCGGTAAAAAGAGTGAATGGTGGGTGAGGGACAATCTGGTGGACGACTTCGAACTCCTCTGTCCTGACGGTAAAACACGTCGATGCTCTGAAGCAGACTAATATAAAACGTGTTTTTATTACAGGCACAAGGGCCGAGGTTAACGAATACGCAAAATGCAATCTCGGTAAGGTCAGAGCCAACGCGATAGTGACCCGAGGAGGATACGGGTACAACCAGACTCACACCAATATTTACGTCAACCTTTTCATGTATGCGCAGACATTCTATGGTCGCAAAACAACGGACGAGTTTAGGTGAGAATGACTTAGCCATTTGTTGAAATTAATTAAAAATAAAGTTAGCCATGCAAAACAAATGATTGTTTATTAAACGGTGATGTCTTTTGTTTTTCTATGTCAGATTAATTTCTATAAACTAGTCATTTATGAAGCTTATGATTATCAGGCAGATTTACAGAAACTAGAGAAGATAATTCTAAATTAATTAAAGAAATTAACTTAAATTGGTTATTAAATACCGATATTTTCTAAACTTCTTAAAAAATACTGATATTTTTAATAAACTTAAGATCCGACAGCTGTCAAATTTATACACGCTTCTTTTGGGGGTTAGGGGTAACTAAAAAACATATGGATTTAATTCTAGTACCGCCATCTATGTGTCAGGCCGGCGACTTGATATCGCTATTCAGTCTTATTTTGATCGAAATACCCAGGAACACGTGTAAACTATAAATATAGGGTGCACCTCGTATTGTAGGACATTTAATCTACTATATGGTACCGTTCAGTTTCAGTATGTTCACGTCCCAACCACCATACGCCGACCTGATATTCCAGGATGCCACCACGCAGCTAAAAGAAATCGAACCCTCAAAAAGAGAATATTCGAGTTACCTGGGCTCGGATTTCATGAGAGCACGTCGAATAGTGGACTGCCACGCGGGCGCGACATCTGTCGTCGCCGTCATGACGCTCGTTTTGACGTTAATGACGTTGTCAACGTTGATTGGTTGACACCGTCCATCCCATTAGTGTAATAGCCCGCCCGTAAGTTCAAATTAATGATGTGATTGTAGCCATTGCGACTGAATGATGTATATTAGTTTAATGGGCATCAAGTTAGCGATTAGATTTTTTATAAAGTGCACTCATATGTCTTACATCCGTCCAATCTATTGATATTGTTAAGAACATTCCATATTTTTAACACTAGTTTTTAGTTTTTATACCTTGTAATATACACAAAATGTTTTAATTAAATACAATTTTTTATATAGAACTTATTAATATTGTCTGCTTTTTATTTACTAAATTACCTAGTATGAAATGTCAGGCTAATAAAAACCAATGGAAACATAATAGTGCTAAAATTGTTAAAACACTGAAGAATTTCCCTTAATTGAATGTTTATTATTTATTATGTCGCTATGGTAACGTTCATTCTGCCAATTATTTACTAACAGATCCAGTTAACTGGAATTGATCGGCATAAATGTCATCCTGACAGTATAAAAACTAGCCCGAATATGTTTATTTTTGCTATAATGACCGGTTAAATTCGTTTAACCCGTGTTTATACTTCATTAAACTAAACCCAGTAAAGAAGCCTTACGGAATCGGGCTTAATACAAACATAAAATACTATTAAGTCCCTAGCAAAAGTTATGTTTGACGTAAATGTCAGGCCGACACAAAATACAAGCAAGAGACCATCGAGACAGATCCGTTCTATTAAAATACATTAAATAATTTCGGTTAATAGAGTGTTTATATTCGACTGTCGCCAAACATAATATTTTAAATTGAACGGTTGCCGTTGAAAACCGTTTAAAGGCGAAATCCATAAAACGCCGTATACGGGATGGCATTCGACAGTAATTGGATGAGTCACAAGGCAATAAACCCATATAAAAAATAGCGCACTAAAAATACCGAGTTTTCCGGCGCATTCCCACAAAAACGACCTTTTTACGACGGCCCGTCATTCCCGAGAGAGCGAGAGGTCCCCGCACCGATCGACATTTTTAAATAGGCGGACGGGGACAGGAATCTTTCCTGTTTGCGTCATCAGCGACTGTTTCCTTCGCCTAATTAAAATCGAATCTGTTATTGTAATGTGCCCGCCGTCGTGTCATTCGAGACTTCCGAGTTCGTTGAATAGTGAAAGGTGAATAATTCAAATGGAACACCCAATAGATATTTAGTCATCTTTATACTACGCGGCGTTGCCCGATTGTCGCCGATTTCCCGTGAATACATGATTGGTGTGTTGGATTGAAATAGCGACTATTTCTGGAGAATCCCTAGCCAGTATTCGGTATTTTCGATCTGATTTTGCGACTTTGTCATTAACGAGCAATCGAGAGCTAAAATCTTTGGATTTGATACTGCTGTTAGTAGGAGCTCGGTTTTGTAGGTCAATTGAAAAGTCCCCGGCCTACCACAGTAAAACACATTTTTTGCCAAAATTAGTTTTTTTTATTCAACATAATTCCCTTCGAGGGTGATACACTGATTAAAGCGACCGTCCAACTTTTCGATACCATTTTTGTAGTGCGATTTGTACATTGCTTCAAAATAGGCATCGGTTTCGGGTATTCGGTCTTCATTCAACGAAAATTTCTTCTCAGCGAGCATTATTTTGAGATCTGAGAACAGGAAATAGTTGCCGCGGGCCAGATCTGGAGAATACGATGAATGAGGAAGCAATTTGAAGCCCAATTCATGGATTTTTGACACGGTGCATGATCTTGGTGAAGCAGCACTCTAGTTTTCTGCAAATCCGGCCGTTTTTCGGCGATATCGTCCTTCAAACGGTCCAATACCGTAATGTAATAGTCGCTACCAGAACTAGACTCTTGTTTCTATTAATATTTCGTGTATTGATTTATTTTTTTGGATAAATTCGCAAATACATTCGAGTAAAATAGTGTTTTTAGTTTATAATGGCGTATATGTCCGTTGTTTTATGTGTAGATGGTTATTATTTAAATGCAGATGGTTGTGGGGACTTTGAGCGAGCTACATCGGCAACAACGCATTCCAATTCCGCTTATCGCATAGCGACGTCTCTGTCGCACTCGCGCCGCAGTCCGCATACCGTTCCCCTCGCCCTTCGTCGCGCGGCCACCGCCGAAAACAACTTTCTAGTACCTTTATCTAAAAACCCGTACCATGGCTAATAACAACAAACTCAGGTACAGAACGGTCTACGCCTTCGCCAGAGAAATGTACCCCAAGACGGTAAAGAGCGATATCTCCTACGGAACAGCGGGTTTCCGCACTAGGTGAGTGTCGATGCGTTTTTTATAGGTTATGTGGTGCGCCTCTAAGGCCCCGACGTATCCCGGATTACCTTCGATGTTGTAGGGCGACGGATCTGTCGTATGTGATGTACCGTATGGGACTGTTAGCCGTGTTGAGGGCCCGCTACAAAAACGGTTAGTCTCCAAAGATTCAAAGCTCGAAGACTTATAAAATCGATATGTTTCTTTCGTTGCAGCCGCGATAGGGGTGATGATAACGGCCTCGCACAATCCGGAACCCGATAACGGGGTGAAATTGGTCGATCCCATGGGCGAGATGCTGGAGCAGAGCTGGGAGAAATGGGCCACGAAACTGGCCAACGTCACGTAAGTTTTCTTTCAGTTTTACCCCGCGTACCGAGTCACCGTTCTGTTTACATTGACGCTCGTGTAAATATGGGCACTAGCCCTGCCAATTAATCAAAAAATAAGCCAGACGTCACGTCCAATCTATAATATAATCTCCGGTCACCTTATCTATCAAGTAAAGTCGTTTTTTCGCGAAAACAATCGTTCCTTATCGCCTGCATTTGTCTCAAGGTACACTTGATTTAATCTCCCCAATCCCATTGTATTTTTTCATTGTTATCGCTTCGTTCTAGTACATTTATTCCTACATTTATGGGCCAGATTTGTTCATCATAATCATCGATAAAATGCAGGATTTCTTTATCTTACTAGTCGAAATATTCAAACAAATATTCATCAAATACCCTGACATCTGTCACCCGATTAAACATTTGAAAAAAATCCCGATAATTTCGACCTGGTTGGTTGTTAGCGCGTTTCTCATGTAAAATTAGATATACGTTATCACTTGCGGTGTACTTGTTGATGTTATTTTGTGTCTTCAAATCATTTTGAAACCGCCAAAGTTGTGTCACGCCAACCCGTCCAACCCAGATAATTTGTATTTATTAAAATGTTATAAAACCGAGATATTGGTGTTATGTAAACAATGCCGCATTCTTCGCCGCTATTAGTAATGCTTGACGTTGCCGATATTTTTTGTATCGACGATTTAAAAAGTGAAATTACTCGTTTAGTAATTTGCAAAAATCCTTTCACTCGCACTGTCCAGAGTTGCTTTTTTTATATGTTTTTGTTTTCGCATAATTTTTCAGGGATGATAAGCTGGAGAATGTCATGAATGATATCATCAACGAGTACAAGATCGAGAACATGAACGACAGGCCTGAGGTGCTCATCGGCAAAGACACCAGGCCCAGCAGCCCGAGTCTAGCCAAGGCTGTCGTGGATGGTTAGTGTCTGTATCGCAGGAAGGCCGGTATCGATCCGTTCTTTTTTTGTACTGCAGGTGTTTTGGCCTTGGGAGGCAAACCCATTGACTATGGCATCGTCACCACACCCCAGCTGCACTATTTTGTTGTTTGCAAGAACACCCACAGGGCCTACGGCCAACCAACCGAGGAGGGTTATTACAAGAAGTTGACGGGTGCCTTTAAGAAGGTCAGAGGACAAAACTTCAATAATGGGAACTATACAAACAGGTACAGCAAATTAACAAACACAAATCCTACTTTTAACATTGAATGTTCCTAAAGGGTACTTTATGATGGTGCTAATGGTGTTGGTGCCAAGAAAGTCAAGTACTTAAGGGAAGGCTTGGAGGGCAGTCTACTGGTCGACATGTACAACGACGAGATTATCGGCTCCGGCAAGCTGAACTATCTGTGCGGCGCTGATTTCGTCAAGTCCCAGCAGAAGTTCCCCACGGGTCTACCCCAGGACCCCAATCTCCGATGCTGTTCGGTGGATGGGGACGCCGACAGGATAGTATATTATTATCTGGATGAAGACAAGAAATTTCATCTGCTGGACGGCGATAGGATAGCGACTTTGATAGCTGGTTATTTGAAAGAGGTACAAAATGGAGTTCGCGATTCTTTTGACGAAATTAAAATTATTTGCGAATTAATAAAACGATTTTACGATAACTAAACTGTATTGTGATATGTTGGATTATACTATGATACTTTTAACTAAATTCCACAAGACTATATACCATATATAGACTATTATAAACTTAAACAGTTTTTTTCCAATAATACGATAAATCAAACTATTTTACGATAACTTGATTATGTTTTTTATATTTATATTTGAGCAGTTGTATAAAAAATCTAACTATTTTACGATAAATAACTACGAGCAATTACAATAAATTAGAATATTACAATAGTCGAATCAGACTGCACTATTCGAATATTACATTAACTTTTGAAAAATTATAATAAACCATATTATGACAATTTAACATTTTTATGACAAGTTTAACTATTTTACGATAACTATGCTATATTATGGTTTTTGAACATCGTATGATAACTAACATTATGGCATTTAAACAATTAACGATAAATTGAAATATTCTATAGTCATACTATATTATAACAAATTGAACTATTTTGCGATAGCTAAGCTATATTATGATTTTTGAACATTTTTATAATAACTAACATAATATTAAAACAGTTAACGATAAATTGAAATATACTACAATCACACTATATTATGACAAATTGAGCTATTTTGCGATAACTAAGCTATATTATGGTTTTTGAACAATTTTACGATAACTAATATTATGATATTTAAACAGTTAACGATAAATTGAAATATTCTAGTCATACACTAAATTATGGGATTTGAACAGTTTTATGACAAATTGAACTATTTCACCATAACTAGGCTATATTATGGTTTTTGAACAGTGGTACTATAACGTACATCATGATATTTAAATAGTTTTGGGAATATTACGATATTCCAATCATTTTATTTGATTAAAATAAAGTAAGATTCCAGTTATTTGTACTAAATTCGAACAGCATTTACGTATTTTCCAAAAGTATCATTTTTTCGAATAGAGTTAACAGAAAAAAAGACGACTCTTAATGTTTTCCACAGACGATGTTTTTACAGATAACAAACACAGCTCATTCAATTCGCCATTGTGTATTTTCCTAGGTGCTCGAGAAAACCAGCATCGATCTAAATTTAGGACTAGTTCAGACCGCTTATGCTAACGGAGCATCGACAGACTACATCACTAATGAACTGGTAAACATTAATTGGACCGGAGTTCGAGTTACATTCTAAATCTGTTCGATACGCCTTTCAGAAAGTGCCGGTAGCTTGTGTCTCCACCGGAGTCAAACATCTACACCATAAAGCTTTGGAGTACGATATAGGCGTGTACTTCGAAGCCAACGGACACGGTACTGTAGTATTCAAGGATAGTGCGAAGAAGCGGCTAAAGGATGCTCTCCAGACCAACAAGTAGGCACTTATTTCTTTAGGATGTTGTTTTTATGTTATGTCGCTTCTGTTTTTTTTTAATAGTTTATCGGATGAACAAAAAGAAGCCACGGATAAGTTACTGAACATCATCGACATTATTAACGAAGCTGTTGGTGACGCCATCTCTGACATGTTACTGGTGGAGACTATCCTGCACTCCCGAGGCTGGAGCATTAAGGAATGGGAGTCTGCTTATGCGGATCTACCCAACAAACTCCTCAAGGTCACCGTCGAGGTATGAAACCGCGTTTTTTACACGAGAGTCTGATTTTGGAGGTGCACAAGAATCTAAATTTGTGATGTTGCCAGTTCTTGCACATCATAAGTATATTTGAAGAATATATTATAGATGGAATTATCTTGAATTAGATTAACCAAAAATTTCCCTTAAAACTCAGGTTAAATTTTTTTAGTACAAAGTTGTGTAAACATATATAATATTAGAAGGAAAAAATCAAATAAAACAAAATTATACTTCTATAACAATATGTGATTCATTAACTTAATTTACTTAAATAACTTCAATGTTTCTTGTTCATGATATTGAATGGTATGCTTGAACTGTGATATTGATGGTATGCTCACATAAAGAACATCGAGTCATATTTATATCAACTTTTACTTTCACCGGGTCAATTATTCCTAAAATATAATGAATTAGTAGAGGATTGGACCCAATCTGCAAATTTAAGATATACATTGAGTAGATACACATCTGGATGGATTTTTCTCATATGTCTCTTCACTTTAGAACTGTATAAAGGACTTTTTGACAATATTTATCCGTTACTGTCTATTATTTATAGTCAAAATGTGATGACAATACAAGAATAAGATAATACAGAATAGATATAGAACAATCTAATACTTAAACTAACTTAATGTAAAAGTAAATGGCAACGTCGCAAAATTAGGCAGAAAGCGCCGAAGCTCACCGAATGCCGACTATAATCGTCCAAAATTAGCCGCCAAAAGCTTTTAAGCATGGTCTGAAGTTTGTTTTTATTGGTCTCGTTTTGCAGAATCGCGCAGTCATAACCACAACCGATGCAGAAAGAAAGTGTCTGACGCCCGACGGCCTTCAACGAGAAATCGACAGCATCGTGTCGAAATATCCGAAAGGAAGGTCATTCGTGAGACCCTCAGGTAAGCTACTGCTGTCGTGCCGCTTCAGTTGCTACCGGTTGTTTTTTTGTCACGGTTGGGACCTTTGAGTCTGACCTCGACTTGACGTTTTCAGGTACAGAAGACGTGGTGCGAGTCTACGCCGAAGCCTCCACCAAACAAGACTGCGACAGACTGGCGGCGGAGGTCGCGAGGAAGGTGTTCGAACTGGCCGGAGGTACCGGCACACCTCCCGAGATACCTCAATAGATAATAACCCCATAGGCGAATATACACGGTCCCCGTCATTAACTGTCCCAATAACGTTCGGAATTGACTTAGGTACCGCCCCCAATTAGTTTTAGGACTAGGAAAAGACGAAGTATCATTTTTATATCGTCAGCGAGCGTCCACGCTCACCACTCATCCTTCATGTGGTAACACATCATCCCAACAACGACCAGAGTGCCATGCGTGGTGGAAACAGGAAATCTCTCCTCCCCTAGCTTCAACTGCATCAATGTTACCATTTGTTTATCATATTTTTAATGGGTTCTTAATTCTTTTTTATCTTTATCGACTGTTTAGGTTTATTGAGAGATTATGGGACTTAAATCCCTCACTGTTTTTTTTTGACAT
Source organism: Rhynchophorus ferrugineus (assembly GCF_030347505.1). Lineage (NCBI taxonomy): Eukaryota > Metazoa > Arthropoda > Insecta > Coleoptera > Curculionidae > Rhynchophorus > Rhynchophorus ferrugineus. Next base: position 1,895,509 of record NW_027472586.1, read on the forward strand.
GTTTTATCGTAGTTATATTAGCTGTGTATTTGGTTTTGGTTTAGTTGGTTCATACAGCCAGCCCAGCTGTTTGTATCTATACTAGTCTAATTCAAACCGGTTTAAAGAGGCGGTAAGGTCCCCAACCTATCTTGCACAGGGTGTGAGACGATCTTTTTGGATGATTCGTTGATTCTGTGATATATCCACATGATTCTGCAGTCAATCAGTTTATTGTGCAATATACTTTTAAACGAGTACCTATTATGTGCTTAAGGTTCTGTTGACGATTACCCTGAATATCTGATTATCTTTACGTTATTCGTTATGCCTGTACCAAATTGAGACTGCTTTTTCGATGATTGTAACAATGCCTACATAACACGTCGAGGATTTAATGCACTGCCTGCCTGTGTCAGCAGGAATCGGTCCTATAAAGGGTTTAATATTTATACATGCGTATATATAAATTGCCATGTTTTTGATACGGTCTAGGAGGTAGCGTGTATAAAACAAAACATGTAACTTTTTTTTTTATATATATAGATCAAGTCAGCTTTTTAACAAATATATTATGCAGTTTTTTATAGTGGTGGTTTTTGTTTTCCTTATTCTCGATTTTTTCTAAGCCGGTGAAGGAACCATACAAGACTCAGAGGACGTCGGTTATAATCAAGAAAGGGCTCTTAACATGATTTGATGCCTTTTTGTGAGGATTATATAGTTTTTGATTCGTAGCTAGCTAATATCTTACTGCAAAATTTACTACTGTTAGTTTAGAAAATGTAGATTAGTGACTAATTTCGTGAAGATCTAGTAGCGTATTCAGTAGCTATTTATAACGATTTTCTCTTTTATGAAGATAAGTAAGCAATATTCAACGGATTTCTTAACATAATTTACTGGAGTTCTGAGAGGATTTTTACCAGAGAAGTTGCTCCCGCTTTAGTTGCAGGGACTCTCATTATCATAGCCTACTATAGTTAACATACGCGTTATAGTTGAAGTTGTGTAAGGCCACCAAATGCAATCGTCGGCGTGAGTTTTTGAAAAACTGGCGGACAAAGGTGAAGGAGAAATGATTGTTACAGAATTTTTACATGGTAATATGGTCCTTTTTACAGGAAAACGTTATTACCCTATTACTGTATCGTACCACACATCTGTATATAAGTGAATTTGTCAGCACCATCAATTGCTTTACTTGCAGGTATATGGACTTTAGTTACCTCTTAGATTTTCCGGTTACTCGGTCTTTTCAATTAGAAACAGCCATGGCTAGCAAAATTCTTGAAAGTAAAGTAAGTTTAGTGACTATTAAAGCCAATTTCACGAAGACCAGTGACCTTTAGTGCTATTAAATGAATAGTGAAGTATAGGACCAACTGAGACCTAGTATTAATTGACACCTTTTTTGTGGCGAAGCACTTTTATGAGATGGGATTTTTTGGGGAGGATATGTTTTTGTTAAGATAAAAATATCTGTGGTTTTTCAACATTTTATTTTCTCAATACCTCAATTAACAGTACCATTGCAAATTGTCAAAAGACTGTTGTTATTATTACCAAACTTAAAAAATAATCGGCCTTATGCGCCCAAAAATAAAGTAAAAACTGACATATTACTAAGAATAAATGAGAAAATCATTACATGAAAATAATCATAACAATAATAAGAAACCTATAATAGTTTACAAGTTGGCGTATTATATCTTTACACACAATTATCATTAATAATATTATTTACACGTAGTTTACTTTTTGCAATAATTTTATTTTGTTGTGTACCGGCAGGACCATCGTAGAGGCCCTGCCACAAATGATTACCGTAAAAAAAAAATGTACCAACGAAACGTTTCGGATAATTCGTGGCAGTTGCTACAGCATATTTGTCGAACGTGACATATGCGTTCAAACGCCTCACTTTTGTCACTTTTGCTGTTCCTTTAAACGCTGAACCGAAGTGGAGAATAAAAAAAACCAATCACAGCTCATTCATCTCACCGATTGCAGTCGCCTTTCTACCCCCCACAAATACCCCAAAACAATTTAGGAAATATCACAAATACATGGGATATCTGTACGGGCAAAAGAGTTATTTGGTGTCACGGCTTGAAATGAATCCATCGATCTTCTGCGTGGATATTCAGTGCTGTTGTCCGTTACGGGCGACGATAGTTATCTACTTATCTATATATATATATATATATATATATATATAGAAATTGAACAACGAAAAAAAAAAAACTCTTACGATCTTCCTCACCATTACCGAAACTCGATTTGATGCAATGATAATTATAAATTCGTTTTGTTTCCGTCTCTCTATGACCGTTTCCCTTTTTAAACGCTACACATTTTAACATTTTTGTACTCGTTTCTCACACCTATAATACACACATCGAACACTTCTCGTCCCGTGATTCTGGTATACTGTACAAAATGCAGAAACAAGGATCGATCGCTCGGCGTCGCTGTCACCCCGGAGAGTTCGTTCGTAGACCAGTTCGGTCGCGATGCCCCCCGCGAGCCGACGCCCGAGCGGAACCGGAAACGCACTATGAATAAAATCAATTACGCCATGTTTTTTTTATAAGTTATATTTTGAAACAGCCAGACTTGCATTCACGCGCTCACTTCTCCCTCTCATTCGCACATTGTGAAACGATTTCTTCGTGGTCGCGTACCGAGGTACCCTCCCACGGCAGGGGTACCGGAGGACACGCCCGATTAATTTTTTTTTGTTTTTTTTTCTTGGTAAACGTGTTTTACCTTTTTCAATTTCTTAAGTGGTAAGTATCTATACAGTACGGACTAAAAACAAAGAAAACTGAAAGAAAATACATCTCCGAACAATGATCGTAGCTTACAATAAAAACTTGTTGTTGGGTTTTTTTTTAATAAGATTATTTATTGTTATTTTTTTATTAGATTTCAATAAGTGTTTATTATAAAAGTCGTAGGATCCGCTTCCGTTTTTTGGTTTTCATTTAGAGAGAGAGCGAGAGACAGGACCGATCTCGACATCACTTAGTCAATTTTTTTTTCCGTAAACTAGTCGCTAGCGGGTCTCGTCCGGCCTCTGCTGGATGGATGGAGCGTCATCATCATCATCAACGAAGTAAATACGAAACGAATTAGTACGAAAAAACAAACAAAAACACATTTTAAACGGTTGAAACGAAACAGGAGAAAAAACAAGCGGGATCCAGTGACCAACGAGAGTGTAGGTTGGTTGGCGGACGCCTAGTCGATGCTGCTGATGGATCTAGACGGTTGGCGTTTTAGCGATTGCCTGAAACAAGAGAAAAAAAAATCAAGTAGGATCAAACAATCGGAGTAGGCTGTGACGGTATTTAAGACAAACACCCGCCACTATTACGTTAACGAATCAATCAAGTGGACAGATATTTTTTGCTTGTTTCAATCACTATACTGAAAGTCACAAGGGCATTTGATTGGTTTATTTCGCCTCTATAGTGCTTTCCGACTACTATTGAAAATTTAAAAAATCTGCCATGTAAAAAATTCCAAAATATCTGGATTTAGCCTGCGTGGTTTGTGACTCACTGTTTTTATCTAATATGTATACAATTATATACTTTCTAGAAATGTGACGTCAGAGATGTCATCTGTCGCACCTGCATTGTAAATTTTATCGAAGAACCAATCAAATGTTTTTGAATTTACGATATAGCCAAATTTGAAACGAGTTTAGAACTTTTTTTTTTAATTTATTTTAAAAAACTGCCTTCACAATTTTATTAAGTATCATTGAAACATTTGAATTTATAATTACAAGACAAACTACATATTAGGATAGACGATATGTTATCACCAAAGAGAAATTTGAAAAAAAAATGGAAATATATAAATAAAAATAATCTGATATCTTATCAAGTGTAAAAAAATAAATTTCTTATTTATCTTCAATTCCTACGTATACTCAGCATTTACTGAAAGAGTATTTTCGGCAAAAAATCTGAAGTGGCAAAAAGAGAGGAAGATATTTTCCAGAACGGCAATAAAAAATATATTATTTTTTTAATTGAATCTCAACTTTTAGTGTAAACATGCGCCGAAACCTGCCAAACAAGAGATTAAAAATATACATTTGAAAAATGTTTTTGTCCCTTTTTTGTTCTATTTTAAAAATTGCATATATTATTTTTCTCCAAAAATTTATGAATCGTAAGTACAATGAATCTAGAATGATGGTACTCAGTTACTACCAAGGAGACACATTTTGTTTATTGATAATTTCGGTGATCGGAAACTGAATACCTATCAATTAATCATAAAACGAAATTAAATATCTATTTTCATTACTTAAAGGCACTGCACTCTATGTTTTAGACGCAATTAAACCATTTAGCTTCAAGAATCTTTAAGACGCTAGCCAGCTATTTCGTACACCAGCTATCTCGATCAAACGCCAACGATTATTTTCAAAAGCAGGACAGATAATTTTAGAACGCCTAAGTTGACTGAGGCATTATAAAGTAAATATTTGTGTTTTTAAAATTTTACTCACTATATAGGCAAACATATTTTTACCCTGTTTACAATTTAGTCATTAGATGTCAAGCACATTTGATTTATGCTCATCTCTACTTTGTAAGTAATTGTTTGCATAGTCAGGAGTGAATTTTGTATAAACTCATCGACATACGAAACTGTTGAATGATTAACCAAGCAATATACAAGCGGCAAGGTACATTAGGTTGGTGCTAAGAGAAGTTATGACTATTGGTTTGTCGTCACTGGCTCTAGATGGTATATTGGTGACAGTTTTCATAGACGAGAAGTAAATTTTCTAAAGGTTCATCGACAGACAACATACGGAACTGTTGGTGACTGACGCATACTAATACTCACCTGGCTGTGCTGGTATAGCAACTTGCGACGATTGCGCTTGGGCCTGCCCTTGCCCCATGGGGGCGGTGCTTGTGCCAGCCGTTCCAGCCTTCTGTTTGAGCATCGTCCAATCGAAGGTGTAGTCGTACTGATGGTTGAGCGTGCGGAACAATATACGGAACAATTGCCGGAGGTACATGTAGTCCGGAGCCTCTTCGAAGCGCAGACCACGGCAGTAGTTCAGGTACATCGAGAACTCCGCAGGGAAGCCCTGAAAGAGATAGAGTCAAATAGCCGTCTCTTGGTGGATAGTGAAGCCTCCACTCAAGCATATATCAATTAGAAGAACATTTTTCGGTTTAGCGCATGCTGTATTGTGCTCTCTATTTTGATCGAGTGAAAACAACAAAAATTTTTGAATATTTATATAGAATAATTGCATAACAATGATAATCAAATTGTTGTGTTATTCTTAGTGTTGTGACATACAATGGTTTTAAAATCTGGAAGAACAAAGGTAAATGCGGAATATTCAAGCAGCATCGATTTTGTTTATAGTAGGAATATTAGTTGCCAAATTTGTCAAGAAAACAGTTTCGACATCATCAAATAGAATTCAACTTATGCCAAAATTCCACCCTGAAATAGCTCCAGATTTCGAAACGATAACAAGAAGCAAAGACGAAAATTATTCTTGTTGTTGAAATAAAAACACTGCAAAGGATATGAGAGAAATAATATAAAAATACTAGAGTAATACTAAGTAGCCAATTCCTTAATGAGATTTGTTCATAAAAAATTGCAGTAACTAATAAATCATGATTTAATTTTTTTTCGTACGTGAAATGTAGATGGAATTTCTTGAATATATATAGCGTTCTTCACTAAGACTTTTGCAATAAAATGTTCTAATAGAATATGGCTTGTTTTTTGCAAATGTTTCCCAATTCTTATTTATTAACACAACAACACAATTGCAACACTTGAAATTATTAAAATGTGCATATAATTCCACAGTTAAATATTAAATTTATTTATATATGTTTGGCTTTTGAATGGTGGTATTTAAATTAAAATATTTAACAAAAAATTAATGATACATTTTCATATTACTATCTTTGCTAGTCTTTAAACAAGTTCCCATCAATTAAGGAAGTATCAGCATAACACTATCGTAAAATGTTTGATGATAGCTTCTTAATTTCATGGGGTTAAATTCCTCTACAATGTAGCGCTATACAGAGAAAACTAGACCAAAATGTTCAACACAGAAGAGCGCTTGTTTCCTCACATTTTTTTATCAGTTCAAATAAATGAAAATGCGCATGCGGTAGACCGAAAAATTTCCTTATGATTAACGTATGCTCTCCTCACTCACCTTGCACAGTACTTCGACCGGTGTCGACATCTTCTTCTCGCTAATCTTCTCGTATTTCTGCTTCTTGGTGGCGGCTTTCAGTCCTTGCCACGGCAAACTACCCCTATTGAAGTACATAAGAACATAACCCAGCGACTCCATGTCGTCTCTTCTCGACTGTTCAATACCTAAATGAGCATTTATCGAAGCGTATCTGCGGACAAAGAGAACGGAAATCAGCAACGATATAATATAACCCCCTTCCTCGGGCTCGTTCACCTAGCGGTTCCGGTGAGGTTTTTGTCTTCTCTGTACAAGATGTGCTGGCGTGTTCGCGCGTCCCTAAACTTCTTGGCCAGGCCGAAATCGATGAGGAACAATTTGTTGCAGTGCCGTCCGATACCCATCAGGAAGTTATCCGGCTTAATATCTCTGTGGATGAATGACTTGCAGTGGACGTATTCGATTCTGCCGATCATCTGATCGGCCAGCATGAGAACGGTCTTGATGGTGAAGCGCCTCGAGCAGAAGTTGAAGAGGTCCTCGAGCGAGGGACCCAACAGGTCCATGACGAGAACGTTGTGTTCTTTTTCTTGGCCATAATACCTGAAACAAAAAGAACCCACGTCAATTATTGCATCTAGCTACTGCAATATATATATATATATATATATATTCAATCGCTAGTTTTTTCACTATCGACTGTTTTGCGACTATAGTGCGAGTTTCAAATGCAACCGCCTAATTTTACACTCCAACCTTAACCTACAGAAATAATTTCGAAAAAAAAAAGTCCTCGAGATATTTTTGCGGGAAAAAAATATCGTTTCATAACGAAAATTCGATGTTTACGAGTTTAATTTTATTTTTTGCATCCAAGGTTGCCTACTTTCGGATTTTCACCGCCCGCCGAACGGGCGTCGATCATTTCTAAAATCTAAAACATACAAACTTTCGAAAGTTCGCTACGTCATCGGAGATGAGAGATCTCACGTTGAAAAGCGTCCTTGTCGACATCCGCGCAATTACGTAGATAATCGCGACGTAACAAAGAACCACCCTTCGTGCGATCGCACACGATAACAAAGACGCCGGCAACTTTTTCGCCGTGGCCTACTATTGTCGAATGACGAAACATCATAACATAAAAATTAACACGTTTTGCATAAGTTACTGTGGCAACTATATCGGAAAAAAAAAATAAAAAATTGAGACACATTTTGCTGTAGTTATGGTTAATTAAATCAATACAAAATAGCAAAAAGCATAAACACTTTTATATTGAAAAAAGTTTATTAATTTTGCCTTGAAAAAAATGTCGAGCTTCCCAACACAGGCGTTGAAATTTGAAATCAAATTTTTTGTTCAATGAAATTTCCGAAATACTATTCAATATTTGTTCTAGTTCTTTTTTATGGTTTTTAAACCTCTCACAGTGGTGCCCAAATCATTCAATCATAGAGAGGTTTGAGCACTTTTGACAAAGTTCAGAAAATCTCTTAAAAGTTGATTATACACACTGAATATATTTGTATAACTGTTGCATTACTCTAATTAAAAAGAGACTGAATAAAGTCTGATGAACATGTAACTGAATCGGTCTATAAAATTCGATTAGTGTTCAATACTAATCGTCGTCGTTGACCGAAGTCGACTCCGTTGCCATATGCCAATGTAAATATAATAAAATAATTCTAACCTACAAGCTACTGTGGCTGCTTAATTAAGTGTAGTTTAAGTCTTTCATTAAATATGCATCAGATGTACTATAATGTTAAAATAAATTATATTGCACAATGTTATTTTTACGATAATGTTAAAATAAACGAAAACTTAGGCGCGGCAACGTTGCTTTATAAATATAGGCGACCTGCATTGACCGTTTTATTGGAAATACTATGTTTTAAATTATTCCGTTAAACTAATAACGCAAAAATAGTTCAAACCTTTAACTGACATGCATTTTATGAAAAGAATAAAAGGACAGCACATGAAGTAAACGAAGAAAACAAAACAAAGCGCCCTGCAATTGACTGATCGTGATAATTTTGGAAGGTTTTATATTCGAACGCTAAAATTACGGACTAGTTTTTCACCGACGCAGTAGTTACGTGATTCATATTAATTACGAATAGGAAAAATTAACGATAGCTTAAGCGGAACGTTATAATTTAGTTTCGGGAACTGTAACGTCAATTAAGCGAACCGATCCCCAGTTGGTAGGCAGCCCATCATACGAGAGAATCAAAATTCGAGTTGAAACACGCCCTCGGTTATCTCAAAACTATTTTTTCTAGACGGGAAGGATGTAAATAGCTCAAAAGTAGCTTGCCAAAGGTGAACAGACAAGGTCAAGGTCGTATTTAGACGATTCCCAACAGTGCAACTCAATAGTAGCTTGTGTGAACAATATATATAACAATATGTATAAAAGCAAAACGAACGACAAATTTAACGTAATTAATTTCAAGAAATAATGCTGAAGTAAACATATTTCCGTTTATTCGATTGAAGAAATACTGGGTTTTTACAAAATTTTGGTCATTAGATATATTCTGCAGGGTTTCCTGGAATGTTTCAATATTTTTTGTAGCATTAGCATTTCTTGGATTTTCGGTTATACACATGTGTTGTGATCTAAGTTATAATTATTCGAATAAAATGCATTATTTTCCAATGTATCTAGTTCCATATCAGCAGAAGCTTATGTACTTAAATAAGACCTAATAGGTTCGTAGTTTGCATTTTAGACAGGTCGGTTATAAAGACAAATGTGGAAGACTATTGTCAACAAACATGCAGTTCATAACATAATTGTAATTTAAATACTAAGTCCTTCATTATGGCAACTGTGTATAATTGATTTTAAATACATAATATGATTTCGGCATAAAGATATATTGTCATGTATTGTCAGACCCTGCGATAGTCCAAAGTACAGATAAATATGACTCAATGCCCTTTATGTGAGAATATATCAACAGAATCACAGGTTGTTGATATATAGTCAATTTACAGCATTAAAATTGAACAAGAAATAACAAGGTTTTAAATGTTGGGGGTTCCTATGTTGGAATGGTAAAGTAATAAGAGTTATGATAAGAGTGTGTCAAAGACTGAGAGGTGAATGTTATTAAAATCAGATAAAAATATTATTGCAGCTAAAATTCAAATGGATGCTATATTGGAAGACACATAAGCTAATTTAAGTAGTGGCAATTTAAAGGTATTATATAATATTCAACAAGGAAACCAATTGAACTCCACAAGTACAAAACATAAAAATGGTGTTGATTAATGAAAGACAATATGAAAATAATATAGACATGAATGTATATGTGTATGTTCTACATACAGGCTGAAAGCATTTCTTCAATTGCATTCCTTGTTTTTACTGAATGAATTGAGAGAGAGGTTTCCATGCTATTTTTGCATATCGAAAAGATTCGATAAGAAAACAATGAAGCTATTTTTTGTGCTGTTCAAGATATATTATTGAGTAATTTTAGAGATGAAAGCATACTTGTATTTTTGTATATTGATAAACACTCTTCAAGTATACGAATAATATACAACTATACCTTTGGTTTGTTACTGTAATGTTTATATATTCACAAATGATTACATATTGTTTTATTTTCTCTTTTTTCTTTTCAAAACTATTTCAAAACGAAAGATGTTTATAAACTTCAGGTCGTTATCGTCCATCAGGCCTATCGGGGACGAAAAATATAGAAAAACATTCTAACTTGGGCCTCAACCGAAATTACTATATTCTTGAAATATACGTATAATTTTCAACAACCGGCAACGCTGCAAAGTCAAGCCTTTGTGCGCAAGCGGGATTCTCCAGAACTAAACTCTTGTTTTACCATTCACTCAACCGGCTCGACCCATTGCCCATCTAGAGGCTTTCATGCATGATGATACTTCATACCTTTCTATTAAATTAGTGTGAACTTTTTTATAGACGTCGGCGACGGCAACGTTTTTAGAAAAACGAGGAGGGCGTCCCAATTTGTGTGACGAGGTCGCCGGTCCCGTCGAGCGCACTAAAAAATTACAAAAAAAGTCAGAGGACAGAAAGAAAAAACGGACGAGCGCCATCGTTACGGTTCTATGGGCCGCGATGGTCGCAGGCGGCGTTTGCGTGCGACCTCGTTCGCTGCGGGATCGTGCGGGTGTCCGAAATGAGGTCGAAGAAATGAAACTTACGAAACGCTGGCCGTAAATGGTCCATTGTTTATGCAAACCGTGTTTGCGTCAAAACGCCGTCTAGATTTTGGCGAACGGATTCGAGCGTGTAATGGGTCTCGACTGAAGAACAATCCCGTTTGCCATGTTGCCAAATATAGACAAACGGCCTACTAGATATCTGGTTCGTGTGTAGTTCGATCGTTCTTTAGCTTTATGAGGGTATTCCGATCCAGAAATTTGAAAACATCTACTTTTCGTATCGTATTTTCAAAGCTTAATCCGTTAAGAATACAGCCTTGACAGAATTTTTCAAAATTTGAACTATTTTAGGAGACATAACGAGGCGACATCTAAAAACTAAATTTAAAACTGAGCCGATGTAAAAGCCAGTTTTATTTGTTTATATTATTTCGATATTTTATTCATAAAAGGCAATGTGTAAAAGGTAATATGTACTATTCAAGAAAATAATAAATCGTTCCGAATATTTGGTACTTGAGAATACCAACTGGTAGTCCGATATTTTAGACCTTTTAATTTTGACCCGTTTATGATTTTTAAAAATGATTTGAACGTTAATGTGAAGGAACTAAGCGGGATTGCCGCTTCTTTTTAATTGTAGAATTTGTCGCCTTTGCGAATACTTAGCAACAAAAATAATTATCATAAATGGTGGTATTATTTATGCATTTGCCAGATGTGATATCTTAAAATGTTCGAGGGAGCGAGAGAGAAAATAACGCCAAAGAGGCCTGAGTTACTGATGTGCACTTATGATTTATGGATAACATGAAGCAAAATTAACGCTACAGAAAGTGGTTTCTGCTGCGTGTGGCCTTTGGCTTTTTTCCTTGTACACATTGTACTGTTTAGCTTAATCTTAGTAACCTTAGTGGCAGAATATCGCGCGTTGGCTCCATTGATCTCTTTGCACGTCCATTATTGTTAGTGTTAGGACATAAGCTACGTAGGTACCTTGTACACATATCATACTTCATCCCAGCATAGTTTAACAATGCTATCAGTTACCACTATTGTCTGTTTTATAATGATTGTCCGTCAATGTTATTGACTACTATAGGCTAAGATTATTGTTAACCATGCTGGTTATTCTATCATTGTTATCGTTAATATTACGAATACCATCCATTATCAGTATTTGTCGATACGTTTACTTCTCGATACTATTATTTATCAGTATTATGATCCGCCAACATAATTAAAAACTCGTACTTTTAGCTACCAGTACTGCCAGTGCCATTATATTTCAATATTACCTGGCATTAGAAGTATTTATCGCCATAAATACCGATCCATGTTATATTTCAAGTATATTTTTAAAATTGCTTAGGTACGTCTTCATAAATATTAACCGGCCACCTCGACATCAAGATCTCGTACGCTTATTTGCTTTTTGTATTGTGCCATTTATTGTGTAAGTAGTTGTTTAAGATGTTACATTATTATATATTGTTTTATTAAATATAACTTTTATTTTACGAGACTTTTTGTACGATTTAATTTGTATTTTAATCAAAGTAAAGCATATATTTTGCTCAGCTCTCTTCGCATACGAAACAACGAAACTTAACACGTTTATTTAGTGATATATAGATCAACGTTCGATGCCGACTTGTTGCTTATCTACCATCAGATATAAAAAAAACACAATGGCGTCGACCGATGACTGAAACCGGGAACTTTATCCCATAATAAATCAGAATCGACGAGCTGCGTGTTATTGTCGTTGTTAAGCGCGAAAAACAGCGGCAGCCTTCCAACGGACGTCGAACAGAGAACAAAACGAGCTAATACTACGTGGTTATTTTGCCCGAGCATGAAAAGGCGGTTGGTTGCTAGTGGACGAAGTACGTGGGGGCCAGCGATGTGACGAAATTGATTAAAAAGCTCTTCACGGAAATCGATCGAACATCACGGTGGGACAAAAGAAACGGGCTTGATAGGAGAGAAAAAAAATAACGAAAAACAATTGTCGCTGTCACCGTCGAACAGGAAGAGGAAAATCCGAACAAAGAGATTCGGAAGGACAACTGTAAAATCGTTAGATGAATGGTAGTACTGTGAATTGACTTCAAGAGTTATTTACAATAGATATAATCGCTATCAAACACATTTCCGTCGTAACGTTATTTTGTTTCATTGAAAGGAAGCTAATTTTTTATTACAACTATCAATACTCAAAAAAATTTAGAGTCATATTGGTATTAGGTAACACGGAAAAATAGTTGGGAGGTAGGCCTTAAAATCAGTTATTTTTAATGCATTTTTTAAAACCTTTTGTGTCACAGAGAAGTGTATTCTCTCTTGTCCCATGTATAAATCCCTTTCATTTTCTTTGTCAACCGAATAAATGCTCTGTGAAAGATAACTGAAGTAATTACGATTCCTATACCAGGAAATCACCAAGCGCCACAGCATAAAACCAATCATTGAGAGGAAACATCTTATTCCCGATCATCAATTTGGTTTCAGGAAACTACATTCCACGATTGATCAGCTTCACAGAATCACCAATGCCTTAGAAAAATCACTAGAACAAAATACAGTTTGTCCTGCAATATTTTCAGATGTTGCTCAAGCTTCCGATATCATTCGGTATGAAGGTTTAATGCATAAGACAAAAATGCTTCTCCCTGACCAATATTCTTAGCAAGAAGATGCATATATTAATTTTAGGAAAATATCAGTAGGTGTGTAAAGGGTACCAGTTCTTTATCTGCTGTACACTCGGGACGTGCTTCTATCGAGTGAATTGCGGTGGTAGGTACAGCGTTCCGCATCTCTCAGGTAAGACATCCCTTTGTATTTATTTTTATTTCCACAATAAATAACGGGCGCTATATATCACAATCACTATTTTATTTACGATTTTACAATTCATCCAGTTCTTGTGTCTAAATTACAATACACACAATTAATGCCGAAAGGCAAATGAATAATAATAAGGGCAATTTTATAATACCGTTGACACTAAATTTATAGGGTTTTTTGAAACTGTAGCGACCTTGAGGCATGTCGAATTTTACATCGTGGAATAACGGTCTACATAATACCCAGAAATATAGACTAGAACCCGATAAGGAATAACTGGCAACCCCGAGACGTTTATCTGGGATGTTATTGAACGGTATTTCCATTCATTCAGTGCTCAACCATCATTTGGTTTAGAAGTGCCGCCATCGACTGCCCAAGCCTCGTCACCAGGTAACACCGCTGACATCCGTTTTATTTATTTTGTATTTTTCACATTTTTTATATAGCCAATAAATAACGGTCACATAATGTAAACACCTCTGTTTCATTTCGTTTTACCTCCATTCACCGAGCCATAACAATTTACCCTAAAAAACTATGATAACAAAATGTATAATGGATTTTTTAATGCATTTGCTGAATGCAAAAAAATATTGTCGAATTTACCAGACATTAATCTTTATGATAATTACTTGTTTTGATTGATAAAATCTTATCTCAATAACTCTTGATTGAGTTGATTCATAGATATTCCTAGTAATGGAATAAGATGGTAAAAGTAATAACCAGCTGGGACAATTTGATGAACATAATAAAAAACAGACTTAATAAAAACAAGACATACACATGATTAATAGAGGAATAAACGAACGAATTAAATAAAATGTTTATTCGTAAATCACAATGGAGTTTACCATAGATTATTACGCAGATAACGAGACATCATAAGCTTATTGTGTGTCATATTATGATCAAACCAACGAAAAATGCAATTGTGAATTATCGAGTGTTGTTACAAACTTCGATACAAACAATTACGTATTGATTTTGATGTTTTAAGAGAGAGAAATCCTCGATATAGTTGACTAACAACCTCCTGGACAGCTAAAAATGAGGAATACGATCTTGGAATGTTCGACTACACACAATATTTTATAGGGGTACTTAGAAAATACCACGTCAGACAAAAAGCTGAGCAAATTAGACTCAAAATCAAATAAACGTACTGGTTAGTCGAAAAATACTCGCAACCTGACCGAAAATCAAAAACATTGGTTTATCAATCAATTATAAAGCCTATTTGGATTTACAGGGTGCAAATATGGAGTTTCATTAAAACCAACTAGCACCCAAAACAAACTCGTGAGAAAATAAAAACAAATGCTTGTCGTTACGTAACCAACGAAGAACTGCACCGTGACCTCGAAATCAAATGGATCTACGAAATTAACCAAGATCTTGCCTTAAAACATGAAAAAAGGCTACAGATAACAGCAACGTGGAAGCAAGGAGATTGAAGGGAATCGTACCACACGAACTTGTTATGCAAGTACAACAGAACAGTAGTAATAAATTAATTTGTAAATTAAGATTGTAGTATGACAATATCTAATGTAAGAGTAACAAAAAAAAATTAAAAAATAGGCTAATATTTTTTCAACGTGGTGTTCAAACGCTGCCTGAGCACATGAAGAATTCAGAGTTTTTACAATAAAACAAGCATAGAAAAAACTAATAAAACAAAGCACTAGGCATCAAAGCCATATAAGCTTAAATGAAAATATAAGCAGAGGAATTAAAAATATACCAAAACAAAGGACTAATGTTTGTTATTCATAAAAAATGCGGGAAATTTGTTATCGATAAACAACAAATAAAAACGTGACTCCATATTACAACCAGTGTATACAAAAACATCTAAACTTAGAAAAAAAAAAACATCGCTAACTTAATTAAAATGATATTATTCCGATTCGATCGATGCCCATTATCCAGAAACCGTACAAAACGCCGACGTTTCTCTCGACAGGTAAAACGTGCTGGCCGTCCGGCGGTCGTGCCGGTGGAAGAAAAAGAAAGAGGAACGACGTGGTGACGACCACGTGAACTTGATCACGTCACGTGGATCCACGCGAATCGATAAGATTTACCACCGATTCCGTGAAATAAAATCCATGCCATCCGTGATTAAGACTGCGTCGACGATAACGCATTAATCCGTTCGTGGTTGTTTACACAACGATCGAGTTTCGTTGCTACTGTTGTTATTATGTTAAACTAGCTGTTATTCGGAGGAATATAGACGCGCAATAAAAACCAAACAAACAATGCCATTGTTTTTTTCTGACACTATTTGTTTATATTGTTGTATATAACATATGTATAACATGTTAAAAACAATCACCCGTATAGCATAATATATAATAAAAGAAATTCACATTATACAATTACAAAGAAACAAAAATAATCCAATTAAATATGATAACCGAAGTATCACCATTTAAATCACACCTAGAAAGATATCCTGAAAATCTTGTTTTTCCCTGATAATATATAAGAAAGAAACAATTTGGAAGCTCCATATCTAGTCAATGTTACCAACGAATTCATGGAAGAGAAAAGGGCAACTCATGTTTTACAGACCTCGACAAAACTTTAGCACATTACACTGTTAATAAAACTAAAGGTGTAGCTTTTAGATTGTACCATTAAAGACAGTTAAACATGGTATTCATGTAAACATCACAACGATTAAGAAACAAAAACAATTCGATTAAACAACAGAAGGATATTTATTCTGGCGGAAGATTATTAATAATTTTTTAACACACTTAAATCAGACCTAGAAGAAAACTCTGACTGAAAATGTTTTTTTCCTGAGAGTATCTACGAAAGAAACATTTTAGTCAAGCGAGAACGATTTGATACCTCCATATTTCCTGAATATTACTGGTTAATTTATGGAAAAAAGATCAGTAATACTATTGATTATACTATGGATTTTCACAGAAATGGATTGTATTTCTATCAATTTTCTAAAATATGTAGCAGTTCTTCCATCCAACTGTTTGTAACTTAAATTCATATGATCTCTTAAATCATGATAGTAATACTTGACTTGCTTCAGCTGGTAACGTTGCGTTAAACATTTGGAACGTGTTTTCAAAGTGTTGTTGTTACGTTTATGGATGCTATATGCTTGGTAAACGCGGAAAGATCATGACAAATTCAGTCAAAGACGCGTACGAAGCTATGGCCTATGCCACATTTCATCAAAATGTTATAATAGAACAATCGTTTTCTAGTAAAATAATCAATCAGCGACTGGTACGAAGTCGTAAACTCGAACAATGCCGAAGAACAACCGACAATTGACCGATGTCCATGGGACGCGACCACCGTAAGGCCCCTCCGCCATCTCCGCGGGGTCAGTAAACTCGGAATCGTCCCGAGACCTCGGCCGTTTTGCACCACGTGTCCGTGAGCTGAGCTGAGCTCGTGTTGTCAAAGCCTACTCGAGATTTGCGACCGCTGTCTCGGTTCTTTAAATAGATACAGCCAACCAACAGCGACCCATATGCGCTCTCTTTCGTTATTTTCCGTCGCCTTCTTCTGAGAATCCCAAGCGCGTCGTTCCTGAGGGGTACACGGGTAGATTTATGAAGATCATCTGCTCTCGCGTAAACCCTCCAAGACGCTGTACGATGGGAACCGTTCGCTGCAGATGGAGCGCTATGGACGAACGAACAGGTGTGTCTGGGGCGTCGTTGCCGCGTTTGGAGTCGACGTTGTCGGTTTTGTCGCGATAGAAAAACGGACAGTCGAGCCCGATATGGAAAGATGCACACCCACCGTGTATATACCAGATGTTATCGCGTTAACGTTCACTATACATGATACCGATGACAAAAGCCAATGATCAAATAATATAAAGGATATTAGAGTTGAACATATGTAACACAAACAGTGGCAGCTATAGAAAACGCCTTTAAAAGGAACTGAACGTGAAGAATTCTTGTTTTTCGAAAAAATAATTGGTGGATATTTGGTATATAAATAAGTCTTTGATGTTGGAAAGTTTTGTGTAACATACGACAAGACAAAATTTATTACACCAAAAATAATACATCTCTTCGTTTCTTATTAGACTTTCAAGACAAATAAACGCTATTAACTAGAAATATAGAAATAGACGGATACGTCAATTGTTTTTAGAAGCACATGGTAATATCGACTCAAATGTAATAAGAACAGAAGACGTGTAATTGAAAAGATAAACCAAAATAAACCATCATGAAATTGTCAAAATTATAAAAATGCGAATCTGCTAATACCTATAGAGAAACGCTTAGATAGAAAGCTTTATCCCAACCTTCGTATATACCAGGCAACGATCCTTCATATAACCAAGATATTTATCAATCTTCGATTAATAAAATTATAGAAAAAGTAGGGACTAGGCTAGGAAAATATTTTCAATAAATAGAACAAGTCTCAATCCTTCACAATGTCTATATTTATTTATATCTCTAATAATTAAATTAGTCAATAAAAATAAAATATGCATGTGACTAAATATTTGAATAAATGAATGCATAAAATATAATTGTGACGTATAATGAAATTTCCAATATATTATTACGCATACAAATTTATATTATAAAGCTTATTGTATTCATTATCGAGAGAACATTTTGATTGAGTAAAAAAGAATAATAGGAGCTACGAATCTGAAAATCAACCCCCACATGAGATTAGTTAAAAAATGAGCCAATGTCATGGAAAATAAGACGACACCTCGAAAAAATAATAATAATACCAACTAAAAATTAATTTAGAACCTTTATAACGAAAAAATATACACAAGAAAAAAGTTAAAACAAAACAGAATGCCAAAAATTAGAGAACAAAACAAAAAGCAACTAAAATATGACGATAATTAGCAACAAAATCTAACACAGGCAGGAAGAAACAACCGAGCAGGGAAACCTTCGATGCCGACGAGTGAGCCGAAATACAAAAGTTCTTCGGATCTTTGCATAACACTGTACCAGCGGACCGGTCATTAATAGACAAAGCGATGGAACATATCTGAGGTCAACTGGAAGGTCGCGGGCTTGTTCCTGCAATAGAAAATAGCCGTTGGCGGTCGATGTTACGACCACACGTTCGAAAGAAGATCAATGTATACTAATAATAACGGAAAAAGACCCTACAACGATCGTATTCACCATTTGACTTGCTGTTCGTTGACCCAAATTATCAAATGCGATATGTCTCCTTTGTTTTAATACATTCCATAAAAACCCTCCGTGCGTAAGTATATAAATTCCACTCTGTTTTTATTTTTTCGTGTAATCTTTATCAACAACGTCAATTCACGCGTATCTCCCTGAGTCAGAATCGATTATTATATTTAACGATGTTGTATCCGTCAATAATTTTAATATATCTAATGATTCAACCAAAACTGAGAAGTTTCGAGGCATCTTTCTGATCAAACATTATTAGAATAATCAAAACAAAGTCGCCTAACGCAATAAGAAATGTTTAACCGGCGAAAATACTCGACTGGTCAAAAATTGTACTCTATGGGAAATAGAAACTGTCGCCAACTAGCCACTGTTAGCTTAATGCGATCGAAGAACAGTGAAAGTCCGATATATTTATGTTTATCGAGTCGTTGTTTTCGAAAATGACAATCTACTTGGACGATGCGACAACTTCTCACGAACTTTCCAACATTTGGGTTATAAAAACTATCAAAATTAAAGAAAAAACAAAGGAATCAATGAAAATGCCAGAGTAAAAACGAAATTTAAAAATGGTTCTTTGAAAATTATCAACGTACCACCATTCAAAGAATACCTCTAAAATATAATAATGCTTCCTAAATACACAGTCTATTATCGTAAATTTTACTTTATCTTATATATTTATGATATATAATTAAACCTTACTAATTAAGGTTTAATCGCAGTAATGTAAATGCACAATCGATATAACCATAAAATGCCCATAAAGTCGATAGAACGTAAATAAACATAACTGTAGATCTGATCGATTTATTGTTATCTACTAAGATACACTTCTCAGAAATATGAGTAGCTAATGAGCTCACATTATTGGTTTAAAAACAATTGTATATCTCTTTTTTCTGTAATAACCGACAAAAAAACGCTGAACCGCCATGAAACGACTAGCTTTGTCTAAAACGTGATATATTCATCACTGTACAATAATTTAAATATATCTGTTCGATCCGGACAAGTATAAAAATAGATAATACTGATGACAACGATAATACACAATTACAAACATCATTAGTACATGTGGCTTTATCAGAAACATCCGTTGGTTAACATTATCAACCAAGAAAGAGGACTCAGTGAGTCATGACGGTCAGTCTACATTTTCTTTGGTAAAAATATGCGTCATCATGTTCCTTAAAAGACGAAAGACCGACCAAAATAACTGGAGATTCCCAACCGCATGGCACGTCGAATATCAAAACAAAATAAATTCGAAAATCGACAAAATGTATCGGGAACATTATCTTGCGTTTCAGATAAGAACCGATGACGGCTGTACACGAAAATATACGTTTTAGTCCGCGTCACATCACTGTTCTCTCCCAATCAATCTGCATCGGGAACGATGTATTTTTAGGTTCGCCAGGTCTGGACTGGAAGTCGAACGATTCGGCAAAATCCTTACGAACCAAAGGATAATCTCGGTATAGGATTGATCTCTTGACGACAAAAAAAAACAATCCACTAAATTTAAACTGCTTATGAGACATCCTATAAAGGATAAATGCAAAAGATCAATAAAGCCAGGTTCACTAAGATGAGAAGTCATTGAATCATACTTGAAAACATTATTAAATCACCAAACCAACAAGAACATGATCATTGATCAAGTTAAGTAAAATACCAAACCAAACAAAGGAAATAAACAGTTTCAGTTTCAGTTCAACTGTTTCAGACTCTGTTCTGTTGCCTGAAGCAAGGGTAAAAATATCCTACTATCCCAAATAAATCAGGAAATCATTTTATGGAGACAATACTGTACTGTACTGAAATTAAAAAGGTTTATACAAATGTTAGTCCATATATTTCTCAACGAACTAAAAACTGCAGCAAAATTCTCCTACATCTAGAGCGTTCAAATAGAATCTCTGAAAGAGTTCTGTAATCTAACAAGCACAGTGTGTTAAAAACTATTAAGCTACAGTAAAACAAGACGATTTGGACTAAAGCCAACGTTTGAGAGTTTGAAAATTGTTAAGCCTTCCTCGAAAATCAATTTTTTGGGCATCGATAAATTTCTGACTATTTTAAAAACCTTTTTCGACAATCCCTGTTGTGAATGTTCTTCACTCACCTACTGGAAATTCATGGCTCCCATAATAACACAAATTTTGATGATGGATAACGACATAATTTTTAGATAATTTTGAGGAAGAACCACTCTGACCTCGGTTCAATTGCAAAAGTAGCTTCGGGCTTCTAATCCAAGCCGCCCTAAACCAGTCCGGTACCACTTCCGCGAACCAAACACCGTGCATTATATAAAACCATTGGGCTTATACAATATCGCTGTTGCGACGACCACAACCAGGCTACCGCTAACGGTACCTCTAGATCCTTTTATTTTCGGTCAGTGTCAGAACCCACTCAATTATTATTGCATTAAGCTTAATGATAATGATAAGCGAGTAAAACTTGCCCTTCCTTAAAAAAAATATCGCCAAAAGTAATTAATGGCTTTTTAAATTATAGAAAGCAGGTCTATGACTAAGTTGATAAAAAAACATGTACTGATTAACCGTAAAATCCATTGGGTCTAGATAAATTGTTTTGCCAAGAAATCTTTGAGTGAATGAATCACTAATAAATCATAATCTATATAAAAAGATATTTTTCACACTGTGTTATCTTGATAAAAACGATAAATTTCATAGAGCCCATAAAAGGATATGTACTAACCTGATATGTGGTATTCCTATACCCCCATGAAGGATTCTGTATAGTTTGCTCTCATATAATAGTTGAGGATGCCTGGCTCTAATAGATTCTAGTTTTACGGCCACTTCCTAAAAAAAAACAATACACAATCAAAATCGATTAATACACAAAAATTAAATGTCAATAAATCAACTGCTGAGAAGCTTTTGATCTATGATAGACAAATAGGTAGGTGTGTTTTTTATTTAAAAAATCTTAGCTTAAATCCCCGGCCTTGAATAGATCTTAAATTACCGTAGTGTGCCTTGGAACGTTATTTATACTTTTGAAAAAATGAAACTGAAGAAAATACAACGTACTTTTTTTGATAAACAATGTTCATTATGATTTTACAAAATGAAAAACGTGGCTGTCTCGTTGCTTATTAATAAACAAAAGCGTATTTTCGAAGGTAATCTCGCGAAATATGTTGCAAGAGCCTCTTTCTCTGCTCTGTTTTCGTCTAACCCACTTTTCCGTTGGGCGAGAAGGTGGCGTCAGGAGGATTCTAATTCGATTTCGGGCGTGCAAAGTTCGCTATATTTATAAAGCATCAATATGTTTTCCAGCGAGTGTGTATATCCCGTTTTCGAACGATTTTTTATGCCCATACAAACGGGCTGGCGACATGGCTGCCATTTCACTCTGTTATGTCAAAACTCGAAAGGGCCCTACACAAAGAAACTTCGTTCCACCGTCTGGATGGGAACAGTTACCCCACGAATACGATATCCACAACCAAAAATGGGTTTACTTACCTCTCCGTTCGTTATATTAATCCCCAGATATATGTCACCAAAAGAACCACTACCGATTTTACGAATTAACCGATATTTTCCGCCCACTATGTACTCTGGTTTACCGATTATGTGCGTCGCCATCATAACAATTTAAATATGTCTTTTTAAACAAAATTGTTGCGTAATTTGGAATATAGAGAAACCCAATATTTTCACAGTCGCTGGTTTAGGTTTCTCTAGCACGCCGACATATTTGCCTCTGACTTATCGTTGTTTGTGACGTCATTCGATAAAAGCCCTCTTGCGGAGTTTTTTTGAAGCCGTTAACGCCAACCGTAATCGATAAATACGAAATATCCCTATATAGCTGTTGGTTAATTTATGGAAACATATTAATGCACGGTAAAATTCGAGCATAGGTATTTAACGTAATATTTAAATTGCATATTTAAATATTTTATTAATATAGGAAGCAAAATCCAATATGCTGCAACACATTATACAGGCATAGTTACAATGTTGTCTCATAGATGCAGACATCAGTCAATTTTTTTCAATAAATAATATTTGTGTTTATAAGTTCCATTATTCTACTACGAAAATCAATAAAAAATCAATAAAGAAACGTATAAAAATTATTTATTATCGCATTTAAACGAACCGAACTTGGACAAGTAAAACGATTAATTGGCTAAACTAAGCAATAAAGCGGTTCCCCGTTTGATCCAATAGTCGGAGCCTTCTGTGCCACATCTGAGATCGACAGCTACGACATACGCGGGCCTGTTGGCAGCTCCCGTCCGAATTGGGAAATAATAACAGGGACAAAAGTACAAACCTGTTGATAGATAACTTTTAGATTGGACAGGCAACTAACAATATTAATTTCACCTTTCGTTTTCTTTTTTTGTTGTTCGACGGGTTTGAAATGAATCAAGGGCATCGCGCAGACGAGCTGCATGGGTTGCGGTTCGACTAGGATCGCGTTCTTCCGGTCCCAGCCGGCTCCTTCCAGATAGGTGCCTCTGACGTAGACTCCGGACTCCGGGGGTTGTTGAATAGTGCTCTCGTCGACTGTCAGCACCGTGAAATCCCAATTGAGCGTGTCTATGGGTACTTCCTTCTGTCTGGCTGTGGTCTTTGTTACAAAATGTTCGAAATTGCGTTGTGTTGTGGAGTTTACGTGACGGATATACCTGTAGCACTGCTGTTAGGAATCCTGTGGGGAAGGTGTAGGCTGCTAACCAGAATAACATCGGCGGGTGGGTGGTGACGGACCAGGCGGTGAAGTGTTCGACTCGAGCCATCAGGTCTCTGGTCCATGACCCCAACAGTTTCAGTGAAGGATACGCTGTTGATTGAAACAAATTGCAAATAAAATGATCTAGTGTAGTATTTCTCTTGGTTACCTCTAAGCCAAGCTGATGGGACTCTCCCCTCGAAGATACACGTGAATATCTCCTCCAGCTCCGACGACATCACCACCAAACCCAGGATGCCCTTTTGCAGGTTCTCCAGCGACGTGTTGATCAATTGCAACAGGTTGTTGTACCTCTGTATCTCCTGCAGGAGGACCACGTCTAGAGGGGTCTTGTGTACACCGGTCAGTTTATCGGTATTTTCGTAATCCATCAGCGGCGGTACCTTGGACTGCACATCGGCCGCTAGTTTCGATACCTTGGACTCCTTAGACTCCGCTGCACCGGCTGAAGACTGTAAGAATGATCAATTTGTTTAATCGTTTTCGTGTTTTTTTTTGCTTGGTTTTTATAGATCCTTTAGTTTTTAAGTTATAAATTGAAGAGTATTTTCAGAAAATGAGTGGATTTTATTTTATGTCAAATATCTTAAAAATTATGTATGTTAAAGCAATTTAAAGTGGATTTTCGTTTCATTCGCCTCAAAATACATATATTGTGAGAGTGTTATCCTTATCCATGTGGTAAAAAGTTTTGGTAATTTTTCCATTGCCATTTTTGCCATTTTCATATTTTTTGTTGTAATTTCCTTTCAAATAATGGCAGATTAATAAAAATAGCAGGGGTTATAAAGAATTTTGCGCTGAATTGAATGGTAGTATAATGATTTTTATATATCCTTTAGTTTTTAAGTTACACGATGAAAAGTGTATTTTCAGAAAATGGGTGTATTTCAGTTTATGTTAAATATCTTAAAAATTATGTATATTAAGGCAATTTAATGTGGATTTTCGTTTCTTTCACCTCAAAATACATATATTGTGAGAGTGTTATCCTTATCCATGGGGTAAAAAGTTTTGGTAATTTTTACATATATATAGTCATCAAAATTTGCAATTTTTTGCCACTTACATATTTTTTGTTGTAATTTCCTTTCAAATAATGGCAGATTAATAAAAATAGCAGGGGTTATAAAGATTTTTGCGCTGAATTGAATGGTGGTATAATGATTTTTATATATCCCTTAGTTTTTAAGTTACACGATGAAAAGTGTATATTCAGAAAATGAGTGGATTTCAGTTTATGTCAAATATCTTAAAAATGATGTACGTTAAGGCAATTTAATGTGGATTTTCGTTTCTTTCACCTCAAAATACATATATTGTGAGAGTTTTGGTACTTTTGCCATTTTTATGGGTTTTGCTGTCATTTCCGTTCAAATAATCGAATGTTAATGAAAATAATAGGGATTATAAAGAATTTTACGCGAAATCTATAGAACCGTTAGTTTTTAAAATATACAATGAAAAGTGTATTTATATTTATGTTTATGTTACACATCTCGAAAAACCATAAATTCTGCAACAATTGAGCATATTTTAAGAATTTTATCTTCATACGAGTGTAAAACAATATTTTTTTTATCAAACACTTACTTGAATTTGCAAAGACATAAGGGTCTCGAACAGGTTCCTAGTTTCCGAGATGAGGGAGGTGATATCGGCATTGGGATGCTGTCCAAAGGCTTCGGGCCTGTCGACGTTGGGCAGCAACGTGATATAGTCCTGATAAGACTGCAGAGACCCGTCCCTGGGTATGTAGTAGGTGCTCAGCGTGGATAACCTGCAACAAGACCGATCAAAACCGTATCCCTCCCACCACAGGCGGGCCGGACCTGAAGTAAGCGACATTCAGGGTATCCTCGCAGAAATACTGGTTGATGTAGGTCATCAGCAACCTCCGATCCCAGTCGTCGGTGACGTGACCCCCATAGCTCACGCCAGCGATAAGGTACTTCAGGGCGTCCCAGGGAGTCTCCTCCGTGTACTCGTCCAGATAGATCTGCAAAAGGTTCTCGGACACCTCGAAATCCGAATCGTTGAAGCTGTAGACGACGTTCCAGCCCAACTGCTGAAACTTCTTCCTCTCCAACAAGATGGCGTGGAAGAAACACAGTCCGAACAGGAGTTTCTTGTATTTCTCCGGGTGTTGACACGCGCTGAACTGCTCCTCGGTCAGTAACTGATACAGTCGCTTCAGATTGGCCTTGAGTCCCTGAAGGAGTTGTAAAAATCGTTACGTCTTTAAAGGGGGATAGACAGATAGCAGATGAGTGACCTTTGGGGGCTCGGTGGTCATCTTGATCCCTGCCTGTAGTATGGAGATGGGGAAATCCGGATGGGGGCTGGAGCTCAGCCAGAGCCTGAATTTGGGGTTGACCTTGCCCGTCTGCAGGATCTCGACTATCTTGTCCAGCTTCGGCATCCAGCTGAGCGAGAGGTGACAGTTCGCCAGGAAAATCCACTGACCCTCTCTTGCACCAGTCTGCAACAACCTACAACAGGTCATCTGCATCAGGGGGCAGTAACAATCGGGGTTGAACGGTATTTGAATTACTTGTAATTAAAAGAGACTAGCGACCCGCCCTGGCTTCGCACGGGTGCAATGCTGATACTAAATTAAATACACTACAGAAAAAATATGAACGTTGTATATAAAAACATAGCGGCCCGCTCCGACTTTGCACGGGCATAAAATATATATGCCTATGTCACTCAATGAAAACATAATTAAAATCGATCCAGTATTTTTGGTTCATTCATAACTGCCCTTGGCCTGCACGCATTAAATTTGGAGTAAAACAATTCCTCTTCCCCTATACTTACTATGAAGATTTCCTGCTATCTTTGGAATATCTAAATTCATACAATTTTTATTACATTACACATTTTTAAACGCAAATTTTAAATTTGTAATATCTCCGAAAATATTTGTTTAATTTACATGCTGTAAGGAACCATATTGATCTATATTAATTGCACACTGTATTTAAGGTATTTAATTCGATAAGGATTAATGCCGTATTGCTTAAAATAGCTTCGTAAATAAGCCATTTTCTCACGTAAAAAGTAAACAATAAAAATGGTTAATGTGGGTTATCCCTAAAAGATAAACATATACCATCGCGGACTTTTTTGTAGACCTTTTTATGGTGTACAATACTGTAGTACATTAATTTTGATCTAACTCGTAGCGTTAGGCAGCGTTTTTGCTAATTGCTAAATAAGCCTAAAAAAATAGGTCAATTTACGACATCACGTTAGAAACCTCTAAAATTAGCAATGTTGCCTTAGTATATTATGCATGTATTATACATATAAACCTTCCTCTTGAATCACTCTATCTATTGAAAAAAACCGCATCAAAATCCGTTGCGTAGTTTTAAAGATTTAAGCGCACATAGGGATATAGGGACAGAAAAGGCGACTTTGTTTTATACTATGTAGTGATAATATAAATTCAAATAAATGTAATTTTTAATGAATATCAAATGAATAACTCACTTTGTAGCTATTGGCGCTTGTCCCTGACCCAAACTCAGAGACTGGAACTTGGAGCTCATCTGAGAGCTCTCGGCCAGCTGCAGGAGACCGGAGGTGGGGTCCACCCCGGGCGATAGGACAAATATCAGCGGGGTCTGGGGTACGGATTCCTCGAGGACAGCCTTGACATCTGGAAACACGGTCAACGATGATGTTGAACTTCAAAAATCAGACGATATATCCACCTAAGACCGGGGGTTCGACGAACTGTGGTCCCAGCTGATTGATGATAAAGTTGGAGATGCAGAAGGACACTCGGTCCGCCCTCAGGGATCTGACGAACAACATTTTCTGGAACTCGTTGCATATCCCGTCCCATTCACCTTAATTTGGTTACGAAAAATTACAACGGCATCGGTTTACATATATTTTATCACCTTTTTTTATTTATATATTCATTTATTTATTAGGACAAAGTAAATAGGTTTATTTATTTATTATTTTATCAGCCTCTTGGGCTATTTAGGGTCGAGTTACAATGTATTTTTAAATAAAGTATACATAAATGACATTCAAAAATAATATACTATACAAATTACAATAGAGAAGAATTACAAAAGGTGTATCAATCCAGCGGCCGTTAAAAAGTTGAAAAGCATATCCAAATGCTCGAGTTGTTTTAATGACCTTGGCATTCCGAGCTGCCGTCTCAGTACCTCACACTTTTCACACTCCAGAAGGATGTGCCTGACACCCTGTTGTGTTTGGCATTCGTCACATTATGGGGGGTTTCCTCCTTTTAACAGATGCTCATGCGTCAGTCTGCTATGCCCTATTCGCAGACGAGCAAGGATGCTCAATTGGAACCTGTTGATGTTGTTAATATTAGGAGATTGGTGAAAAACCCCCTTGATTTCCCACAACTTGTTATTTTCCATAACGAGATCCCAATTTAGTTGATCCAATTTTTTGTATATAGTTTTTATATGTGTTTTAGCCTCTTCCTTACTGAATAGAACGCTCAGTTTGACTGAATCTTCCTTTCTGCTTGCCAGGTAGTCGGCTCTTTCGTTACCGGGAATTCCCCTATGAGAGGGAACCCATAGATAATTTATTCTTACTCCAATCCTCTCCAGTATGTAGCTCTCTGATAGCTATTACTAGAGGGTGGATTGTCTTTACTGAAATCAGACTGTCTGAAGAACTCATTGAGTCTGATACCACAAGTATTGATGCGCCCACCAACAGTCCATCCAGGGCAGATGGGGTCTTATAAAGGGCAAAAGCTCCGCGGAAAAAAATGCTAGTAATTGTAGGAAGTCAAAAGTGCTCCTCCAACAGTCCGAAGTGTATGCGACACCAACGAAATCTCCCTGTTTAGAACCATCAGTATAAACGGCGAAATGATTTGGGTAAATCTCCTCAAGTGTCTGGGTGAAGAGCTGTTTTATTATGAAGGAGCTAATATATTATTTGTTTAGTACCTTCATGGATAGGTCTATAGATATATTGGAGTACTGCCAGGGTGGTCTTGTCGCAGTCTTGTTGACTGTAGCAGCTATTATAGCTCTGGATGAAATCTGATGGAGCTTGCATAGTTCATGAGAAGGAGCTCTCGTCCTGAACCAAGTGATGGAATTCCTGTCTCACATTGAAGGCTCTCAACAGGACTGGTGTTGTGTGCTCCCAGTATAACCCTCAATGCAGCATTCTAAACCGGGCCAAGTCTCCTAACATGCAGAGAGAGCTGCAGTGATGTAACATTAACTTCCATAATCCAGCTTAATTCTAATTAGCGCCTTACCACTGCGCCACCAAGCCGGCTTAATTGCAAACTGTATTGCTTCTTCAGCTTCGACAGTCACGTTTTCTTTGGAGCCAAACCCCCTTCCGTAAAGCATTGTTTCGAGATCTGCAAACACCTAGTAGG
The DNA here is from genome assembly GCF_030347505.1 of Rhynchophorus ferrugineus. NCBI lineage: Eukaryota > Metazoa > Arthropoda > Insecta > Coleoptera > Curculionidae > Rhynchophorus > Rhynchophorus ferrugineus. Next base: position 1,924,094 of record NW_027472586.1, read on the forward strand.
TCACTGAAGGTCAGATCTGAACTGTAGGGAGGGTGATAAAGTAATTCGAACTGCATTTGTTTCAGTTTGGCCATCAGTTTTGCCAACTTCCTTCGTTTTGAGGGCGTATTTTTATATTATTTCTTCACACAGTCGATTCAACAACACCATGTAATATTTATTCATTGTTGACGATTTTACTTTTCCCAACATTGCCATTTAGCAACATTCCATAGAAGGCTTGAAATGATCATCATATAATACCATTACGAGAGATGTTTTGCAATTGACAACACAATAACATGTAAACTTTGGAAGAATCTTTACAGAAACATCAGGCAAATTCTCCAGATATTATACATTCTAATGTCGTTTGTTTAAAAATTAGTTGCTACTATTGGGCAAGGAATTCCAAAATAAGTCTTGAAATTTTTGGATTTTTCCATTCTTCTATTTTTGTTGCTTTCATATTTCCATTCAAATAATTGAAGGTTAAAAAAAATTGCAGTGGTGATAAAGAATTTCACGCTGAATCGAATGGTAATATAATTGTTTTTGTATATTCTTTAATTTTTCGGTTAGACAATAAGAAATGGATTTAAGAAAATGAGTGAATGTCAGTTTATGTCGGATATTTTGAAAACTATAGATGCTATAGCAATTTAACCTGGATTTTCGTTTTTTTCGCTTCAAAATACATATTTTTGAGAGTTTCATCTTTATCCTAGGGCGAAAAAAATTTGGTACGTTTTTCATATATATAGTCGGAAAATTTGCGATTTTTTACCATTTTCAAGTCTTTTTGCTATAGTTTCCTTTCAAATAATCGGAGACTAATGAAAATTACAGGGATTATAAAGAATTTTACGCCAAATCGAACGGTGGTATAATTAGGTTCGTACATTCTTTACTTTTTGGGTTATAAAATGAAAAGTGTATTTTCAGAAAATGACTGGATTTCTGTTTATGTCGCATATCTTAAAAAAAATCAATTCTGAAGCAATTTAGCATGGATTTCCGTTTCGTTCTTCCATCTTTATCCGAGAGGTGAAAAATTTTAGCACTTTTTCCATATATATAGTGAAAATTTACGATTTACTGTTTGTTCAGAAAATAGTTGCTAGTACTGACCAGGAAATTAAAGAACGATCTTGATCATAATCGTTCTCAATAAGATACACACTTTACACTCTAATATCCATTTAAAATAGAAATAAAACAAGATAGGCAAGAAATATTGGGCTTTTACCAATCAGGGGTAGCGTCTCGGGTTCCGTGTGAGTGTACCAGTTGTACCAGTCCCTGGAATACTGCTCGAACGAGTCGACCACGCCGTGGAAGCCCTGCAGCTTATCCAGCTCCGTTACGTTGTCCCAAGCCAGTTCGTTCAGCCACGCTGCAACAAGAATTGACGTCAACTGACGACAGTACCGGTTATCGACCTCCGATACCCGAACAGGGGTTCTCCATTTGGTTCTCCCTATCTAGGACGACGCCCCCCTTTAGCAGGAACATGTACTCCGGTATGACGATCTTGCCCTGGGCGCTCAAAATCTTGATACACATGTGGAACGAAAACAGCAGCTTGTGCTTCTCGAACAGGGCGCGGCAGGTGTACCTGGAAGGGAAAGTATTTTTGATATAGCCGGAGGTATTTCCCGTTGCGGTTCCTTACTTGTAAACGGCGAAGGTGTGATACTCGTTGAGAGCGTTGATCCTGTCCTGCAAAATGACGGCCTTGGGACTCTTGGCGATCGACTTCAGGAAGAGGAAGATGTAGGCGTCCAGAGCGAACTGGTACATGGGGTCGATGTTGCCCATGTCGTTCAGGACGAAGAACAGAATGGACGCCCGCTTGGCGCACGGCCTGTACCCCTACAAATCACAACAAATCATAAATACTCCACCGACACCGCTCAAAGGTACACCCCCACCTCTCTAGCAGAGTCAATCTGCACCTCCGTCTTCTCCGACACCTCCAAACTCTTCTTCACCGACTCCGAGGTGGCCTTGGACGTCTGCAACGTGTTGAACAGCTCGGCGTCCTCCAGCAGGCTGCCCCTGGACTCGTTCAGCAGGCGCAGAAGCTCGTTCTCCAGGTCCATCAGCGTTCTTTTCCCTGAAATTGCGTTACGGATGACAAGAAGGCCAACCATGTCGGAACCGATGGTCTCTACCGGTGGCTATGGTCATGACGAGGTTGTCCTTCTCCTCCTCTAGCTGAGGCCGCTCCTTCCTCACCACGATACCCAACAGCTGCGCCTCCAAGCCCTGCTCCTTGACCGCGAAGTTCACCATGGTGGTCTTGGTGGATATCTCCGGCGCGTAATGGGGGTTGGTCAGCTTGGTGGTGATGAAAAACTTGAATCGGTCGTCGTACGAGACGTATTTGTCGTCGAGCTGCACAGAAAAACCGCGAATTCAACGTTTCCGTCCACAGAATTGGTAACGAGGACCTTTATCATGTTCTGGCCGCCCTGTCTGACCACCGCCTTGGCCAGGATGGGCTCCATTGACGGGTCCATCGTCTCCAGTATGTTCTGGAGTAGCACCGGCTGCCCGAACTGCACAGCCTTCTCCACCACGTGCATGAAATTGGGCATTCCAAAGTCGATAACCTGCAGGTCGTTCTTCCCCTCCATGGCCTTGATCCACTTCATCGCCTGGCACTGGGGGTCGATGACCAGAGCCCACCGCGATCCCTGTGTCACGATGATGCCGTTCTCGGTGCTAAAGTTGTCGGCGGGCAGGCCCTGTATGTTCCACTCGCGGATAGTCGTCGGATCGCTCAGGAAGTTGATGAGATTGAAGTCCAGGGAGGTGGGGATCTCCAAAGCGACCACCTAGAAGGTAAACAGAGCGAGATCTTCCATGAATGTCGACATTTTTTATGATTCCGTACTTCCTTCTCCCACATGGCCACCATTTTCTCTCTGTATGAGCTGACGAATGGTCCCATGTAGGACACAAAAGCCGTCGCCACCAGGCAGTCTCCGGGCAAGAACGTGTATTTCAAATCCAGCTCCTTGACGGTGTCCTCCCACCTCTGCCTCTCGCCAGCCAGACAATCGACAAGGGTAGCGGCTCTCTCCAGTTTTAACTTCAACAGTTCCGCCTTTCTATTGAGCTCCTCCTTCTGCTCCAACTTCTCCTCGTACTCCTTCTGCAGTTTCTGCAGGTACATGTTGAGCTCGGCCAGCTTCGCTTGAGCCTCAGCCAGCATCGCCTGTTTCTCTTTCAGGGAATCCAATGCCTCGTCTAGTTTCGCCTTCTTGGGACCGACTATCCTGCGGGGGAAATAATCTTAAAGATCATCGAAACCCGATCGTCGAAACCTACTTCCAAACTTTGGCGTATTTCTCGATAGCTATCACCCACTGGCACAGGGATTTCGCCGCCAGGGACACGATGCCCACCTTGTCGGGCACGAACTCCTCGTTCATCGTATAGTTGGCGATCTTCCTCAGCGTCTTCTCCGATATGTGGTTCTTGTCGAACTCCTTCAGGTCCTTGAGGAAGTTGATCTCGCCCAGCAGGCGTTTGGCTTCGGCCCAGCTCGGCTCGACGCCCTTCAGGATGTTCACGGCCTCCATCACCATCTTGACCTTCTGCGGTGGGGTGCCGTAGCTCTTCATCTCACTGATGTCCTTCTTGCTGAGCGAGTCCAGTGCCCTGATGGCCTCCTCGAGGGCGGGCATGGCCTCGTCCAGGTCCGCCTGGGCTATGTCCGCCAGTCTCTTGCACTGGATCTCCTCCTCGCCGATCTTGACGCTCTTTTGAGACACTTCTTTCTGGAATCATCATCAATTAGTACGCGCTGATCCTTTTAAACTATGACCAACTTGTTGCTCGTCGGCTTCTTTCCGTTGCGCCACTATAATGACCAAGTACTCGTCACACTGCTGCTGGAACTCGGCCACCTTCACCTGGGCCTCCTCCAGCTCAATCGACATGCTGGTGACCTTATTTTTGGTGTCGTCGATTTTCCACAGGCCGTTCCTCAGTTTGTTGGCCTGTGTTGATATTTCTAAACGTTTGGAGGCCAGCATTCTGTTAAAGCATCATTTGTGAGTGGGATATATCGATAAAGTCAAATAAAGAAGGGCAATAAGAAGATAAGAAAACAGAAGATAAAGAATAAACAGCTAAATACGAATGAGATCGAAGAAGGAACTAGAAAATTTACCATAAACATAAAACATATTAATAAGTGATGAAAACAAGCAGCAGAGGCAGCTTTGAGACAATGGGTTTGATACCTTCTGGGGATAACAGGAAAGTAAAGAGAGAGAAAAAATATCGAGAGAAGCAAAACAAGAAAGTAAGTTTCTATAAGTGTACGGTTGTGGGATATCGCAGTCTTAACAAAGAAAGTCAAAAAAGTTGTAATTATGGGAGGGTGAGACAGAATAAAGATGTAGTAGGAGAATGTTCCTTCCGGTTATGAACATTTTTAATAGTTTTAATACCTCTTATATCCAGATACCAATTCCAGATAGTTGGTCGGCGTCACGTAGTTGTGCCTCTTAATCTCCAACTTCATCAGCTTCGAGAAGTCGACCACCGAGCTGTGAATGAAGGAGAAAGCCTCCGAAGTGGCCTGCATCATTTTCTCTTGAGTGGTCTGCACAAGGGACTCCCTCCTAGTTTTCTGCGAAGGATTTTATGCGGTAAAGGACGCAAAACTAGGGCAGAAATCTCGATAAATCTCACCCCAGCCTGTCCGGTTATGGTCTCGCTAAAGTTCACGCCGGCTATGAACTTGAGGGCCACCTCCAGCAAGGCCTGCTTAGGCCACTCGTGGAACCAATCTATGGTGGTACAGTTCACCAGAGCTGGATATTGTCTGTTGGGAGTTGTGACTTGTATAAGAAATAATATCAATAAAAAACAAGTACCTCAATCGGTTTCTAAAATCATCACCGATAGGACTCATGCATAGCACTATGTGCATGTTGGCCCTAGCCCTGGATACCAGGAACTCGTAGATGGCCTCGTTGGTACTGATCACACCAGCTTTACTGGCAGCACTTTCCAGTTTTGACTTAACCTACGTTAAAAAGGATATTAAAACTATATTCATCAGTTTCGTTTGCTTTAATTATACGATTCTTTCGAAGAGTTCAAAGGAACGAATAATCCTAAGAATATCAACTTTAAGGAATCCAAATTCCCTTCCATATGATGAAGTGATGATAAAACATGTTAAGTGTTGTGAACCTTGAAGAAAATCGAAGGAAAACAAGCTGGCACTAACCTCTTCGAATTCGTCTGGTTTATACAAATTGGCCACCTCACCACTGCTCAGCATGTTGTTGATGATCTCCAGAAATCCCTCGTCCGTAATCTGGGTATCGTTGAACAAAAAGGACGTCAGCTTGGCTGCGATCCCAGTCATGGCGTATAGAGTCTTGAGGTCCTCCCTAAACTCCGGCACCCTGTAGCTCCTGGTGACCGATATCTGGAAAGTGTTGTACTCGCATATGTAGGCCGCTATCTTCGAGAGGGACTGCCGACCACTTCCGCCTATACCCACCAGGAGCATGTTGCCCCTGGGCTGGGATATCACCCGGACTATCCGACAGATGTGCTCGAGAGCTTCCTTGAAGAGTACCAGGTCCATAGGGACCACTCCCGGTTGTACGTTGTACTCCTCCATCTGGGTCTCGATGTACTTCCTCAGGGCGGTCTGATCAGCATGTTCCTGCAAGAACCAAACCCTTATTAAACCTAAAGGGTGGGGGCGAGACCGACTGGTACCTCATATATTCCCCAAGGGTTCACAAAATCCGCGTAAATGGGAATATCGTTGCTGGGACATAAACTGTGCAACGTCAGGTCGAAGTGACGGCCCAGTTGTTCGTTCATCTGGGCGTAGAACCAATCCTGGTCACTAAACGATAAAAACACGAACGGAGCGCTACGCTAAAACCATCAAAGCAGAACGAAACTCACGCCTCATCGATGAGTCTGTCGAAGAACACCCTGAAACACTCGTGGATCCACAGCCGGAGCAGCGAGCTTTTGTCGTTTTGGTAGTCCTGGTGACTGCGCAGGAGTCCCTGGAAGACCTTGGAGATGTCCCTCAAGTTGAACAGGTAATGGATTTTGGTCGGCGTTGGCAACATCTTGGCGATCACGTTATTGTAGAGATCTGGGAATCAACAGCGCGTGATATCGTGATTTTTGCTATACTAGTACTTGAACTATCGCAGAATTGTGGTGGTAGAATGTCCTTGGTACCTCTGACTGAAACTAGCTGTCGCATTTGGAGGTTATAGCAATTTAGCACTTAGCACTAACAGAACGTCACGCTCATGAGAACTTTGATCTTGAAAAGTAAGGCCTGTAGAAAACATTATGGCGGTAAATAAGGATAGCAGGCTAATTCGAAACAATTCCCCGTTTCACATTCCAACAACTTTGGGCTCAAAAACTGAAGATAAATGAGCATACAGTGTATATTGTTCGCTAGCTGGAGCCTGGAGTGTGTGAAACTAGATAACACTTTAAAATAACTTAATTTTTTTTAATTAACACTTGAAACCGTACACAAAATACACCGATTCAACATGTTACATACCTATGGTAGTTTCGGTGACCGTCTTACCCACCAGCTTCACACCCTCATCGAAATTGGCCAGATGCTGCAGCAGCATCGTCCCGTATATCCTTTCGATGGTGGTCTCGTTCGGGAACGTCATGTTGATGAGGTTAAATCTGCTCTGCAGCCGGTCCGATATCACCTGTCTCCCGCCTCCAGGGGGACCCATGGACGCCAGGACGTGCATGTTCTGGAAACCGCGCCTCCTTTAACCGACCTCCGGCAGGACCGGGTCGACGTACCTCGATATATTTCCTGGTTTGTTTCTGGCGGTCGTACCAGAACCCGTAGTCCATCCACTGTCGCAAGAGTTCCAGGGGTGGCTGCGACCCGTAAGTCTCTTTGGCGGGCATGTTGAGATCGTCCAAGAAGGTCACCATGTTCTTCCCACCGGTGGGGGCGTAGTGGCCTTTGGTTCGTTTCTCTACTCTGCTCTCGATGGCACTCTAATAGTGGTAATGTTTAACGAGAGATTATAGGTAAGATAAAGGTTGATCGACATTCCACCCACAATTCCAAATATCTAATCGTATTGATAAGAGAGGCAAAAGATATTTCATGGAACAAGCCTGTATCTTATTGATCATCAGTCTTTGTAAAAACTTATGAAAACGCAATGCGAAACTAATTAGCGCAGAAAAAGACTTCAAATATCTAACAAACATTGACATATATAACAGTGGACGAAACAGATTATCAAATATCCTACAAGAAAGACTCAAAATAAAAAACTGAATCTACCAAATTAAAGTGTCTAAAAGAAATAAGAGAGACTTTGACTTTTATTCTGTTGTTCCCTGTTTATTACAGAAGCCAAATTGATGGTCTGTAATAATATTAGAAGATTAAGAAAAAGTTTACGTCACCAAATTGAATCAACAAGACTTAGAGAAAGAACGAGAGAATACTGGAAAGGTATTTCATAGATCCTCTCGATGGGACTTGCCTGCAAGTTCATCGATGACGTTTGGGCACTCATGTTGACGTTCAACAACGTGTACTCCTCCGGATTCAACAGGCCCAGTACCGATTGGGCGGTGGAAGTCTTACCGGTACCGACAGGTCCCGTTATCAAAACCGGACATCCCTTCCGCAGCAAGGCACTGATGATGAACTCGTATCGAACCGTATCCACCGTCGGCACTATGATTTTATAAAACGGACATCCGGCTTCATATCTCCACCCTAGATGGGGAATAAACCGATGAGCGTCATCTAATATTCTCGAGCAACAAGTATACGAGACATCGTACCGTACTTCAACCGTTCCTCCCAACTGACAAAGGCGTAGTTCTGCACATCCACGTAGTACTCGTAGACGGTGTCCTTGATCGGAAACACCCCCTCCTTCTCTCGGATCAGCGAGTCGAACTTGGTCCTCCCCTCCTCGTTCGTGGTGCAGCAGATCGACCAGATCATGCAGAACAGGAACCAGTTCCTCACCGAGTCCTCGAAGTGTTCCTGGACAGAAACCAAACGAGTCAACAGGTCAGGAGGATCGAACATTGATTCAGTACGGTATCGTTGGGGTTAACACCGTTCTCCTTCGTGGCGAATATGTCGAGCATCTTGCAGAACGACGATACCAGGTTGATCTCGCAACACTCAACGATCTCCGGACAGTTGAGGCGCTTGAACTCTAACAGCAGGTTCAGGTAGGTGTTGAACATGTGCCAGATCTTCTCCTGGAAACGCTGCGACTTGTGACGCTGACTGGCTATCCAGGATCTGACGTACGGCTCCCAACCCCAGTCCTTGTAGTCGTTGTAAACCATGCCGCATCTTAAACCGGGCGAGAATCATTGAAAAGCTAGGAAAGTACGAAAAGATCCCACCTGCTGACAGTCGCGGGAGATGCGACCGACAAATCACCGACTTCAAAGAGCAGGGACACCTGCTCGGGCATCGTTATCCTGTCACTGTTGATCAACGTCAGAACCTGCAACACATCACGACGTAATGCACCGAAACTGGATGAAGAGGAGTACCTTATTGTCGTCCATGACGCTGTTCATATTTTCGATCCAAACGGCATCTACGGGACCGTCGAATAATATCCATTTCTCATCAGGAGTCTCCTCCGAACAGGTCTTCCTCATAATAGCACTGATGACGCCATCCAGCCATTCGTTGGTACTCAAGTTGTACTCGCCGTACAATTCGCCAAGATTCAAAGCCTTAGGATTCAGTGGATAGACCTTAAGAGATATCAAAAGACTAACAATTTTTTTTTTTTTTTTTTTTTTTATTATTACTCTTCGTGAGTCCACAATCTGCCCTATTGGCAATAAGTATTTCTTCTGTTTATATTATATATACATGGCATGTAGAAAATCACTTCATTAAGCAATCTTCTGTATAAAATATTATCTTAATTAATTAGTCTTATTCTAATGCTTATTCTAAACTCTACATATGTCCAGTAATCAGATCAGATGGTGTTAAACGTTTTAGTCTACGCACTTCACTATCACTTCGCATATTTAGCTGATTAGCGAGTACATTGGGATGCACTGACACTCTTTCGAAGTACTTCACACAAACACGTTGGATTACACTCGTTATAGGTTCTAGAGGAATATCGCGTTGTATCACTTTATTTGAAATATAGTACGGAGCATCAACAATGGCACGCAACACCTTATTTTGGAACCGTTGAATGATGGATATATTGGATTTGCTAGCGGTACCCCATAGTTGAATTCCATATGTCCAAATGGGCTTGAGTATAGACTCATACAGCAATACCTTGTTATCTAATGATAACTTGGATTTGCGCCCAATGAGCCAATACATTTGATATAATTTTAGTCCTAGTTGTTTCCGTTTAGAGAGTATGTGCTTCTTCCAGGTTAGGCGTCGATCTAAATGCATACCAAGATATTTAACATGGTCTGCTTGGGGGAGTTGGCGATGATTGATATTTACTGGTGGACATGTTCTTCTACGCAGGGTAAACGTTATATGCGTGGATTTTGATTCATTGGCTTTAATGCGCCATGTCTTCAACCATAATTGTATTTGCTCCAGGTGGGTTTGTAGGTTTATTGATGCTGTGACTGGATCTTCATGGGATGCTAAGATTGCTGTATCGTCTGCATATGTTGCCACAGTAGTTATTTTTGTGGTGGGCAGATCAGCCGTATACAGAAGATACAGTACTGGACCCAGTACACTACCTTGCGGAACTCCTGAATATATGGGATTTAATTCGGTATGTTCATCGCCTTGATTTACAATAAAATGTCTGTCAGTGAGATACGATTTTAGTAGCTGATAGTCCGGATGAGGGAGAAGTTTCTTTAGTTTAACCTGCAAGCCCGTATGCCATACTTTGTCAAAAGCCTGAGATATGTCTAGGAAAGCAGCCGAACAATATCTTTTGGCATTTAGGTCAGCGTTTATTTGGTTTACAAGTCTATGCACTTGTTCTATAGTCCCATGCTTATTGCGAAAGCCAAACTGATGTTCTGGAATAATTTTTCTTTTTTCTATTATATAGTTTAGTTTTTTTATGTATAACTTCTCGAAAACTTTCGAGATTATTGGTAATAAACTTATAGGTCGGTAGGAGGTCACATCTTCTGGTATTTTTCCTGGTTTAAGTATCATTAATATTTTAGCTACTTTCCAGATACTAGGGAAGTAAGACTAACAATAACAATGGAAACTGTTAAGGCATTCTCAAGGTCTTCTACACTTAAATCCACACGATTAGACAACTATTTCAAGCCCTTGTCGTTGAATTACAACTTGAAATTAGAGATTCCTGATCTCAGCTTTGTTCTGCACCCTGAGAGAAAGTTATATCTTCCAAGAACCACAGTGACGAATAGAAACGCTGAAATATGGAAAATGAAATCCAATCCACCGTATTTACCAAACTTCGCTTCTTTTGATAATCACCATGAAAAGAGATCTCGTTACAAGGAAACCCAAAACGCTAAAAAAACAAGGGTGTGTCTTTCCTAAGAATGGATATATAGGGTGGGGCAAGGATTATAAACGCTGGACCGTAGATGATTGGAAGAATGTGGTTTGGTCCAAAGAATCATCGTTTACATCGAAAGAGCTTCCTTCCTACAGTCAACATAATGGTATCTAGTTGCTCCTCTCATTCACATCACTGGCCGAATTACTGAAAATAAATATCTTGACACCCTCAGTGATGAAGTTCTTAATATGACTAGCAATAATGCGCTATCATCATCAAATATATTCCTTGGCTGCATAATAGTTTAGGGTAATTTATATGGCTCAGTGCATGGAGGTGAGACAATGGAGGTACATTATGTGACCGTTGTTTATTGAAGTAATATAAAAATGTGGAAAATACAAAATAGATAAAACGGATGTCAGCGGTGTTACCTGGTGACGAGGCTTAGGCAGTCGATGGTGGCACGTCTAAACCGAACGGTGGTCAGATACTGAATGATCGAAATACCCTTCAATAACATCCCAGATAAACGTCTCGGGGTTGCCAGATATTCGTTATCGGGTTCTATTTGTCAATGCTGGCACCCCGCCCGTGTTCAACATCTGGGATTATATTTCTGGGTACTTTGTTGACCGTTATTCCACGACTCATCATTGAAGCAACTGTGAAGTTGCTGAAGCAACAATTCCGTAAAGATTCGCAGCTGTTTAAAAAAAAACCTTATTAAAAAATATTGTGTATGTGTCAGGTATTCATATCATCTGTCCATCCCCTGTATCTTAAGAGGCGTAAATAACAAGACCCACTAACAAAATCCATTGCTCATGTATTACAGAGCGAGAATCAACAAAATATGAGACCAAATGAGTTTCTGTCTCTTCATTTTGGTACCAAGGAAACACATCAAACTCCTTTTTAAACTATACAGGACGATAGGTCTACTGCTCCAAAACATCAAAGCCAAAAGGGCTTCTCTAAAAGTGATGGCAGTGTACAAAATTCTGTGCAACTGTAGAAAGCGCATATAGAAAGACCTAAAACATCAAAGATGTCTGAGATACGAACACACAACCCATTCAGCTTTGGATAAACGTTGATGACAACATCTACTTCGTTGAAGCCGAGCTCCTGGTCACTCTAAAACCTTATTTCGAAAGATAACAGCGAGAAGGAGTGGAGGAGATGGAGACCAAAACAAACCACTGACCTGGACATTATTAAATCCTGGCTTGTTCAGTTGCTTCAGCTTCCCCATGCAACCCTGCAGCGCCTTCCAGGTCACACTCTTCGCCGTGCCGGTTTTGCCGAGGATCATGACCGAATGCCGCGAGTTCTTGGTCTCGTACAGTTGGATAACCTTGAACAGGGCGTTAGAAAAATCACCGGTCGGGTCGGGACGAGCGATCTCACCTTGGTCATGGCGATCGGGATGGGCTGCAGGTTATTCTCCGTCATGAAATCGATGATGGCGTTGTTGATGTCCATGTAGTCCACCACGGGGATGACGACTCCGGGGAAAATGTCCGACATTATCCCGCTAAACAGCGGCAAATCGTTCGCTGTGAACCTGAAGGGGGGTTGGTAAGGAAAATTGAGTGATGCTAGTGATGTTGTGTCACCTGGCAATGTTCATGTCCCTCATGGCCAAGTACACCACCTGTTCCTCCGGCACCATCGGCATTTGACGTCGTTTCAAGCCCGCGTACCTCAACAAGGCCACCATAGACCTCAAACCGAAGTCGTAGTGATCCTGCTTACTCAGTTGCTGGATGGCCAGTTGATACAGAGTGAACACCTAGAGTGACCACACTTAACGTCAGTCGGAATTCGAAAAAAAAGCGACGTCGTACCTTTTTCGCCAATACTTTGGTGTTGGTGAAGCCGTCGCTGAACAACACGTTCTCGGCGATGATGGCGCTATCGGGTACCATCATGGATATCGGACGGAACATCGATTTCAAGTTGTCCGGGAGTTCTGTACGCCCGGCATATCCCGGATTCATAGTTATGAAGATACCCACGGTCCATTTGAGTGCTATCTCCAACCCTGTCAAATTACCACGACCGTATCATGACCTCCGGAAAGTTAAATGATCATCAAACCTTCGAAAACAAAACGCTTCTGCTTCAAGGACAGCGCCTGCAAGATGCACAGGATCTGCTGGGCCACCACCGACAATACCTCGATGTTGATCCGGTTGAACTCGTCGAAACATCCCCAGGCTCCGGTCTGAGCCAGTCCGGAAAAGCATTTCCCCATACTCTGTGGAGGAACGCGATGATCTCGAGTGATATCAAAGAGAACTGGTCGTTACCTTGTAATCCAAGCCCTCTGAACAATTATTGACGATCACCCACATACCCATCGCCTTTCCCAGGTCTTTGACGGTCTCGGTCTTACCAGTACCAGCGGGACCCTTGGGACTGCCACCTCGATACAAGTGAAGAGCCGTGGTCAGTGTAATATAACATCTAAAATAGGAGATTCCTTAACTTGATTCCTCCAGACTACGTTTCGTTAAAGTAAATATGGTCAAATCACCAATTCACAAGACCTTGGTGACCACAAAAATATTGATCTCCGTGATTTTGGACGAGATAGACATCACTTTTTACAGTTTCCATTGTCTTGTTTATTTAACGTTGTGTCTTAACAGTGTAAGTAATTTTCCATAAAAATACTCAAGATATCCAGAGTGCATTCACTACTCCAGACTTTCCTCCACGTGATTACAACATATTTATGATTTTAAACATTAGGAAAGCCGGAATATTACAAATAATGGCAGACAAATACCTGTCAGTGAGTGGCGTGATAACCAATCTTCCCGAGTTACCATTGTACTCGTATCCATAATTGAAAGAAGTGTTGGTCTGTTTGATGGTACAATCGTCCATCTCTCGGTCCCAGTAAAACCTCAGCTGGGAGAACCACTCAAAGGCATTGGTGTCTCGACAATCTTCAACAAAACTTTTCGCTATATCATGGCGGGCACATGACACAACATCACTTACTGGCCTTGTAGAGTCGGTCGATGACGTCTCTAGAATGGATCTCTATGGTGATCAGGGCGTTGGCCTTGAGACGCTGAAGCTTCGTCAGGTCCTTCCTGCTGAGCTCCGACAACTTTCCTAGGACTTGGGTCTGCTTCCTCCTCAGTCTCTTCAACGGTTTCTTGCTCTCCATTATCTTGGCGTGTACCAAGGCCCTGGTACAGTCAGTGGTCCACTGTATCTAAGTAAAAATAATGATGATGGTGCGAAACAAGGTCTTCATGTTAAGTACTAGACTGCAGGCGTTGCACAGTTGTCCACAGTTGGCCAACAACCACTTGTCCCTCTTGTTGAGGTTCTTCTTCAATTCCGCGCGACACGGTTTGAACGCCATCCTCAGAGCGCTACGCATGGAGGCCTCCAATTGAAGCAACCACATCTCCGCTGGTCCCTCCAGCAAGAACGGCTTCCCAAACTCCATGTACTCACCGTCGTCGGAGAACATGCCCACGCATTCCTGCTTGTTGATCCCTGACATCAAAGATGAAGGTTGATATAGCCACACCGCAGATGAGATCGATTGGTTGGTTACCCGGGTTCTTTTGAATCTTGATTTTGATCAGGTTGTCGAACAGTTTCTTGAGATGGGGCTGCACGGCTTCGGGTTTCTTCGAATTGCCCAGAATCTCCAGCATGTCGTCGTTGGAGACGAAGTAAAATCGCGGAAAAATGTGCCGTTTTGTTTCTAAATATCTGTGATACCGAGAAAAATGGTCTTTTATACGGGGGTAGTACCAAAAGTACCGAAACAGACGCTACATTGGCCGGAATTGATTCAATAGCTGCCAATTCAGTAGCACAAATGTGTAGATACAAAAAATTGTGTGTCAGAGTTCAACTAATCTCATACCTTTCCAAGGCCCTCTGCATGATATCGAGCTTGTCGTTCATCCTGTTCAGCTTATTGAATAGATAAGGTGGGGGTTTGTAGTGGGTCGCCCTCAGGGCCGACTTGGAAAAGAACAACCTGGTGGACACGTCTCTCCATTCCTCGGTCAGATAGTCGAAATCCTCAGACTCCCGCGGCAGTTGCTTCCTGATATCCTCGCCGAAGAATATATTCTGCAACCCGTGGTGATTTCAAGGTATTTCCCACCTGGGGGATGAAAAATTCCCAACCTCTAGATACAGCCAGTTCCTCTGAACCTGCAGTGCCAGTTCGAGGGTCTCCATTATATAGGACAAGGTCTTCTCCCAGTAGTCGACCACCTTGGTGAACGGTTCGACGAACCTCGTGCTCTTCATCGTGGATAGTTGCATGATATTCTCCTCCAAGGCGGCGAAACAGTCATCAACGCTTTTAATCCTATCCAGAAGAAACTCGCTAAAATAAGGTGATGTTCGACCGGATGATTGGTACCTGTAAACTGCTCGATCTTTATAGGGAACCAGCTCGATCTGCATAGCGCTCCACACCTCCACGATAGCCCTCAGCCCCTTCTCGATCTGGAGCTCCATGGTGGCGGCGTTCGAGATCTCGTTGATATCCTCCGCGTACTTGTGCAGCTCCATGGCGTAGATCGCCTCCAAATTGAACTCCGAGCTGGTCTCGTCGAACTCGATACCCACCACTTTCTTGACCTTGTCCCAGTGACGCGGTCTCATCGCGGGATTCTTCAGGTCGCCCAGCAGCGGCAGGGTGCGTCTGAAGGCATCGACCTGGTTTCTCACGTCCTCTATTATCTTCCAACTGAAAAATATTACTGTAATCGATGTTCCATCCCCGGTGGACCGGATACTTCTTCTCCTGCAGCTCCCTGGATAATCTGGTGAGTTTCCTGAACAATATCAGGGCGGTTTCCTCCATTTCTGCGGTCTCTATGGTCCAGAACTCTCCCGATTTGTAACTGTTCCACGCGGTCTTCCACTGGGCGGCTAGGTCCCATACTTGTTCCAACGCCGTGAGTTCCTAGACCGAGATGTCATCAGAGAATAATGGTTACGGTGAATTACTGGCCCTTACCGTTTCCAGTTTGGCCATTTCGATTGACTCGTCGTAGCTGAGGCCGAAAATGGCCAAATCGCTGCGAAGCTTGTCGTCTTTTTCCTTAATTTCCTTCAGGCAGACCCGCAGGCTTTTCAAGTAAGCTAGACCGTCCTCCACCGACCAGTCAGAAGTAAATGGTCCTGAGAAATCAGTTATAATAATAACAGCAGGAAGGTTTCTGTTACAGTATATTAAAATTAACACTGGTTAGCTCCATTTAACTTAAAAATGTCCATATGACGTTCCATTTTTTCTTGAAGATATTGATGTCAACTTGCTACGAGAAACCAGTTGAGTTTAGCTAATGATGTTGTCCAGACAGATATAAAACTCCTGATCAAGATAACAATCAAAGAAACCCGATAAAGAAATAATCAACGGATCTTTCATTCCTTCAAAACTATACTGGAAATACAATTAACCTGCTGAATAAGTACTTTAACGGGGCAACAGCCTCATTGGCCATGAACCATTAAACCAAATGAAACCATAGCTATCCTAAAGGATATCGTTAAAACTCATCAACCTTCAAAAAACACTGGGCTAAGTCTCTACCAATTGAACTACTACCAGTATCATATAAAGTATTTAAAAAATCACTATTGAAAAACCATAGATGGGAAAAGCTAGTTTACAGCATCACAAGTATCTTCGAGAAAGGCTACGAAGCGAAAAAGTCTGATCTGTATTCCTGGACCTTTACCAAGCCTTCAATAATATTTGCGTGCTTTTGAGGATTAACCTAAAAACTTCAGAAAATGTTACCAAAGCAACACACTGAGTTATTAAACTCACATCTCAGCCAAAATGATTATAACATATAATCAAACATGAGAAGCCCGCTCAACAATACAATTATCTTGTAAATTCAGACCAGAACATATTCTAAAGGGAGATCATCTGGTTCCTATGGTGGGTAACTACTTACCTATTGAAATAAGCGATCGAGCGATCCCTCAAAATTAATTCACATCCACATTTCACGATCTATTTCTACGGGAGAAACAACGATTCAGTTACCTTTCGCCATGAAATCCTCCAGCAACTGTCGCGCGGTGATCCTGGATATCTCGGCTTGCTCCAGGAGCCCGGCCTTGAAGTGTTCCTGGAGAGGAGGATCGAGAGGATTAGGGAGGGTCGGGCGGTGATATGTGGACGGGAGTTGTATCAATCAAAACAACATTTATCTTATCTCTTTTGTATTTTTTACTGTACACCAAGCGTGGTACTACATCAGTACCTTGGAGTACTCGAGCATCTGTTCGGCCTGCTCGAGGATATCCAGATAGGCGGCCCATTCCTTGGGCAGATTCTTGTGCCTGTTTCGCATAGCTGGCGGTATCGGCACCGTGTACTTGTCCAGGGTACAAATCTGCTCGGTGATTTGAGGGAATTCCTCCTCCTGCAGTTGCACATCGGCCTTGAGTTGGGCGAACAACGCCAAGGAATGTTGCATGTTTTCCAGGTTTTGTGGTTCCTGCGATATCCTGCATGACAGATATCAATTTAATTAACATATACAGATGACAGAGTCATAACAGTTCCAAGAAGTGATATATGGGAGCTGATGCTAGAAAAATTATGACCAGAAGATCATTAACCTCAATAACAGTGCAGAATAGGTGAAATTGCACTCACTGTTTACTGTAAGTCTCCATGTACTCATAGATAGCGTCCAGTTTCCTTTCGGTCATGTTGTAGAGCAAAAGGCACAGCTTCTCCTGCCACTCCATGCAGTGTTCGATGATGGCCTTCTTCAGGTTAGCGCAGTTGATCTGGAGGAAGTGCACGTCGGACACCGTCTCCTGTATCTGGACATTGTTGGCCAGTTCCGTGTAACGTCCTATGTTGGCATCGAAGAGGGCGGCGCTCGGATTCTCCTGCTCGTAACGCACGATGAACCTGAAGCGAGAAACGACAGGGATACACGGAGATCAGCGAAGAAATATCCCGAAAACTGTACTTGTCCTTGTCGACCTCCCACAGATCCCTGAACGGTTCCCACACTTTGATGTACTCCTTGATCTTCTCCACGACAATACGTACCTCTAATATATGTGAAAAAGGTTGTCAGTTTGTTGTGGTTTTGAAATATAAACAATAATTATAAAATATAACAATCCCCCATGTTAGGTCAGACACGTCTGACGTCACACCATTTACGAAACCGTGACGTCACACGCCACAAATGTCTGTCCTATTGTCTGTTTTGGCGCAAAATTTTTTGCAGAAATTGAGGAGCAGTTAAATTATTTGTTCCAGATTATCCAGCCTACAGAATTATTGAAGACATGACGACCAGATTACCATAATACGAAATTTCCGTTGAGGCTCACCATTGTTAAGTTGCTGCTGCATGTGCTTGCAGTCGTTATCATTCATTATCAGCGCAGAATACGGTACATAACTGTCCGCATCTGATACGTGAAATTTATCGTTCAGCCTCGGCAAAGACTTCACCGCCTCCACCATGGTGTTCTGCACGTTGGAGATGACCCTCGCCACGTTCACCAGCGTGGGATTAAAGGTGATCTGCAACGATGACGATGATGTCACGCCTTAACGATGACGAACCCGAAACATCCTCACCTTATTCCCCACCAGGTCCACTTCGATCTTTAGCAGCGGCACTGGTTCGGTGGTACCGTCGCCGTGCAGCGCCTCGAACATGGACGTGAGCGAGTTCTTGCAGCATATCTTCAGGGCTTCCTCCATGAGCTTGTCGAAATTGTTGATGTACCGCACCCATTGGTTGGCCATCTGGAAAAAGGCGTGTCTCCCAGATCAAATCGCTCGGTAATAGAGTGGATGGTACCGTTCCCATGACATGCTCAAAACCCTCGAACACCATCACCAGAAACTCGATGATCTTCTGGTAGTACTCTATGAGTATAACGACTGTGTTGTTGATGGACTTGCAGAGCTCGCTTACCAACTCCATGAGCTCCATGGCAGTGTATTGGGTGAGGTTTATCAAGGGAGTGTCGCAGACCTTCTCGCAAATGGCCACTATTTGCAGGTTGCACCGCTTGTAATCATCCACAAAGTCTTGCAACTGAAATAAAAGACCAAATCCGTTGAAATGTTTTAATAAAAGCCGAAAAATATACCTCCGCCGTGTTGTTACTGCACTCGGCGATGTACTCATCCCCGATATCAGTGGCCCAGGTCAGCTTGGATAGCCCGGGAGCGATCTTCTTCTCCACGTTGGAGATCAGTGGTTTAAACAGCAATCTCTCTTCGTCCGATAGAGAGGATATGATCTTGTTGTAGTCCAGGACCACGTTCAACACGCACTCGTAGATAAAACGAACGTTTTCAGCCTTGTTGTAGATCGACTTGACGTAAGTTGGGATCTCGTAGCCCAGCGAGTCCCAGCACTTGGCCTCCTTGTATATATCCATGATCGATCTGTAAAAGGACTTGGTTTCAGATGAGACTGAAACGCCGCATCGAAGGAAATCGTTTTTCTGATGATGCCACAAGGTGAATGTGGATGATTCGAGCTAATAATCATCGTCGAGAAGTTTGTCATGTCAAAGTATTACTCACCTATCAATGTTGCACTCCAAAAGCCCTGGTTTAGTGATGCTCTTGCACATGAGGGGTCGCTGCAGCCTCAGGTTGACGTCCTCGCCGATATTGTCGATCCATTTCCTATACAAGTTCAGCACGCTGTCGTCGATGGACGTGATGAGCTTCTCGTACTGAGCGAAGACCTCCTTGGCGATGCTACAAGGCATCATCCATCCAGCGTCGTCAAACATCTACATCAGAGAGTTGAACACAACGATGATGACGGTTGGTTGGGTTAGCGCCTACCTTCTTCAAAATAGCCAGCCGGTTCTTCTTCATTTTCAGCATCTGGGCTCTGCCAGAGTAATACGGTAGAGAAGTGGGGTACATCTCGGCCTCCAGCTGTATGTCCTGCTTGGTGTCCAAGATCTCTTCGCGGAACATTTTGTAAACCTACGAACATGTCTTTCAGCGATGGCTGAAAGCAAAAACCACGGAGGACAATCACCTGCAACGTCTTTCCGTCGAACAACGAGTTCAGCGTTTTCCTCTTGGAGTAGTTGTACATGGCCGCCAGCGTCTCGATGCCCTCCTCCAGGTTGGCAATTTCGTCGAAGACCGCGTTGGTCAAGTTCTCGATCACCACCTCAACGTCCTTCATCCTCGTCCGGAATTTGAGGATGTCATCGTACCATTCCGCTTCTTGTACGTCCAGGATGATGTGTTTAACCTGAAGACGTGTTGGTTATGTTTTGTAAGTGATTCAAAAGGCACAAACGAAAGTCATGTAGGTATTCGTAACAGGTCAATTGAAAAGTCCCTGGCCTGACACATAGATGGCGCTACTAGAAATAAATACATATGTTTTTTAGTTAGCCCTAACCCTCAAAAGATGCGTGTATAAATTTGACAGCTGTTGGATCATTAGTTTGTGAAATATAATATTTTGAAGCAACTTTTGTTTTGAATATTTGGGTATGAGAATGCTCTGTGCAAAGTGGGTGCCACGTGAGCTCACTTTTGACCAAAAACAACGACGAGTTAATGATTCGGAGCAGTGTTTGAAGATGATCAAGCGTAATAAACCCGAGTTTTTGCGTCGATATATGTGACAATGGATGAAACATGGCTCCATCATTTCACTGCGAAGTCCAATCGACAGTCATCCGAGTGAACTGCACACGATATGCTGTCGACAGTCGGCTGGCAAGGTTATGGCGTCTGTATTTTGGGATGCGCATGGAATAATTTTCATTGACTACCTTGAAAAAGGAAGGACCATCAACAATGACTATTACATAGCGTTATTGGATCGTTTGAAGGACGAAATCGCTAAAAGCGGCTACATTTGAAGAAAAAGGAAGTGTTGCTTCACCAAGATAATGCACCGATGCAAAAATCCATGAAATGGGTTTCGAATTGCTTCCTCATCCACCGTTTTCTCCAGATCTGGTCCCCAGCGACTATTTCTTGTTCTCCGATCTCGAAAGAATGCTCGCTGGGAAGAAATTTTCGTCGAATGAAGAGGTGATCGCCGAAACTGAGGCTTATTTTGAAGCAAAGGACAAATCCTACTACGAAAAATGGTATCGACAAGTTGGAGGGTCGCTATAATCACCCTTGAAGGGAATTATGTTGAATAAAAACAAAACCAATTTTGTCGAAAAGATTTGTTTTACTATGGTAGACCGGGGACTTTTCAATTGATCTGTTGTATCAAGAAATGTAATTGATTCAAAAGCGCGAAGAGCATAGATTACCTTCTCGATATCCGCCAGACTATCGTTGAACATCTTCTCCACCCTCTCGGCCCAGTTCTCGAACTGGACGCCCTTCGAGGTGGGGAACAGCGGCTTCGGGATCTGGTCGGTCTCGTCGTAACGTCCGAACACCACCATCGCCTCGCAAACCTCGATCATATCCTTGCACCTCTGAATGTACGAGTCCACGTGGTTGAATATGGGCGCCTTGTCCAGGTCCCAGGGTTTCTCGCCGTGTTCGGTGTGGGCCTGGGAGACCTGTTGACGAGAACGATGACGGTGGGAGAGTCATAACGGTTAGGGAGGGCTCACCAAGACGTAAGCCTTTATGTAGTCGGTCAGACAGTCGATACAGATCTCGAACATTCGAATGGAGTTCCTGGTCTCCTTCTTCTCGAACACCACGGACATGTCGATGAAGTTGGTGCATTGCAGGATCACCTGGTTGCTCAGGGACCTGGGAAAACAACGGCGAAGCGTCAACGAGCTTACCGTCAAGGCTGATGACGATTTAGGTACCTGCACAGGGTCGTTATTTTCTCATTGGTGTTGTAATAGGGACTGTTTAACCAAATAAATCGAATCAAGTGAAGAATCTTCGGCAATATCTTCGGAATATCCTTGGGATGCTTGATATCTCCCAATTCCTAAAGATTTCTTTGTTAATTTCGTGCCAAATATTGCCCTTCAAATAATCGCAGGTTTTATAAGGCCTTGTTTTTTGAGATATACAAAAATGTTGAAAAACAAGTCGATTTCTGTTTAGGTCATATATCTTGAAAACTATACATTCTAAAGTAATTTACCTACAAATTTCGTTTATTTCACCACAAAATACAGATATTTCAAGAGTCCTAGTCGTGAAAGTTTGCGATTTTGTGCTATATTCAGGTTTTTTGCTGTCATTTTCGTTAACATAATTGCAAGTTAGTAAAAATTAAACGATTTATAGAGAATTTTACGCCGAATCGAATGATGGTGTAATAATTTGTATACGACTTTCAGTTTTTGACTTTTATATACATTGAAAAGTAGCTGGATTACTGTTTATGTCACGTATCTTAAAAAGTATAAATTTTAAAGCAATGTAACATAGATTTTCGTTTCTTTCACTCCAAAATATGGTTATTTTATGAATTTTATCTTTATACAAGAGTTAGAAAATGTCGGTACTTGTTCCATATATATAGTCGTGAAAATTGGCGATTTTTTGCCATTTTAAAAGTTTTTGCCGCCATTTCCACTCAAATAACCGCAGGTTAATGAAAATCTCAGGGTTAATAAATAATTTTACGCTGAATCGAATGGTGGTAGAATAATTTTTATGCGACTTTTAATTTTAAAGATTTACAGTAAAAAGTATGCCACATATCTTGAAAACCATACACTTTAAGGCAATTTAATTCGGATTTTCATTTATTCCGTCCCAATATATACATATTTTTTGAGAGTTTAATCTTTGTCAAAGAGGTAAAACATTTTGCACATTTTGTAAAAAGCCACTACTCTACAGATAATGAGATTGGTTAATAATAAAAATCAGCATTTTACTTCACAGTAGGGGATCTTGGTTTGCTTGACCACGTGAGGGGTAGACAATGTGAGCCTCTGACTGAGATGCTTGTGAGACGGAGGACTTGAGTCCCTTACTTCATCTAAAGTATCTGGGATTTGTTTTGTTATATTGATGGCTTTGACGGTAGATTAAAATAGAAGCATCACGTTAGACAAAAAGCAAACCACATTAGAACCAAAATAAAACAACTATACTGGTTAGTCGGAAGATACTCTCAACTTGATCTAAAATCAAAGAGGTTGATCTATAATACAATTATAAAGCCAATTTGGACCTATGGGGTGCAAATATGGGGTTGCACTAAAAATGCAAATCAGTTAGTCATACAGCGCTGTCAAAACAAGATTCTTCGATTGATTACCAATGCCTATCGCTATGTAACCAATGAAGAACTGCACGATGACCTGGAAATCAAATGGATTTGCGAAGTTGTGCAGGATTTCGCCTTGAAACACGAAAGAAGATTACTAAATCATTCTAACGTGGAAGCAATACAACTGCTGGACAGCGCGCAGGATGTCAGGAGATTGAAACGAACAAAACCATACGAACTTGTGTGAACATTTAGTGTGTATTATTAGTGTAAACTATAGCTATAAGTTAATAATGAATAAATAATTATAATTTTATAATTGAGGAATACATACTGATGTATTTTCTCGCACTCGTCTTGCTTGTTAATTAATCCAAGCACATAGGAAAAGTAGTAATAAATTAATTGTAATAATAATAATTAAGATTGTACTAAGCGTATCTAATAAAGATGTTATAAAGAAAAAAATATTGATGGCTAGGCATAAGAAAATAATTGAAACCTCAGCCGTATTTCGAAAATTTTCCTGCTCCTAATTGTCAATTTTGTTGTTGAATGGTAACAGACAGACCAAATAAAGATATTTGAATTTAACCGATACTAGTAAGGAATTCTTAACGTCAAGATGACAGCACAGGTTCGTTAACTTTTAGAACCAAAAACATAGCTTCCTGGTTGCATATTATTCTTAAGAAGATTGTCGGAATGAATCACTAGATAGGAACATGAAGGAGCATGTAAAAAAGAAAAGGAAGGAATTGGAATTCAAATATAGGAAAAGTACATAGGGACAGTACATAATAAATTGCATAATAAATACAAGCAAGTGTTGAAAGCTAGATGGTCATATGGAATTAAATTATAGATCCTGAGAACTCTTGTAGATGCGCCGAGATGCTACAGGACTGATTACTTTGATCGATACCTTCAGATACCAACTGTCACTCAGGATCAAGAGAACTACAACGAGACATGAGGACAGACTCTATTCTCATGTCAATATCGAAGCCAAGCAACACTTGTATAACACTAGAACAGGACACACTCAAAAGGACTCAAAAGAATAACACTATTTGATAATATGTAGTGTAGTGTAGTTAGGTGCATTTAAAAAAAACTGAAACTCACCAGAGACTAAAATAGGGCCGATGGGTCCTCCTAGATGTACATCTAAATATAAGTTATTGTAAAGACAGTTGGTCGACAGCGACTAGTAACAGTGTACAATAGTAACGATAAATAAAAAATATAAAAAAATCCAAAGACGATCTCATTTTTGAGCTTTTATCCGAAAAATAGGGCTTCAGGTAAAAAATAGTATGAACAACACTTTCACCAAGAAATCGCTACAACCGAAAAGGATAAGCTTACCAAGGAGTACGGGAAGTCCAAGAAACCAAGGGGAATATGGGAAGAACCAAGGAATTAAACCATGCAAAATGCTTCAATAAAAGCCAAAGGGAGCGCCAAATGAGCCATCTTTGGTCTACCACTGGACGGATAATAAACATTACCTTGCATGGTTCCACCAAAACATTTAAATACTCGATGTTGGACTTCGACTCTTCGATATTGTGGATGATCTCCTCGCCCAATTGCCTGAACTGCTTCACATACGACGATTGCACGGCGCTGAGCAGGTCGCAGATGTACTTCACCCCCGGATACTCCAGCTGGAAGTTCAGGCCCAGCAGGTTCTCGTCTGGAACCACGTCAGTTCAAGACAAACGACCGTGAGAGCTCCGCCAGGGACTTACAGCGATCCTTCCAGAAGTTGTACTCGTCGATGGGACAGAGCATGTCTTCGGACACGCTCTGGTCTTGGTCCTGGAGGCCCACCCTCACCTGTTTGGTCCAGTAGACCACCACACCCTCCATCCTCTTGATGAGCTCCTTGTCCTCGGTGGCCTGCTCCAGCGGTATATTGCAGATCGTCCTGGGGATGTACAGTACCGTCAGCCCTTGCAGCTTGTAGTGGATGTCGGTCAGTTTGGCGAGGAACATGTGCAGCGAGTTGTTAAAGTCGTTTTTCACGCCTAGATTATTTCGTTAAGGAGGTTTTATGGTCGATAATTGTGAAAAATCAGTTTCCCTTCAAGTTATTTGGGTTTAAATATTTAAAAATAAAAAAAAAACTAAAATAGAGTCACCGTCTTTCGAAAAAAACCTTCTCCTTTTCCACAGAGAAGGATTTCAACACATATAGATAGGCAAAAAAGATATATACCCGAAAAAATGCTAAAATAATTAATAAGAGAAGGACAAAAACCATACAAACAATTAAATATGAACGAAGAGGTCGCAAAAATTATAATCAAAACGTCGTTGATATAAACACAAACAAGAAAAAACGAAAATATTGAAATCAAGAGAGATCTTCGAATTACGACTTGAGGAAATGGAGAGAGAGAGAGAGAGAGAGAGAGAGAGAGAGAGAGAGAGAAGGAGAGAGACAGTGAGAGAAAAAAATACGGAGAAGTAGATATACATACAAGGACACAGGGAGAGAAAAGAATGAGAGATAAAAAGATAAAGGGGGGAAAAGAAAAAAACAGGCAGATATAGAAAGAGAGTGCGTGAGAGAGAAAGATATAATGAGAAAGATATAAAAGTAGAAAAATAAAGAGATAAAAGAAAGAAAAAGTGAGAGACGGTGTTTGGGAGAAAGAAAAAAAGAGAGATATAGAGATATAAAGGTAGAAAAAAAATAGGAGAACCAGAAAAAAGAAGTGTAAAGGAGCGAAAAAATAAAGATAAAGAAAACAAAGAGAGAAATAGAGAGATTGCGAGAAGGGAGGAAGAGAGAGAGAGATACTGAGAAGAGAGAAAGAGAAGGGAAGGAAAGAGAGAAATGGCGTGTGTGCCTGTGAGAGACAGAAATAGAAAATACAAAGCATTCAATGCAAACCAAACATTGTTGAAAATTGATCTATAAAAATATAAGAATATGTTACAAAAAGGCCAGTAATAATGAATAGTGGAGAAACAATGACAGGAAAGAATAAAAATAGAAGAAAAGATGTCCCTTACGTAATATTTTTGAACCAAGAAAAACACCAAACCATGAATTGGAGAAAGAAACAGAAGCGAATATAGTAGAAAAAAGAAAAAAGCAGATTGTAATGAAGCTAGGAACGTATTTGGAGAATTGATAAACATATTACAAATATAATAACATCATGGAAAAAGAAAAAACGCCAAACTCGAGATAGCTAGAAGAAATTAAACGTAATTCGTTGTAAATAGGAATGGAAGAGAATTAAATAACAATAAAATAATCAAATAATCAAGAAGGCCAGGTTGGAAAAGTTTTTTCGATAAATTTACATTAAAAACGGCAATATTTATTCCTACCCCCCATTAAAACTAAATAAGGATACTATCAGGCCAATTCTTGGCTTTATGTAGCGATGGAGCGTAAGCGTTCTGTATAATTTTCAGTATAGAGCCCTCTATGCAACCGTCAACTGTACCAAAAATGATCTTGTCATAAAATGTACTCGCCTCGAACACATAACCTAAAATTACACCGGTACGGATACTAAGACGGCCGAATTTTCTCGAGGACACGTACCAGGATCCCTTAGAAAATACGTGGCGTCGATAAAAGGCACTTGGGGTACAGATAGTTCGCACACTAAAACGTCTTGATCGAAAAAAATCATCAGTAGCGGCTCAGAAGGATCGATCAACCACTGTCTGAAAGAGAACGCGCTCAAAAAACAATATTATTTAAACGGGATACCGACTGTATGATCGTATCGCATTGCATTGTCCAATCTTCAGGTCTCAAATCATAGAGCGTCGTGATATCTTTGATATATGACGTCAGGGTCGCCAATTCCTCGGGTGAGTACTCGTTATGAATTGACAACTCCTCCGGTTCAGGTGTAACCAATTTTACTATCTTCTCTTTAAAAAAAAAAGATGGATAAAGCTAATGAAGGCTAGGTTTAACTTAATATCCCGGCCTTACCTTCAGATTTCTCTGATGAGAATAACGAATCGCTCTCTGCGCTTTTTTTCCGTTTTACATTTGCTGGAATTACTCCAACGCTTTGCTCAGGAATTGTATTCATATTTTTATAAAATTATCTTGAAACAACAAATCTATTTATATTTGTTTGTTTTCTAAATAACTAATTATTATCGAATAAACAAACCCATAGCAACAGTAAAATTTTAATTTTTATTTTTGACGCTTCTCCATTTGATATTAACATCAATAATACTTTCCACCAAGTTCTACCCTTTTCTGATTATATTCTACTGTAAAAATATAGTATAAAACAACATTTTGACTTTTGTATTACATTAACTATTCAGTCTATTATATGTGATAATTTTTAAAAAGTTACTAATATTCTACATGGTAATATCATTTAAATTATTCTCAACGCGTTTGTCATTTGTTTTAACATCAATATTACTTTTCTTTGTAGAGTATACGGCTAACTTCACTCATTATTTTTGAATTCTGATAAAAAATAAAAGTTATCTTTTGTTTATTCTTAAAACCTTATATTTAGAATAAACATAATATAAGTACACATTAATGTATTAAATATTATATACTTCTAAACTTTAAACGTTTCAGTTTAAAACTGGTATTTCTTCTTCTTTTTCCTTGTTCGGATTTTGTGACATCAAATGAGGAATATATATTTATGACATAAAAATAAAGTTTCGTAAATATTATTAAAACAAATAAAAGTATTTGTTGGAATTAGTGGTATATATAAACAATATATTGATATATCCACTCACTTGTTATTAAAGATGACAAATAAATTTGCAGCAATCAGTGCAATGTCCCACTTGTGTTGTCATTTTCTTGGTTTATGTGAGGGACAATTTTTTTAAATTTATTCTAAAAGTTATTCAACAATTTATCCGAAATTAAAAATTAAAGGATGGAGGAGAAAGTTGATCCTATATGCCATGTAATTGCTCAATATGACATGGAAAAAACTTGTAGGGCTTGTTTATCTGAACTAAACAATAATTATTTTAGTTTAGAAGGTTTTTATAATGAATGGAAATTATCAGATATGTTTTGTAACATAACTTCTGTACAGGTAAATTACATTCTAACAATATCCAATAAATGATAATCAAAAAATTTGTTTTTAGTTGAATAAAGGAGATATTTTATCTGGGAAACTTTGTACATATTGCTACAACCAAACGGTTAATTTTTTTCAATTCAAAAACAAAGTTTTGGAATCACAAAGAGTCTTATTGGGAAGTATTTCAATAAAACCAAAAGAAAAATTGTATAATGAATCTTATACCTTGGAGACAATTGAACTAATATATAAATCAGAAGATGAATGGTCCAATGATAATGATTTTAGTAATAGAAATGGTAGTGATTCTGAAGATGAAAAGCCTTTAATGAATAGACTTAAAGGCAAAAACAGTGAGATCAGTGCTATAGAGGATGATGTTGGTGATTCTAAGCCAAAAGTTAGAAAAAAAGATGAAATGAATATTAGCGTACAAGATGGTGAGGATATACCTGAAAAGAAAAAAGTGGTCAGGAGGAAGGATGAGTGTAAACAGTGTGGGAAGTTGGTGTTATCTTATAAAATGTCCAGTCATCTCAGGACTCACACTAAAGAAAAACCGTTCAGTTGTGAAAAATGTGGAATATGTTTTTCGGAAAAGAGTAATTTGAACCGTCATTTAAAGATACATGGGGATATCAGGCCCCATACTTGTGAAGTGTGTGGTAAAGGTAATAATGCATTTTTATTTCTAAATATACTTCATAATTAAGTGAATGTTAGGCTTCCTCAGGCCATCTAGTCTCGCCATCCATCAGATGGCAGCGCACAGCACCGATAAAAATGTACTGTGCCCGGTCTGCGGACGCGCATTTAAGCATCAGTTCTTTTTAAACCGACACATCGCCAATATCCACACCGCCAAGGAAGAGACGACCAACAGGATCAAAAACGACAACACCGAGGGAACTGGAGATGAGAATGCTTATCAATGCACCATTTGTGGCAATTTCTACAGGTCCAGGTCCAGTTTGAAAGTGCATAAACTGAGACATGAAGGTATTTATCTGAAAAAATTGCGACGCTTAATAATGAGGGTCATCTTCAGTTCCGAAGGCGTATTTGTGCAATATATGCGGTAATAGGTACTCTACCAAAGCTATATTGAAACATCACCAGATGGTTCATACCGGAGAGAAGAACTACAGCTGTAATATTTGCGGGAAGAGATTCCGGTTTTATCCGTCGTTGAAGACACACAACTTAGTAAGTGTTCACTAAATGAGCCCTGAGCATTCGATTTAGGGATGTTGTTTCGGTAGGTTCATACAGGTGAGAAACCGCTGAGCTGCCACATCTGTAATAAACAGTTTCGACAACACGCTCACCTAAACACCCACATAAAAGGCCAGCATTCTTCAGACCGACCTTTCGAGTGTACATATTGCCATAAAACCTTCAAGCAAAGGTACTTAGCATACTTTTTTTGTTTTCCCGTAATATATTCCTGTTTTCAGTTGTAATCTGGTGGTTCATACGAGAATACACACCGGCGAGACGCCATACCTTTGTGATATATGCGGAAAGGGGTTCTACGATTCCAGTAGTATGAAGAAACATCGAAAGGGCCACATGGAGAAGAACGGCCTGGTCGATGGTTGGGCGAAAGTCGAACTGGATATCGAACAGATTGACGGTGTCAATTTGCCCAATTAAATGTTAAGGTGATACATAAAATATTTTTATTGAGACTTCCGTTGTTTTATTTTCTTAAATAAGGATATCCTTGATTTCCATTAAACATTTCTCGTTTTTTATTGCCGTTTTATTGCAAATTAATGCCGTTGTGAAGGATAGCATCTATTAATACTCACTTCGATGGAGTCCCACGGCTAGCTGGATTTTTTACTATTTTCGATTGATTTACTGTCATTTCTGTTAAACAAATTACAGGTTAAAAAAGTTATGAAAAATTCTGGCACTTTTTCCATATATATAGTCGTAAAAATTTGCGACTTTTTATCATTTTCAAGTTTTTTGCTGCCATTTTCGTTAAAATGATAACAAGGTAATGAAGATACGAGGGATTATATAGAATTTTACGCTGAATCGGGTGGTTGTATAATAGTTTTCTTACAAGCTTTAGTTTTCATATTATATAATGAAAATTGTATTTGCAAAAAATTATTGGATTTCAGTTAACGTCACTTATCTTTAAAAGTATACGTTCTAAGGCAATTTAACATGGATTTTTGCTTCTTCTACTTCAAAATACATATGTTTTGAGAGTTTTATCTTGATCCGATGGATGAAAAATTCTGGCACTTTTTCCATATATATAGTCGTAAAAATTTGCGACTTTTTATCATTTTCAAGTTTTTTGCTGCCATTTTCGTTAAAATGA
This sequence comes from Rhynchophorus ferrugineus, assembly GCF_030347505.1. Classification (NCBI taxonomy): domain Eukaryota; kingdom Metazoa; phylum Arthropoda; class Insecta; order Coleoptera; family Curculionidae; genus Rhynchophorus; species Rhynchophorus ferrugineus. The sequence goes on from NW_027472586.1 coordinate 1,954,233, forward strand.
TAACAAGGTAATGAAGATACGAGAGATTATATAGAATTTTACGCTGAATCGGGTGGTTGTATAATAGTTTTCTTACAAGCTTTAGTTTTCATATTATATAATGAAAATTGTATTTGCAAAAAATTATTGGATTTCAGTTAACGTCACTTATCTTTAAAAGTATACGTTCTAAGGCAATTTAACATGGATTTTTGTTTCTTCTACTTTAAAATACATATATTTTGAGAGTTTTATCTTGATCCGATAGATGAAAAATTCTGGCACTTTTTCCATATATATAGTCGTGAAAATTTGCGACTTTTTATCATTTTCAAGTTTTTTGCTGCCATTTTCGTTAAAATGATAACAAGGTAATGAAGATACGAGGGATTATATAGAATTTTACGCTGAATCGGGTGGTTGTATAATAGTTTTCTTACAAGCTTTAGTTTTCATATTATATAATGAAAATTGTATTTGCAAAAAATTATTGGATTTCAGTTAACGTCACTTATCTTTAAAAGTATACGTTCTAAGGCAATTTAACATGGATTTTTGCTTCTTCTACTTCAAAATACATATATTTTGAGAGTTTTATCTTGATCCGATGGATGAAAAATTCTGGCACTTTTTCCATATATATAGTCGTAAAAATTTGCGACTTTTTATCATTTTCAAGTTTTTTGCTGCCATTTTCGTTAAAATGATAACAAGGTAATGAAGATACGAGAGATTATATAGAATTTTACGCTGAATCGGGTGGTTGTATAATAGTTTTCTTACAAGCTTTAGTTTTCATATTATATAATGAAAATTGTATTTGCAAAAAATTATTGGATTTCAGTTAACGTCACTTATCTTTAAAAGTATACGTTCTAAGGCAATTTAACATGGATTTTTGTTTCTTCTACTTTAAAATACATATATTTTGAGAGTTTTATCTTGATCCGATAGATGAAAAATTCTGGCACTTTTTCCATATCAGTCGTAAAAATTTGCGACTTTTTATCATTTTCAAGTTTTTTGCTGCCATTTTCGTTAAAATGATAACAAGGTAATGAAGATACGAGAGATTATATAGAATTTTACGCTGAATCGGGTGGTTGTATAATAGTTTTCTTACAAGCTTTAGTTTTCATATTATATAATGAAAATTGTATTTGCAAAAAATTATTGGATTTCAGTTAACGTCACTTATCTTTAAAAGTATACGTTCTAATGCAATTTAACATGGATTTTTGCTTCTTCTACTTCAAAATACATATATTTTGAGAGTTTTATCTTGATCCGATAGATGAAAAATTCTGGCACTTTTTCCATATATATAGTCGTAAAAATTTGCGACTTTTTATCATTTTCAAGTTTTTTGCTGCCATTTTCGTTAAAATGATAACAAGGTAATGAAGATACGAGAGATTATATAGAATTTTACGCTGAATCGGGTGGTTGTATAATAGTTTTCTTACAAGCTTTAGTTTTCATATTATATAATGAAAATTGTATTTGCAAAAAATTATTGGATTTCAGTTAACGTCACTTATCTTTAAAAGTATACGTTCTAATGCAATTTAACATGGATTTTTGCTTCTTCTACTTCAAAATACATATATTTTGAGAGTTTTATCTTGATCCGATGGATGAAAAATTCTGGCACTTTTTCCATATATATAGTCGTAAAAATTTGCGACTTTTTATCATTTTCAAGTTTTTTGCTGCCATTTTCGTTAAAATGATAACAAGGTAATGAAGATACGAGAGATTATATAGAATTTTACGCTGAATCGGGTGGTTGTATAATAGTTTTCTTACAAGCTTTAGTTTTCATATTATATAATGAAAATTGTATTTGCAAAAAATTATTGGATTTCAGTTAACGTCACTTATCTTTAAAAGTATACGTTCTAAGGCAATTTAACATGGATTTTTGCTTCTTCTACTTCAAAATACATATATTTTGAGAGTTTTATCTTGATCCGATGGATGAAAAATTCTGGCATTTTTTCCATATATATAGTCGTAAAAATTTGCGACTTTGTATCATTTTCAAGTTTTTTGCTGCCATTTTCGTTAAAATGATAACAAGGTAATGAAGATACGAGGGATTATATAGAATTTTACGCTGAATCGGGTGGTTGTATAATAGTTTTCATACAAGCTTTAGTTTTCATATTATATAATGAAAATTGTATTTGCAAAAAATTATTGGATTTCAGTTAACGTCACTTATCTTTAAAAGTATACGTTCTAAGGCAATTTAACATGGATTTTTGCTTCTTCTACTTCAAAATACATATATTTTGAGAGTTTTATCTTGATCCGATGGATGAAAAATTCTGGCACTTTTTCCATATATATAGTCGTAAAAATTTGCGACTTTTTATCATTTTCAAGTTTTTTGCTGCCATTTTCGTTAAAATGATAACAAGGTAATGAAGATACGAGGGATTATATAGAATTTTACGCTGAATCGGGTGGTTGTATAATAGTTTTCATACAAGCTTTAGTTTTCATATTATATAATGAAAATTGTATTAAAAATTATTGGATTTCAGTTAACGTCACTTATCTTTAAAAGTATACGTTCTAAGGCAATTTAACATGGATTTTTGTTTCTTCTACTTCAAAATACATATGTTTTGAGAGTTTTATCTTGATCCGATGGATGAAAAATTCTGGCACTTTTTCCATATATATAGTCGTAAAAATTTGCGACTTTTTATCATTTTCAAGTTTTTTGCTGCCATTTTCGTTAAAATGATAACAAGGTAATGAAGATACGAGGGATTATATAGAATTTTACGCTGAATCGGGTGGTTGTATAATAGTTTTCATACAAGCTTTAGTTTTCATATTATATAATGAAAATTGTATTTGCAAAAAATTATTGGATTTCAGTTAACGTCACTTATCTTTAAAAGTATACGTTCTAAGGCAATTTAACATGGATTTTTGCTTCTTCTACTTCAAAATACATATATTTTGAGAGTTTTATCTTGATCCGATAGATGAAAAATTCTGGCACTTTTTCCATATATATAGTCGTGAAAATTTGCGACTTTTTATCATTTTCAAGTTTTTTGCTGCCATTTTCGTTAAAATGATAACAAGGTAATGAAGATACGAGGGATTATATAGAATTTTACGCTGAATCGGGTGGTTGTATAATAGTTTTCATACAAGCTTTAGTTTTCATATTATATAATGAAAATTGTATTTGCAAAAAATTATTGGATTTCAGTTAACGTCATTTATCTTTAAAAGTATACGTTCCAATGCAATTTAACATAGATTTTTGTTTCTTCTATCTCAAAGTACATATATTTTGAGAGTTTTATCTTGATCCAATAGATGAAAAACTCTGGCATTTTTTCCATATATATAGTCGTGAAAATTTGCGACTTTTTATCATTTTCAAGGGTTTTGCTGACATTTATATTATTATTGTATTTCTCACTCGAAAATACATCACTTCGAGACTTTTATCTTTATTTGAGAAATAAAAAAAATGTTGGTACTTCTCCCATCGTCAGGTTTTATTACTTTTTGTGGTTGGGGATAAATAAATAAAACGAACGGCATCACTTATGTGTCTAATCCAATTTTGAACTAGACTGTTTAATATAATAATGATAGCTTCATAATATAAATAAGACAATGTAAATATCAGATACATGACTAGTACACCTTCAACATATAGCCAGTTAAAATATTAATATATTAAAAAAAAATTTAATCTCACAACGTGACTCGATACGAGGGGGGGGGGACGAGGTTGAGGGGTTTACAGTGTTATTTTTAGTGTAAAAATAACGTATTCTATGGTTGTACACAGGTAAAAAAATGAAGAAATAGCACCACGTTATGTACAGTTTTTCGATGTCACAAGGAATGTCGGGATCAGCAGCAAATAAATCGATTCGGACGCACAAAAAGTGTCATTATATTCATGACGTAAAAATGAGAATACTTTATACTTAGACGCTACTGTTATCCTTAAATCGACAGCGCTAGGGTTTTCAAAGTTTCATTAATCTAGGACTAGTCCTCTCCACCAAAGACGAGGTCTTTACAAAAATATATCGGAACAAAAAGGATGGATCTGTTGGTCCATTAAAACGACCCACTACCACCATCTCATTGTTTTTTTTTCTATAAAAAATAGAAAAGTGTACATTCATTTTTCTCCCTATCGAACTTAAACCATATAACGTGCGGGGGTTCGAATCTTTTCCGGTCCTACACGCGCAACCGATATTGCATCTCGTCTCTCGAGCCCCCGTCACTTTTGATTATGTTTATCTTTCTTATTCAAACTAAGATACTAAAAGTAGAAGTCTACTAATGCACAAATGAGTATAAAATTGGCACGCCGATAACGTTTTCTCATCAGTTATAAGAAAATAATTTCATTTCAACTACGATACAAGTGTATATGACACAGTTAGTACTGAGAAGTGTTGTGGTACCCTTTGTGTTTAGGATGCGCGAGCTTGGAATGAATGTGAGTGAGTATCGATGAGGTAACTCTGACGGAAAACGCGAAACAGTTCCTGGATGATTGTCTAAAATAAATTGAGCGGTTCGTTCGTTCGCTACGCGCCGCGGAGCTTTGACACGTTTTGTTTGTTTCTCTTTTAACTGGCAGATATAATCGTCAACGAAAATTAATCTTTGGTCATCTCAGCTATTGTAACCAACCGAGCGTAAGTCTCTCTAACTTATACTTAGGTTCTAATGAAAATTCTTCTATAGTCTACCATTTTTTTTGTCTCGGAGCTTTCGCCTTAAGTGCTGCCCGGCGGTTCTTCTCCGTTCTCCTTGTGCAACTTAGGGTGAGAGTAGTTCTCCGGGGGGCTGATCAGGTCGGGGTTCGGCGTGATTAGGTCTTTCCTTCTGGGGGGACGTTCTAAACTGCCTGGATAAAAAGTAAGTAAAAAACATAAACGTGTATAGATAACATAATTAATTATATAACACCGAACCTGGATACATGTATATGTAACTAATTACAGGTAATTATTGGAGTTATATATTGTCTCTTAATTCAAGGAAACAAAAGTTTTCGGGCAGGTTTTTTGGGGTAGTTCTTTTTCAGGAAGTTCCTGAGGGATATCAAGTTCAGGTATATGAATGACTTTTCGATAATACGAGGGTGGTTCAAATAAGATCGAGCCAAAGACTCTGACGCGTTTATTTACTATTAAAATTTACTGTTCTAGCTATTTTCCCTCACTAGTTACGCATTTTGTCCATCTTTCCGGAAGTTTTTTGATGCCGGTATCGAAGAATTCCTCGAGCAACTCGGACAACCATGTGCGTACGAACTCCTCCACATTGTCGTCAGTGTTGAATCTTTGATCTCCGATGACTTCTTTCAGTGGTCCAAACATGTGGTAGATGCAGGGTAATAAATCCGGACTGTACGGGGGGGGGGGTGTATGTTTCAGTACGCCCCACCCTAATTCCGATATTCTATCGAGCGTGAGGCGCGCGTTATCCTGGAAAAGAATCGCACTTGCTGGAATGCTCCTCCGTTTCGAGCGATAAACGGATTTTACGTATGTTTTCAGAAGGTTAAAGTATATGCAGCATTAATGGTAGTACAACACGCCTAATCGGTCTCAGAATACCGTACACAGAACCTTACCCGCGAACCTGGTTTTCTTCGCTTTGATTGACGCCCCTTACTCGTTCTTCCTCCTCTCGTTAGACATCTTGCTTTCGGGAGTGTAATAGTGTACCCATGTCTCGTCTGTAGTGAAGACTTGCGTTAAAAAACTGTCTCCCTCCGCCTCGTATCGCGTCAGCAAGCGGCGACAAACTTTCAACCGCGTAAATTTTTGTTCGAAGTTCAACAATTTAGGAACCTATCGCGTCGTTATTTTGCGATATTGAAGGTGTTCGTGGATGATAAACTCTACTCTACCAATACTGATATCGAGTTCAGCCGAAATGTCTCGAACATTCATCCTACGGTTCTCAAAAATGAGTTGTTCTACGCGACGAATGTTGTTTGGTGTGATGCGGGTTCGTGGTCGACGATCACGCGGCTCATTCTCGACGGTTTTGCGGCTATCTTTGAATGTTTTGGCCCATTTAAACACGGCAGCCCTACTCAAGCACTCAGTACCGAACTAATTTCGCAAACGCAGAAAAATTTCCGTCTTTTTAACGCCTTCACCCACTAAAAAACGAATTAACAATACGTTGCGCTACGGCGATCGGTACTTGACGTTCACTCATGGTCGTAGCACGTATGTGAAACATGCGTTCCCGAGGAAAACTATGCCACACTGTTCATAAGGGAGCCAGCTCATACATACTCAAGCCACGACCTTCAAAACATACATGCAATACAGCATGTATCTACAGCGTTTGTCCCCATCATATTTGAACCACCCTCGTACAAGGGATATAATGGTTGTTTTTTAATATACGCGAAAAATGTGAAACACTTCTTTGCACAGGAGCTACGCTAATCTTGACTGTATCGTTCCAATTTTAGTATATATACCGCCGGAACGACTACTATATATGTGAATTGATATGAATAGAAATACCTCCTAAATCTAAGCTGGAATTCAGGCTGCCTCCGATCTTGGGGGGAATTGGAGGCGGGTGTTCCTCCTTGGGACTCAGACTGGCGCCGTCCTTGGGACTGGTGCTGATGTTCAACTCGGCCGAATGGGGTCTGATCTCCATGAAGTCGACGTAACTGCTTTGGGCGTTGAAATTGTTCAAACTATTACTGGAGAATCACGCATTAGTTTATAAATAACTCCAATTAAATATATATCTAACTTACTTGGTCTCGTTCATGCTTATCCCGGAATCCCGCAAGTCCCTACCCACGTTGGCGCAAATTCCCAGGTTCGTGGCGCCGGCTAGATCACCCTCCGACTCGGACGGCACCGCGGTGGCCGGCTCGTCCAACGGTAGGTACTCGGCGCTGCAAATCGAGGCGGTTGACTTTTTCTGACCACGTTTGGGTATATTAGGCGGCGCTTCGTTAGGCAAAGACTGCACACGTTTATCCGGGGCTACAAAAGCTGAAGCGTTACATATACACCCTAAACCCCTCTCCGACTCAACTTACTATGCGATCTGGGAGGCAGCGGGGGAGCCTCGTCGGTTCCCGAATCGGGCCAGGAGTTCCGCAATGGACAGGTACCGTCGGTGGGCGTCATGGACATGGCGTGACGGAGCAGTCGGGGCGACGGGGGTTTCGTCAGCGACCTTTCTCTAGAGTGGGTGGGTTTCGGTGGGAGAGGCATATCGCAAGGGTCCGAATCTCTATAAACCAGCAGAATGGGAAGGATCAGTACGTGAATACGGGCGAAACAAGTTGAATCACCCCTACAATGACCAGACAACCCAACAAAAAGCACCGAGAACAAAAAAAAAACGACGAAGCAAAACACAAGACAGTATCCCGGGACGAAACGTGTTGAAAGTCCTGACTACCTTTTACTTTTCGCTCGTTTATTCGGCTTGCGTGGTAGGGTACAGAAAGCTTGAGCCCCTCTATAATCAGCGTTGCTACGTTTTGGGACTTCATAGTGGCCAATGAATCTTCTAAACACTGAACTATAAAATAAAGCGATGTTTGCATTTGGTATTGTTGTTGTTTTGGGATGGTGGAGGTTGTTTTTAACTATATTCAGATACTGTGGCGGCACCTGATAAAAATTTTAGTGTTCTGCAATTTTTACAAAAAAAACTTATTTTTGATAGAGCGCCGCGTAATAATTAATAGCGATAGCGTGAGCCGGTAGCTTACCGGCGGTAGGTTATTTCACTGGTCCACGTTACTTCCGTGGCTCGCATTTCCATTGTAGTTTTTTTTAAACATTTATTACAACAAGAATTCGGGAAAGTTAAGTGGGATTTGTTTTTTGGTAAGTAATAGAAAATATTTTTGTATATTAGTGAGATTATGTAATTATTTTTTGGGAGCTTCTTTAGTTTTTTTATCTCTCTGATATTCTCAAGCTCTGCAGCATTGCAGCGCTTATGTACTGGTATATTATTCGCAAATTTAGTAAGATTTTGGCTTATGTTGATGAATAGTGTTAATCTAATTTTTTCCATTCCGTTTTCGGAGTTTTAGATTTGAGTGATATTGACGCCATTGGTCACGCGCGCTGAGGTGGCACTAAACATTCTATTATAGATTTGGAGGTGGGACTTACAGAAAGTCTTTAGGTATAGGTACAATGTACGTTTACACTGATTGTTTTATTATTACATCTTTTGGGAACTAAATAGTTTCAAAAACGTGTGAAAGGCTTATACGCCAGCCGCCACTGTTCAGATGGATGTAAAATTAAGTATTATCAGTGTGTAGGCTTTCCCCGATATGCAACAAATGAATACATGTAGCTGTCACCCTTCAAGCCTACCTTGATTTCATTGATGGTAAACTGGAACTGCTATATTCCAGCGGGCCTCTCGTCGGCGTCCTCAGATCCGAAAAACTGGTGTTGCTGAAGCCCTGGGACCTGGGCCGCGATTCTCTCTGCGGGATTGGCGGCGCCGTGTTACCCATGGGCAACGAGAGGTTTTCCCTGTTGAGCGGCGGACGGTCAGCATCCTACATTGACGCAAGACAAAATATGACTACGAGGTCGTTATGTCGTTCTTCTTACTTTTTACCACAACCAATAACATCATCTACTACACTAGCATCTACACTACATAAACAAATATGTGTTAACTAACTTTCTTCATGCACAATTCCTCTGTGCTAACGTAAAACTTAACTCCATTTTGTTGTACGACATGCACAGTCCTTCTTTTGTTAGAAATAAGGTTTTTAAGGCCTACCATCGGTTTAGTGTAGACGGAGTCGTAGTCCGCGCCTTGGTGATCGACCAGGTGTCCGTAATTACCGCTGGAGTTCGACGAGCGGTTGCTGCTGCCGTTTTCCACTACTAGACGTTTCTCGGTAGGCAGTGGCGGTAATGGTGTACTGAAACCGGAAGATTATAATACAATATCCCGCGAAGGTTTGAATATAATTACTTTATGATGCTATTCGGCTGATTCAGAGCTCCCAGACTTTCTCCCAACTGGTGGAATCTCTCGATGAGTCTGTGATGCAGGGGTTGCACACTGGGCGGTGCTAGCTTACCGTGAAGACAAAGTCCTTCCTCAATAACCTACAGAATTTTATTGTTTTTGGACATCAAGCCAAACGAGTTGATCCGAACTTACCCTAATGGCATTGGAAATCAGATCCTGTAAGGTGTTGACGTAACATTTATGTTCCGGATAGAGTTTCGCGAACTCTTTGGTGAAGAACGCCTGTTGGTACTTACTCAAACCTCCCTGGTTGTAAAAATTATGAAACATCATCGCTTTTGGCAAATCAGGGGAATAAATACCTGGACGTTAGCGTCGATTATTCCCTGAAGCCTCATGGTGAAGGGATTCAGGTTCCTCTTTGGTTCGTGAGCGTAGATGGCTATCAGTTGCCTCAGTTCGTTCTCCACGTTCTGCATCGTTTCGCAGGCGTACTGTACGGGCGGGATATCGTCCGTCTGTCTAGAGACCACCTCGAACCAGCGTAGTATTCCCGGAAGGGGAGCCGCTATCTCCAAGACTGTCCGTTCTATCCACAGCGTCTAAAATTTTTTTTTTATATGTTGGCGTATGAATATTACGGTTCAAGGTTACTTTTATTTCGTTTTCTTTATCTATGATTCCTTTGTGCACCGGCCTATCGGACTGGAACTTCTTCACGTCATTGTAATGGTAGAAACGCGAAATCTTCTCAGGGATATCGGTAGCTAAAGTGATAGGTGTGGGTTCTGGGATAGGTTTTACGTTACAGATTTGGATAACTGAAACGGACGGTAGTTAGGACCCATAATTAAGCAAAATACGCGATGGTACTCACATTGACCATCGGAATTGATGATACTGTCGTCGGGCGGGGTGTTCTTCATCAGAATTTGCGCGGAAGGAAACTCCGTCTGCAGTCTCTGAGTGAATGCACCTATCCGTTCGTATGCCAGTCCTCTATACACGAACTGCTTGTTCTGTGGGGAGGATACCGTCGTGTATGACGTTCCGGAATGATACACATCGAAAGGAACTTACCCTAACAAACAGTGGGAAACTCAGCCCGTAGAAACCCACTCGGAAATATTCCGGTTCCGGTCGAAGTTGGGTCAGGATATTGTCGTAAAACTTCGCTTGGCACTTAAGGATATCACTCAGCTGTTTGTAATCGAAGAATGTCGTCTCGTACAGTTCGGCCAGTTCTTTCAACAGAGGTATCCCTTTCTCCCAGCACTAGAAAAACGTTTGGTAATCCCCCCAAGAACGGATATCGAGCAATCTCACCTTTCCTTTATCGAAATAGTTAATAATTTGCCTGTAGAGAAGTTCCTTAACTTGGCACTCTGTGTGATTGGGGTAGTTGGGATCGGAAACGATCTGATTCGTATCCCAAGACAGCTGGTCGGTGTACAACTTCATGGTGAAGGCAGCTTCGGTAAAATTCTCGGCGGAAATATGAAGATCGTGCAACTTGTAGATGTAGCGGAGATACATTTCCTTGCGATTGAATTCGTTCTTGTAAAAGTTCTGGAAATATCATCACCGTTGATACAACGCATCCGTATCGGTCCGATCTCGATCCTTACCAAGAGGTTGAACGTGCAGCTCATCCGTTTGTCCCGGTTCTCGTCGCCCTGGATCACGTTCCTGTAATCCAACAGCCTTTCCAGGAGCCTGGTTATGGAGCTGATGAAAGCGGCGCCGCTTTCCTTCCACGTCGGGTCTTCCGACTGAACACGATTCAAAAGCCTAACGAAGCAAAGACGTATTGACAAAGAGAAAGTTATCCATTCACCAAACCTACATTTCTCGTCTAAATCCAGTGACCAAGAATCAAGAAAACTAATTGAAAACGTGCTAACAAGTGACTGATTGGAAACATTCGTGTATGTGTTGAAAATAAAGTTTGAGTCATGCACTTATCCATCAGTAAATATTAATATGAACAAAACGAAACCAGAGTTGTACAAATAACACATCAATCATCAAATATGTGTGTTTGATCTTGTGTTTCACTCTACGCTAATACGCTACGGTACGAAAGGAAAACCCATGTACTTACACGGCACTTAAATGTTCCCTTTATCGCATAGCAAGGATAAAAATAATAATCTTTAATTTATAACGTATATTATTAAAACTGCACGTATTTTGAAGTTATCAAAAGGGTAAGAGTATCAATACCCTCATAAATCATTTACTTGGAGTGTCACCCTCGTGAATGGGAGCAGAAATAGTTCAAACGTACAGAACGATACTTACATGGTGTTAAACAATCGTCTATATTCATCGTCTCCCTTGTTCTCGCTGATCAATATGTCCAACTTGTCGATCAGCTCGCACTCTACTTGTTTGAAATTTCCTCTTGCCCGTTGTTCGCACTCCATCATGTCGAAGAAGATGTGCAAGGTCGCCTTCCTCAGCTCGATCTCCGGTACCAAGGTGACCTCCAAGAACGGACCGACCATGGATGGAATAAAGTGCAACTTGCACTCACCTGTGGGCAAGACCAGTTGCTTTACGCTTCCACCAAAATGAAAGGAAAAAATAACCTATGGAAAGAATACGGTTAATAATAAATATTTACTAACCTAACGAAGACCACATGGATAGAATTTGGAAGCCCATCAGAACCCTCATGTCACCGTACTTCTCGATGATTTTCTCCCGTTTCACATCCGAGAACTGCTCCAACTGGAGAGACTGTTGAGTGAGATAATCCACGGACAAATTGAAATAATTCGTCCAGAGCTGAAACGTAAGAGATAGTTTGATATGATGCACCACAGTTTGATCGTCACAAATCACCCCATACCTCTTTGTCGAAGTAGCCCTTGCCGTCCAGGAAAGTAAAGGCCAACGGTTGGGCAAACTCCTGAAGCGCCATCAATATGACGTTGTTGGTGAGCATTTTTATCACTAACCAATCGGGAGGAAACACCTCCATCCTGATTAAGTTTCTAAACACCAAAAATACCTGAAACGAAATGAACAGAATTGTATTTGCTTGGAGGAATTTCGAAAGACCCCGACTTACCCTTAACAAAAAGTCTTTCAACGGTTTCCGGTCTTTGTTCTGACCCATCAGAACCTCCCATAATCGTTTATAGTGAGATTCGTCCAACAGCTGGAGGATTCCGATTAAACAAGCCACTAAACAACCCTGAAACAACAAAATAATTTGATGATAGACGCTCGGAAACGAACTCCTGGCGGTTTTACCAAAATCTTCAAATCCTTGTCGATGATATTGAGTACGGTTTGTATTAAAACCTCCAGAATCGACAAGTTGAGTGTATCCACGTCGTGGTACATGCAATTGTTCATCTTGCCCAATTCCTCGCTGGGTTTTTTCTGCTTGAAGAGGATGCTTAAGATCTCACCCAGTATATCGGTGCACAGCTTCAGCTCTTCCTTGCGGATCAAATGATAGCGCAGATGTTTACATGCATTGGCCAAGAGAATGTTCCTCGATTCTAAATCGGGAGAAACCCGTCAATGTTTTATTTGTGCCTAGTATGATTGATCACCCAAGGTGCGAAAAAGATTGGCGAGTATTTGGGCTGACGACTTACCATAATCCTGGAACAGTTTGCTGGTCACAAGATTTTTTATACAAACTAATTTGGCTTGTACAAACAGAGGAGGTATGTCTCTTGGAATGGAGTCCAGCATCGTTGAAGCTAGTTTCGTACATTCGATGGTGGGTAATACCTCATTGAGTTGTTCGTACACAGCACTGATGGCTAACAACAATGCAATCTATAAGAAGTATTTTTCATGCTGCTGCGAATCAAGGGGACTGGCTCGCGTTTTACCTGAGTGTTGGTGATGTTGGGAATGTTGTTCCGCATCAGCATCTGGTTCAAACTGGAAAACACGCTGTACAAGTCACGCCTAAAGCTGTCCTCGAAATGTCCGCCCGTAGCTTCGGAAAATAGCAGCCTACTCTGGATTATCAACTTAAAAATATACTCCAAACTTTTAAAGCACTTCTGGATGGGTTCCTGTTTCTCGAACGTGGCCACCCATTCGGCACAATGTTGGACGCTCGTTAACAAACCCCTAGTAGATGAAACGGGCCGGTTAAACTCACCACTCGTCGACTATATATCTTTGACTCACTTATATACTAATGCTGCGGCAAAATGATTCTTTATATAGGCATCGAGAACGGGCTTGAAGTGCTGGTACTTGCAGCCGTCGAGTAAGTTGAAGATGGACACCAGAACGTGGAACACCAGCCCGCTATAAGGCGTCGAGTTTCCGTCTTCGGTCGAGAACAGCGCGAATAGAGCGTCCAGGACGTCCTGTAGGAATTTTATGAGTTCTTCATCCCCCAGCTTCAAGACCCTCTGGAGAGACTCCTGTATACGTTCTGGGTGGGATTTCCAACGCAGAAGCGCCAAGAGATCAACTGAAAATTTCAGGTTTCGTAACCCGGTTGATGTTTCGAGGTTTCTAAGGAGACTTACTGTTTTGTGTTAGTTTGGTAGAACACAGAAGGGTTCTGATAGAGACCATTTCCTTGTGACTCCTGGAAAACTGGCCACTTGCTTCATGATTACCTAGTAGAAGAATGGTAATACAGGCATACACTTTATCATGAGATATTTGGAAATGTAAATTTGTGATATTGTATCTTGTAGAGGTGATAGAAGGACGTACAAAAAAAGTTTCCTTCAAATTTCCTGTAACTCAGTTTAGTAGAATTTGAGATATCACTAAAATAGCTATTATATTCGAGAATAATTATAATTTCAAAACATTTTTTTAAGGGCATATTCTTAAAAGTTTTAATAAAGAAAAACACATACAAAACATTGATTTTTTCAAAATTCAGAATAACAGAATAACCCAGGCGTTGCCTACCTTCATAATCTTTAGCAAAAGCTGGCAAAGTAAGATAGCCGCAATTTTCCAGCTTCGTCTGATCCTCACACTTATAAATGTACAGTTCGTGTTGACAGTCCTGTACTGCGGCCCCGTCTTTGTCCATCAGCCTGAGGAAGGAGAAACCAAACAGTTTTTTGTCGTTCTTCTCTCGCGCTGAAAAAAGGTCTCGGTGAGTTTTTCTGTTGTTATCGTCATTGGGAAATCATCAGTACTCACTTGAACAATGTCGGTATTCTAGACGAACATGAGCACCCGCGAATTTATCGATGGGTAAGGTCAGTCTGACGTTCTCCGCCCATGCTGGCGAGTTATGGTGGTAGATAATCATCGAGTTGTATTCAGACGCTCCTTCGACACCGGATGCACCCCAAAGACAGTTCTGCAGCAAAACAAGCGTTAACTTACAAATCGAATTTCCATCGACTTCAGTCTGCTACATTGATCGTTTGTTGACTTTAAATTAACTTAGACTGAATTTAGATTGAAGCTCAAGCAAATCTTGGGACTCTCTTAGCGACTGTTGTGACAACAGTGTTTAATCTGAAGCATTTTAGCCATCTAGTGAATGTTTGTACCCCTTCGATCATTGCCTTATTATTTGAGATGACAAAATACTTGAACAATTTATGGGAGACAAAGAATGCCAGTTGGACACATTTTTTTTTCTATATTTAAATTACTGTAGCTGTAAAAACATGACAGTAGCAAGGCCTCCAAGATCAAAACGGTTAAGGAAGAAAAAATTGAAGATATTCTGAATAAAAAAAAAAGAATCAACTTTAATAAATAAACTGGTTTCTAGATTAGAATCATATTTATTGACTAAAATTCGTCTGCTTATGAAGGGATTATTCATTAATAATAATTAATAGTTATATTGATAGTGCATAAGATAATACAAGATTGGGGAAAAAATAATTTCGGTGTTTTCTAATGGATGTCTTTAAGTACACATATCTCTAGTAATACTTATTGAATAAAGCCATACTATAGGGCGTTTGAAAGATAATAACCCAGAGAACATTTTAGGTAAAAATGTAGCGTTCTTTATTTACACAGTCCTTGGATATTTCGCTTTTAAAATGAAGATTCCAGAAGCTCATATGTATTTAATTCTTTAATGATAATGTACCTACTTATTTTTGTGTTATCTATTTTTAAATCCCAGTCCATAAGTTTTTGATGGTTTTTGGTGCCTTACCTTGACCACATTCTTCTCACTGTCCAGAACGACAATGGTAACTTCGATGTTTTTCCCGGTGGATTTCCCACCTCGCTCGAACTCTCCCTTGTCTAGGAAAATGTACAGGTCGTTTCTGACGTCCCCGGGCATGATGACATCGGGAAAACCTAAAGACACGGCTTTAGTGAAGGCGCGAGCCCAATAATCTCGACCCACCCACCTAATTTGCTGGTCAAGCTGACATTCTTGAAGAGCAACGGACTCTCGTCCCGGATCATCCTCAGCTCGCCGTGCAGCATCTTCAGCGATATCATGATGCCGTAGTTTATCGGTCCGGAGAGGGCCGAATACTTCCCCGACTGCTTGATGATGAACTCGTGAAGCTGGTGGAAGTCCTTGTCCTCGACCTGGTACACTTTCATACTGATTTCCTTCTCCTCGCTGTCCTCCACCTTGCTGGTGAGAAACTCGCCGATGTTCTGTACCGCCACCCCGTGAGGCCGCTTGAACAGTTGCGGTTGGACGGCGGATTTTTCAGTCTTTTTCGAGCTGTCCGAGTACAGCATCTTGCCTATCCTCATGACGTGCGCTACCATGTATATGTCCCTGTTCAGGTCTGAGTTTCCCAGGTCCTGTGAAACGTAAGAAAGAGTGATGAGTCTGAACAGTATGGTCGGCAGGGTTAGGCAGTATTTTAATTAAGACTGTTTAAAAGTATTATGCTCATTTCGAACTCAATCTAAAATGGGTCAAATATCAGGAGAGATAATATTTTGTATTTTAATTAATGTAAAGCACGTATTTTGTCCAGTTCTGATTGTTGATATACATACCGTGAATACAGTACAATTGCTGTGCAGTTTCTCAATGTGATTGGTGAACCCCTCTTTGGATATCTTGACTAGGAACCGTTCGGTTAAGTATTTCTGCTTGCCGGCGTCATACAGGGAGAAGTAGATCTCCGTGTCCTCGCCGATGTGGTGACCGAAGTCCCTCATGCAGAAATAAAGATGGTGGGTCAGTGTCTTCTTGTGCTCCTTTTTCCTGATCGTGCCCCTGGCCTGGAGGAAGATTGCTTCAGTAAAATTAAAGTTCGAAACAAAAACAGTCCATCTAAAATAATAGTGAACTCGCGTCATAATGACGTCGAATAACAGGTCAATTGCAGTTTGTAAATTAGTTTTAAAATGAAACGTGTAACCGAATGAACATATAGAATTCGCTTTATTGCCAAATGTTTGTAGAATTTTCCAACATCAATGACAGAAATGTTCCAAGCGTTTTTCTTGTTCAAAATTGGCTTTATTCATCAACGTAATCTCCATCAAGAGCCACACAATCATTTCAGCGCCGCTCTAACATTTTAATACCACTTTTGTAGAATGATTTATCTTTTGTCTTAAAATAGGCCTCAGTTTCAACGAGAATATCTTTATTCGAGCGAAATTTCTTACCTGCGAGCCAAATCTGGCGAATAGGGTGGATGTGACAGCAATTAAGTTCAATTCACGGAGTTTTGCCATTGGTTAGATTGATTTGTGACAAGGTACGCTGTCTTAATGAAACAAAACTTTTTTCTTCGCCATATGTGGACGTTTCTTTTCAATTTCAGTTTTCAAACTCTCCAATAACGCTATATGATATTCACTGTTGATGGTATTTCCTTTCTCAAGATAGTCGATGAATATTACACCACGCACATCCCAAAATACCGAGGCCATAACATTTTGCCAATTGTGCTGGCGTTTTGGACGAGGTTCATCAGTTGCTGTCTCACTCAGATGACGATCGTTTTGATTCCGGAGTGAAGTGATCACATATCGACGCAAAACGTTACGTTTAAACATGGCCAAACTCTGCTCAGAATCATCAACACGTTTTTGTTTTTAGTCAATAGTCACCTACTTTGAACAGAACATCCTCATAGTCAAATCCTCATGCAATATAAAACCAACACGTTCTTTTGATATATTCACGATGTTAGTTAACTCACGCAACTTTACTTTTCGATCATTCAAAACGATTTTGCGGATTTTTTTTATGTTTTCTGGTGTTACCACCTCATTTGGACGTCCACTGCGTTCTGCATCATCGGTGTCTCTACGACCACGTTTGAAGTCAACGTTTTATTGTTGTTTATGATGCAGCGAGTCCTTATAAGACTTTTCAAACTATTGCTTCGCTTGAACAGTATTTTTTCCCATCAAGAGGCAGTGTAAAATTAAAACAATGAAATTGTTTTTGATCCATTGTATCGAAAACAACAAAAGTAGTGTCAGTCTTAGCACAGTTTCTGTTGAAGGTTAGTACTAACTAGTGCCATCTATGTGTTAGGTTTGGGACTTTTAATCCTATGCGTTAAATAAATTTACTGCATCATGTTCACTTCCCTGTAGTCCATAAATATCGATGACGTGAGTTCACTGTAATTTTGGCCAGACTATACTTACCGAAACGCTGGTGGTATTCTCCGCAGAGGCTACGTGGACGTGATAGAGCTCGACCACGGACATCGAATCAGGCTCGACCATGTTCGCCCCCTGGCGGGGCACCAGGTCCAGGCCCAGTTTCCTGTAAAAAAAAACAACGAAATGAGACATCAGCCGATTCGACGACTCGAAAAACTTCGCTCCTACGTCTCGTCCTTGAAACATAAGCGTCTTCGCTGGTGCCTGCCGATCTGATAGCGTAGATATCGATTCAGGCCCCGATCGATGAGGTACCACAGTAGGAATTTCGTTTCCGTGTATTTCCTCGCGAAGAACTCGGACACCGTCGTGTCCATGGCGCGAGCCGAATCCAATCGAATAAACTGACCGGTCTACCTGGTGATCGTACACCTGGGCGCAGCCAGCTCGCATTGCTAAACGATATATCGAGGCGGAAAAGCCTTTGTTTAGTTTTCTTCGTCCTTTTGTGCGATCGCATAAAGCCGAACTACCACTAGACGCGGTGTCGTGAAAATCGTGGCACTTAAGTCGCGAGATGCGACTAATTGGAATTAACAAGCTGGGTAATTATCTCGATGGGACTTTTAATAGGCGCCGAGTGCATGGAGACGTGGTTATTATGAAGAGGTACTAAGGTGGGCGTTCGTAAACAGATGAGCCCGTCATCGATGTCTACTTGCACGGAATGAATATCAAGCGAATGGAAACGAAATTGCGACGTTACTTATTGAAAAATAAATTAGCATAGCTCTCCTTGTCCGCTTAGTTCGTTCCCGGTTCATTTCTACGTATATAAACAAAGTTGTTCGATCATTTTTGTAATTCAATAAGAAAATGTCGAAATACACGTACAATACTCAAAAGTCACAGGGTGCTAAACGTGATGAATCTGAATGAAAACTAGGGATTGTATAAAAATTGATATATTAGCATTCGAGTGAACGTTGAATTCTTTATAATTCCAGTAATTTTCGTTAACCTGTGATAGAAATGGCAAGAAAAAACTTGAAAATGGTACGAAATCTGAAATTTTCACCACTGGGAAAAAGGGAAAAAGTTCCAAAAATTTTAATTCTTGGTTAAAGACAAAAGCCTCAAAATAAATGTTATTTTAGGGCGATATAAACGAAAATCGATGTTAAATTGCCTCACAATATTTATTTTTAAAGATATGTGACATATACAGATATCCACTCATTTTTTATAAATACACTTTTCATCGGATAAGTTAAAAACTGAAGGTTGTACAAAAATTATTACAATACTATTCGATTCAGCGTAAAATTCTTTACAACCCCTGTAATTTTCATTAACCTGTGATTATCTGAACAAAAATGACAGCAAAATATATGAAAATGTCAAAAAATCGTAAATTTTCACGACTATATATATGGAAAAAATGCCAATTTTTTTTACCTCTTAGATAAAGATGAAACTCTCGAAATAAATGTATTTTGGGAGGAAAAAAGCAAAAATCCTGGCTAAATTGCTTCAGAATGTATATTTTTAAAGATATGTGGCATAAACAGAAATTCACTTACTTTTCAAGAATATACTTTTCATTGCATAAGTTAAAAATTAGAGGTTTTATAAAAATAATTATACTACCACCTGATTCTGCGTAAAATTTTTTATAATCCTTGTAATTTTCATTAACTTGTAATTATCTGAACAAAAATAACAGCAAAATATATGAAAATGTCAAAAAATCGCAAATTTTCACGACTATATATATGGAAAAAGTGCCAAAATTTTTCACCTCTTGGATAAAGATGAAACTCTCGAAATAAATGTATTTTGGGAGGAAAAAAGCAAAAATCCTGGCTAAATTGCTTCAGAATGTATATTTTTAAAGATATGTGACATAAACAGAAATTCACTTACTTTTCAAAAATATACTTTTCATTGCATAAGTTAAAAATTAGAGGTTTTATAAAAAGAATTATACTACCACCTGATTCTGCGTAAAATTCTTTACAACCCCTGTAATTTTCATTAACCTGTAATTATCTGAACAAAAATTACAGCGAAATATATGAAAATGATAATATGACCAACAGAGTTTGCCGCTCAGATAAAGATAATAAAGAAATGTCGTGAATTCCTTTAGAATATATAATTTTAAAGGTTTATTTAAATGTTTGGTCGGTTCATCGAATATCTATACCGCATCGATAAAACCTGTCAATATTCTTGAAGAAAAGCCATCGGAGGCCCGTCGACCTTGAAACGCTCTCAGAGGTTACTCACATTATACCGAAGCATTGAGACAAACCATCGCTGCACCGCATGTTCAGCGAGTTACCATTATCTATTTAGCCAGAAACGGGTGTTCCGCGAACAATTGTGCAAGGCGCAACCTTTAATTTGCAACGGATGGCATTTTTTGGAATATATTTAATTAAATAACGTTGTTTTTTTCTTTTTGTGAAGCAGGAACATTCTCAGTCACCAAAAATCGAAGAATACTTGAACTATACACTCAATTCTCTATCACCCGGTTAAAATGTAAAAAAATACTCCAAGAAGGGCACTATCTAGTGAATAAAGCAGGTGGGAAACGACACTCTTTTACACCATTAGATTTTCACAACGTAACAGTCTTTATAATTGCTGTAATTTTCATTAAGCTACGATTATTTTAACGGAAATGGCGACAAAAAATCTTTAAAATGGTAAAAAATAATTTGTAATAAAATATTTGCTTCGTCACTAAAAGTGAAAATTCGAGGCATTTGAGATACGCCAATAAGGACAATGTCTGGTGAATAGAGCAGATGGGAAACGACTCCCTTTTCTACCATTAGATTTTCACAAAATATCTGTATTTTAGGGTGAAAAGAAAACGAAAATCCATGTTAAATCGCTTTAGAATGTGTATCTTTAAAGTTATGTGACATAAACAGATATTCACTTATTTTTTGAAAATACACTTAATTGTATAAGTTAAAAACTGAAGGTTGTATAAAATTTATTATGCTACCGTTCATTGTAACGTAAAATTCTTTACAATTCCTGTAATTTTCATTAACTATGATTTTTTTATCGGAAATGGCAACAAAAAAACTTCGCAAATTTTCACGATTATATGAAAAAAGACTAAAGGTCCAAATTTTGAAGGTTTCATTATGAAAATATTTTGTTTGTCATTAAAAATGACTATTTGAAAATTTTCAGTACGCCAATAAGAACAATGTCTGGTGAATAGAGCAGGTGGACGGGTTACTCCACTAGATTTTCACGAGTTCTGCAACATGTTATCGATCCGTTCGATTTTCGAGCTTCCTTTTCTTTATATTCTAACCTTTTCAGTTTTTTAGGCGAAAAGAACCATTAATTGACTCATAATTCGGTGAATTCATCAGGAAAGCTCTAGACCAAACTCCGAAACGACCAAAACCCGTGAAGAAAAACCATATTTGCAGACGAAAAAAATAATTCACATCAAGATAATTCACCTACTTACAAACTCGAAAAAACCACTAAAAGATTGCTGCAATCTCTACTTTACTCGCCAGATTTACCTCCTCCTAAGGGACATTTTGTAGGCCTTCCGGATACCACTACAATTACTATCATCTCCGTTAACTTACTGAACATCATCAATCTCCCAATATTAATTCACAGTCTCGGTAGTAACGCATCACAGCAGATGAGAATTAAACATTTACCTGTACCCAACGAAGAGACAGCATAAGGTCTTCTTCTTGGGCACCAGAGTCTTTAGGAACTTCTTCCTCGGTACCCTCATGGCCGATGTCGGTCAGTTCACGGCACGAAACAAAGAAGATTTGTCATCACCGATAGTTGTTACAAAATAAGGGAAACTCAATAGCACAATTCATCGATACTGATAAGTGGATGACACAACCGGGCAAAATTTCGCCAGCACGTCAACAGCGTCACTAAAGCTAAAACACTACAATAACAACGCGGAAAAAAATATGTCTTATCTATCGTGGTGGTAGCGTGAAAGCTTATTAAAATATACTTTTGTCGCACAAATGAAAATTATTCGGAGTATCCGGTACGTAAAAAATCGTGTGTTCTAAATTATAATAATTAGTAGGATAAATATGGTAGCCACCGTTCGTCAATATGGAGTTTCTGTTTCGGCTTTGTAGATCATAACATATATCGTCACAGTCACAGTCCTGATTTTATAGCGGTTTGTTCCACCCTCCAGCTTCAGTCATCCTTCTGATCGGTGTTGAATCTTATCAATATCAGTTCAATAATGCTCAATCAAAAATGGGTCAAAAAATAACTTAAAATTTTACTATTAACAAAATTGCAGTACCATTCAGAAAATATTTGAAATAAAAGTATAATAATGCTCAAACATTAAACAAAAAAAGTAATAGTCAAAGACTTCTTGAAAAATTTAACATATAGTTTATATTATAGTTACATATTACATTATATTACAGTTATACATACTGTTTGATTATCTTATTTACATTGGTATTTAGTTGTCAGAGTTAATATAGACGAAGACTTAAGTTTGGTGCGGCAACGTTACGTTTCTAAATTTTGATGACGTGTATTGGCTGTTTTATTGAAAGGCCTATTAATAAAAACGCTGTTCAAAAGTTCAACATTATTGCAGTACTCTTAAAAACGTTCGACATAAGAATATAATACTGTTCAAAAATTAAACAAACAGAAAATATAGTGGTAATTAAAGACTACTTGATAAAAGAAATATAAATCTTTAAAAAGGTGACCCTATATATAACGCTATAAGTATAAAAGAGGACTAAATGTTTTTTTATAACTTTTTCCCTGTTATTTAATCCAGTATAATCCGAAATAATTAATTCCAAATAAAGGCGATACAAGAAACAATATATACCCAATCATTTTTATGTTTAATCATCTATGAATCAGTTAATTCTCGAAAAAACCATTCTGGTTTCACGGAATCAACGAGGTCTCACAACCCTCAACAGGTACAAAGAAAAAAATACTAGGCGATATTTTCCTCTCTGTCGAGCTCTACAGCCGGTATTTTTTACCGTAACTTTCAAAGTGACCTTAACATGGGACAGTAGAGGGAGACCGCTGCGAGAAAGAGAGAGAGGCAGAGACGGCCTGTATGGTTCCCTCTTTTTCTATTGCAATTTGCCGCGCAAATATCTGCCTTGGGTACTAGGAGAACCACTTTTACTGGCAACAGGTCGTAGCGAGCCTGATGGCGATCCCAATGAATGAGTCTGACGTCGATTACATAATCCGAATTAACATATTTTTAAGAAGTGATAAAATCCGACTGGATCTTGTGAAAGTTTTCTCGGTACCCAATCCTGATTGCCTGCAAGACGTCGATCAAATAGAAATTATATTGAACTAAAATATTTAAACGTTTAAAGTCATATTTAATAATTTGTCGTGGTAATAAATATTATTCTTAATACGGTCGAGCTCTAGCCACATTACAAACTTAAAGAAAGTTCTTAATCATAAAACTATACTTATCAGCTTTCAACCTAACCGCCAAACCGAGGAAAATTATTAAAAGCAAGACAAAAAGAAAGACTACACCAAAAGAAACAAGAAGTAAATAGTGATTAGCACTTCCTCAAACAGTCCTACCTCAAATAGTTACAAAAAAACATAACCAAAATAATTAAACTCATTATTGGCAACATTCGCTATAACTTTATTGGTACATATTAGTATACACTTTGTATATGAAATGAAAACCTTATAAGTCGTTATAAATGTAATAGGATAGAAGAATAGTTAGAAGAACACGGGGGAGGACTTGAGGGGAGGTGAATTAACTCGGATTTATGAAAAACAATCTATTTATTTTAAAACATAAATGATATATCGACAATGCGATGTGATACTACATTATCCTTTAGGGCGGGCTCTAGATCAGTGTTTATATTTTTTACAACGCCTACAATATAACAAAAAAACCGACACATGTAGTGATATCTCGGGATGTTTCTATTTTCGGTTTAACTAATATTCCATCCTAAGTAAATATAAACAAAAACTGTTCCTCAACAGTATTGCTGTTTTATTTGGTTTATGTTATCAATGTTTATACTACACGTGTCCTTGACTAATTTATTATTATTGCAGGTACCACATATTTGTTCATTAGAAGGGTTTTACGCACCCATCGCAAGATAACTCTGTTATTTTCGGTCACGTCAAGCTCTACCCTCATCAATATTCCTAGCGTCGTTATAAAACTGGGTACCGTCGATATTCTCCGTACAGCTTTTTCACGTCTACCTGATGGAATGGTTCAACGGCCTCCCTAGATAAGAGCCATCCCTAAATCGCCTTATCTCAACCCCGGCGAGGGTAAACAACGACCCTTGTACAAGTCAATTTCCGCGGCCCACGCAAAAATTTTGAGTTACGATCACTTAAGGACGCATATTTCGAGGAAAAAGCCCTTTGTCGTTGGGGAAAATGGTAAAAATACCCGCATTCTTCCTCACACAGTGAATAGGAGGCTGTGAACGGCAGAGAGAGATGGCGGACGAGAACGCGGCGACGCGAGAGAGACGGGCGATCCCCTACCAAGAATTTCGTTACTAGTAGATCGTGCGCCGTTACCAAACTTAACGTTTTTTCGTGATTTTTACAGATTTTTATTTTACACCAATAAATCCATTTTAATGCGATGGTTATTTGTACATTTCGTGTTGTTAATTGAGAAAATTTTTATTGAATCAGTACCATTTTTTGTTGTTCGTTTTTTTCTGGGAAACTTGACGGAGTAACAACAAAAATATTTTCAAAATAACTAATAACATAACATTAATCGTTTTTAACTGATTCTGCTTGAAGAATCGGGCATCCGTCAAGTAATATAATTAGGTTTGTGTCATTTCACCGCAATGCAAAATTAATATGGACCGATTTAGAGCTATTAAACTGTATTTTTAAGTCTTTAGTACGTTTGTATATCTTGTTGACTGCTACTTGTACTTTTTCTACAGCCTTAGACACATATAATTTTGCCATTACTGTGTCGTGGGATATCAGCAGTATAGACTTTTCGAAAATATATGATTCCCCAGCAGCCGACAGTAATTCCGCGGTAGCAATTTGTTCATTTTCTAGATTAATCCCAAGTATTGCAGGGCAGTATTTCGAATGATTCTTCAACAACCGCTGCTACTCTGTGCATTTGGTCGATTGTCGAGTGGTGATTGCTAAATCCAAAATGGAAATCTCGTATTTCTATAAACGGTTTAACACGTTTTAGCAGCAGTTTCTCAAATAATTTTGATATCGCAGGTAGCAGCGAAATAGGCCTGTAAGATCCAACTAGTTCTGTCCGTTTATCAGGAAGAATCATAAATGACAGTCCTGTTTTACGTCCGTAATCTCTTAAATTAAAATCCAAATCCTATCACTGACATATTAGGAGAAAATAAATTTGGGTTCGGTTTCATACATTATATGAATAAAATACATTGATTATTTAAGTCGTGTCAGACGTCGGTTATGGCGCGGCAACGTCGCAACGGAATAGAGCGAGACCGACAAGAACGACCACCGGTTTCAAAAAGTACGGTACGACTGCGAAGTCGATCGCGGGAGCTTGGGCGAGCCAGAAAACCGTCTTTGTGACATGGGACTGGTTCTGTAGACGTGTTAATTGTCTTTCTGTGTTTGTGTATGTGAGTGCATGCCGCGGCACGTGTTCGACGTATAGGCATAAGCGACGATTTTGTGTTAAAAGAATATTTTCTGTAAATTAAGGTAATTTTTTCAAGAATATTTACATGTAATTATGATAATAATGCCAGCGAGTATGTTAATGATCGTAAGCGAGATAATGATACCGAAAGCGATGGAAAATATCGCGTCCCAGCGTCGAAGCAAACAAGTGGTCGTAGTTGGCCGTGCGTTGGCTTGACCTCAAGAGTTCAAATCGACGCTCCGTTGTTCTCCCGACCTTAATAGTCTATTAACAACGACCAGATAAACGATAATCGTTTAAAGTTAACGCTGAAATATGAATATAGACGCCATAGCGCTGTCTGGAACGAATTTCAGGCATTTCTTCAAGAAATCGGATAGGGTAAAGCCAAGACGTCATTCTTTCCGAGAACAACCACAATGGCGATGAATAAACTACGTTCGAAATAAGCGTAATTCTTCCAGTATCTTTCTGCGGTTTGTATTTTGATAACAAAGCTGTTCTGTTACTGTCTTGTGAACGATTCGGATCAGTGTTACTGCGCCTAATCAACGTCATTCTCGCTTCATAGTTGTGACTCAGGTGATTATAAACATGCACAAAAAAAAAAGATAAATATTTAGTCGCTGGAGCAACATATTTGTCCTGATTTTTCGGCTGAGTAATAGTACCGAAACCTTGAGGTTACACTCGCGTTGTTTTATGAGCTTTCATCATCTCGCATCAATCAATATACGCGTCCATGTTGATACAAAAACGGGGACATAATAATTGTGTTGAATTCTTGTGTGTTGATTTTTTCTTACTTTTTCTAGTCTTAACCAACCAAAATGACGGTGTTTGGTATGGCATCCGCGGTGGCGGGCTTCATCAAAGTCCGCTACCTGATCGACAAGGCCATGATCGACAACATGATCTTCAGAGCCCACTATAGGATCACCTCCGCCATACTGTTCCTGTCCTGTATCATCGTGACCGCCAATAACCTGATAGGTGAGTTCGTTCACCATCCCCAGGTCTCCCGTTTTGAAGGGACTCGTTTCCAGGTGATCCCATCCAGTGTATCAACGACAGGGGCGTCCCGGGACACGTCATCAACACCTTCTGCTGGATCACGTACACCTTCACCCTACCGAACGAGAATGGCAAGATGGTCGGTACCGAGGTGGCCCATCCGGGCTTGGGAAACGAGAACCAGGAGAAGCGCTATCACAGTTACTACCAGTGGGTGCCCTTCGTGTTGTTCTTCCAGGTTTGTACGCAGCATCGATGGATAACGGGCAATATAGTGATATCGCGTGTTTCAGGGAGTGGTCTTCTACGTCCCCCACTGGCTGTGGAAGAACTGGGAACAAGGCAAGATCCGGATGATCTCTGAGGGGCTTAGGGGCGCCCTGGTTGGCGAGAAGGCGGAAAGGGAGCACCGTCAGAACCGCCTGGTGCAGTACCTGGTTGAAACTATGCACCAACACAACACCTACGCTTTCGGATACTTCCTGTGTGAGGCTCTGAACTTCATCAATGTGGTGAGTGTTTTATCGTTGAACTATCTCGCGAGATCGGTGATGATATCTTTTCTCGTTCCCTTCACAGATCGTCAACATCGTCCTGACTGATAAATTCCTCGGAGGAGCGTTCATGAGTTACGGAACCGACGTGGTCCGATTTTCTAACATGGACCAGGAGAACAGGACCGACCCGATGATTGCGGTGTTCCCCAGAGTCACCAAGTGCACCTTCCACAAGGTACGTCATCCAACCGAAAGACATAACCATCACTAACTAAATATTTTCTCTTAGTTCGGTCCATCGGGCTCTATCCAACACCACGACGCCCTCTGCCTCCTGGCCCTCAACATCCTCAACGAAAAAATCTACATCTTCCTCTGGTTCTGGTTCATCATCCTCGCCATCCTCTCGGGCCTGGCCATCGTGTACTCGGCCGCGGTGATTCTGCTGCCCAGCACCAGGGAGACGATCCTGAAGCGGCGCTTCAGGTTCGGCGCCCCCAACGCCGTGGACACCATAATCAGGAAGACACAGGTCGGCGACTTCCTGCTGCTGCACTTGCTCGGCCAGAACATGAATCTGCTGGTGTTCGGCGAGATCCTGGACGAGTTCGTGCGCAGGATGAACTTCGGCAGCAACAGTAACCTGCCGTCCGCGCCCAGCACGTTGGAGATGAGTCCCATATACCCGGCGATCGAGAAGTTCGGTAAGGAGACCGAGACGTAGGCGGGTCCACGACCTACGGACGACGACGACGACGATGCAATTGGGATCTCGAAAGGCACGGACTGTTCTGGTATGCGATTTTCTCTGTGATTTATTATTTTCGACGATAAAAAAAAAACAAGATACGAATGAAGGCGAGTAATTTTAATGTAATTCTATTGATCTATTTAGATTATTCTCTGTAATTATTAACGAAATATACGGAATAAGCACATATCCATTCCTATAGATAGTATTTTACGATAGTAATATTTTTTTATACTCTTAGTGTTAAGACTGCTTCTGACATTTAAGGACAAACGGTAGTTTTAAGGAAAAATATGTAACTATAATCTGATTTGACGTTTTTTAAGAGTTTAGCTATAAATAAATTTCTATTGTAATAATTTGCGTGTTTTTTTTTTGTTGGTTGATGACGCGGGAGCTGCAACGTAAATGCGAACGTTTCATTTTAAAATCGCTGTATCGAAAACTGGAAGTTAACAGTGTGAACGTTGTACGTAAACAAAGAAGGATATCAGTGACTCAATGGTTATTGTTTAGCTGTAGATTAATTATTTTTCTTGTTAAAATATAGTGTCTCATGTGAAATACGGAAATGTTGACCACAGCCACCAAATTGTGTCGAACAGAGTTTCGTATATTAATTATAACTTCGTAGTAATCTCGTTTTCATGCAAATACTTCATGACTAAACTTTCATTCTCATTATTATGTGTTAAAATTAATTGCATATTGATTAAATGACCCTGAATGTGGTATTTCCACTATTCTAACCATTACTGTTTCCATAAGGACATAATTAGTATTCTTGAATATTTATAATATTGCAATATATATATATATATATATATATATATATATTATATATCATTTAAATTGTAATAAACTAATATATATATAACAATGAACATGGTATATATATATATATATATATATATATATATATATATATATATATATATATATATATATATATATATATATATATTTATATATATATATATATACATATATTGCTTAAATAACAATAAATATGGTATTTCTACTAACTATTCCAACCGTTATAGCTTCCTTACAGGAATACATTAGTACTTTAGAATATTTATGATATTGCAAAATGCATCCGCATGATTATTAAGTTGTATTAAACTAATGCATATACTGCTTAAATAACAATGAATATAGTATTTCCATTATTATACCCGTTATTGCTCACTTATGGAAATACATTAGTAGTTTTGGTTACTTAAAATATTGTAAAATGTATTCTTATCATAATTAATTTGCATCAAACTAGTTTGTATACTGTTTATATAACGCTGAATATAGTATTTCCATTATTATATCCGTTATTGCTCACTTATGGAAATACATTAGTAGTTTTGGTTACTTAAAATATTGTAAAATGTATTCTTATCATAATTAATTTGCATCAAACTAGTTTGTATACTGTTTATATAACGCTGAATATAGTATTTCCATTATTATATCCGTTATTGCTCACTTATGGAAATACATTAGTAGTTTTGGTTACTTAAAATATTGTAAAATGTATTCCTATCATAATTATTGTGACGTGTATTCTGAAAGTGGTATTTTCTATAGTTTAACTATAATTAGTATCTCATAACTCTCATTTTGCTCTCTTGCTAATGCTTAAATAGTGATTTTATTACCAACAGTATAATTTTTACACCTGTGACAAAACGAATATCAAACAAAGAGCCAACTTTAATTTCTGTTTGACTTGGACAAGCTTCAATTGATGAAAAATGTGCATGACTATTTGTCTTGTAGCTCAAGTAACCTACAAAATGAAATTTAAAAGAAAAAGAGAAAACAATATATTCATGAAAACTATTAAAAACCGAATTAGGTATACGCAATATATTAATATCTTGCTTTTTAAGCTAATGTCCAGTATCAAAAAAGGTTGTTCATATCATCCTATAGGCTCCCAAGCCACCGTTGATAATTTTTAAATGATTATGTACATTGGGTATATAGCGATTATCTATTCATACGAACATATAGTCAATTCAAAATAGCAGTGACACGAGTGTCAATATGTGTCTGTCTAAAGTTGTAAATTCGTTTTACAGTCAGACATTATTATACTTGTCATTTTATTCGCACATGTAACGGAATGAGCCTGCAAAATTTGTCCGTTTGCCAAACTTCTGAAAATTCTTCAAAATATAATTACGAGTTATAAACCGGTAAACGTTGTTTTAAAGCTTTGTTTTAATAAATTTGAAATCGCCGCGGTTTTTATTGAAAATATTTTACACTGGTGGTGAAAATCCCAACAAGTTCATCAACAAAGGCTGCAATTAAGGAATGGCTTAAAGTACATAAAATAAGTTTCGAAGAAATCATGTTAAAGAATGAACTATTTCAAATTATTACTCGGTAAATATAAATGAAATATTTAATTGCATTTTATGTAATTTACTTTTTTATAATTAAGCCTGAGAAAAGATACATACTAGATCAGATTACCGAATGTTATGGCCACAGTGTATTATGTCTCCCTCCCTATCACTGCATTTTTAATCCAATTGAGTTGATATGGGGTACTGCAAAGAATTATTACAATAGATATTCAGGTTGAGGAGGATATTCAAACCAGAACTGTCTGGATTTATGGAAAGAGGCATTGTCGAAAATAACACCTTCGGTTTGTATGAGCTCCATCAGACACAGTGAAGAACAAATTGACAAATGGTAGAATCTTGAGCAAGTTAGTAAGATAAAAGCAATGTAGTAATATCATAATGACTTTACAAGGATACATTTCATCGAAAGAAACAAGAATTAAGCGTACAACATAAATATGCTCTCTAATGAAAGTAAAATACATTACACAGATATACAATTGTTAATTAAGTGGATTAGGCCTTCGGGTGATGCCACTATATACAAAAACGCGTCTAGAACCCTACCGATATTAGTGTGGAAAAAAGCTCAATGTATATATAATAAAACAAGTCTAATCTATAAATTATTGTGGCTGTAAAATTAATTACATTTGATGTACTATAATGTTAAATAGGGCCTAAATGTACTAAAACTCAGAGTAGCTGCGGCAACATTGCGACGTTTCCCGTGTCACTGCTATTTTGAATTGACTATATATATTAACAAAATGACTATTGAGCAAACCTTTTATGAATTACAATAATCCCAGAACTTTTTTAATTCTTTTTATGTTGTATGTATTTCCTGTAGCCCGAACAGGATATTTACATATATAAATAGTTTAAATCATCGACAGCAAAACATTTTGATTATATTCTCGGTTTAATTCAATTGAAACAAAGCGAACGAACAATAATTGAAACATCCACCATAAAGTCCTGATATTGTCTCGCTAGCTAAATTTACCAGAATAAAATTTATAACAGCGCAGGACATTTTTTTATTAGGACATTAAATGAACAATCACATTAGAAAGATACATACACTGTATATTATCTATTTTTATGCAATGTGGATGTCACAATTTAAGGTATTTTATCAGTGTTTCTGATGACTCTATCTGTTCTAGAGTATGATTTAATTTCTACGAATTATTTTGTATTCAAATAGTATTTTATATCAGTTTTTTATCGCCTACAATACTTTCACAATATGACATGTCTGGAATTATATTAGTACATTTGAAATATAGTTACTAAGTTATCTTAAACTAATTAATATACTATTCATATAACACCGGGTATGGTATTTCCTCTATACCCATCCTTCCTCTATTCTAACAGTTATTGGTAGCCCATGGAAATACATTAGAAGAGTTGAAGATTTATAGTGTCGCAAAATGTATTCGTCACTGAGTAATGTTAAACTACTTTTTAATAATATATTGCTACTTCAATATATTCCTGTCATTACTAAGTTATGCTAAAATTAATGACTATTATTTGTATTTCTTTTGTTTTAACGGTAATTCGTTAATAATTAGTCCACAAACTTGTATTGTACATGTTTTAAAAATGTTTGAGTGGCCCTAGTACAGTTGTTAAGTTGAAAATGGCGATTATGAATGAATATTAGACAAAAATTAACAAAATGCAGCAAGTAGGAAAAGGTAACAATATAGAGCGAGCATCTACAGAAACCGACACATATTGTTCTATCTAGAGTACGCTGGTAAAGTTGGTCAAAAGCCCATCTAGTGAGATGGTCGTTTTAAATGGAACAACCGGTGACAAATGAAGCCGCCGCGACATCTGTGCATCATCCGCGGCGGCCATTAAAAAGGAAAATATTTACATGAGTCGTTAAAAACAGATGGCATGTGCCCGTCACATGTTCCCATTCATGGTTCGGTACTACAAACTCGGCGGTATCTGTACTTCATGGAACTTCGTTTTAGACACTCGTACGTGCAAGAGAATGCTTTTTTCTTTTATATTATATCGTTATATTTCTCTCCTCTCTTATCGGTATTTATTACAGATAGGCAGATTAGGGTAACAAAGTAATAAGGCGATTAAAACGTTGATAAAATTTTAAGATACAATCCAAACTAGATTGTTGGTATAATATTGAATAATTTTGTTTGCTGGCATAGCCATTCATGCCAAAAGGGGGTAACAAATCTAACAGAAATATTATAGGACCTTAGGAAACAATATAGGACATATTGATAGCCGGTACTACCTATCAATATGCCCTAACCAAAGAACAGAAGACTGGCTAGACTCACCTGTTTCCCCAATCGATCTTCTGGATGATTTTCATCTTCAGCTCTCTGGTTTGGTCGTGGGTCAACGTTCCTGACACTAGTTGCCGTCTCCATTCTAACAGATCCCTCATAACCTTGCCCACCGTGTCGAATTTGTAGTGGTTCCTTTCCTGAAATGCACAACCATGGAATGGCGTCACCATCATCACTATTCCACCCTCGGTCTTACCACAAATATCCCCTTCCATATCCGACCCCATTCCCTCAAAACTAAGGTCACCTCCCGCACGACAGGATCCTCGACGGGTACCACGCTTTCATATAAACCCTCGTTGTCCACTTTGCATTGCTGTAGAAACAAAAGAAAACACGTTTCTTATCCGTGACATTTGAGTTAATGTAAATGAATACCTTTAAAAATATATAACTCTGAGGAAAGATGCCTTTGTGAGCCCGATTCTTCGTGGCGAAGCCCCTATACCATCCCTGACACTCTTCCAATATCTGTACAGTGTCACCAATCTCCAACGGTAGACCGAAACGACAATCGGGCACTCTCCAGTTATAGATGGCTGGGGGGAAAAAACAAAATTCAGTACGGTACGTGGCGCATTCGTCATATTCATCGAAAACCTATTTTATCATTACAAAAACATGGTAAATAAAACAAAATCCATATTTTTAAACCGGACGGTACGAGATATTAACCAAAATAATCCCGCTAATTGTATAATACGGCAATAACAATTAGTTCTGGTAATTTTATCGTAAACAAACGGGGACCTTGATCGAAATTGACACGATCCGTTCCCATGACAACCGCAAGCAAAACGCCTTTTTTTGAGGTTAAGTCGGAGGCGATAAAACGTTGTTTTTTTGCGTGCATCTGCGGATGATTGGCGCTTAAAATCCTGAAGCTTGCGTTCTGGTCTTATCAATGCAGGATATGCGAAAATGACAACGGCGAATTAATTAACATAAACTGACGATGATGATGATGATGATGCCTGCGGTTACGAAAACCAAATTTGTATCTCTCGACTGCCGCAGTACGTCAGCGCTATCTATCGAATCGGTTTGAATGTATGTGACAGGAAGGAGAAATGGAAATAAATTAACTGAATAGTAATGGAAATTAATGTCGAATTAAATATAGGAAAACATCAACGTTATTTTCTAAAGGGCTTTAACTTGATGTGACTCTTTTTTAAAGCATGGGCCTTTTTCGGTCATTGTTGTTTAGGGTTGTTGAGAAATATCGATATTTTTTACTTCGATTTATTGATATATTAATAGGATATTTTTTCAGCAAATCGATAAAAAGTAAATAACTTTTTTTACCATCAAAATTATAGACAGAAAATATCGATATGTTTTTGACATATGGATATTTTTTGTTGCACCTTCGACATTCCTATTGATCATGGCCAGGAGAATATTAAAAACTGTTCCAGCGGCATTTCATGAAACAAGCAAGGGAGGGTGGTGTCAGTTAAGGATGCAACTAAAAAATATAGACATTTTCTAGGTCTATTATTCTAAAAAATGAAAAAAAGCCCATTGGCCGGCAAAAAATATCGATATTCCATAAAAATATTATCACACGACGTAAAAACCGTCATTTATTTGTAAAAATATATCAGTTTTCTGACAAAATACATATAGAAATATGTTTTCGAGCACCCTAGTGTCCGCACATCATAGAAAGACAGCAAAAGTATCGATATTAATTTAAATAATAGTTCAAAATTCAAGTAATCGATATAGATCTTTAGTTGTTGATAAAATTGATAAAGCATATACGTGGAAAGTCCAAAAGATGACGAAGCAGCCAAAAAATACTGAATTATTTGACCGTGTTGCACTTATTTGTAACTATGTAGCAGAAGAAAACATTTCCCGTTGGAATGTACGTACATATACTCTCTCTATGAGACATAATGATAATTTTCGTTAAATATGGCGAATACGCCATGACGTCCGAAGTTTTAAACATTTTACTCATTCAACCTTATACCATCACATTAATTTATATAAAAAAGACTACACATTAACCCAGAAATGCTGTTGCTGGTCATAAACAAACAGTAAAAGTCCTCCAATAAATTAAAATGACAAAAACACCATTCATTAGAGTCGGAACCGTGGTGAATTTCCATCCGAATACCGATATTTATAGACCAAATCTTCATAACGATATTTTTTCACGATTTTTACCAGCCTTGTTCTCATTTTCGCGAAAATATATTTGCCCATTGCCTTCACGTCTTCCTCGACAATCGAACGGTGCCACGAACTGCTTGAAACCATGCCACCGCATAACATATTCGGAGTAAATATTAGAACGTTTACATAAAAGAAATCTCCGAATAATTATCTCTCTTAATGATTAGTTCCGGTGATTTACCCGACTTATCGACAGATAAAAAGACATATTTGGTCGGACGGGACCAATAAACGAACTCTGAGGATAGTTATCGTTAATTTCTCTCTATCTGCCTGCGTAAAAAACGAATAACTTTACACGCGACCCACGTATCCCATCAAAGATCACTTTTCCAGTTGCTAATTTCTACCGTGAAACATTCAAGGTAAAACATCGTAGCTCATATAAAAATTACCCAACATTTTTAACGAAACGTATAACGTCGGATTAAACGTAATCATATTTAGTAGAAATATACGGATCCAGACATGGAGTCTAGATTGTGTCGTCCTTTTTAAGACGGTGCCAGCACGGTCGAGAGGACGAAAAAGGCTTATCCCCCCGTTAAATTAAAATATTCCTAATTATAAATGCCCGTCAGGTCCGCAGAGGAAGCAACACTTAAATATTGAGATGTGAATGTCTTTACAAGCACACAGGAAGTAGGCTGCGTTCAAGGGAACAGAAATAAATACGTACGCTCGTCGATATTACTTTATGCATTTTAAACTTTGTCCTACGTTAATTATTGACAAAGAACGGCCGATATATTAACGACATATCACGCGAAAAAAGGTGTTAATGTCTCAACCACTTACGTGGTCAGCGAAAACGAATTGGGACTAGGTTTGTTATCAAAACAAACGACGCAAAGTCATATTAAACCGGACCTTTCACGGAGGGTCTGCGGAATAGTGGCGCTTTCGTGAGGGTATTTGAAGGGGTTCTTGGAAACTGGTTGACAAAAAACTCCGACTTACCGACGCCGTACTTCTTGGTTTTCGTCGGGGTCCACATTTTAACTTGCCTCACAAACGAAATCACATTTTAAAACACGATCAAAACATAGTACACACTAGATCGATAGCACTTCACAGCTCATTGTTTGCGTTTTGATTTGTCAAAATTTTGTTTCAGCAATTCAAGGCTGACTTCGGAGCGGTAGTAGACTGTAAGTCGTTGTAGTTGTAATTGTGGATAGATGGCGCCGATAAAAACTATATTACAACACATCGTGTATTATCAGTTGCCTAACGTAACTGCCTAATAGTAACATCTGTTATCATTAATTTAATTAAACAAAAGTTATTGTATGAATTTATAGTTGATAGATGTCGCAACTGTGTCCTTGTAAAATTGTTATTTAAATATAGTATACAAATCTAAACATTATTGGTGACCGTGTACATTTTAAAACGTTTTACTGGTTTGGTAAATCGTGATAATAAAATTGTAACCGGTATCTGTAAATCATCAACATTTCTAATGTTTAGCTTTCGCTACGTTCCCCAAGGCGCTCGACGAAATACAATAATAACCCTGGGAAGAAAAACATAATTACATTGTTTTGACACGTGCTGCTGATATCCACGCTACGACATACGTCTTGAAGTATCTGATTTTCATTTCAGTAATTTTAATGCGGCTATTTGGTGTGAGATTGTTCATTTTTTGTTAGTTTGTTCCATAGAGTATTATATACTGTATATTGTATAGTACTCTGTGGTTGATTCCACATTTTAACCCCCTATCCATATGTAAAAATAATAATTTGTTAACCTCATTCACCCCAATTAACCTCCCTTCATCGCTTTTTGAAATTATAATCTTAAATAAAAAATTAAAATATTTGGAATAACAAAAATATTTAGTGTGAAAAAATTTGATACTTTTTTGTTTTTTTTTCCACAGGCAACGACTGCCTGTTACATTTTAAATCAACATATATCTAATATTATCTGGACAGCCATCCTTCTGTAAATGCTTTATTTTTTCAACGATATTGGATATGTTATTCGACACAAATTTATTGATGTATATTTAATATTATACTGTAGTAAGCTGAAACAGGATGTTTATAGGAATATTACATATCAACGTAAAGCTATATAATTATATAATTTTGACTACTGCCAGTAATAATTTAGATGTTACAAACCCATTTTTTATTGGACAAGATAATTTTTTATATTTGCTAATAAAAACGACGATTTAACAGGTATTGGTATATGAATTACGCTATTTCCGATGTAAACATTTGCGATACACACGCTACCTTCGAAATCCAGTCAACCCCTGTCACTGTCATATTCTTATCGCCCTCCTCGTATGTAGCAACCGATTACGATGACGTTGTCATATCGTGAAAAATTATTTTTTCCTTGTAAGTTAAATTCGAAGTTTCTGATAACGCCTCCCTTAATTTTAATGTAATAATTATAATAATTTATACAACTAACACATTACTGATAGATATCTAAAGAAGCTGAACCTTGTTATTAGTAAAGATCATCTAGGTTTATACTTTACCGGCAACGTCGCTTTTATCAAAACCCTTGCGGTTTTTTGTCATTGTTTACTACGCGCCCTAGTTTGGAATGCGTGAATATTTAACGTTTGTTTGACAGTACTTTATTCGGACGACTCGTGGTTGTTAAATATACGGGGATTTTAGTGTAGTTAGTGTATAAAGTGACCGTTTTCGGTAGATACAGTGTATGAGGAAAGTGAAAGGGCCTGTAATGAGATTTATCGTGGCATCAATTCGTTTTCGGTAGCATATAAACATCGAAGACCATGTCTGTGTCGACGGAAAGCCTCGTGGATCCCGCCGAATCGACGGACACCGATCAGGTAACTAGATCAGACGCATTTCCGTGTAAACAAGGAATATGTGTCAAGTATTGACACAATAACGGTGAAGGTCGTTGACATCAGCGGCGCGTTAGGTTCGTTTTACCCGTGAATTGTCTCGCTCCAGGCTTTTTTGTCGTAAAAAACCGATTTATATCATCGTTCGACTTAATAGTTTCCCATTATAAAATGGATTCTAGCCGTAAGACGTCGAAAGCGGTAAAATGCGGCGTTCATTTTTCACTTTCACTCGTACTCGTAGAAAAATCCATATGTTTTCAGTTACGAGCGTATTGCTCGCTGGAGGAGAAACTACAACGAAACGGCCGTTCATTGGAAAGACGTTTTAAATATTAGTTAATATGATTTTGTTCGGTATTTTAAGGTTACGGACCCGACATTTCTTCATTCTATTAATATTTAATGATTCAACTATTTAAATGTCGTTGGATAACAAACATGGGGCATATCACGGAGGTAGCGTTAGTTTGTAACTGTTATCATCGTTGCTTTTTTGGTATAGCTCCGTGCTCTGTCTTACCTTAGGTTACCGTTTGTTTGCGCATATTTTAGTTTAAACATATCTTTTATCACTCTAAAATCCGAACGAAACCGACTTTACGACCTAGACGGAGTTCACAAAGGAGGAAAAGTTAACGCGCGAGGATAATCGGTGGTATTTAGACTCAGGTAGATGCGGAGATTAGAGCAGAGGAACTGTTGAACACCTGTCCAGGTCTCGAGAGGACTTAAGCCTTGAACCAATAAAATTCTACTAATTTTTTTCGGATCCAGGGTCGTGTTTTTTGTTCCGGTTCGGTTATATGTGCTTTTAAAATCTCAGATTTCGAATATAAGGTGGATAATCTTAGTGTATGTTGTATTGACTTTGGTAAAACCGTAAAATAAACAGACATAGAATGCGATCTCTCTTAGATGCGGTAGTTTGTCCAAAATATATTTGAAAATACAGGATTTAAATTTACTGAATATAAGAATTACCGGATATAATATTTAAATTTTGAATTTTAATGAAACCTATTCTTTTTAATGTATAAAATATTTATGAGTGAATTTTTTATATGTATATAATTTGACTCCATATTTCGCTACGCAAATGTGTTGCGTAGATTCCGGGACACTCTTTGTGAGTGAAAACGGAACGTCCAGGTCTGCGAGCGATAATACGACGGTTGCTTGGGTGGAATTGGCGTTCGGCAACGTCATCGCATCCGATCGTTGACGTGCAAAATAAGAAACCGAATACCGGACCGTAGATGAAAAACGAAAGGTCTGGTATTTTGTACCTGATCAGGCCGGGGACCCGAGCAGCAGGTGTCGGATGTGGCGGGCGAGTTGCAGTGGACGCCGAAAGGAACCGTGCAAGAAATTTCGGTGGTGGACGGGCAGTGGCGGCGCCGCGGTCCATTTCTGCTCTGTTTAGGAACCGATTTTTCTGGTTCCTACCAAGGAAAAATGGTCATACTGGGTTTTATTCAGGAAGACGTTGATATGGAATGATGCCTTGATGATGAACACTGATATGTGATATATTAGTCCTATGAATTAGTTTTAAACGCTGTCCCTAACAACGTATTTAACAGTTTGAGCTGGACTTTTGTCCCAATACGTCTTGCAATTTATTGCCTTCAAAATCTTCACTTTTAAATCATTGAAACTAAAATGGACAATTTTGATATGACGGAAGAGTATATATATAGTGCTAAATAACAAAAGTAACGAATGTACGTTGATAAGAAAAAGAAACAGTGCAATATAGAGACCATAGAATAGAAACGACCACCGCAGTTCGTAAGTATTCCTGAATATAGTCTTTATTGACCGGTTTTTACCAGGAAACGAATATTACGCGAGGTTTGACTAGTCCAGTCATATAATCCAAAAGAGAGGGCCAACGTTAGAATGAGAGATAATAAGCTGTAAGTCCGTATAAACCTTTATTTTGAGTAGCAGCTACTTCGGGGGAATCCCAACCGTATTCGGTACATTTCGGTAGTTTCCGCCTGATTAGTTTGTGAATTATAGCATTTGAAGTGAAGCAACTTTTGTTATTGTGAAAAAATTGATAAAAAGAAATTTCGCGTGTTGATAAAATATTGCTTTTTGAAGGGACAAAAATACAGTTGAAGCAAAAACTTGGCTTGATGCCGAGTTTCCGAACACTACCCCTGGAAAATCAACCATCAGGGATTGGTACGCTAAGTTTAGATGTGGTGAAATGAGCACCGAAGACGGTGAACGCAGTGGACGCCCAAAAGAGGTTGTTAACGACGAAAACATTTAAAAAATTCACAAAATGATTTTGAATGACCGTAAATTGGAACTGAATGAAATAGTGGACACTCTAAAGATATCAACTGAACGTGTACCTCATCTCATTCACGAATATTTGGGTATGAGAAAGCTCCATGCAAAGTAGGTGCCGCGCGAGCTCACTTTTGATCAAAAACAGCGACGAGTTGATGATTCGAAGCAGTGTTTGAAGATGATCAAGCGTAATAAACCCTAATTTTTGCGTCGATATGTGACAATGGATGAAACATGGCTTCATCATTTCACTCCGAAGTCCAATCTACAGTCATCCGAGTGGACTGCACACGATGAACCCGCTCCAAAGCGTGGGAAAACGCAACAGTCCGCTGGCAATGTTATGGCGTCTGTATTTTGGGATGCGCATTTAATAACTTTCATTGACTACCTTGAAAATGGAAGGACCATCAACAGTTACTAGTACATAGTATTATTGGACCGTTTGAAGGACGAAATCGCCGAAAAACGGCCACATTTGAAGAAAAAGAAGGAGCTGCTTCACCAAGACGATTCACCGTGTCAAAAATCCATGAATTGGACTTCGAATTTCTTCCTCATCCACCGTATTCTCCAGATCTGGTCCCCAGCGACTAATTCCTGTTCTCAGATCTCAATAGAATGCTCGCTGGGAAGAAATTTTCGTAGAATGAAGAGGTGATCGCCGAAACTCAGGCCTATTTTGAAGAAAAGGACAAATCTTACTACGAAAATGGTATCGAAAAGTTGGAGGGTCGCTACAATCAGTGTATCACCCTTGAAGGGACTTATGTTGAATAAAAAAAACTAATTTTGCCAAAAAAAAATGTGTTTTAATGTGT
This sequence comes from Rhynchophorus ferrugineus, assembly GCF_030347505.1. Lineage (NCBI taxonomy): Eukaryota > Metazoa > Arthropoda > Insecta > Coleoptera > Curculionidae > Rhynchophorus > Rhynchophorus ferrugineus. The sequence continues at coordinate 1,994,621 of NW_027472586.1, forward strand.
TGTAAGCCGGGGATTTTTCAGTTGACCTGTTAGTCAATCTACAGCATTAAAATTGAACAAGAAACAGTGGAGTCTGGCTCGCTTGAAGATTTTTAAGGTTGGATTTCGTCCCTATTTTGGTAAAAATATTACTACTTCTAAATTTGAGTGTATCAAAGAGTGGGAGGTGAATGTTATTAAAATCAGATAAATATATGATTATTATCTCTCACTCCGAGGGGAAACCTTTCGCAGCACATAATGTAAACACCACTGTTTCAACCGTAATATGACCGGACTAGACGTCGTAAACTTCTTCATCCCTTCAGCTCCGATCTGCGACGAAAGGAGTCAAGACCATCATCCGCAAGAACCCGTACCGTTCCACCGCCATCTCTCTTCCTCGGTCGATAGCGTCTGTTCGCGCCAACACGCACTTTTCCTTCCTTCGGCGCTCGTCTGTTTGTCAACAATGTACCGGCCGTTTAGTTCGCAGTAGGCCTTGCGCGGATCGTTGCCTTGGCGTGGTCGTCGTTCGTCTTTTTTTTTCTCGCGACCATTTGTTTTCGCGTCCCGTTCTTGTGAGGATATTTTTCGTCGTTTTCTTGAATGGGATCAGGTACGTACACAGATTTTTGCGATGCTATCGAGGGAAAAGCCAGAGCCAGTTTCGATTGCTTTCGACGTGGAGTGATTCTGAAGGATTTCGATAAAAATTAAACCATTTTTTGTGTTGGATTGTTATTCGCAAACACCTTAACCAAATAACATAAAAATACGATTTAATGATTAAGAATAAATTAGTAACTAGTTCTAGTGGGGTGTGTATCACTCAATTTCTTCTAGTCATTAAAATCTCCTGAGATCTAGGGTTAATATAACTTATATCACACGAAGTGTAACATAGACATATATGACGTTCTGCTGCTTAGTTGAGATGCCGAGAGTTAAGCATTTTTAATGATTAGTCGAGCTGATAAATATTGTATTCGATAAATTATCAAACTGTGCTTAATAATGGCCTTGATTAGTCCAATCGACTACATTTGATGAAAGAAAATCCCAATTATTCATTCGCACCATATATATGGAAAACGTGCCACATTTGTTTGCCTTTTTAATAAAGACAATACTCTCAAAATATTTGTATTTTGAAGTGAAATAAATGACAGCCGATGTCAAACCGCCTTAAACTTTAGCATTTTTAAGATATGTGACGTAAACTGAAACCCAATAGTATTTCGAAAATATGCTTTTCATTATATAACTTGAAAACTAAAGGTTGTATAAAAACTATTATATTACCATCTGATTCAGCGTAAAATTCTTTACAATCCCTGGTATTTTCAGTATCTTGCGATCATTTATACGAAAATGGCAGCAAAAAAATTGAAAATTCCCAAAAATCGCAAATTTTCACGACTATATACATGGAAAAAGTGACACATTTTTTTACCTCTTGGATTAAGATAAAATTCCCAAAATATACGTATTTTGGTTTGAAATAAACGAAAATCCATGTTAAATCGCCTTAGAATTCATACTTTTTAAGATATGTGACGTAAACTGAAACCAAATAGTATTTCGAAAATACGTTTTTCATTATATAACTTGAAAACTAAAGGTTGTATAAAAATTATTATGCTACCATCTGATTCAGCGTAAAATTCTTTACAATCCCTGGTATTTTCAGCATCTTGCGATCATTTATACGAAAATGGCAGCAAAAAAATTGAAAATGGCCAAAAATCGCAAATTTTCACGACTATATACATGGAAAAAGTGACACATTTTTTTACCTCTTGGATTAAGATAAAATTCCCAAAATATACGTATTTTGGGGTGAAATAAACGAAAATCCATGTTAAATCGCCTTAGAATTCATACTTTTTAAGATATGTGACGTAAACTGAAACCCAATAGTATTTCGAAAATACGTTTTTCATTATATAACTTGAAAACTAAAGGTTGTATAAAAATTATTATACTACCATCTGATTCAGCGTAAAATTCTTTACAATCCTTGGTATTTTCAGTATCTTGCGATCATTTACACGAAAATGGCATCGAAAATTTTGAAAATGGCAAAAAATCGCAAATTTTCACGACTATATACATGGAAAAAGTGACACATTTTTTTACCTCTTGGATTAATATAAAATTCCCAAAATATACGTATTTTGGGGTGAAATAAACGAAAATCCATGTTAAATCGCCTTAGAACTCATACTTTTTAAGATATATGACGTAAACTGAAACCCAATAGTATTTCGAAAATACTTTTTTCATTATATAACTTGAAAACTAAAGGTTGTATAAAAATTATTATACTACCATCTGATTCAGCGTAAAATTCTTTACAATCCTTGGTATTTTCAGTATCTTGCGATCATTTACACGAAAATGGCATCGAAAATTTTGAAAATGGCAAAAAATCGCAAATTTTCAAGACTATATACATGGAAAAAGTGACACATTTTTTTACCTCTTGGATTAATATAAAATTCCCAAAATATACGTATTTTGGGGTGAAATAAACGAAAATCCATGTTAAATCGCCTTAGAATTCATACTTTTTAAGATATGTGACATAAACTGAAACCCAATAGTATTTCGAAAATACGTTATTCATTATATAACTTAAAAACTAAAGGTTGTATAAGAATTATTATACTACCATCTGATTCAGCGTAAAATTCTTTACAATCCTTGGTATTTTCAGTATCTTGCGATCATTTACACGAAAATGGCATCGAAAATTTTGAAAATGGCCAAAAATCGCAAATTTTCACGACTATATACATGGAAAAAGTGACACATTTTTTTACCTCTTGGATTAATATAAAATTCCCAAAATATACGTATTTTGGGGTGAAATAAACGAAAATCCATGTTAAATCGCCTTAGAAATCATACTTTTTAAGATACGTGACGTAAACTGAAACCCAATAGTATTTCGAAAATACTTTTTTCATTATATAACTTGAAAACTAAAGGTTGTATAAAAATTATTATACTACCATCTGATTCAGCGTAAAATTCTTTACAATCCTTGGTATTTTCAGTATCTTGCGATCATTTACACGAAAATGGCATCGAAAATTTTGAAAATGGCAAAAAATCGCAAATTTTCACGACTATATACATGGAAAAAGTGACACATTTTTTTACCTCTTGGATTAATATAAAATTCCCAAAATATACGTATTTTGGGTTGAAATAAACGAAAATCCATGTTAAATCGCCTTAGAATTCATACTTTTTAAGATATGTGACCTAAACTGAAACCCAATAGTATTTCGAAAATACGTTTTTCATTATATAACTTGAAAACTAAAGGTTGTATAAAAATTATTATACTACCATCTGATTCAGCGTAAAATTCTTTACAATCCTTGGTATTTTCAGTATCTTGCGATCATTTACACGAAAATGGCATCGAAAATTTTGAAAATGGCCAAAAATCGCAAATTTTCACGACTATATACATGGAAAAAGTGACACATTTTTTTACCTCTTGGATTAATATAAAATTCCCAAAATATACGTATTTTGGGGTGAAATAAACGAAAATCCATGTTAAATCGCCTTAGAATTCATACTTTTTAAGATATGTGACGTAAACTGAAACCCAATAGTATTTCGAAAATACGTTATTCATTATATAACTTGAAAACTAAAGGTTGTATAAAAATTATCATACTACCATCTGATTCAGCGTAAAATTCTTTACAATCCTTGGTATTTTCAGTATCTTGCGATCATTTACACGAAAATGGCATCGAAAATTTTGAAAATGGCCAAAAATCGCAAATTTTCACGACTATATACATGGAAAAAGTGACACATTTTTTTACCTCTTGGATTAATATAAAATTCCCAAAATATACGTATTTTGGGGTGAAATAAACGAAAATCCATGTTAAATCGCCTTAGAACTCATACTTATTAAGATACGTGACGTAAACTGAAACCCAATAATATTTCGAAAATACTTTTTTCATTATATAACTTGAAAACTAAAGGTTGTATAAAAATTATTATACTACCATCTGATTCAGCGTAAAATTCTTTACAATCCTTGGTATTTTCAGTATCTTGCGATCATTTACACGAAAATGGCATCGAAAATTTTGAAAATGGCAAAAAATCGCAAATTTTCACGACTATATACATGGAAAAAGTGACACATTTTTTTACCTCTTGGATTAATATAAAATTCCCAAAATATACGTATTTTGGGGTGAAATAAACGAAAATCCATGTTAAATCGCCTTAGAATTCATACTTTTTAAGATATGTGACGTAAACTGAAACCCAATAGTATTTCGAAAATACGTTTTTCATTATATAACTTGAAAACTAAAGGTTGTATAAAAATTATTATACTACCATCTGATTCAGCGTAAAATTCTTTACAACCCCTGGTATTTTCAGTATCTTGCGATCATTTACACGAAAATGGCATCGAAAATTTTGAAAATGGCAAAAAATCGCAAATTTTCACGACTATATACATGGAAAAAGTGACACATTTTTTTACCTCTTGGATTAATATAAAATTCCCAAAATATACGTATTTTGGGGTGAAATAAACGAAAATCCATGTTAAATCGCCTTAGAACTCATACTTTTTAAGATACGTGACGTAAACTGAAACCCAATAGTATTTCGAAAATACATTTTTTAATTATATAACTTGATAACTAAAGGTTGTATAAAAATTATTATACTACCATCTGATTCAGTCAGCGAAAATTCTTTATAATTCTTGTAATTTTTATTAACCTACGATTATTTGAAAGGAAATGACAGTGAAATATATGATTATACTAGCGGCATTGGTGGAACCATGGTTTTGCTGAAGTTAAAAATTTAAGTCAACTTTAATTTTTAATTAATTGTCAAGATAGAAGATGGTTTTGGACAGCTTGCGTTCCTCAGGACCCCCCCTGGGATACGCTACTGGCCAACCAGCCCGCAAATGACGCTTATTCGATCCAAAATTCAAAACGGGTTCAAAAAAATCGAAAAAGAGATATACTGATGCAAAATCATTAAATTTTCAAGGTTACGTTATTAACAGATGTGCAATCGTTCGAATTGGATAGGAATACGTTTAGGATCAGATTATTTTAACATAATTTATGGATGCCATCTTGATTATTTGCTAAACACTGTACTAAGCAACAATGCTCAGCTGATAGGTTTCATTATTTACTAATTAAATGGTTATGGTAATCGTGAAAATTTGCGATTGTTATCATTTTCAATATTTTTGTTGTCATTTCTGTTCAAGTAGTCGCAGGTTAATGAAAGTTGCATAGATTACAGAGAATTTTACGCTGAATCGAATAATAATTTTCATACAGCCTTTTGTTTATAAGTATTTTCCGACGGTGACATTTTGCATGGGAAAATTGTCGTTTTAATTAATTTCCCCACAATTATATCATAGATTCTCGAATATTCCGAAATCAAAATTAGCCGAGTCGGTCTAACCGTTCTCCAGTTTTAGCGAGACTAACGAACGGAAATTCTAAAAGTTTTTAACCAAATAGATAATACTGAGACTCTGACGATGACGGCAATAATCGATATGAAATTTATTGACCATTAACGACCCCTGCGTCCTTCTCGCTCTGTCGTTCCGATTCTCTCACTCTCTCTCTCTCTCTCTCGCTCGTCCGTCTCCCTTCGAACCAATCGGTTTTTCGAAAACCGCTTGACCGACGACCGAGTCGACGCTACCAGGCATCAATGTCATCGATTGTTCGCCGTTCGAACGAACGAGCCGGCCATGATGCGAATTATTTTCGTTCACTTCTGTACGATAAACACTAATGACCTGCGAGTTTATTATTGGAGAAAAATATATTCACTTTTGTTCAGTTGGAGGTCGTGGGCTACGGAAGACGGTACGACGCGGCGTGACCGGCGACCATCATCGCCATCTTCTCGTTTCGCATTTTTTTGGCAAAGGTGGACGTTACTGATGCGCGTTCTATATATAGAACCGCCCGTAAGTCGTCGTGCTTGAGCGCGAGTGTGACTGTGTGTGCGTGTCTAGTTCTCGAAAGCGAAAACTGGGAGGTCGAGGGAGATGTGTTGGTTTTTGTGCTGTTGTTGCGGGAGGCGCAGGAAGAACGACGCCGATGTGGAGGGCAGGGAGTCGCCGGATTTCGGGAACAATCTCAGAAAGGTGATGATGCTTTGTCGGCCGTTTTCTGATCCGTCCAGGAATAGCGTTTTTCTCACCTTCTCTAAACTACACTGACATACGATCCAATTTCCTATCACGGAATTCTTTATAATTAAGAACCGTACCTAATAAAACAACTGGTGAACATATATAGAACATACTAGTGACAGTACACTGTACGATCTATGTTTTAACGGTAAAAAGTAGTTGAAATTACTCGCTGGTTTGTTGTACAATGTCCAAGTAATTGGCCTTGAAAGTTATGTTCGTTCACCTCTTTGACCATTCTCGTACGACCATGTATCTGTGCCAATCTATTGCCAGATAACCATCATTTGAATTGACTCTATATACTTTTAGATATCGAGTTTTAAGGTCCTGTCATAATAAAAGCAATTAAAATATATCAGATATCACAAGGCTAGTAAATGTGTACTATAATGATTTCAATTATCATTCTCTGTTTTTCCAGAATCCATTAAGTTTTGCCCATTCCGAGTATATCACTACATAGTATAAAACAAAGTCGCCTTTTCTGTCCCTATATCCCTATGTGCGCTTAAATCTTTAAAACTACGCAACGGATTTTGATGCGGTTTTTTTCAATAGATAGAGTGATTCAAGAGGAAGGTTTATATGTATAACACATGCATAATATACTAAGGCAACATTGCTAATTTTAGAGGTTTCTGACGTGATGTCGTAAATTAACCTATTTTTTTAGGCTTATTTAGCAATTAGCAAAAACGCTGCCTAACCCTACGAGTTAGATCAAATTAATGTACTACAGTATTGTACACCATAAAAAGGTCTACAAAAAAGTCCACGATGGTATATGTTTATCTTTTAGGGATAACCCACATTAACCATTTTTATTGTTTACTTTTTACGTGAGAAAATGGCTTATTTACGAAGCTATTTTAAGCAATACGGCATTAATCCTTATCGAATTAAGTACCTTAAATACAGTGTGCAATTAATATAGATCAATATGGTTCCTTACAGCATGTAAATTAAACAAATATTTTCGGAGATATTACAAATTTAAAATTTGCGTTTAAAAATGTGTAATGTAATAAAAATTGTATGAATTTAGATATTCCAAAGATAGCAGGAAATCTTCATAGTAAGTATAGGGGAAGAGGAATTGTTTTACTCCAAATTTAATGCGTGCAGGCCAAGGGCAGTAATGAATGAACCAAAAATACTGGATCGATTTTAATCATGTTTTCATTGAGTGACATAGGCATATATATTTTATGCCCGTGCAAAGTCGGAGCGGGCCGCTATGTTTTTATATACAACGTTCATATTTTTTCTGTAGTGTATTTAATTTAGTATCAGCATTGCACCCGTGCGAAGCCGGGGCGGGTCGCTAGTTTATGTATATATTGTTGTCTTAAAATAATAATTTGTTATTGATAATAGGAATCAATAGTTCTTAGCAATGAGATATTTAAGTTAAATAACGTGAAAACAGGATTTGTTTTAAAATTATTGTAAAGCTACGAATGCAAAATGGTCATATTCGTAGACTCTATCCCTGTAACTTTTTGATTTTGTAGATATTTCAAAAGATTTGTGTGCATAACATACAGTAGTGTATATAGAACCTCCCATAAGTCGTCGTGCTTGAGCGCGAGTGTGACTCTGTGTGCGTGTATAGTTTTCGAAAGCGAAAATGGAGGAGAGGTCGAGAGAGATGTGTTGGTTTTTGTGCTGTTGTTGCGGGAGGCCCAGGAAGAACGAGGCGAACAATCTTGGAAAGGTGATGATGCTTTGTCGGCCGTTTTCTGCTTCGTCCACCTCTTCGTTTCTACAGGTTTCACTTTTATCGTTCTATAAATTGATTTTAAAGGGAAACCGCTCGGATACGTTTGCTGTTGTTCGCCAACTGCAGGTTGAAACTTCACTATACAGTACATGTTATTTCCACGAAGTGTCAACAAGATTTTTCTTTCAGAGCGTTGAAAATGTCCGAAATTGTGCCGAGTAATCGCGTTTGCGGGAAGTTTTACTTTTTAATTTCAGTTCGAAGAAGAATGCGATTCAAGGTCATCCAGTGCGCTATGAATATTATGGCAACCGTGCTGTATCGATTTCAACATGTTAATCCTGGTTTTGACGTTTAACAGTGGTGATTTTGAAACCGACGACAAAAAGCGTTCTGGACAGTCAAAAAAGACTCGAAGACAAGGACTTGAAACTCAACAAAAATATGTAGGATTGTTGGGATTAAGACAACAAACAATTTTCAATCGGTCCCGACCTTCATAGAGTCAAGACGTGTTTTTTCATTCGCGAAAACGAGTCTCCTTATATATCAAATAAAAATACATCTATATATTTTTTACGGTCAACTTCGGTTAACGGTTTCAAAGAACTCCCAGGTACGGGATACGGCCAACCCAAAGTGAAGGAAATACGTGCTCTCAAACAAAAGACGTTCCACGTTTTCCAAAAAGGGGAAAAAGTGAAAGTTTGTGAAAAAAACATTTAATTATAACAGTACAACATGATGGACAACAACATGGATTTGAATATATTATTGAAAGAAAACGAAGAATTAAGAACGAATAACGAGCGTCTGAACCAACAACTGTTGCGATTATCTAAGGATATGACTGCTATATATGAAGACGAACTAGCATTAGAGGTAGGGGAATAGTCTGACTGGACCGAAGTAACAAACAAGAAGGATAAAAAGAGGAAGAAGTCAGAGATGACGCCTTCACCAATCGCAAAAAGTGCTATAAATATTAAAAAAAAAAGAAGCAAGAAGACAAAATCCCTCTGCCCACCCCCCGATCAAGGGAAGCAATGTTGGCAATTTTAATTTATTTAGATCGTAAATAAAGGGAGTAGCCTCTGACCGAGTGCAGTTTAAAGCTTTGTCTAACGATGATATTAACGTAACCCTTAGTAATGAAACGGATTACAGGAATGTAAAAAAGCATCTCATTGAGATGAAGAAAAACAATTCAATCAATAAACTCGAATACCACACTTATCAGTTAAAAAGTGATAAGTGGTATAGAGTAGTCATTAGAGGATTACCGTCCACACAAATCAGGACGATATTAAATTGGAATTACGGGCTTGCCTGACAACTAATGTAAATGGCGAAAAACAAATTAAAACTTTTCCGTTGTTCTACGTAGACGTGATACAAAACGAAAATAATAAACATATATATGACATAAATTATTTACTAGACTGTAGGATAAAAGGGGAACCTCTGAAGAAAAATAATAACATACCACAATGCACAAACTGTCAAAATCTTGGACACACTAAAAATTTTTGCAGTAGGGAACCAAGATGTGTGAAATGTGCCGGTAAACATCACACAACTCAGTGCAGAAAACAACGCAAATGCACCCTGCTAATTATAAAGGATATGCAGTATATAAAAAAAAAATAAAAGAACTCCAGCCAAAGAAAATTACAGCAGAACAACGCTTAAGACAAATTGACAAACCCAAAAACTCTGAGACAACATCTACCGTTGAAAATAAAAAAACCCAAGAAACCGTAAGACCATCGATATATCTCTGCCTAGGGCAATAGAAAAAGTGCAAGTGGCGGTCAACAAAATCTACAAATGGACGAAAGATTGGAAAATTCAACTTAATAGCACCAAATCTGTCCACGTTAATTTTTCATTGAGGCGAAATAATAAAACTTAATTATATCACTCAATGGATGCCCGATTCCTCAAGCAGAATCAGCCAAATACCTTGGAATCGATCTTGACAGTAGATTAAATTGAAAGCCTCACGTTATACAAAAAGCAAAAAACATTAGAACAAAAATAAAACAACTATACTGGTCAGTCGGAAGATACTCTCAACTTGATCTAAAATCAAAGAGGTTGATCTATAATACAATTATAAAGCCAATTTGGACCTATGGGGTGCAAATATGGGGTTGCACTAAAAATTCAAATCAGTTAGTCATACAGCGCTGTCAAAACAAGGTTCTTCGATTGATTACCAATGCCTATCGCTATGTAACCAATGAAGAACTGCACGATGACCTGGAAATCAAATGGATTTGCGAAGTTGTGCAGGATTTTAAGCAATACAACTGCTGGACAGCGCGCAGGATATCAGGAGATTGAAACGAACAAAACCATACGAACTTATATAAAGTGTATACATTTAGTGTAAAATATAGCTATAAGTTAATAATTTATTAATTAAATTAATTAAAATTATTATTTTATAATTGAGGAATACATACTGATGTATTTTCTCGCACTCGTCTTGCTTGTTTATTAATCCAAGTACATAGGAAAAGTAGTAATAAATTAATTGTAAATTAAGATTGTACTAAGCGTATCTAATAAAGATGTTATAAAAAAATCCAATCGCTTAAAGAATATGGGAATGATCCAAGAGCTTGGATATGTTGTGCTGTATGAAGTAAAGCCGAGGGACATTGAATGGGAATAGGAAGAGGAACTACCCCCAGGTCGTTCTTTATCACTGACATGACTAACTTTAGGTAGTTTACCACTTTTGAATCGTTCACATCACAATCGATAATCGTGATTTGCTACATACATCACCATAACTTTTAAAAGGGTTTCATGAGCTTGGATATCAAATTAAATAACAAAAGTAATGGATGTCGAAAGTGCAATTTTCAGCATTCCGTTGTTATCATCCATATACACTGAATAACCCAATAATATTATATAGGAAACTGTTATTTTATATCGAGAAATGTCAAAACAATCGAATTTAAGTTACGTTCGGTTGTTCCCATCGATACTTCGTATTTTCACCAATACATAACTCTGATCAAAATAAATACAAGAACCCAACAAAAAAGGTCCCGCTGATGAAAAAAAACCATTGTGCTATGTTGCCAAATGTCCGCAAAATTCTTCAAAACATTAGCGATAATAATTAGAGATTAGAATACATTTCAGCAAGATGATCTGCACTACATTCTTCGAAAAAGATCACGTTTTAATCCTCACGAACCACGTCAAATCAATTCGTCAGCAGATACACGTCGGCAAACTCGTTTGCTATCTCGTGGTGCTTCCCAAGAACGCTTTTATACCTTTATCGACGACAATATCATTCCATCACAATAACTAATGGGACTTTATAACAATAAGGTGATCGTTAAGTTCATTCTACGTTTCAATTTGGATCGATTAGGAAAAATGAGCGAGATAAGAGGGTACGGTGACGTCATTGAACAATAACGAATTTAAATAGAAATGGAATTAATCGAAATTATAGCGAAGGTCACGAATGAACTGGTTAAAAATAATCTTGTATTATTCAACCGATGAAATATTCGAATTGTACAGTTGGCATGATTATATAGGGTGGGCAATGTGTTGTTTTTTGCGAGTAAAAAAACAAATAAACCTAGTTACAATACCTTCGTTTTGAATTTGGAATAAATATTTGACCAGGTAGTATCAACTATACTAAGGACAACAAAAGAGGTATACAATATATAATGGACTAACTGCTAACAGGATTAGTTAACAAGAATTAGTTTTAGTAGCCCAAATTGAGAATGAATAAAATAGGAAAACAAAAACTTGAGGACAGTGTTTTCTAGTACAAATTAATGCTACATATAATCTGTAAAAAATATACTAGGGCTAATAAGAATAAACAGAGGACGAATACAAAATTAAGATAAATTGCTTGATATCAAGAGTGATAGAGGAAAGAAGAAAATAAAAACATGCAGATTCTTAGTAACTAACAGGTTAATTGAAAAGTCCCCGGCCTACCATAGTAAAACACATTTTTTTGCCAAAATCAGTTTTTTTTATTCAACATAATTCCCTTCAAGGGCGATACACTTGATATTATAGCAACTCTCCAACGTTTCGATACCAAAATAGAAGCAAAGGTCAAAATAGGCCTCAGTTTGGTCGATCACCTCTTCATTTAACGAAAATTTCTTCCCAGCGAGCATTATTTTGAGATCTGAGAACAGGAAATAGTCTCTGGGGGCCAGATCTAGAGAATACGGTGGGTGCGGAAGCAATTCGAAGCCCAATTCATGGTTTTTTGACACGGTGCATTGTCTTGGTGAAGCAGCACTTTCTTTTCCTTCAAATGCGGCCGTTTTTCGGTGATTTCGTCGTTCAAACGGTCCAATAACACTATGTAATAGTCGCTGTTCATGGTCCTTCCTTTTTCAACGTAGTCAATGAAAATTATTACGTCATAACCTTGCCAGTCGACTATTGCGTTTTCTCACGCTTTGGAGCGGGTTCGTCGTGTACAGTCCACTCGGATGACTGTCGATTGGACTTCGGAGTGAAATGATGGAGCCATGTTTCATCCATTGTCACATATCGACGCAAAAACTCGGGTTTATTACGCTTGATCATCTTCAAACACTGCTCCGAATCATCAACTAGCGGTTGTTTTTGATCAAAAGTGAGCTCGCGCGGCACCCACTTTGCACAGAGCTTTCCCGTACACATATTCGTGAATGATATGATGTACACGTTCAGTTGATATCTTTAGAGTATCTTATATTTCATTCAGTTTCAATTTACGGTTATTCAAAATCATTTTGTGAATTTTTTAAATGTTTTCGTTGGTAACAACTTCTTTTGGGCGTCCACTGCGTTCACCGTCTTCGGCGCTTATTTCACCACGTCTAAACTTACCATACCAATCGTTGATGGTTGATTTTCCTGGGGCAATGTCCAGAAACTCTACATCACGCCAAGTTTTTGCTTCAACTGTATTTTTTCCCTTCAAAAAGCAATATTATATCAACAAGCAAAATTTCTTTTTATCCATTTTTTCACAATAACAAAAGTTGCTTCACTCAAAATCCTATAAACCACAAACTAATGATCCGACAGCTATCAAATTTATACACGCATCTTTTGGGGGTTAGGGCTAACTAAAAAACATATGGATTTAATTCAAGTAGCGCCATCTATGTCAGGCCAGCGGCTTTTCAATTGATCTGTTAATTAGGTACTGTTTAAGCGTTGACAAAAGTTTAAGGTTCTATATCATAGTATTTTTGGAAACATATATACCAGCTTAGAAATAAGTCCCTGGGTTTTACCAGGTTACCTCATACTATATTTTGCATAATATTTTTCTCATTATTTCCACTATTTTCGGTTTCGATTTCGTCCAATCAGAGCTTAATTAAAAAGGTAAACAATAATGCCATTTAATGATCCATAAAAAGAACGAATATCGTCATGATATTCCTGATTCGGTCACCATAAGTAATCTATATTTATATGTAATTTACTGTAAGGAAGTCCATGTTCGTTTTTTTAGATAGACGCCTTCTTCTGAACACAGTGACGTAACTGAATATTGTTTAGTGAGGACTTATGAGTGTTTGGTGTAACGTGGTCAACTGTTTTAATATTATTTTATGAACAGATACATCAACATTTTAATGGTAATACAATTAATATAAGACTGTGAATTAATTTTGCGGGTTTTATGCGTCCTAGTTACGTCAATAGATCTTTATTTTTGTATACCTTTTCGAATAACGACTTGTTGGTCGTTAATTTCAAGATATTTTTAAGTTTTGGTATCTGTTCTTTCATTTCAGCCAAGTTTATTTTTTCGTTAAAACTTTCTAAAGTACTGCTAAAAATCGGCCGTCATTGGGACGCAGGTCTTGATTATTTAGTGATCTATAAAACAATTCGTTATGGGAGTAGAAATATTAATTCGGTTCGTTTAGGATAGCCGATCTCGATGGTTTCAGACTTTGTCTTTCCTATAAATTTATAGAGTAATAGAGCTGCACCTCAATGGGAATTTCTGGAACTATGGTACTTTGATTGTCGTTTGAGAAATTTGATTGCTTAGTTTACATTTCCCTTATAGACAGCTATAACGCATATATTTTGTTTTTCGGGCCTTTTAATTGGTTGCTAAACCATTTTCTTCTATGATTTAGCATGTGACCAACCAATGTTGATCAACCTCAACGATCACCAATGTGTTTTATGATTAATTCATATTATTAGGGATTTTTAAGTAGAACAATAGATTTTTGACATATAAATACTTGTAGAGCTAGGAACCGTATTTATCTCAGCTTCTCTTAGATATATTGAAACACGCGACACTAACAAGCGATTGCAGTGCCATCTAGTTGGCCCATGCCAGTTCCGCAATATAGGAATAACATTTTTCTCACCTTCTCTAAACTACACTGACATACGATCCAATTTCCTATCACGTTTCATTCAAAGAAAAAGTCATCAGGAATCCTTTATAATTAAGAACCGTACCTAATAAAACAACTGGTGAACATATATAGAACATACCAGTGACAGTACATTGTACGATCTATGTTTCAACGGTAAAGAGTATTGGAAATTACCCACTGGTTGGTTGTACAGTGTCCAAGTAATTGACCTTGAAAGTTATGTTCGTTCACCTCTTTGACCATTCTCGTACGACCATCTATCTGTGCTAATCTATTTCTAGATAACCATTATCCCAATTGATTCTATATACTTTTAAATAACGAGTTTTAATGTCCTTTTATAATAATATCAATTAAAATAGATAAGATATCACAAACCTAGTAAACGTGTACTATAATGATTTAAATTATCATTCTGTATTTTCAGAATCCATTAAGTTTTGCTCATTCCGGGTATATTTATGTATATATTGTTATCTTAAAATGATAATTTGTTATTGATAATAGGAATCAATAGTTCTTAGCAATGAGATATTTAAGTTAAATAACGTGAAAACAGGAATTGTTTTAAAATTATTGTAAAGCTACGAATGCAAAATGGTCATATTCGTAGACTTTATACCTATAACATTTTGATTTTGCAGATATTTCAAAAGATTTGTGTGCATATAGTAGAATATAAAATACGTGTAGTAGATAGGTTAAATAAGGTTTTCGTTTATTTTGATTTAGGTATTACAACGATTATTATGTAAATATTTTATTTTAAAACGTTTTTGTTTTATTATTTTGTACTTCTTAGTAAGTTCCTTATTTATGTTTTGATGTCGTTTCAATTTTTTTGCTAAAAATATTTTATAATACCATCAACCAATTTTCCTTTTTTGTTCCTTTAACTTGATATTTAGGATCAGTGCCAAGAAATTTACAATTCCAATGCTGCGACCGCTGGTTGGTTTCACTTTTGCCACCTGTTGCCTTGGTTCATCGGTCAGTGGCCACTGTTTTAATTTTTTTTTTTTCTCTACGTCCGTCGAGCAGCTGCACCTCAGTTTTGATTTCGTTCGTTTTCTTCACAAATTTTCACGTTTTATCACATAGAAGAATTTTGATGTAATATATATCGCATGGGAATAGGTGAAATTTTGTCATTTCGTCGCGATGATGAAATAATTCTGACGACGAACGTAAATACATGTTTACTCAATAGTAAATCCGTTCATGTCTGCTTAATTTGTGAGGAAGTAACTTGTCTTTAACTGGTGTTAGTCCATCATATGTTCAGTAATTCAAAATATTTGTGTTAAGTAGTTTGAAAGAGTGTTTGTGGTCAGGATGTCAGAGATATAAATTAGTAAAATTGTCAAATATGTTAGGGTTGATCAAAATTACAAGTATTATAAAAAGTTTTGTGCATAATCTAATGGTAGTAGACAGATTTTAATATAATCGTTACTTTTTAAGTTATATAACGAATAGTATATTTTCAAAAATGGAGTACATTTCAGTTTATGTGACATATCTTAAAAACTATACGTTTTAGAATAATTTGACATGGATTTTCGTTATTTTCAGCTCCAAATACATATATTTTGAGAGTTTTATCTTTATCTGAGAAGTAAAAAGAAATCGGCCTTTTTCCCATATATATTAGAATAATTTAACATGGATTTTCATCATATTCAGCTCCGAATACATATATTTTGAGGGTTTTATCTTTATCTGAGAAGTAAAAAGAAATCGGCCTTTTTTCCATATATATAGTCGTGAAAATTTGCGATTTTTGGCCATTTTGAAGTTTTTTACTGCCATTTCCCTTAAGATAATTGCAGGCTGATAAAAATTACAGGTATTATAAAGAATTTTGTGCTGAATCGAAAGGTAGTAGACGAATTTTAATATAATCGTTAGTTTTTAAGTTATACAACGAATAGTATATTTTCAAAAATTGAGTACATTTCAGTTTATGTGACATATCTTAAAAACTATACGTTTTAGAATAATTTGACATGGATTTTCGTCATATTCAGCTCCGAATACATATATTTTGAGAGTTTCATCTTTATCTGAGAAGTAAAAAGAAATCGGCCTTTTTTCCATATATATAGTCGTGAAAATTTGCGATTTTTGGCCATTTTGAGGTTTTTTACTGCCATTTCCGTTAAGATAATTGCAGGCTGATAAAAATTACAGGTATTATAAAGAATTTTGCGCTGAATCGAAAGGTAGTAGACGGATTTTAATATAATCGTTAGTTTTTAAGTTATACAACGAATAGTATATTTTCAAAAATTGAGTACCTTTCAGTTTATGTGACATATCTTAAAAACTATACGTTTTAGAATAATTTGACATGGATTTTCGTTATTTTCAGCTCAAAATACATATATTTTGAGAGTTTTATCTTTATCTGAGAAGTAAAAAGAAATCGGCCTTTTTCCCATATATATTAGTCGTGAAAATTTGCGATTTTTGGCCATTTTGAGGTTTTTTACTGCCATTTCCCTTAAGATAATTGCAGGCTGATAAAAATTACAGGTATTATAAAGAGTTTTGCGCAGAATCGAAATGTAGTAGACGGATTTTAATATAATCGTTAGTTTTTAAGTTATACAACGAATAGTATATTTTCAAAAATGGAGTACCTTTCAGTTTATGTGACATATCTTAAAAACTATACGTTTTAGAATAATTTGACATGGATTTTCGTCATATTCAAAATACATATATTTTGAGAGTTTTATCTTTACAGACAGATTTTAATATAATCGTTAATATCTATCTATCTATCTTTATCATATATATATATATATATATATATATATATATATATATATATATATATATATATATATATATATATATATATATATATATATATATATATATATATATATATATATATATAGTGAATTGATATCAAAAAAACATTATCACTGATGGATATCTGTACTATACATTTCATCCGTTTTACTTGGTACAGAAAACGGTGACAAAAATGGTTTACGCTTTTTATATAATATAAGAAAAAACATTTTATGTTAACATACTTTATTCCCTGGTTTCTCGTTACATGACCACCCAAAGGTCAAGCTACTTATCGACTGGATCATTATAAATAATTGCACGTGTATTGACCATATTTAATTACGATAAGAGAGAAACAAAAAACGATGTAATACCGATAAAAACCGAGGTGTAAGAACCCAACACAAGGTGAAACAAAAACAATACGACGGCGGCTAGAATACGCGCGTGACGTAACGTTACCAAGGCTAGGCCACCTTTCCAATGTGTGAGAATTTTTTTAAATGGACTTTTCGGTTATATAACACGGCGGAAGGTTTCGTGTTTAGAAGAAAAACCATCGATATTCGTGGATATGTCTCGTACTTTTGCTTGAAGAAATTTAGGTCACCGGAATGGAGCGAAAGCAGACATTACTTTGATAACAGGTCAATTGAACAGTCCTCAGTCTACCATGGTAAAACATATTTTTTGGCAAAATTAGTTTTTTATATTCAACATAATTCCCTTTAAAGGTGACTATAGCGACCCTTCAACTTTTCGATGCCATTTGTAGTACGATTTGTCCTTTGCTTCAAAATAGGCCTCAGTTTCTGCGATCACCTCTTCATTCGACTAACATTTCTTCCCTGCGAGCATTATTTTGAGATATGAAAAAGTAAATAGTCGCTGGGGGCCAGATCTGGAGAATAGGGTGGATGAGAAAGCAATTCGAAGCCCAATTCATGGATTTTTGACATGGTGCATTGTCTTGGTGAAGCGACACTTTCTTTTTCTTCAAATGCCGCCGTTTTTCGGCGATTTCGTCCTTCAAACGGTCTAATAACGCTATGTAATAGTCGCATGTTGATGGTACTTCCTTTTTCAAGGTATTTAATGCCATGCGCATCCCAAAATACAGACGCCATAACCTTGCCAGCCAACTGTTGCGTTTTCCCACGCTTTGGAATGGGTTTATCGTGTTCAGTCCACTCGGATGAGTGTCGATTTTACTTCGGAGTGAAATGATGGGGCCGTGTTTCATCCATTGTCACATATCGACTCAAAAACTCGGGTTTATTACGCTTGATCACCTTCAAACACTGCTCCGAATCATCAACTCGTCGTTGTGTTTGGTCAAAAGTGAGCTCGCGCGGCACCCTCTTTGCACAGAGCTTTCGTGACAGCCCAAATATTCGTGAATGATATGATGTACACGTTCAGTAGATATCTTTAGAGTGTCTGCTATTTCATTCAATTTTAATTTATGGTCATTCAAAATCATTTTGTGGAGAGATGACTTAAATACGTCAAACAACTGCATGTCGCTAATATAATAAATTGGGGGGTTCCACTTCGAACCATATCGAAATCGAACTGTAGTTTTAGATAATAAATTATCAATATCTAATATTATGATATCTTAACGACTGTCTAACTGTTTTGTTAGCGCAGATGACGAAAAAAAGTTTAAAATAACGATTTTATCGAACATCTGGGATATGATGCCGTTGAAATAATATTTTGTTAAGCAAGCAGGTATAACATAAAGGCATCTGCTAACAACAAAAATGTAAAATATTTACTTAATCTCGGTGTCTATGAACTCTGTGTCACATTGGAGACCACCGATTATGAAAACTTGGAAAATTAATTTTCATAACAAATGTCTTTAAGTTTTTTTAATAATAATTTAATATATAAAAAAATGTGTTTTTATTTTTAGGTTTAGCTGTTATTTTACCTGTCAACATATTCCTCCTTCTTTTACTTTCTTATTATTATGAAGATTCTACCTCTGTTGCTGTATAGTGGTTAGCCAACTTATTAGAGACAATATTGAGATATACTTCTTTCAATATCTTTCTTCATTTCATGATTCATTCTTATTCTGCAGTGAGCCTCAACTATTCTTATTGTCTTTAATAAGATGAAACAACGACTCTAAATCAAATTCATGATAATAACACTTGTTGATCATTAGAAGCAAGGAAACATATCCACTTCGGAATCGTTTTTAACTGTTTCTTTCGATAGGTTTTTTGTAACATTCTATGACTTGTTGAAGACCTCCTATTTTCTTCTGCATTTCATATATATGTTGGAACACTTGTTCATTGATGTTTTGAAAATGGCTGAAAGATTTAAAATGATAACAGGCTTTTGCTGCAGATGTGGTTTGACGTGAGCCTACAGACTAATATAGACCGAGTTTTTATTTACCATAACGCAAATATAATGCAAATTAAAAAGATTAAGAAAGTGTGGCTGATATGCGAGAGAAAGAGATGATGCCATGAACCACATAGATGGACTTTCGTGGCCGAGCTTACAGCAGTAGAATTTTGGGTAGGATGATGCCAAGGTCAGTCAATTAGTCACCGGTTAATTCTTTGTATATTCAGGCACTGGGTAGGGACCAAGTTTCCACCTTATGCTACCTCATGGTTAAAGTGATTTTTTCGGGAAATTATCACTTGGTGCTAAAACGGGTTAATATGGTGGGCGTGACTGATGATGATGGAGATGGTGGATATTTCGAACTCTGTGGATGTATCTGTATTTAATTAGTTAGTCTTATTTGTCAGAACATGGTAGTTCCTGATAAACTGCAGATTTTTTTATCAAAACCGATGTTCTTAATCTACCATTTAACTCATCTGTACCATATATTCTGTATTGTGTGTTATTTGCGGAAGAACTTTCTCCTCTGATGCAGTAAACATCAGGTGATCTCTTAGTCCGGTTAATTACTGGCCAGTTTTAACGGCTAACTTGATTTGTGTTGATATAATCTTTATGACAGAGAACAAGTTCATCTAGAATATCATCCAATCTATCACTACCGTAAATATTTCATTCACTTTCTCTGTGTTATGAATTAAATCCAAATAGCAATGTTTTGGCGAAGGCGCCCGCGGGTAATACGATTTTTTCAAAAACCGTTTATTTGAGCCTGTTGGTATGTATTTAGAGTTCAGTGTCACGGTATGATTCACACGAAGCGAAATTTTGATTTTTGTTTACATAGTTTTAATGGTTTCCGACAGAACTGAAAACATTTATTTTTATTTTCCTTGAGTTATGATTGTATCCACACGCGAGTATTATGCTCGTCATATACTGATTCGTATCAGTTTATTTGATTTATTAGACAAACGAGCATAAAATGTTGTGGCGAATGCGCCCAAAGGTAATACGATTGTTTCTATAATTACCTAGGTGTTAGTGTGTATTTATAGTTCAATCATGTAGGATGATTAGTAGGAAGTTTGTAACCTTAATTTGTGTTGATTTTAATACTTTAGGTAAGATAATTTTTTTAAACGATGTACTATTATATGAGTGGTAGCTGTAAATAATGGATTCATTATCTTTGTGTTCCTGTTCGGATATTCGTCTGTCCGTCATATGCCGATTTCGTATCAGTTTGTTTAATTAAAATGAGCAAGTATTTTGGCGAATGCGCCCACGGGTAATACGATTTTTTAAAAACTATCTATTCATTGAACTTTATCAGTGTATATTTATTTATAGTTTAGTGTTTTAGGATGATTAATAGGAAACCAGATCTTGTTAAGTCGTTAGAGGAACTTGTTTGCGATAATATGTTTCAGTCATATGAGTAGAAAGTGTAAAAGCGCCCATTGTCACTGCATCGAAATCATAATACGGCGACGATTGTCATTTTTTTGTCGGGTTCTTTCACCGCCGACGTTGTTTCATAGCTAGTCTGTTATAAAATTAAGTTTTTTTTATTAATTTAATTTAATTGGTAAGCATATACTGGGTATATAAGAGAAATTATTGTATAGTTATATAAACATTGTTAATATTAATTAAATTTAATAAGATAATCTTTGTTGTATGGTTAACAAATTCAAGTCGTTATCTAGGATTGAAATATCGCCTTATATAGACATACAATTTAGTGTGATATCAATGTTAATTGTCTGATAATTTCTTATAATTAGTTACTGAATTCATAGGAACCTTGGATTAGAAATCGCTTATGAATAATGGGGCATAAAAGTATATCGTGATTGTATTTTTGAAGGAAATAGTTTTTAGGGATTTTTTCTTATATATTCAGAGTTTTGTTCAAATTGTATTCAGCCCACATTGGTTGGTTATAGTATATTTTCTGTTCTTATAAGGACTACAGTGCTTGGCTCATGTATCGTAATGTTCTTATGTTGTAAAATAAACTATGAGGACACTTTTTATGATAAATAGTTTTTAAATAAAACTGGTATAACTTTCAATACAGGTATAGTAAAGGGGTATAGATCAAATCTCATCAACTTTTGCAAATAGTGGGAATTTAGTTTCGAAATCACTGTTCTAACATCTGAATTCCTGTGTATTTTCGTGAAACAAACTATTGGAGACATCGTTGACCCTTATTGCTTTAAAAATGAAGCTAATTGAATGTATATATATATAATATATACTTCTATATATAATATATATATATATATATATATATATATATATATATATATATATATATATATATTAATATTATTATCTTTCTTATGATATGACTTTTATTTAGATTAAAAATTTTATTAGTTTTTGGAAATACCTCCTGTAACATAGGTTCGTCATTTCTATTGTAAATATTTCGAGACTAATTAACAGACCCAATACAGGGTGTCTCAAATTTTTTAATGGTTATGTTGCCCCATTGTTATAATTTTCTTCAAGTGTTTTAATATACCTAACATAATTTTGTTGATGATGTCTTTTTGTAATAGAGACAGGTTTTTCTAAGGGAATTCACTGACCATAAGCATGCTGTGATTCGTTACGTGTTATGATTTAATTCATATGTCTGTTGATTCTACTCACATTCGTCTGAAAACTACACATATTAGCTTTACCTTCGCGTCACAAAGATGCGAAACTGCAAGAGTTATTGGATGAAGACTTATCTATAATATAATATAAATGTAAACCAAGAAACGATTACCGATCGATGGGAATATCCAAAACATGGGAAGATGGGTGGCAGATCAATTGAATGCCAGGCAAATGGAAAATCGAAAAATCGTCTGTAAAAGGCTGCTTCGAACGCATGACCGGAAGTCATTTCTCGTGACGGGTGATGAAAAGTGGATTTATTTTGTGAACCCTATGAGAAAGCTCTGTGCAAAGTGGGTGCCGCGCGAGCTCACTTTTGACCAAAACCAACGACGAGTTGATGATTCGGAGCAGTGTTTGAAAATGATCAAGCGTAATAAACACGGGTTTTTGTGTCGACATGTGGCAATAGATGAAACATGGCTCCATCATTACACTCTGAAGTCCAATCGACAGTCATCCGAGTGGACTGCACACGATGAACCCCCTCCAAAGCTTGGGAAAACACAATAGTCGGCTAGCAAGGTTATGAGGTCTGTATTTTGAGATGCGCATGGAATAATTTTCATTGACTACCTTTAAAAAGGAAGGACCATCAACAGCGACTATTACATAGCGTTACTGGACCGTTTGAAGAACGAAATCGCCGAAAAACGGCCACATTCGAAGAAAAAGAAAGTGCTGGGAATTGGGATTCGAATTGCTTCCTCATCCACCGTATTCTCCAGATCTGGCCCCCGGCGACTATTTCCTGTTCTCAGATCTCAAAAGAATGCTCGCTGGGAAGAAATTTTCGTCGGATGAAGAGGTGATCGCCGAAACTGAGGCCTATTTTGAAGCAAAAGACAAATCGTAGTCGCTATAATCAGTGTATCACCCTTGAAGGGAATTATGTTGAATAAAAAAATTAATTTTGCCAAAAAGATGTGTTTTACTATGGTAGGCCGGGGACCTTTCAATTGACCTGTCATTATCGTACTCTCCAGGACTCGGTCCGTGCGACTATCAACATTTCGCATTAATCAGACACGCGCTTGCAGAACAGCACGTACTAGAAAATGACTAAACAAGTTTTTTGGGATGGCCCCCTTAAGTTCCCTGAAAGATGGGCAAGATGCATATAATTAAACATATTTTTGCATTTTCTTGAAAATGATGTAGTTTTTTTTGCGAAAAAAAAAACGATAATGATTTTCCGGTACAACTATAATAAAATACGTTGTACTTTTTTCGCTTGTTCTTCCCAATAAAGTTTCAAGTTTAAAAAAACTTTTAAAAAGTAATTTAATAGGCCTGATAACAATCGTAACGTATTCACTGCCTTCATTACCTCATCCGTTCCACGTCCCCACCAAGTCCCTCATCAGAATTGTCATTAAACGCTTTTATAGCGTGGTTTACTGGATTTCGATTAGCCATTTAGCCGCACACGTGTCTTGGCTTGGGCGCCTGACGCCGCTCGGTATTGTGTTTAGTTTCTAACGGTGTGTGATTTCGTGCGCTTAGCTGCCCGATCACTTAACATCTGCTGGTGTGGTAACAGCGACGGACGAGGTGTGTATATTGTGATTTTTCGATTTGTTGGAAACCGTTGGTGTTTCTATTATTAGCGCGTGTTTATTTTTCGCCTCTTGAGAGGGAATCGCGTTGTATATATATCGATGGGAAATAAACAAGAGGAAACAAGCCATAATACGATATGTAATTGTGATATGACGCAGTATGTTGGAGAAGTGATTTTAACTTTATTTTCGGTTGTAAATGATCGAAGAGCGAACCTGTAAGGGTTTATTTTGCTGCCATATCCGTTTAAATAATCGCAAATCGCATCATAACTTACAGGATTTATAAATAATTTTACGTTGCATCGAACGTTAGTATTATAATTTTTACACAACCTTTGGTTTCGGAGTTAAACAAAAATGTTTTTTCATAAAATGAGTGGATTGCAGTTTATGTCCTATAACTTAAAAACTATACATTTTAAAGCAATTTAAAATAGGTTTTCGGTTTAGTCAGTTAGTCAGATGTGAACATTTTTGCCACTTTTTCCATATAAAAGTCTTGAAAATTTGCGATTTTTTGCTATTTTTAATGTTTTTGCAGCCATTTCCGTTTAAATAATGACAGGTTAATGAAAGTTATAGGGATTATAAAGAATTTTGCGCTGAATCGAATGGTAGTTTAATAATTTTTGTATAGTCTTTAGTTTTTAAGTTATTCAACAAAAAGTATATTTTCAAAAAATGAGTGGATTGCAGTTTATGTCCTATAACTTAAAAACTATACAATTTAAAGCAATTTAAAATAGGTTTTCGGTTTAGTCAGTTCAAAACACATATATTTTGAGAGTTTCAGCTTGATTGGAGAGGTGAACATTTTTGACACTTTTTCCATATATATAGTCGTGAAAATTTGCGATTTTTTGCTATTTTTAATGTTTTTGCTGCGATTTCCGTTTAAATAATGACAGGTTAATGAAAGTTACAGGGATTATAAAGAATTTTGCGCTGAATCGAGTGGTAGTTTAATAATGTTTGTATAGTCTTTAGTTTTTAAGTTATTCAACAAAAAGTATATTTTCAAAAAATGAGTGGATTGCAGTTTATGTCCTATAACTTAAAAACTATACAATTTAAAGCAATTTAAAATATAACACATATATTTTGAGAGTTTCAGCTTGATTGGAGAGGTGAAAAATTTTGACACTTTTTCCATATATATAGTCGTGAAAATTTGCGATTTTTTGCTATTTTTAATGTTTTTGCTGCGATTTCCGTTTAAATAATGACAGGTTAATGAAAGTTACAGGGATTATAAAGAATTTTGCGCTGAATCGAGTGGTAGTTTAATAATGTTTGTATAGTCTTTAGTTTTTAAGTTATTCAACAAAAAGTATATTTTCAAAAAATGAGTGGATTGCAGTTTATGTCCTATAACTTAAAAACTATACAATTTAAAGCAATTTAAAATAGGTTTTCGGTTTAGTCAGTTCAGAACACATGTATTTTGAGAGTTTCAGCTTGATTGGAGAGGTGAACATTTTTGCCACTTTTTCCATATATATAGTCGTGAAAATTTGCGATTTTTTGCTATTTTTAATGTTTTTGCAGCCATTTCCGTTTAAGTAATGACAGGTTAATGAAAGTTACAGGGATTATAAAGAATTTTGCGCTGAATCGAGTGGTAGTTTAATAATGTTTGTATAGTCTTTAGTTTTTAAGTTATTCAACAAAAAGTATATTTTCAAAAAATGAGTGGATTGCAGTTTATGTCCTATAACTTAAAAACTATACAATTTAAAGCAATTTAAAATAGGTTTTCGGTTTAGTCAGTTCAGAACACATATATTTTGAGAGTTTCAGCTTGATTGGAGAGGTGAACATTTTTGCCACTTTTTCCATATATATAGTCATGAAAATTTGCGATTTTTTGCTATTTTTAATGTTTTTGCAGCCATTTCCGTTTAAATAATGACAGGTTAATGAAAGTTACAGGGATTATAAAGAATTTTGCGCTGAATCGAATGGTAGTTTAATAATTTTTGTATAGTCTTTAGTTTTTAAGTTATTCAACAAAAAGTATATTTTCAAAAAATGAGTGGATTGCAGTTTATGTCCTATAACTTAAAAACTATACAACTTAAAGCAATTTAAAATAGGTTTTCGGTTTAGTCAGTCCAAAACACATATATTTTGAGAGTTTCAGCTTGATTGGAGATGTGAACATTTTTGCCACTTTTTCCATATATATAGTCGTGAAAATTTGCGATTTTTTGCTATTTTTAATGTTTTTGCTGCGATTTCCGTTTAAATAATGACAGGTTAATGAAAGTTACAGGGATTATAAAGAATTTTGCGCTGAATCGAATGGTAGTTTAATAATGTTTGTATAGTCTTTAGTTTTTAAGTTATTCAACAAAAAGTATATTTTCAAAAAATGAGTGGATTGCAGTTATTGTCCTATAACTTAAAAACTATACATTTTAAAGCAATTTAAAATAGGTTTTCGTTTTAGTCAGTCCAAAACACATATATTTTGAGAGTTTCAGCTTGATTGGAGAGGTGAACATTTTTGCCACTTTTTCCATATATATAGTCGTGAAAATTTGCGATTTTTTGCTATTTTTAATGTTTTTGCAGCCATTTCCGTTTAAGTAATGACAGGTTAATGAAGGTTACAGGGATTATAAAGAATTTTGCGCTGAATCGAGTGGTAGTTTAATAATGTTTGTATAGTCTTTAGTTTTTAAGTTATTCAACAAAAAGTATATTTTCAAAAAATGAGTGGATTGCAGTTTATGTCCTATAACTTAAAAACTATACAACTTAAAGCAATTTAAAATAGGTTTTCGGTTTAGTCAGTCCAAAACACATATATTTTGAGAGTTTCAGCTTGATTGGAGAGGTGAACATTTTTGCCACTTTTTCCATATATATAGTCGTGAAAATTTGCGATTTTTTGCTATTTTTAATGTTTTTGCTGCCATTTCCGTTTAAATAATGACAGGTTAATGAAAGTTACAGGGATTATAAAGAATTTTGCGCTGAATCGAATGGTAGTTTAATAATTTTTGTATAGTCTTTAGTTTTTAAGTTATTCAACAAAAAGTATATTTTCAAAAAATGAGTGGATTGCAGTTTATGTCCTATAACTTAAAAACTATACAATTTAAAGCAATTTAAAATAGGTTTTCGGTTTAGTCAGTCCAAAACACATATATTTTGAGAGTTTCAGCTTGATTGGAGAGGTGAACATTTTTGCCACTTTTTCCATATATATAGTCGTGAAAATTTGCGATTTTTTGCTATTTTTAATGTTTTTGCTGCGATTTCCGTTTAAATAATGACAGGTTAATGAAAGTTACAGGGATTATAAAGAATTTTGCGCTGAATCGAGTGGTAGTTTAATAATGTTTGTATAGTCTTTAGTTTTTAAGTTATTCAACAAAAAGTATATTTTCAAAAAATGAGTGGATTGCAGTTTATGTCCTATAACTTAAAAACTATACAATTTAAAGCAATTTAAAATAGGTTTTCGGTTTAGTCAGTTCAGAACACATATTTTGAGAGTTTCAGCTTGATTGGAGAGGTGAACATTTTTGCCACTTTTTCCATATATATAGTCGTGAAAATTTGCGATTTTTTGCTATTTTTAATGGTTTTGCTGCGATTTCCGTTTAAATAATGACAGGTTAATGAAAATTACAGTGATTATAAAGAATTTTGCGCTGAATCGAATGGTAGTTTAATAATTTTTGTAAAGTCTTTAATGTCACATACCTTTAAAATTATACATTCTTTAGCAATTTAATATGGATTATCATTATTTGAGCCTAAAAATACATGTATTTTGAGCTTCCAATAAAGATAAAGGGACAGATAATCTCTTTGATTTTAGGTCAAGTTGAGAGTATCTTCCGGCTAACCAGTCCAATTGCTTGACTTTGAGTCTGATCTGCTCTGTTTTTTATTTAAAATGATGTTACTCTATTTTAGTGTTATATGTAAATATTTGTTAGCCATAATTTACGACGGTATCAGTTTATTTTGTCGTTTTGGAAATATAACTGTGGATATTTTACATATTTTTACTCGGTATTTCCCAACTAGCATGGTGAAAATCGCGTGGCGCTAAATCGAGGGGATGCGGTTAATATTTTTTCGTCATCGTTTATTTATATTAAGGAGTGTATAGCGCAAACTTGGTAATGTAAATATTTATGCTTGTGAAATAGCATATCGATATTATAAGCGTTCATAATAAATATTCGCGAAATGTCAATAATATTACATTTTTCTGTTAACAATCATTGTCATATATATTTCTCGATAGACCGATAATGTCAACAAGTCATATTTTTAGCCTAAGGAGGTGTTGTTATGCTATGAACTCCCAGTATAAGATAAGCCGTGTTAGTAACTAACCAAATATTAGTTCATTTGATATTATTTGTACAGAAATATGAGTAATAAATAAGACTTTAATAATACAAATAAAAGGTATTTAAAAATTATTTTATGCACTTATAAATTACTTATATTGTAAGTAAATATCCAAGCCCGCTTAAAAATTGTAATTTTTCATTTTTTGAATCTATATATGAATAATTTTCAGCAACATTGAATCTATATATGAATAATTTTCAGCAACATTTTAGGCTATAAATATATGCAAATGTAAAACATGTAATGATGTGACTGGTTTCATTTTCCTTATCGAATTTTCAAATATAAAATCACAAATATTAAACAATCACAAACATAAATCTACGACCATGTCCCAGCAAGGTTCGAACCCGCGACTATCGCACACAACAGATAAAGAAAATTTTAATCTTTATCTATATTACAGGTTTTTTTCTGAGGTTTCTGACAACAATTAATATTAAACTATTTGCTAAAATATTAATAAATTAGTACCTAATAAAATAATTAAATATACAGAAAAACATCCTTACTACCTTAGAAATAGGGCAATTTTACATACATCCTGACGATTTCAGATGATTATCTGTGTTTGAACCAAAGTTATAGGAACAAAACTAATGAAAATAGCTAAGGACAAACGAATTTTTGTCACAAACTAACATATTTGAACCAGAATTGTGTGAAAAATTCAAAATGGTGAAACGAGATGAAAGTCATTGAGTTATTTATCAGTATTTTCTCGAAAATAAACAAAAAAATAATCCGTTTTGCTGTTGACATAAATTACATCGTAATATCGAACAACATTTTTGGTTTGTGTTATTTTTATTCACCAAAGATCCTCCACCATTTCATCGATATATTTTCTTATTCTATCGTGAAACCGGCGACAATTCGAGAGAAAGAACGAAGAAAAACACATTAAATTGTCTTAAATCTTGGAAAGTAAAATGACTGCAGACAAAGTTCAGAGTTATCTTGGTCTATATTACAGGTTGTTTCTGAAGTTTCTGAGAACAATTAATATTAAACTATTTGCTAAAATATTAATAAATTAATACCTAATAAAACAATTAAATATACAGAAAAACATCCTTACTACCTTAGAAATAGGGCAATTTTACATAAATCCTTATAATTTCAGATGATTTTCTATGTTTGAACCAAAGTTATAGGAACAAAACTAATGAAAATAGCTAAAGACAAACGAATTTTTGTCACAAACTAACATATTTGAACCAAAATTGTATGAAAAATTCAAAATGGTGAAACGAGATGAAAGTCATTGAGATATTTATCAGTGTTCTGTCGAAAAACAAACAAAAAGATAATCCGTTTTGCTGTTGACATAAATTACATCGTAATATCGAACAACATTTTTGGTTTGTGTTATTTTTATTCACCAAACATCCTCCACCATTTCTTCGATATATTTTCTTATTCTATCGTGAAACCGGCGCAATTCGAGAGAAAGAACGAAGAAAAACACATTAAATTGTCTTAAATCTTGTAAAGTAAAATGACTGCAGGCAAAGTTCAGAGTTATCTTTATCTATATTACAGGTTGTTTCTGAGGTTTCTGAGAACAATTAATATTATAATAATATTTGCTAAAATATTAATAAATTAATACCTAATAAAATAATTAAATATACAGAAAAACATCCTTACTACCTTAGAAATAGTGCAATTTTACATAAATCCTGACAACTTCAGATGATTATCTATGTGTGAACCAAAGTTATAGGAACAAAACTAATGAAAATAGCTAAGGACAAACGAATTTTTGTCACAAACTAACATATTTGAACCAGAATTGTGTGAAAAATTCAAAATGGTGAAACGAGATGAAAGTCATTGAGTTATTTATCAGTATTCTCTCGAAAATAAACAAAAAAATAATCCGTTTTGCTGTTGACATAAATTACATCGTAATATCGAACAACATTTTTGGTTTGTGTTATTTTTATTCACCAAACATCCTCCACCATTTCATCGATATATTTTCTTATTCGATCGTGAAACCGGCGACAATTCGAGAGAAATAACGAAGAAAAACACGTTAAATTGTCTTAAATCTTGTAAAGTAAAATGACTGCAGGCAAAGTTCAGAGTTATCTTTATGTATATTACAGGTTGTTTCTGAGGTTTCTGAGAACAATTAATATTATAATAATATTTGCTAAAGTATTAATAAATTAATACCTAATAAAACAATTAAATATACACAAAAATATCCTTACTACCTTAGAAATAGGGCAATTTTACATAAATCCTGACAATTTCAGATGGTTATCTATGTTTGAACCAAAGTTATAGGAACAGAACTAATGAAAATAGCTAAAACAAACGAATTTTTGTCACAAACTAACATATTTGAACCAGAATTGTATGAAACATTCAAAATGGTGAAACGAGATGAAAGTAATTGAGATATTTATCAGTATTCTCTCGAAAATAAACAAAAAAATAATCGGCTTTGCTGTTGACATAAATTACATCGTAATATCGAACAACATTTTTGGTTTGTGTTATTTTTATTCACCAAAGATCCTCCACCATTTCATCGATATATTTTCTTATTCGATCGTGAAACCGGCGACAATTCGAGAGAAACAACGAAGAAAAACACATTAAATTGTCTTAAATCTTGTAAAGTAAAATGACTGCAGGCAAAGTTCAGAGTTATCTTTATCTATATTACAGGTTGTTTCTGAGGTTTCTGAGAACAATTAATATTATAATAATATTTGCTAAAATATTAATAAATTAATACCTAATAAAACAATTAAATATACACAAAAACATCCTTACTACCTTAGAAATAGGGCAATTTTACATAAATCCTGACAATTTCAGATGGTTATCTATGTTTGAACCAAAGTTATAGAAACAGAACTAATGAAAATAACTAAAACAAACGAGTTTTTGTCACAAACTAACATATTTGAACCAGAATTGTATGAAACATTCAAAATGGTGAAACGAGATGAAAGTCATTGAGATATTTATCAGTATTCTCTCGAAAATAAACAAAAAAATAATCGGCTTTGCTGTTGACATAAATTACATCGTAATATCGAACAACATTTTTGGTTTGTGTTATTTTTATTCACCAAATATCCTCCACCATTTCATCGATATATTTTCTTATTCCATTGTGAAACCGGCGACAATTCGAGAGAAATAACGAAGAAAAACACGTTAAATTGTCTTAAATCTTGTAAAGTAAAATGACTGCAGGCAAAGTTCAGAGTTATCTTTATCTATATTACAGGTTGTTTCTGAGGTTTCTGAGAACAATTAATATTATAATAATATTTGCTAAAGTATTAATAAATTAATACCTAATAAAACAATTAAATATACACAAAAATATCCTTACTACCTTAGAAATAGGGCAATTTTACATAAATCCTGATAATTTCAGATGATTATCTATGTGTGAACCAAAGTTATAGGAACAGAACTAATGAAAATAGCTAAAACAAACGAGTTTTTGTCACAAACTAACATATTTGAACCAGAATTGTATGAAACATTCAAAATGGTGAAACGAGATGAAAGTCATTGAGATATTTATCAGTATTCTCTCGAAAATAAACAAAAAAATAATCGGCTTTGCTGTTGACATAAATTACATCGTAATATCGAACAACATTTTTGGTTTGTGTTATTTTTATTCACCAAATATCCTCCACCATTTCATCGATATATTTTCTTATTCCATCGTGAAACCGACGACAATTCGAGAGAAATAACGAAGAAAAACACGTTAAATTGTCTTAAATCTTGTAAAGTAAAATGACTGCAGGCAAAGTTCAGAGTTATCTTTATCTATATTACAGGTTGTTTCTGAGGTTTCTGAGAACAATTAATATTATAATAATATTTGCTAAAGTATTAATAAATTAATACCTAATAAAACAATTAAATATACACAAAAATATCCTTACTACCTTAGAAATAGGGCAATTTTACATAAATCCTGATAATTTCAGATGATTATCTATGTGTGAACCAAAGTTATAGGAACAGAACTAATGAAAATAGCTAAAGACAAACGAGTTTTTGTCACAAACTAACATATTTGAACCAGAATTGTATGAAAAATTCAAAATGGTGAAACGAGATGAAAGTCATTGAGATATTTATCAGTGTTCTGTCGAAAAACAAACAAAAAGATAATCCCTTTTGCTGTTGACTTTAATTACATTGTAATACCGAACGAGCAACAAAGAAGACAACATTATTTATACCGGTTCGTGTTATTTTTAATCACTAACGGTCCTCCACCATTTCATCAATATTCAATATTTTCTTATTCGATCGTGAAACCGGTGACAATTCGACAGATCGATGGATAAATATCGTTTCGAAAGAAAGAACGAAGAAAAACACGTTAAATTGTCATTAAATCTTGGAAAGTAAAATGACTGCAGGCAAAGTTCAACGCTCCATAACATTTCTATATCGTTAAATTAACAGAAAAATGCTCTTAAAACGTTTTACGACTAGTTACAATGTGAGCGGACAAATAAGCCCGTTCATACGCATGAATAATTCTCCGGTCTAGCTAATTATACCGTTTATTATCACTACCAGCCCGCTCAGTTTGACATATCCACGGATCAAAGTGCAGATCCGAGATGCGGGCGTTTTATTGACGGCGAGAACAGAAGAAGTTTCGGAACCGTCGGGCGGGTAGGCCGGCGATCGCGGGCGGCCCGGACCGGGGAGAAAAAACGGTAATTACCGGCGGCGACATGAATGTGAAGCACGTGTTGGACTTTTTATTGTCGCGAGTGAAAGTCGAAATTGCAAGGCTCCTATTAAGTTTCTTTTTATGTAAAATATACGGTTTAATATTATTTTTAGAAAATAAATGAGTTTTATTATACACCTTGATACACATTTGCTATTAAGTCAGGCTCTAAGCCTTCCCCTCTTTCTCTTTCTGCAACGGTAAAGCAAGAACTACTATAGGGAAGGTGTACATCTATTACCATCATTTTTTTATTCTAAAACAGCATTTATTAACAAAAATTGGTACAAATTATATTAATGATTAATTACCGTTGTGTCAAAAGTCTAACGTTGCCAGTTCTTGCAAATTATAAGTACATCTGAAGAATGTCATATAAATAGCGTAAGTTATCTTGAACTCACAACATAATATTTCTATAATAAATAATATTTCAACATATAATATAAAAACTGTAATATGAAGAAGCTTTAATAAATATCTTTAATGCAAACTATATATTAAACTGCAAACATTATAATAACAAACCAAAGTTATAGTTCTTGTAAATTATTCGTTTAACAGGTCAAGTGAAAATTGACAACAGTTACAACAGTCGACTGGCAAGGTTATGGCGTCTGTATTTTGCTCACTTTTTTGCTCAAAGGCAACGACGAGTTGATGATTCGGAGCAGTGTTTGAAGATGATCGAGCGTAATAAACCCGAGTTTTTTGTGTAAGTGTATCGATATGTGACAATGGATAAAACATGGCCCCATCATTTCACTCCGAAGTCCAATCGACGATCATCTGGAGTGCACACGATGAATCCGCTCGAAAGGGTGAGAAAACGCAACAGTCGGCTGGCAAGGTTATGGCGTCTGTATTTTGCTCACTTTTTTGCTCAAAGAACACGACGAGTTGATGATTCGAAGCAGTGTTTGAAGGTGATCAAGCGTAATAAACCCAAGTTTTTGCGTATGTGTATCGATATGTGACAATGGATAAAACATGGCCCCATCATTTCACTCCGAAGTCCAATCGACAATCATCTGGAGTGCGCACGATGAACCCGCTCGAAAGGGTGAGAAAACACAACAGTCGACTGGCAAGGTTATGGCGTCTGTATTTATGGATGCCCATGGAATAATTTTCATTGACTACCTTGAAAAAGGACGGATCATAAACAGCGACTATTACATAGCGTTATTGGACCGTGTCACAAGTCAGTGAAAACGCCGGAAAAATCCATGAATTGGGCTTTGAATTGATTCCTCATCCACCGTATTCTCCAGATCTGGTCCCCAGCGACTATTTCCCCTTCCCAGATCTGAAAAGTAAGCTCGCGGGAAGAAATTTTCGTTGAATGAAGAGGTGATCGCCGCAACTGATGCCTGTTTTGAAGCCGAGGATAAATCGTACTACAAAAATGGTATCGAAAAGTTGGCGGGTCGCTATAATCAGTGTATTACCCTTGACGGGAATTATGTTGAATAAAAAAAACTAATTTTGCCAAAAAAGCGTGTTTTACTATGGTAGGCCGGGAACTTTTCAATTGACCTGTTCAATCAAGTTAAATTCAAGGACAAAGAAAATGGATTATTCCAACTCATTCAGTATGTCGTTCTCGTCTTCTTATTTATCTTCAAAGTTTCTGAAGCAGGTGTACGTTATAACCTCCTTTTTTTACGTCTAAAACGTATATTTATTTAGACCAAAAAAAGCCAATTTAATTGACGTCTTACGAAATCTGTGGGAAATTTATTGGAAACGGCGAAAAAAACATTGAACGGCCCAAAGGAGAGAGAGGGAGAGAGACAGAACTGGTAGAACGCAATTATTTCGCCGCCGCTTTTTTTTTCCGTTACAAAACTACGAATTATAGAACTGCGTTTTCTTACATGCATTATTAATAGAAATTATGTGTCCCCCATGAGCGAGTATTATTTTAAGTCGCGCGCCTGGTGAAACTGGGTTGAAAAATACCTGTTCGGCTTGTCTCGTATGTCCAGTTTTGCGGTGTCATATATTTTCTCAACTTACCGCGCGAATTAATTTGTTAAACTGATAGAAATAGATGCGGAATCAGTCCGAATCTGAGAAAAGTGTTGTCGTAAGTTTATTTTTCTGATATAATAACTAACTTTGCTTTTTTTTTCATTAATTACATCTTACCTTAGATATGCTTAACAGGCCCATTGGAGCGTCCCCAACCTATCACAGTAAAACACATTTTTTTGGCAAAATTAGTTTTTTTTATTCAACATAATTCCCTTCAAGGGTCATACACTGATTATAGCGACCGTCCAACTCGATACCATTTTTGTAGTATGATTTGTCCTTTGCTTCAAAATAGGCCTCAGTTTCGGCGATCACCTCTTCATTCGACGAAAATTTCTTCCCAGCAAGGTAGTCAATGAAAATTATTCCATAAATACAGACGCCATAACCTTGCCAGCCGACTTTTCCCACGCTTTGGAGCGGGTTCATCGTATGCAGTCCACTCGGATGACTGTCGATTGGACTTCGTAGTGAAATGATGGAGCCATGTTTCATCTATTGTCACATATCGAGGCAAAAACTCGGGTTTATTACACTTAACCATCATCAAACTCTGCTCCGAATCGTCAAGTCGTCGTTGTTTTTGGTCAAAAGTGAGCTCGCGTGGCACCCACTTTACACAGAGCTTTCTCATGCCCAAATATTCGTGAATGATATGATGTACACGTTCAGTTGATATCTTTAGAGTGTCTGCTATTTCATTCAGTTTCAATTTACGGTCATTTAAAATCATTTTGTGGATTTTTTAAATGTTTTCGTCGGTAACAACCTCTTTTGGGCGTTCACTGCGTTCACCGTCTTCGATGCTCCTTTTACCACGTGTAAACTGAGCATACCAATCATTGATGGTTGATTTTCCTGGGACAGTGTCCGGAAACTGGGCATCACGCCAAGTTTTTGCTTCAACTGTATTTTTTCCCTTCAAAAAGCAATAATGTATCAACACGCGAAATTCCTTTTTATACATTTTTTTAACAATAACAGAAGGTGCTTCACTCAAAATACTATAATTCACAAACTAATGATCCGTTGTTTTGAGTGCTTTAGATTACTAATTGGTTTGATCTTTTAATGCAACCCCATATTTACACACCGTAAGTCGAAATTGGTTTTGTGATTGACTGATAAACCAATCTCTTTAACTATTGGTCAAGTTGAGAGTATTTTCCGGCTAACCAATACAGTTGCTCGACTTTGACTCCAAATTTTCTGGAATCCCTTATGAAGCACAACAACAAAAAATATGTGATTCTAACGGTCGAACTTTTTTTGATATGTGCTTATAAAAAATCCAGAAATATAGTCCATAGGACGCGTCAGATTTTGATGATTACATACGACAAGACCAATTAAATAATGTTGGGTATTTGCATGCATTTTAATCAGTGACATATCTTGATGAAAACGTGAATTATCAATAAACATCTAATTGCGACGGTTTTAACATTTTATCTTTTGGTTTTATTGAGTTATTCTGTGAGTACATTCATTATTTTTGCTGATTGATTTCAATTTAATGTAATAATAATTTGATTAAAAAAAAGACCTGGAAAGTTTGGGAGGGATACACTGTTCTAGCTCGAATAGGAAGTTCTGCCGTACCCAGTGTAGTCACCAGACATAGCTCCTTCTGATTACAATTTATTCGGATCTGTACAAAAAAAGGTCGATGATTGTATTATTGCCAAACCACCGTCATTTTTTCACACTAAAAATATATTAACAACATTCTTACGATGTTTGTCAAAAAATCTATCATCCGTTATGTAACTGATAAAGTTCCATAAAATCTCTCGATATAAAAAATTGTTGTTAAGTGCGCACTTCAGTGTTATCATTCATGTTTGAATTGGGATTAGCTCTTAATCATCTGTGGATGCTTTCACTAAAAAAAAACTGGTATAAAAGCCACTGGTGATCGAAAATTATCATACAGAATCAGACGATTCAAGTGATTGAGATTAAATCCAATTCAGTTTTCTCCGTATATCAGTAATACGGAGTGTAATATATTTAAAAAAATAATTTTATCCAAAAAATTTAGCCGACTTCAAAAAATAAATAAAGAACTCGCTAAAAATTAAAAAATAATCAAACTTTGATTTTTAACATAAAAAAACGTTTTAAAATAAAATATGTGCATAATAATCGTTATAATAACTAAATAAAAATAAACAAAAACCTTATTTAACCAATCTATCACACGTATTTTATATTCTACTATATACACACAATTTAGCTTAATACCTACCTGAACCTATTTAACTATTTACAATATCATTTTAACTACAATCAACTGATCACTTTTAGTCACCTAAGGTAACCTATAACTAAACTAGAAAATCAAAAACTATCGCCCGCGCCGGGAATCGAACCCGCGACCTCCGGTTGTGAGCTAAACGCTTCAACAATAACACCATAGAAGCGATTGCCTACAATGTTTCTAGGAAGTATTATATACTATATGTAGTGCTTAAAAAGCAAACTAAATGGCTTTTGCACTGAACGACATTTTTCGTCACACAAGCTCAGCAATAACATTATACACAAATATCTGATTATTTTAGATAAAAAATATGCGAAAAATGTGTACGTGCCTTTGAAATTTGAACGTTTCATGTTTTAAGACAAAATCTTGGACAACTTCGTCGTCATAGTGCATTTCTTCATGAACTATATACATGAAACCCACCACTTCGCACAGACCTTTCACATACCGAAATATTCGTGAATGAAACGATGTACACGTTCAGTTGATATCTTTAGAGTGTCTGTTATTTCATTCAGTTTCAATTTACGGTCATTCAAAATCATTTTTTGGATTTTTTAAATGTTTTCGTCGATAACAACCTCCTTTGGGCGTCTACTGCGTTCACCGTCTTCGGTGCTCATTTAACCACGTCTAAACTTAGCATACCAATCCTTGATCGTTGATTTTCCTGGGACAGTGTCCGGAAACTCGGCATCAAGCCAAGTTTTTGCTTCAACTGTATTTTTCCCTTCAAAAAGCAATATTTTATCAACATTCGAAATTCCTTTTTATCCATTTTTTTTCACAATAACAACAGTTGCTTCACTTAAAATGCTATAATTCACAAACTAATGATCCGACAGCTGTTAAATTTATACACGCATCATTTGAAGGTTAGGGCTAACTAAAAACATATGGATTTAATTCTAGTAGCGCCATCTATGCGTCAGGCTGGGGACTTTTCAATTGACCTGTTAAGAAAGTATGGATGATAGTCTATGTCAAGCATTTAAAATCACTAAAATGTGGAAGGATAAGTGCGATCTGGAAATGCCTTCCAAGACTCTTTATGCCATCACTAATCTCAGTTCAGGACCGTTGAACAAGTCCGGATGATTGACAGCTGTACGGTGGGTCAGGTGATAACGTTATCGACGATTTCGTCACGATACAATTATGAAAATTAAATATGATCGTTTAAGCGTGCAATCAAGCGATGCGTATCTGCAATAACATAGCAAAAACACGAACATATGGCCAGATTCTTGTTGACATTATTCGTAATTATTTTGTTTTTTTGTGCTTATCGTTCTTTGTCGCTTGCTTGTACTAGCTAAGGCACCAATAGGCCTGATGACTATAATAAAGAACCATTAAAATATTGATTTATATTAAAGATTACTAAGATTTGAGTAGGAAGTAAAGAGCGGAAATTTTACGAAACGTCACGAAACACTGACGTCACTTAACATTTCTTAACCATCATTCCTGCACTCTGACGTTTGAGCGTTTTGGCGCTCTTCGGTTTTATTTGGACTATTTTTCTTATATTTCGTAATTAACCGAGGTAAATAACCTAAATTTCCCCAGAATCTATTTTCGATAGTACTGCGTGACTATGACTAAAATGTTATTTTTAAAAAGAATGCTAGAGATGTTATAGAACTAAAGTCAGTGAATATTGTGGACACACTAGCCATGTGGTAGAATATTAAAGAAAATCAAGTGAGAAATACTATAATAATGATAGCACAACCGCTAGTTGATGGGTATGAGAATAGTATTGTTGAAATCAAGCGTCCCATATTTGGATGGAAAACCTAGTGCAAATTAAATCATTTAACTATATTGTATTATTTATAAATATCTATTGCCTACCGCAATTTGTAAATTCGTTTTTAGAATGAGCCAATATTTTTCCTTCTCATTTTATTCCAGTTAAAAAGAGACACAATGCTGTCTGATTAGTGCGAACACGTAAAGGAATGAGCCTGTCAAAGTCGGCCGGTTGTCAGACGTATGCAAAATTCTCGAAAGCAATAGAGATAAGAGGTTATAACTCTAACCTATAAACTATTGTAGCTGTATAATTAATTGTATTTTTTAGATGTATTATCATGTTAAAATTATTATTTAGATTAGAATTTTGCTGTATATCAAAGCCATACTGAACTAACACTCAGTGTTGATGCGGCAACATTGCGAACTTTTGACGTCACAAATTTAGATAACGTATGCACAAAATTACTTTGAATATACTATACATTTTATTTAAGTATATAATTAAGCATTATCCATATTATATTTAGTATATTGTTAGTAATTTTTTTATTTTCGCCTATTAAAATTCTTTTAACTGGAAAAGATGATAACACTCGGCCACATATATTTACAGGGACTCATTTGATTCTTATTCATCCGTATTAGTCAGATTGGGTTTGTTAGCAAGCATTCGACGATTGACAAGGTGCGTAGAATAACTCATGTAATTGGAAATGAAGGTAGAAATGTATGTTCAGCTATATTCTTAGGCGTAGCACAAGCATTGGATAAGATATGGCATAACGGTCTTGTTTATAAGCTACAGAAAATGTTACCGAAGTAACACATTGAGCTATTGCAATCTCACATTACAGTTAGAGTTTAGAGTTAGAGTTACAAAAGAGGAAGCCTACGCTACAATAAAAGAAGCTAAAGCAGGTGTACCACAAGGAAGTGTATTGAGACCAATTTTTTTAGCTACTTTACACATGTGATATATAACAAATGGTAAATATCACGATGGCTATATTTGCTGGTGATACTGTGAAGAAGAACCGCACCAAAATTGTAACATAGAAGTGACAATATAACTAATTGGAGCCAAACCTGGAAAATAAAAATTAAGAAAAGAAAGTAATAATCAAACTGCACAAGCAACAATTCAATAAATAATTCCTTCATTCCTTCATATGGCAACAACACTAAGTATCTCGGAATGAATCTTGATGCAAAACTTCGCTGGAAGGAACGTATAAAGAAGAAAAAAAGAACTGGAATTGAGATATAGGAAAATGTACTGACTAATTGGAAGAAAATCACAATTATCAGTACATAATAGATTGCTATGATACAAGCAAGTGTCATTGATTTATGGAAGTTTTTCTGAGCAAAGCCCTGAGAAATATTGTAGGTACATTCAGATACTACAGGACTGATTACTTCATATACGGACTGCGACTCTGGAGAGCAACAGAATTGCAAGGAGAATCAGACAGACTCTATTCTTATGTTACTAACGAAAAATACAACTCTTGGATAACACCAGAATAGAACACAGATTCAAATGAATCAAACCATTTGATATTGTGTAGTGTAGAGCTAGTGAGGTGCATGTAGTAGAGAAAAGCAGCGTTAACACATAGACATTATTACACTAGAGACTAAGATAGAGCCGATGAGTCCTCCTAGACATATACCTAGATTTAGAAGTTATATTACCACTTGTTTCCGCTTATGGTGAACCATTTTGCTGATGAAAAACTCATATAAATCAACTGTTTCAATGATAAATAGTTCAACATTGAATGAATATTTATGTCGTACGAGACAATTAACTACGCACCAACAAGAATATTAAACATATACACCGATTTTAATTAGATTGTTTTTATTTAGATCAGACTCCCGCTCTGGTATTCCTTTCTACCATCGATGGATTGGCATTTTGCGCGGCTGCCGCTGCCCCTGTTGCATTTATATCTGCAGTTAATAGCGTTTTGGCCGTTTGCCAAACGTATAAATTTCTATTTGCAAACGCCGTTGTTCATTGATCGGTTGAAAAAAAACCCAGTGCTTTCACTGGTACACGGCAAATGGACAGAGTCGGAATCGATTTTTCTCCGGAGATGATACGGCGGAGTGATTTTTTCTCAGTCTCGTGCTTCAGTCACTTTCCAATCACGTCAGATGATCAGTACTATATATAATACTTACTAATTTCAATCATTGTTCAACATAACCGTCATTTTCACCGACTTTCAATAGAAATTCCTTCACTAATAATTTTTTTGGCAAAATTAGTTTTTTATTATTCAACATAATTCCCTTCAAGGGCGATACACTGATCATAGCGGCCATCCAACTTTTCGATACCATTTTTGTAGTACGATTTGTCTTTTGCTTCAAGATAGGCTTCAGTTTCAGCGATCACCTCTTCATTCGACGAAAATGTCTTCCCGGTGAGCATTCTTTTGAGATCTGAGAACAGGAAATAGTCGCTGGAGGCCAGATCTGGAGAATACAGTGGATGAGGAAGCAATTCGAAGCCCAATTCATGAATTTTTGACACGGTGCATTGTCTTGGTGAATCAGCACTTTCTTTTTCTTCAAATGCGGCCGTGTTTCGGCGATTTCGTCCTTCAAACAATCCAATAATGCTATGTAATAGTTGCTGTTGATGATCATTCCTTTTTCAAGGTCGTCAATAAAAATTATTCCATGCGCATCCCAAAATATAGATGCCATAATCTTGCCAGCCGACTATTGCGTTTTCATCGTGTACACTCCACTACTGGACTGACGGTCGATTGGACTTCGGAGTGAAATAATGGAGCCATGTTTCACCCATTGTCACATATCGAGGCAAAATTTCTGGTTTATTACGCTTAATCATCTTCAAACACTGCTTAGAATCATCAGCTCGTCGTTGTTTTTGGACAAAAGTGACCTCGCGGGGCACATACTTTCCACACAGCTTTCTCATACCCAAATATTCGTGAATGATATGATGTACACGTTCAGTTGATATCTTTAGAGTGTCTGCTATTTCATTAAATTTCAATTTACGGTCATTTACAATTATTTTGTGGATTTTCTTAATGTTTTCGTCGGTAACAACCTCTTTTGGGCGTCCACTGCGTTCACCGTCTTCGGTGCTCATTTCACCACGTCTAAACTTCGCATACCAATCCTTGATGGTCGATTTTCCTGGGGCAATGTCCGGAAAATCACCATCAAGCCAAGTTTTTGCGTCAACTTTATTTTTTCCCCTTCAAAGAGCAATATTTTATCAACACGCGAAATTCCTTTTTATCCATTTTTTTCACAATAACAAAAGTTGCTTCACTCAAAATGCTATAATTCGCAAACTAACGATCCGACAGTTGTCGATTTTATACACGCATCTTTTGACGGTTAGGGCTAACTAAAAAACATATGGATTTATTTCTAGTGGCGCCATCTATGTGTCAGGTCAGGGACTTTTCAATTGACCTGTTACATTATATTCTATGCTACTAGTTTTGGTCTAAATCGAGCGGGAGATGATGTCAGACGCGTTATTTATTCTGTGATGGTATATATCTTCAGAGATCTTTTAACCGGAGCCCTCTATAAATGGGTTTTTCCTCTTTTATCTCTGCTCGCTCGTGCTGAACGTTAACAACTATCTGACACGGCGTAAAACATATAATATTATTTGATTTATTGGCGTTGTATTTAATCCAGGCTTAAGCCTGCTATCGCATCCACGGTTTTTATCGATATTTCGCGCGAGCGCTATATTTTCGCCATTAATTTCCGACCGATTTGGTTAAAACAACTGAGCATTAAGTCGATTTTTGTGTGGCGACCGAACATGGAGAGTGTACTTATGGATAAAGTGGTGGAGAAACAGGAGGCGGTAGTGGAGGACCTGCCCGAAGAATCCGACAGAAAAGTAACTCGTTTTTTTATTTGTTTTTGATGTTGTTTCCTGTTAATTGTTATTAGGCTTATAAACTTTTCTTCATTCTAAGCTTTGTTGTAAACATTCGGTAAAATGTATTCTATTCAAAGGATTGTTCATCGATAGCTACTACTTTTTCCCATATTTCAGACAATTTACGGATTCTATTTCGAAAGAACGATGAATTTTTTGAAACTATCCACGAATAGATCCATTTTTTGGAACACGCATGTCGGAACAAGTAGTAATCAAAAGGAGCAAGATCTGGAGAATACGGCGGGTGGCATTACACTTCCTATTTTCATGTTCCCAGCTATGATTTTGCAACATATGGTCGAGTGTTGTAATGCTGAAGAACAACACTGTTGCGTCTTTGCTCGTATTCATTTTTTTTGGCCGTCCAGTGACTCTCTTTGTCTTCGGTGTCAAAATCATCACTTTTAAAGCGTCGAAACCAGTATTCACATGTTGAAGTCGATTGAGCATGACCGCCATAAGCTTTACACATCATTCGATGATCTTTATCCGGCTTTTTCTTCAAAATGAAGTAAAAAAGTAAAACTTCCCGAAAATGCGGATTTACTCGGTACAAATTCAGACATTTTCAACGCACTGAAAAAATGTTTGTTCGCATTTCGACGAAAGTGAAGCCTGTTAATGAGGCTTAAATACAAAGTTGGTTACAAATGTACTCTAAAATTAATATATAGGGCTGATAGTTTTGTTATTAATATTGAAAGTTATTTATTCAAGATGGACTGCAGACAATATGTAATATTAAGCACTTACAGTTACAATATTTTATCTATTTTATACTATAAGATTTTATCTGATCATCTATTTTTCATTTAATTAATAAACCATAGTTGGCGTTGTGAATTTCTTGATATAGTGTATAAAAATTGTTGTAATACAGGCTCTCACA
The DNA here is from genome assembly GCF_030347505.1 of Rhynchophorus ferrugineus. NCBI lineage: Eukaryota > Metazoa > Arthropoda > Insecta > Coleoptera > Curculionidae > Rhynchophorus > Rhynchophorus ferrugineus. Next base: position 2,038,488 of record NW_027472586.1, read on the forward strand.
ACATTTGAATCAAACTAAAACACTGTTTTTTTTTAAATTGAATATTCATCAATAACAATTAAAACAAAATAATCTGTCACGTCGAATATTACTAATTAGATAGAGATAATTAATTGGAATAGATATTAAGAAGTAATTAAAGTAATTATTTTTATCTTTTTAAATAGTATACAGCAATTTTTAAAAGCTAAGCTTGAATTTCACATAAACTGACTTCAAATAACCCCATAAAAAGAAACTAAGTGGTATGGAATCAAATTATCTACATTTCAGGATTTTTTTCAGGCAGTAGTTAAATTATTTCAACAGCTATGATCTTGTTGAAATTACATGTGGTTCATGATAATACCATCCAATTTATGTGGAAAGAAATCTGTATTCATCTTGGGATATTGACCAACAGTAACAGTAATTGTTGACCAACCTCATTTTCGTAAGAGTAAAGTCTAATGATGTCTCTTATTCAGAATTCGTACTAGATAATGACATGTTGTTGACGTGTTTGTTTTTCGACGATATTACAAGAGTTCTGGATGGATATTTTGGCAACCAACGAATCCATTCTCTCTTCGCTTGAAAAATCAACACCTTCTGAGTTCTTATAGAGTTTTGTGAAATCATGGTGCTGGAAATCTTGAAAATGAATATGAAGAATTAAGTTAAGTGAAAATCATCATGGCATGACGAAGTGCCATCAGTTTGAAGGTTGATACGTTACGCAAATATGGGAAAATCCACTTTATAAAAGGCCAGGCATTGTTCTTTTTTATTATCGTTCTTTTGGAACTTTGGACTAGTTAAATTGAATTAAAATGTGTCTAGGGATCTTCTTTTGAATTTTCTTCAGTAAAACCTTGAATCTATTAACCTATCCTGCAAAATCAATAAAAGAGTTATAGCAAGCTATTTGTTTTTCACTAATATTTAAACGATTTATAAATAATAATAATGTTAATATATTATTTTGTTTCAGAACGTTAGCAGTTTAGAGCAACCTATCATCAAGAACAGTACCATAGAAGAATTAAAGCTTAAATTAGAAAATAAGGAATTTCCAGGTACGTGGTCGAACCCAAAAATCGATAAATATCAAAAAGCCTCAAGAATATCGTATACTAACGCAAGACTCAATAAGTCTCATCTCTAACAAAGTTGTTTGGAATGCTGCTGTCAGAATTTCTCTTTGTGCTTATCATACGAGTCCAGTAGAGGGTGTGAGAGCTCTTTTTCCCACCGTATATGTTGTTTTCGAAGCCAAATAATGACTTGATAAGCTTTATGGAGATCCCGCCATGATGAATGAACCGAATTTCTAAAAAGTAATTTTTATTACATGTTTTAACAAAATTTCCTATCCGATATTGTATTATATAACCTGTCGAAGCTATTTTAATTAAATTTTAGACCAGAACAACACTTTTACAGCATCGCTAATATGATTTGTTACTTTACGGGCTTCGCCCAACACAAAACGCTAAATAAAGCACACAATTTTTAAGCGAAAAACGATGAAACCGTTAATTTCTATCCGTATTTTGTTATCAACAACCATAGACTTACATTTTTATACCTCAGGTTCTTCAGGGTCATCTAAGACGTGGTTTATCTAGTCTTCTGTGTGGTTACTAGTTAAAAACAACAAGGACATTTAATAAAAACGTGAAATCTAGTCGAAATATACTCAAATTTACGTTTATTGTTCCTGATCCGGTGAAGCCTTATCTCAAAAATGTGGCAGTGTTAAATCCACCACAACCGATAAGAAATTTTTATTGTTCAATGAATCTAGAGCAAACATAATTAAATAGTATTTTTATTGTTTTGGGTTCCAAGAGTTTAATACTGTAGTAAATTAATTAATTTATCAAGCAAATGACGTCAATATATTTAAATATTATAATTTAAAAAATGCTAATTCACTTTTTACCTTCTCGCACAATACTTTTCGAAAATTGTCAAAAGTCTTTGTTTTCACGGAAATCTGATGAATACAGTGGATGTTTTCTGAATTATTTTTCTGGTATGTTCATTCCTGGTGCGCTGATATCGCCGTCGGATTTGTATCCGTTCCGTTCTTGCATCCTATATCGTCTTTACCAGTCTTGTGTCCTCCATGGGCTTGTAAGTGTCCCCACCAACTGAGTTTTTAGATATTCTTCCACTTCCACCATTATTCAAGCCTTTTCTTTTCATCCTGTCCATTTTTGTTATATCCTCTTCTGAAGATCGTACTTCTGCTACTTGTTTCTTACTTGTATCTCTCTTTGGCAATACTGACGCCTCTCAACTGTTAGTTAGTATTCATGTCGATCTCCTAGCATCCATTACTTTCGTTTTCTATACTCAGATATTTAAAAGTATTGATTGATATTCTCTTATTATCATATGCCATCTATTTAAGATGTCCTGACCTATCAGTTGTTATTATTACATCACCTGCACATTGTCCTAGCAACATTTCCATTTCCCCCAACTTTTGAGCTGATCTTTTAAGATCAACTTGCTTTAGAGTCTTTTATTTTAGATCTCCCGAGAATAGAGCACATTAACGTCGCGTTTTACACTGACGGCACTGCTTTCTTCACGGACAGAAACAGCTCGATCATAAGGCCAAGTGGTTCAAATTCTGGAGGTTGCAACCCCCTGAAAACCCAGGCCATCATTTTCCATAACAAGCGTTACACGCTGCGCGTTCCGCAACTTAAGATCGACACCGCACCATGGCTGGATAACGTCACGCGTCTAAGTCTCCACTTCGACTTCGACCGATGATTCGGTTAACATTCACAAATCCAGAAAGGTTCGCAAACCTGCTATCTTCTCTGATCTGCCCTTCTAGCAGACTTCCCATCTCCATCAAATGCTTATTTTACAAGATGTTAAGTCGGTCCGTACTCCTCTACGGATGTCTACTTCAAGTTTGTTACACCCAATCAGATGAAACGGCTTCAAGTTTTCCAAAATAAGCCCCTCAGGAGAATCTTAAATGCTCCATGGTTTGTCAGAAATAATCAAATTCACGGGGAAACTGACAGTCCAGAAATCATGCACTTCATATCTCAATCCTTCCTCAAACAACGACTCAGCTCAAGTTCCTGTGAAGACGCGCTTGCTCGTCACCGCTAACTTCCCCTTTTCCAGGCTGAAACGACCTCATCCGTCGCTGTAGTCAAAACGTTTGCTCCCATGCGACAGCATCTAGTCGTGTGTTAACTCAAGTTCACGAATCTATAATTACTTTCACTATCTGTTTTTTCGCCGGGTCCTCGAGCCATCTGCCATATCTCCAAATTTGCTGGAGTTCCACAAGGTAGCGTCTTAGGACCTCTCCTGTACCTGTTCTACACTGCTGACATTCCAACAACAAAAGAAACAATTCTTGGAACCTTTGCTGATGACACAGTTATTATGGCAAAAGATATATATCTGCCTAGGGCAATAGAAAAAGTGCAAGTGGCAGTCAACAAAATCTACAAATGGACAAAAGATTGGAAAATTCAACTTAGTAGCTCCAAATCTGTCCACGTTAATTTTGCATTAAGGCAAAATAATAAAAACTTAATTATATCACTCAATGGATGCCCGATTCCTCAAGCAGAATCAGCAAAATACCTTGGAATCCATCTTGACGGTAGATTAAATTGGAAGCATCACGTTAGACAAAAAGCAAAACACATTAGGACCAAAATAAAACAACTATACTGGTCAGTCGGAAGATACTCTCAACTTGATCTAAAATCAAAGAGGTTGATCTATAATACAATTATAAAGCCAATTTGGACCTATGGGGTGCAAATATGGGGTTGCACTAAAAATTCAAATCAGTTAGTCATACAGCGCTGTCAAAACAAGATTCTTCGATTGATTACCAATGCCTATCGCTATGTAACCAATGAAGAACTGCACGATGACCTGGAAATCAAATGGATTTGCGAAGTTGTGCAGGATTTCGCCTTGAAACACGAAAGAAGATTACTAAATCATTTTAACGTGGAAGCAATACAACTGCTGGACAGCGCACAGGATGTCAGGAGATTGAAACGAACAAAACCATACGAACTTGTGTGAACATTTAGTGTGTATATTTAGTGTGGTTTCGGTTTGGTGTATTGGTAAGCCGAGAGTAAGCCTGGTTGTAGGCCAGAACAAAAAAAAAACGCTAGAGTCGAAATATTTGATTCACAACACTCTTGGCTTCTTATTTTTATCCGAAAACATGGAAGGTTTCATGCGTCACACCCACTATACACACAGAACGTTTTGAAACACAAAATTTCGTGGAATAAATAATAAAACGATGAATCTGATACTAATAAGAACTTGTTTTAATACACAAGGTCTTCATTAGCAATAACCACACCTACCACATTATAGACAGTGAGAGAAAAACGCTAAAATTATCCGTATCCCTTTTAAATGAAAGACCCGCCCTTAATCAGTATGATAATAAATCTAACGTTCTATTATAGCCTTCTGACTATAAATAGCCGTTTCTACTCTGATTTTTTCTCGAGCCTGAAAAACAAGGCCGCCACTTATAGCCGCACGCTTTTCGTAATAATTCTAATAAGGTGTTATGGGAAAATACAACTGCGCCATCTGGGTTACCGGTTCGGCCAAAGATATGAACCAAACCGTGTTAAAACAGTTAAAATTATGACGTTTGATGTTGTTTTTGTCGAGCCTTCCATCCGTTGAAATAGAGGAAGAGTTGAAGCAGACTAGATATCTTGAAGAAGAATTCATGTTAATAATTATAACATATATCGTACCACAATATTTCATTGGTGGTCTAAATAGCAACACCAAGAGCTAGGATTGGTTTATACGCCATCTCCAGTGAAACCATCATTGGGGATCGATATCGACTACAGTTGATACGTTTGGACTGAATACTGTGAGAGAAACGCGAATACGAGCAAAAACAAAACAATGTTATTCTTCAGCATGACGCAAAACCCGTGAAAACTCAATTGGAAACATTAAAATGGAAAGTGCTACACCACGCACCGTATTATCCAGACCTTGCTCCGTCTGACTACTACTTGTTTCCACTACTTGTGGCCACTTCTTATACTAAAAAATACGTATACTGCTACTTCTTATACTAGAAGATACTAAAAAACGTGTCGATTCGTGGATAGCCCCAAGAGATACATTATTCTTTCGAGATAGAACCCATACATGGTGCCCATTTTTCGTTGTATCAAAACCCTGGTATTTAAACGTGGATTATGTTACTTCTTTGCGTAAAAAATAATGTGATAAACAATATTTTGACAAAGACCTGAAGAGCCCCCTTGCAGGATTCCCTCAAAATTAATATACCGTCCGCGTAACCAGCATAATTCTCACCTGCTAACCAAAACGACGCTCGATCACATTCCTGACCTAGTCGAAAGCACCTTTACCGCCTCCGAGAGTGTGGATGAAGGAGACGGACACGTGAGCCGTCGATTCGGTTCAGTTCGCGGTTTCCTAGTCGTGTATCGCGCGTCGCACTAGGAGTTGGCCTGTCGGCGGAGCTCCCCCAGGTGGATTCAGACAATAATATTAGAATTTGCCTGCTATTTCGCGTACAGTGGCAAGTTTTTTTTCGAGAATCGTGCGACGAAGACAGTGTCCAGACTTTTCAGGTATGTGACAACCAGTGTTCTTATTGCCGTTTGGTTTGCTGTTATATTGGGATTTCAGAACATTTAGACACAGTTCTAGTATGTGTAATTTTGCTGAGAAGTCTTTATTCATGTCTTGCTGTGAGTTTCTTAATTTCCACTAAGGGTGCATCGACAATACTTTTCAGGAGATTCTGATATACTTATGTCGATATTGGTTCTCGCAGAACATCCTCATAACTGAATCCAGTAGATTTTATTATCTTTTTTTTGTTGTTAATTACATCTTATATTAGATATGCTTAGTACAATCTTAATTTACAAATTAATTTATTGCTACTGATCTGTTATATTTCTATTAATAGTCAAGCAAGACTAGTACGGGATTAATACATCGGGATGTATTTTCTAAATTAAAATAAAACTAAACTACTTAAGCTAAAGTTAAGAATACACTTATACACTAAACATCTGATCTTCTGATGTCCTGCGTGTTGTCCAGTAGCTGTATTGCATCCAAGTTGCTGTGATTTAGCAACCTTATTTCGTGTTTTAAGACGAAATCTTCGATCAGTTCGTATATCCATTTGATTTAGAGGTCATCGTGCAGCTCTTAATCAGTACAACTGCTTGACTTTGAATCTAATCTGCTCTGTAGTTGGTCTAACATGTTGTTTCCAATTTAGCCTACCATCGAGATGTATTCCGAGGTATTTGGTTGATTCTGATTCGAAATTAACAATAGTACAAAATATGTTATGCCTGGTTAAAGTTGATGCTTTTAGATTTTGTTCAGTATGTTCTACACTACATTACTGTTGCTACTTGTTATATTCACCAAACATTGCCCCCTCTGACCGGCCGATTTTCTTAAAACATGAGAATTTTTTCAACGTTTCTTAAACTTTTAGAAAAGGACATAGATAGAAGTTTAAGTGTTGTTCGAATGTCTATGAAGAATTTTTTTTTGATAACATCTTTCTTAGATATGCTTAGTACAATCTTATTTATAAATTAATTTATTACTACATTTCATTTGTACTTGGATTACTTCACAAGCAAGACGAGTGCGAGATAAATACTTCAATATGTATTCCTCAATTATAAAATTATAATAACTTAAGCTTAACTTAATAACTAAAGGTATAGGCTTTATATAAGTTCGTATGGTTTGGTTCGCTTCAATCTTGTGATATCCCGCGCGTTGTCCAGTAGTTGTATTGCTTCCGCGTTAGTATGTTTTAGTTATCTTCTTTTGTGTTTTAAGGCAAAATCTCGGATAATTTCGCAAATCAATTTGATATCCAGGCCATAATTACTCGAAGATTTTGTTTTGACAGCGTTGGATGACTAGTTGATTTGAATTTTTAGTGCAGCCAGATATTTGCACCTCACAGGTCCAAATTGGCTCTATGATTGTCTGACAAATCAATCTCTTTGATTTTAGGTCAAGTTGAGAGTATCTTCGGGCTAACCAGTTTAGTTGTTTGTGCCTTTTGTACTTTTCCTACTGCTCTAGGCAGAGATATGTCGTTTGCCATATTAATTGTGAGGTCAGCAAGGTTCCAAGTACTGTTTCTTTAGTTCTTGGGATGTCAGCAGTATAGAGCAGATACAAGAGAGGTCCTAAGACGCTACCTTGTGGAACTCCAGCCGAAATAGTTTTAAATGTCGAGAACGTCATTTCGTGCGAGACTCTCGCGAAGATATTTCTCCAACAATTGACAATAGTTACGCGGTGACAATTTGCTCATCTTACTGATTAATCCCAAATACCATCGTCAATAATGCTTTTTTTTATTAATCAATATATTATTAATAGTTGTTACCGACTAACTCTCAATTTGTCTCTATGGTGACTAAACTAGGAAGACTCATTGGCCTTACCTAGTGTCCATTAAAGTAAAAGTTAGTAGCACATTTCACTGTTTTTTGCCACATAGTACACTTCGCTGCACAAGTGCAGAACAGTACGTGAATTTAGTATGTACTTATTTACTCTCGTAGTGCGTGTTGCAATTTTCTGCAATAGCACGAAATTATTATAAGTAACACTTAATTGTTAACCCTATATCAGCATGGCTGTACTTGTGGTGATTTGGAATATTTAACTGTGAATACATAGCTGATGACCGGCCGGTTATCACATATATAATTAGCCGATAATAGTGTTATCTCTGACGAATTTATTTCATAATATAATGGATTTTAGAACGGATTTGAGTTTTCTCATGAATTGCTTATTTATTTTTCGATTCTGCTGTCAATTCATTCAATCAACAACATGGTTATCAACGCCCTTATCGTTTATCGTTGTATTGTCAATATATAACATGTTGATTTTTGGTGTATATCTTTTTTTTCTGGTATTGTATTCAGGTTCAAGACAAAAGTTCACTTTTTGAAATTATATCTACGAGTGCATTCAGAGACACTGACAGTTTTGATGTTATATCAGTTGATTTCCGTGAATATATCGAAACTGTGAATTTGTTTTAACGAATTTTTATTAGTAATATTACGGAGATTATAAAGAATTTATCGCTTAAACGAATAGTTGTATAATATTGTTTGTATAACTCGTATTTTCTAAGATATACAATGAAATGTATAGTTTTAGTTATGCCATATATTTTAAGAACTATAGATTTTAAAGCAATCTAACGTGGATTTTCGTTTATTTTACCCCAAAAATACCGGTATATTGGAGTTTTATCTTTATCTAAAAGAAAAAAAATTTTGACAATTTTTCTATTTCGTGAAAGCTTCAGTTTCACTTTTCTTTCGTGAAAATTTGCGATTTTTTGACATTTTCAATTTTTTTACTGTTTTTTTACTGTCATTTCTTTTCAAATAATCGGTAATTAATGAAAACTATAGAGATGATAGCAAATTTTACGCTGAATCGAATAGTATTATCTAGGTAATATATCTTAAAAAGTATCTATTTACTATTATCTTTATCTGACAGATGAGTATATATATATATATATATATATATATATATATATATATATATATATATATATATATATATATATATATATATAAATATATATATATATATATATATATATATATATATATATATATTTATATATTTATAAAATCTATAAAATTGAATTATAAAATTTGCAATTTTTTGCATTTTCATATTTTTTGGTGTCATTTCTGTTCTGAAAATTATGTATGAAAATTAGTTATGAAAATATTTTTTTTGCAATTTTTTTACTGTCACTTATTTTCATACAACACACTTCCTATATCAACATTCATTATAACGAATTAATTTTAATTATAATGTAAAAAAATGCCAAACGTACTCTTCCCTATATCATGGCCCATGAAAATGGCACCCAAAAAAAACAAAACAACAAACGCGCGATAGATAATCAATTAGCCCTTGTCTAAAATATAATGAATTTGGTATGGAATTGATTCCAATTTGCAACAAAATCTCATAAAAATGTCCTCTTATGTGTGTTTAGATTAAAATTGTTATAGTAGTTTTTTTGATAACATTAGAAATCGATTATTTATCCATTGGCAGTTATTTAGGATCAAATACAAAATGGCCTTTGCAGTTTGTTGGATTCTACCTCTTGACTGCTTATAAATGGTCACGTCGCAAAATCAGGCGGAAACTACCGAACTTTACCGAATGCCGATTATGATTCTCCAGAAATAGCCACTACTTTCACACAAACCAACAGAATTATAAAAAAAATAGAATCGGAAAAGCTAATGTAGCTTTACCTGGATATTGGAGGTCGTATGATATATAGTTGATGATATTTTACTTAATTTTGGTTTGCGTTTTCCGGTCCTACCACCAGAATGTCCGATTTACGAATTTGGAAAGTTGGCCGCCGCAGATATATGGGTTTATATAACTATATCGAATTCGCGAAACATAAAAGTGCATACCAAAAGCCGAGCTGCACGCTGTACATACGAGAAATCGAAATTAGTTGCAAATCGTTATCTAACCGGCCATTAAGTTCCTAATCATAATAACATAACGAAATTCTTGCGTATACCTCCTTCGGTCCGCATACGGGCTCTTTCTTTCATCTAGTGGAAATTAAATAATAAGCACTCTAATTAATGGCAACGTTGTTTGTCGTAATCCAAAATACACGGCGCACTGTGAGTGTGCTCGTGACGTTTTTTCTCCGTCAAACACTGCTTAATTATATTTAAATACCTGCAAATATTTGAATAAATTCCCTCCTGTTAGGCCTAGTAACGTTAACCGTTGATAACAAGAATTGTGTAATTATGAGCGTTAAATTTGAATGCTAATAGTGCGTTATAATTTCATATTACGGACCGATATAATCGATATGTCTGATAATTGACTCAAACTTTCTTTCACCATAATATTTTAAACGAAAATATCACAGCTTGCATGAAAATTAGTGTTTTTGATTTTTTTGTGAGACATGGTTGGTTAAAAGAGATTTTGTCGTAATTTTATTCGGATATTTAACTATTTATTCACTATTTTGCTTTAAACGATGATATATCTCTCAAAATATTAGTATGTATATAAAAATCAACGTTCTATTATGTGATATTAATGATCTTTTACTAAATAAAGTTTAAAAGATATATTGCCTTAGTTAGAAACCAGGGTTCATGAGAAATAATTATATTCTTGACTGTTTCCAAATATTGCTTTCCTATGTTGCTTTAACTGAAGATATATCTCTCAAAATATCAGTTTGTATATAAAAATAAATGTTTTATTATGTGGTATTAATGTTTGTTTTACGAAATAAAGTTTAAAAGATATTTTGCCTTAGTTAGAAACCATGACTGTTTCCAAATATTGTAAGTAATTTCTTTCTATTTTGTTTCAATCGAAGATATATCTCTCAAAATATCAGTATGAATATAAAGATCAACATTTTATTATGTGGTATCAATGAATTTTTACAGAATAGGGCTTAAAATATATTTTACCTTGGTTAAAAACCAGGGTTCTTGAGAAATAATTATATTCTTGACTGTTTCCAAATATTGCTTTCCTATGTTGCTTTAACTGAAGATATATCTCTCAAAATATCAATATGTATATAAAAATCAATGCTTTATTATAAGATATTAACGATTTTTTACAGAATAGGGTTTAAAAGATATTTTACCTTGGTTAAAAACCAGGGTTCATGAGAAATAATTATATTCTTGACTGTTTCCAAATATTGCTTTCCTATGTTGCTTTAACTGAAGATATATCTCTCAAAATATCAATATGTATATAAAAATCAATGCTTTATTATAAGATATTAATGATTTTTTACAGAATAGCGTTTAAAAGATATTTTACCTTGGTTAAAATCCAGGGTTCATGAGAAATAATTATATTCTTGGCTGTTTCCAAATATTGCTTTCCTATGTTGCTTTAACTGAAGATATATCTCTCAAAATATCAATATGTATATAAAAATCAATGCTTTATTATAAGATATTAATGATTTTTTACAGAATAGCGTTTAAAAGATATTTTACCTTGGTTAAAAACCAGGGTTCATGAGAAATAATTATATTCTTGACTGTTTCCAAATATTGCTTTCCTATGTTGCTTTAACTGAAGATATATCTCTCAAAATATCAATATGTATATAAAAATCAATGCTTTATTATAAGATATTAACGATTTTTTACAGAATAGGGTTTAAAAGATATTTTACCTTGGTTAAAATTCAGGGCTCATGAAAAATCATTCGACGCCTCACTGTTTCCAAATATTGCTTCGCCATTTTACTTCAAACGAAGATATTGTAATCAAAACGTCAGTACACATACTAAACCGATTGTCTAAACGTTTACATATATCCAATTATTATATAATTACCCGATAAGTGATCAATTACGTCACTTTCGACACATCCCATCCTGTTTAGACTGTAAATCCAGTAGGCTTGCAAATAAACCTACGGATCTTTACGTAATCATCAGCGAGACACTCATTAAACTTCAGAATATTCATCATCGTTCCAACGCGAGATATTCAGAGGATGTTTGTATGGAACTAACGTATATATATTTATTAGTTCTCGATGTCGTAGATTTCATGTATCTTTCATTATTCATAATCGCTGTATTGTACGTGGATCGGCCGCATTTTAAACAGATTTTATGATGGGAAACGTTAAGCAACAGCACTGACATTATTTAAATGTTTCTAACGTGAGAAATGCGGATTTATTTCCAACCATGGATGTTGTTCTAATATATTATGCAATCGACGCTCGTATTTTTGCCAGTATTATTTTGAGATAATGTATTGGGGAATAGAAGAAATTAAGAGTTTCGTAGAGACCGGGACAAATTATAGTCGCACAGGGCAAGATCCGTGCTTTAGGGTGGATGCACCAAAGAGATGTACGTGGTCGTTGTCCCATCTGGACAGCTTATAGTTGTAAACTTATTTTTGAAGGGAACAGCTTTATGTTTAGAACAGGTTTAGAGCACAAACGCTATTAATTTACTTTACAAACTGTTTAATTCAAGGGCAGAAAAGAATAGCAATAGAGAAATAATTAAATAAGATGTAATATAGTAGCGCTGAGGACTATCAACTGAAAACGACTATCGACTGTTTGGTAATTGACTACTCTTTACTATCAACTGTTTCAGTCGTGTATTTTTAGTTACTATTTTTGGTTCTACTAGTTTCATTCGACTGATTTTTAACATTCTGGCTCTGTCGTCCTAGCCAAGACCTTGACAAAAATGTACCGAATGTATGCTTACATAGATTTATATGTAATATATATAGTTTTATGATTTTTTGGCAGTTTGCTTGTGAATAACAATATATTCTATATGTTATTAATATAGCAGCATTTTGGAACGATATTTTTCAAAATTGTTAATGTAATGGGGTAAAAAGATTAAAATTGTGAATGATAAATAGTAAAATACTTTTGACAGTTTATATAGCAATAATATGTAATACTTCGATTATTCTTTCGATTTTTATTAAAAAATATTTACGTTTAATAATAAATAAAGGATTTATTTTATTTAAAAAAGCTCTACTATTTATTGTGCAATCATTTTTAATTATGTCATGGATTAACTCACTCATTGTATCAACGATGGACTCATTGTATGAACGAGCTTTTAATTTTGGACCTATCTATCGATCTGAACGATCGATGATGCCGCCAGACGGTGTAAAAGCGATCCCATTAAGTTCCTGGCGTCATCAGACGGCTTTATGACGTAAATCTGGTTTGACGTCATGGAGCGATGACGTCCATTGGAACGGAAGAATCGTAATTCATCAGCTAACGACAGCCGTGGCTCCGATCAAAATGCTTTCAAACTAAAAATAGCACTGCCCGTTCCAACAGGTCGTTAAATATAGTTCGCGACTCTCCGCCCTTTGGTTTCTCGCCGACGACTAATTTCCGTTTTTTTTTTTGTTTTTCCAGTCAAGCAGAGACCGAATACGCCTACCTCACCTCTGAGCCCCATCAGTCCTACTTCGCCCACGAAGAAGAGCCCGTTCGGAAACGAGGATCCCGACGAGATGATACCGGAAACGAGGACGCCGCCCCTGCTGACCGACGACGGACTGATAGCCCCCAGGAAGCCGATCAATCCGGTCCGGGAGGACCCGGGGAGGCAGAACCTCCACAAGGAGCTGTTGTTCAATCAGAAAATGTAAGAAAACATCATCCTCTCATCTTGGTCCGTCGAATATCGACCATTTTAATGCTCCACACCTAAGACTGATTATTATTCAATCATAACCTCACTTTTACTCTTCTTGAAATTCTGATATTTTTCGTGAAAATCGAATCAGTTTAATTTCACCCTTTATATTTTTCATTTATCAAATATTAAAAATTCTAGTATTCTACGGTGTAAATTCATTATTATCCAATCATAACCTCACCTTTACTCTTCTTGAAATTCTGATACTTTTCATCAAAATCGAATCAGTTTAATTTCACCTTTTATATATCGTAAATAAACGTAAGCAACTGTCACCTCTTAATCTTCATTTATCAAATTTAAAAATTCTAGTATTCCACGGTGTAAATTCATTATTACCCAATCATAACCTCACTTTTACTCTTCTTGAAATTCTGATATTTTTCATCAAAATCGAATCAGTTTAATTTCACCCTTTATATTTTTCATTTATCAAATATTAAAAATTCTAGTATTCCACGGTGTAAATTCATTATTATCCAATCATAACCTCACTTTTACTCTTCTTGAAATTGTGATATTTTTCATCAAAATCGAATCAGTTTAATTTCACCCTTTATATATCGTAAGTAAACGTAAGCAACTGTCACGTCTTAATCTTCATTTATCAAATATTAAAATTCTAGTATTCTACGGTGTAAATTCATTATTATCCAATCATAACCTCACTTTTATCCTTCTTGAAATTGTGACATTTTTCATCAAAATCGAATCAGTGTAATTTCACCCTTTATATTTAATCTTCATTTATCAAATATTAAAATTCTAGTATTCTACGGTGTAAATTCATTATTATCCAATCACAACCTCACTTTTACTTTTCTTGAAATTGTTACATTTTTCATCAAAATCGAATCAGTTTAATTTCACCTTTTATATATCGTAAATAAACGTAAGCAACTGTCACCTCTTAATCTTCATTTATCAAATTTTAAAATTCTAGTATTCTACGGTGTAAATTCATTATTATCCAATCATAACCTCACTTTTACTCTTCTTGAAATTCTGATACTTTTCATCAAAATCGAATCAGTTTAATTTCACCTTTTATATATCGTAAATAAACGTAAGCAACTGTCACCTCTTAATCTTCATTTATCAAATTTTAAAATTCTAGTATTCTACGGTGTAAATTCATTATTATCCAATCATAACCTCATTTTTCATCTTCTTAAAACTTATATTTTTTAATCAAAATTTAATCCTCATATATCAATTAATTAGTATTCTACACTGGAAACTGATCATTATTCAATCACAACCTCGTTAATTCTTTTTAAAACTGATATTTTTTATAAAAATTGCAGCAGTATAGTTATCTACTGTAAATAAATTTAATAAAAACTTTCCTTCTCTTAGAATTAGAAACAGATTATTATTTAGTCATAACCTCATTTTTCATCTTCTTAAAACTTATATTTTTTAATCAAAATTTAATCCTCATATATCAATTAATTAGTATTCTACACTGGAAACTGATCATTATTCAATCACAACCTCGTTAATTCTTCTTAAAACTGATATTTTTTATAAAAACTGCAACAGTGTAGTTATCTACTGTAAATAAATTTAACAAAAACTGTCCTTCTCTTAGAATTAGAAACAGATTATTATTTAGTCATAACCTCATTTTTCGAGTACTGAAAATTGATATTTTGAATTTTTAAAATAGATTTACTTTAAAGAAATGTAAGAAACTCTTGTTTTCTCATCTTTATTGATCAAATATGAAACATTTTAACTATATTATATACTGATTATTATTCAAACATTAATTATTAACGATGATAATTAATAAATCATTTTCTTAAAATTTATATTTTTCATCAAAATTAAATAATTTTAATTTCACCATTTATTTATTATAAGTAAATGTAAACAACTCTCGCTTTCTCATCTTCATTCATCAAATATCGATAAATTTAATATATTACATTAGAAACCGATTATTATTCAATCATAACCTCATTCTTCTTCCTAGTTTAACTCGATATTTTCGATCAAAAATGAATCAATTCACTCCCTAACTTTATTTTAGAATTGATGATAAATATTAATAAATCAAATATTGATATTATAATTTTTCTACATTGGAAAGTGATTGTCACTGAATCATAACCTCGTTTTTACTCGTAAACTGATTATATTCTACCTATTTTTTATACAAAAGTGATACTCTATGCTTACAGCGAAGAATTGACGCTACCTACTTGTCAATGTTAAGCCATTATAATACTTCCGATATAATATAAAATATACAACGTGAGCCTAAAATATAATTAATTGTACCATATATCCAGCTTGTAAATTGTTTTTATTTTTGCGCAAAAAAAAAACAAATATATAAGATACCCTCCCCGAGTATTTGAATAAGAAGTTGCCTATCCTAACGATCATGTTTCCTATTTTGTTTGTCAATTTGTGACGTTCCATTATACTCTTCTAGTCCATAAAGTTTTTAATACAGGAGAGAAAATTGTTTGACGTCGTGATAGCGATGAGATATCAAAAGAAGGCGTCAGCCCAAAGAATCTGGAAACAAAAGAGGTGCCGGTCGAAGAGGCACTTGGCCTGGTTCGAGTCCCCCACTCTCCCTGTCTTCGCCGGCTCTTAATATCCGCTTTTGTTTCGTTTTAATGACGCCGTCATACGTGAGCTTCGGTGCTGACGGTGGAAATTCGGATGCACGTTCATCCGCTGAATAGTTTACGAAATTTTCATTAGAGCGCAGTTTTCCACGAGGGTCTTTTTGTTGGGGATGACGAGAGATTGGTATGGATGGCGAAGGCGCTCGTTAGAGTTCATAACTTATGTATATGGCGCATCATAGTTTCTGTTTTATCAGGTGTACAGGAAAGTCATTACCGGTTTTTAAGTACGCAATGTATACGCAAAGCAATAATACTGGAGGTTATATTACATAAATATTGATTTTATTTACTATATACTACATGCTTATATACAAATTTTTTGTAGAGTATGTTCAAAAGATAAAGCACAATCTATAATATCTATCAATCGATAATATCTGACAGCAAAAAAAGGTTTTAAATTGCTAAGTCACATACCATTTTAGAATTTAAGGTATAAAATAAACATCTACATCAAAACAATCTTCGCAAAAATGAATTTGACATTAGAAAGTGATAATTATTCAATCATAACCTCCCTATTCTTCTTAAAACTGATATTATATTAGTCAAAATTGAATCAGTATAATTTCACCCTTTATTTACTGTAAGTACATTAGTCAATAATATATAGTAAATTTTAATATTTACATTAGTCAATAATATATTTAAATTTGATATAGGAAATATTACAATAAAATGTTAACATACAACAAGAAAATACATTGAAAGTAAAACTGACAGTGACAATTGCAACTGTTGCCATAGCAACGGTCATTATTCCAACGGTTTCCATGGTAATGTCCCTGACAGATAAAACGTCAGTTGAATTTTTGTGTATTAAAATTCCGTTCCCGAAAAATGCAAGTAAATGAAACGTTATGTGGTGCGTAATATTAGCGAATTCATAATAACCGAAAAAAATACTTCAACCGACCGACATACGTAACCTATATCCAGACGGCGGTGGAAAAAATGATTAATTAACGCGGCTGGCGAAGAAAAAAAGGGTCCGCTGCATCCGCCGAGTCCCCGTTTTGGATGATGACGAACAAAGGCCGTATCCGCATGGCATCCATTCCATCTCGCAGAACGAAATCCAATAGAGACGAACATTAATTACTGACAGTTAAAGGTCGAGAGACTCGCATCCCATGATGTAATCAGTTGTTTTGCTGTTCGGTGTGTTTTTATGGTGATATTTATTAGGCATCACACGCCCTTTATTGTTACCGATCGTATACGTGGTGATAACAAAAATATTTTGCTTCAATAATGTCGAAGTCTCAGATTTTTCAATTACAGTTTAAATTTTTTTGCTGTCATTTCTGTTCAGGATATCAGTTTTTGCTGAATAACTTGGAAACTATCAATTCTAAAGCAATTCAACATGGATTTTCGTTATTTTGAGAGTTTTATCTTCATCCTAGAGGCAACAAATTGTGCCACTTTTTCCATATAATATAGTCGTCAAAATTTGCAATATTTGACATTTTCAAGGATTTTGCTGCCATTTTCATTCAAGGAATCCCAAGATAATGAAAATTACATGGATTATAATGAATTTTACGGCAAATCGAATGGTGGTAGAATAGCTTTCATACAATTTTTAGTTTTGGATTCAAGTGTATTTTCAAAAAATCAGTTTTTGTTGGATATCTCAAAATAAATATATTTTGAGTTTTTATTTATATAATCGTGAAAATTTGCAATTTCCAAGTTTTTTGTCGTTCAGATAATTACAGGTTAGTAAAAACTACCAGACATTCCTGAATATATTTAGAATAACAACAAACAAACAGGTTTTACCACAGTTTGGTGCAATGCATCACTATTCCTGATTAAAATGATGATAAACCTGTTGTATTTCCACGTACACAGTTTATCTGTCGATGCTGAAATGTGATTAATGTGTTATTAAAAACACGCAGAGCAAAAACAATTCGCAATAAACTAAAACAAATATTTATAACCGACTTCCTCTGCACTCTAGATGTTTTTACACAATCGACAGCCCAGGTAAGATTCCAAGAACGCCCTCTTACGTGTGGGACGCCAACCAACCGGTCGTTCCTTATCGAACAACCCACAAACCGCGAGACCGCTACGCTATAATTATCCCGTTTATTTATTTAATTCCAGCGGGAAGAACGTCCTCAACCAAAAAACCGAACTACAAAGAGCTTTGGATAAGCACAAGAACAACATCGCGAAGAAACAGTTGGAGACAAACACGGCCGCCAAAGTACCCGAACTGGAGAAGGTCATAGCAGACAGGGCGAAAAGGATCGAGAAACCTGTCCAGGTCGAGGTAGGCTTAGACAAAACAAAACCTATCACTGAACACTGGATGATGTTTGTTTTTATTTTCAGAACGAAGACGACAAGGTCATCAACAAAGAGTTCCTCCAAGCGAGGATGAAGCTGAAAGCTACCAACGAACTGAAATAAGAAAACATACCTGACATCAACCAATAACAATCGAATTTTACATTTACACAAAAACATATATATTTTTACAAAGAACGAAAATAAGGTTAAACTAAGCTTCAACAAATTACTATATTATTATTGTTATAAAAGTATATATAGATATATATATATAAGCCATAGTAAGTGTATGGAGAGATAACAGGAAAATCTATGTCTTTGACGGAAATGTCTTTTGTGTGTTCTGTTCGTTTAAAATTTAAATTATTAATCAATATGTAATGTGATAAATATCGAGACGTGGAGGAATCAGTTTAGTTTTAGTTACGAGGGTGAATCTACTGTAGTGTACTGTGTACCTAGTTCTAAGAACTGTGTTTAGTTGTAAGTTGAGAAAACGGAATATATTTTGTACAAAATAAATGTTTTATTAGATGGACCCTAAATAGGCAACCAGTGTTACTAGTCTTGACGTCTCTAACACAAAATATATAGAAAATTCTAATTCTATATTCTCAAGGTTTTTTGGCACACAATTTGTCCCAAAATAATTTATTTTTTCTCCTATAAAACATCTTGACATATATGGATGTCAGATTTTGCATCCTTGTCCTTGTAAAAATTTGTAATATACTTAAAATTAACAATGTTAAATCTTTGGTTGCCTAAATTTTTCTCCTAATAAAAAATATATTATTAATCTATAGAATTCTAAAATATGTTATAATAACAACACAGACAGACTCAATATTTTGTGGTTATAATATATATGGACAAAAGATATTGACTGATGGCGGGTATACATAAATTAAAAAGTATATTGTGGCGCTATATAACCAAACATTCAACCTGTCACAATCAGCTGAGTGATAGGACATCATAATTTTTTCCTAGAATTTGTCAATATGATTTTGAAATTATCACTCAAATCCGACGTGCAATTAGACAAGGTGTACAAACGATTAATTTTCAAGGTTTTTTTCGAACTATATTCGGATCGATTATCCCTAACGAAATCACATTCATCATGACGTAACCCCAGTTACTGCTCGATAGTATAGTGAGAAAAATGTCGAAGCTAGGTCAATGTTTACGATGTTTGGGGCGTTTAGCCACCAGGAAAATGTCCACCGCGAGTGGCAGCGGAAGCTCCGTGAAAAGTATTAATTCCCTGGTCTTTGGGAAGTACCTGTTACATACAAACATCATCAGTTCTGGAGTATTGATGTGGTTGGGTGATATATGTGAGCAGGAAATTGAGTATCGTCGTGGAAAGTTGACAAAAAGATATGACTATGGCAGAATGTGTAAGGGAAAAACAACATAAACATGGTTTTATATGACGTTTATGTATATTTTAGTGAGAATGTTCGTAGTAGGGCTAGGTTTAGGTCCCATCCACCATTACTATTATTTATATATCGCCAGGGTTATGCCAAAGCGAGATCTGACAACTGTCACCAAGAAAATAGCCCTGGACCAGTTTATAATGTCACCTCTCTGCATAGCGACCTTCTTCTATTCGATGGGGCTGTTGGAGGATAAATCTGTTCAAAAGATGAATGAGGAACTAACCGCAAAATTCCTTGACGTATATGTAGTGAGTTAAATTCTTCATTACCCATTTAATTTCATTCCAACTCATCCCATTTCTTCTACAGATGGATTGGTGTGTCTGGGTGCCAACGCAGTTTATTAATTTCTATTTCGTACCAGTCAAATACCAGGTGTTTTACATAAATGCCGTCACAATGTTCTATAACGTTTTCCTTTCCTACATCAAGCACAAAGATGTCAAATACTTAAAAATGGGAGACACCTAGCAAATTAAAAGAAAAATTAATCGAAAAATCAAAAAACCAGGGTAATCGAGGGGCTTATTGTTTCCATGCCAACGTTCGCGACACTAGAGAAATTTAATTCTGTATTTATGTGAGACGAATAAATTTTTGGAAATGTTTTTCTTAGTTTTTATGTATAGGCAACCCTCTAATCAGGTCCCCTAATAATTCCATCTCTCAACCTTTAATAATACTAAACCCTCAAATTTTCTATTTATAACAACAAGCGTATATTCTGTCGTCCAATTAGTTTCAAATAATTGAAATAATTTTTATTAAGAATATATAATTATATTATAATTTAATTCAAGTTTAGTACGCTGTGGAACGACAGAGGGTGCTGCAAGTTACATTTTACTGGTTCATTGTTGTTTTCTTATTTGAAATACACGAGTTCATGTCTCAAATGTTACTCTGGACTCTCGTCAGAGCGAATAAATCTTTCGCCTTTTACTAAAGATTTCCGTGGCGAGGGTCAATTTAAATGAGTCTGTAAGGAATTTTTCTTTAGCCCTACTTCGGTGGGGCGGTTTTATTAATTGAAATTAGAGTGTGTTCGGTTGTTATTGGTTGTTAGTATGCTCAAATGTGATTAAATGTTGATAGTATGGGAAATGTGCTGCTATATGAGAGCGGACGTAAAATTTTAATTTCAACCCTCGTAAACGAGTATAAACAAGAAGAAACGCCCGTCCGTAATGTGAGGTTAAGATTTTACAAAGTAGAGTTCAAGGATGTGAAATATTTCGGTCAGTAACAAGAAGTAAATATGAATGCACGCATAATGTTTATGATAAAACATTTACGACAGTCTTCAACAAGATAACTTAGTGAAATGAAGCCCATACACGACATCCGTATATGCCGATTGATTGGGGCCCTGTGCGTGATAATGACCGTGGTTTTTTGCTGTTTGTATCTCCTTCAGTACACCACTACGACGTATAAATCCAGTCCGAAGCATGGTCGACGCAGCAAGCTGGTGTCTCGAACACCAACTATGGTTATTAGTGAACGAATTGTACACTTGGACTTGAAGGGGGCACCTCCCAAGATATCGTATTACCCGAAACTATTTCCTCTATTGAGGAAGCTGGGTGCCACAGGTATTTTAATTGAATACGAAGACATGTTTCCCTACCACGGCACGTTGTTAAAAAACATCCCTGCACATAACGCTTACAGTCTTCAAGACATCCAAACCATCAACACCCTGGCAAAATACAACAATCTCAAAGTCATCCCTCTGATACAAACCTTCGGGCATCTGGAATTCTTACTGAAACTGGATGAGTTCAAAGACTACAGGGAAGTTTGGAATTATCCCTCAGCCATATGCCCCAGCTATGAGAAAACACTGATTCTTATGCAGACGATGATAGAACAGGTTATTGACGCCCATCCAGATAGTGACATGATTCATATTGGATCGGACGAAGTCTTTCACATAGGTAAATTAATGGTATCAGTCCCTCAATCATTTCATAAACATAATAAGTCACCTTCGCCATTTCATAATCATAACAAATAGCATTCACCATTTCACGGTTAACGCATTTTCAGGTAGTTGCCAAAGATGCCGGAAGTATATGATCGACAATCACAAGACGAAAAGCGAGCTTTATCTGGGCCACATCGGTTCCGTGATAAAAATGATCAAGAACATACATCCGAGTATGAAAATTCTGGCCTGGGATGACCATTTCCGCTTGTTGAACTACACTAACATCATGCAGAGCCGACTGGGATCCGACTTCGAGCCGGTCGTCTGGCAATACCGGAAGGACGTGTACGATGAACTGGGACCGAGTCTATGGAACATGTACGTGAAGGCGTTCCCAAATGTTTGGGCGGCTAGTGCTTTTAAGGGCGCCATAGGTGACTATAGGTGGATAAACGTGCTATGTATCTGAACAAGGGTTTTCAGGCAGTAATAAATACGTATCAGACGTGAATCATTACGTCCAAAATCACCGCAGTTGGATATCGGTGATGAAGGAACACGGAAAGAAGGTGCATTTCCAGGGGATCATTTTAACAGGTGAGGAGAACTTTTTTCGGGCGCATTGAGAGTGGTCTGAAACGGAGAATATGCCTTTTGAAGGTTGGCAACGGTACGATCATTTCGCCGTCTTGTGCGAGCTACTACCTGTCGGAATGCCATCGTTGGCGATGAGTCTACGACTTCTAATAGGTACCACTTCAACTATAAGTGACCAGTCATTACTCATAAAGCATTTTAGGTCATAAAGATTCACTCATCGGGCCACCAACAGAAGTCGCAAGGATACTAGACTGTTCTCAGCCCTATGGTTTAATCGGTTCGGCTTTCGGCAGCCCTAAGTGCAGATTTCCAGGTATCCCCCGATAAGTAACTGTCAAAAGACCTTTAACACATTGCTTCTTCAGGCGGTGAGATATTGGAATATGCAATCCATTTGCATCAGCTCCAGCAGGAATACGACGAAATAATAGAAGATTCACGAGTCAAAGGCTGGCTCAATGGGTACAACATAGCTCATTCTTTCTCCAATTCCCAATACGTCAAGTCGGTACTGATGCCACTAGGAAAAATTAGAAACGAACTCCAGTTCATCAAAGACAATATGTCCAGAGCTATGCGGGAGGTCTACGACAAATATACTATCAGTGAATGGATAGAAACATACATCAAACCTTTTGAAGAGCAGGTAGTGTACAACAGCATAGTTTTTAATTAAAAAAATTATGAACTCTCCGCTTAGGTTAAAGTTCTTTGGAAAGCAAAACAAGACTTACTGAAGCTAGAGTCGTGGCCTAGACGACCACTAGATTATAACACCGATCTTTAGAAAATTTTATATCCCTCGTTAGGTTAATTTTTGTAGTTCATTAAAATTACGTTAAAAAAACAAATATTTTGGTTTTATTCACTTGAAAGACTATATTAATTCGTGGTTGGCAAGTTTTTCACAAACATTCCCCATTTCTAAAAAACATAGATATCCGATACGACCAATAATAATACACTTTTTCGAGCTCAAATGCCTTGAAACCAGACAAGGTAAATGTTATATAATTGAACTGGGCGCCACGTCACTGCAATAAAATGTACATAACCCGCGTGGCGCCATCTCACCATTACCCATGCGAGAGTGACCAGCAATACATTCCAGGGACGTTTTCAAAACAATCTTGTCGGGATCTCGCTCGAATAAACCCCGAATGCCATGGATTCCGTTCAGTTCGTGTTAAAAACTTTACGACAGGACCTCACCGAGAAGCATTTACAGCTGAAGGCCATAATACAGGTAAAAAACGGAGATATATTTTTTAACACGGGCGATTTTGTTTTCGTTTGACGCGTCACGCTCTTCTTCTTTCGGCAAACGTCAAATCTTCGTTTTCCGATTGCAGGACATAAACGCGTGTACAGGGCCGTTGTCGGAGCTGCACGGCCTGAACAGTGATGGACGTTCGAAGATTTCCACCATGAGGAAACTGATCGACAAGTTCGGGGATATCGCTAAGGAGCATAGGGATCGGGAACTGCTGAAAGAGGTGGTCTTAGAGAGGGAACAGTTGGCGAGGTATTGAGACGGATGATGAGGATTTATCGTTGGGTTGTATTGACGATATTTGCAGCACCATGGATGCTTTCAAGAAGGCGAATTTGAAATCCATGTTGGCCATCGAGAAAGGTACCAAGGAGGAGCTGTTTAAGCCCAAGGGTGAGAACGAGGTTCGGCAACGGAACAAACGCGACAAGGAGGCTATGGTGAAGATGAGCTCGAATGTAACCGATCAGTTGCTCAATATTAGCAGACAATTAGCCGAAACTACTAAACAGGTAATAATTATGGATAATAAATGCATCAGATATGGCTACAACAATACGTTTTTTTAATTGAAGAGCGCTCAAACACTTGACAGCCTGGTGACATCGTCGGACACGGTATTAGGCACTCGGGAGGAACTGAAAGTGACGTCAGGCGCCATCAGCCAATCGGGAAAGCTCTTGGATAAATATGGACGGCGCGAACTGACAGACAAGGTGCTGATGTTTTTTGCCTTCTTGTTTTTCGTCGTTTGCGTCGTCTATATAGTGCAAAAGAGATTGTTTTAATCATTCCCTCGGATTGTGCCGGAGTTTTGTCGCATCCCTTGTCGTGATCAACCCGAAATCCCTCACGCTAAAAACCAACCATGTTGCTGCCGACACTGCAGCAGTGACGTCGCGGTGTTAACGGCCATTGTGTATTTAGTCAGGCTGTGTGAAATATATAGTTAATGTTATATCCTCTAGTTATAGTTATTATATATTGTACTTTGGGTTTTCCGTGTTTACCGGGATCACTATTTATATTTCCAATACTACTTTAATATACTGAAGGCCATTTGCTTTTTTTGTTAATTTCTCGCATTATGTATAAATATCTTTTAAACCTTTTAACAATTAATATGCGTTATTTTTCTATATATACCTACAATCTGCGTATTTTGATTAACAATTAAAATGTGTTGTTTTTCTTTATATATCAAATATTTTCGCGATGAAATGGTGAATGCGCAATGTTTCTTTGGTTAATTTCTCGCAATATTTATAAATATCTTAAAAATCCTAAAAACTAGAAATTGAATTGGCAACTTTTAATTAAATGATATATGTTTTATGTCCTGTCTCTTTGTATTTCACCAAAAAATATTATAATGCGAAAATGGCGAATGCGACATTAATGTATTATAAAGTATTTATAGATGCGGGAACTTAAAAAAAATAAATCAACAATTTAGCATTTAGATACAACATTTGGATTAGAAACTTGATTTCGATTAACAAATAAAATGTGTTATTTTTCTTTATATATCAACAGTGATATATTTTCACGAAGAAATGGTGAAGGCCATTTGCTTTTTTTGTTAATTTCTCGCATTATGTATAAATATCTTTTAAACCTTTTAAAAATAGAAATTGAATTGGCAACTTTTAATTATATAATATGTTTTATGTCCTGTCTCTTTATATTTCTCCAAAAAATATTGTAATTCCAAAATGGCGAATGCGCAATTAATATATTATACTATATTTATAGATGAGGGAACTTAAAAAAAAACAAAACAACAATTTAGCATTTAGATACAACATTTGGATTAGAAACCGTATTTTGATTAACAATTAAAATGTGTTGTTTTTCTTTATATATCAACAGTGATATATTTTCACGAAGAAATGGTGAAGGCATTTTTTTTGTTAATTTCTTTTATGTCTTATCTCTTTGTATTTCTCCAAAAAATATAGTAATGAAAAAATGACGATAATATATTATAAAATATTTATAGATGCGTGAGGAAAATTCAAAAAATCGAAACAATATTTTAGTTTTTTTATTTTTATTAATATATATAGTACCTCAGTTTATTCCGATAAATCAAATTAGCTCAATTTCGCTTAAAATTAAATGCCTAAAAATAATAACAGTCTGTTGGGAAGTATTCTTGAGAATAAGTGTCTGTAATCCATCCATCAAGGGCATACTGGTCTTCCTATCCTTCCCGGAAAAGCTAGAGAATCGACGGCGTGAACACGGCAGATCGCCTTGTACCTTTCACCGCCGCCGCCACCGTCCCCGTATTCGTAACTGCGACCATAGGATCTGAGGAACATGAATAAAGGTCACATGAATTAATTTTTTCATTCATTTTCATTCAAAACTATACATTTGGATATGAAAAATTAGCTTTCGTATGTTTGTGACCACAAAACTCGGCAAATGGTTGATGAATTGTCATTCTATATGTTTTTAATTTGAAATCTGTAACGGAAACAAAATATTTTAAGCGTTTCATTTTGAGGTTTTTGGTTCTCCGTTGTCATGACAACAATAATGTTACTTGTCATCATATACGACATTATAAATACAGTTAAATACCCATAGTCGAATGAGGATCAAATCTTGTTACTAAAAATTAAGAACATAATTCGTGTTAATAAATCCAAATTTTTTTCCAAATATGTTAAATTATAAGACATACTGGTATGTTTGGTTGAAGGCAAACTAGGGGTAGGCGCAAATAATTTTGACACCCGTCCGAAACATTCATGATAGAATAAGGCACGCTACCGTAGAGCAACATCTAGTTAGCCGAGAAACAATTTCGACTTACATCACGAGAGTCATGAACCACGACACGAAATGCCCAATTTGTTGTTGTGTGCGCAAATACTTTCTACATAATATTATAAGCATTATTTACCATTATTATTATTATTATATTTTTCGATTAACTGGATTTTTTTAAAGAGAAAGCCCACCGATTTCGTACAATCACTTCAATTATTATCGCGGTATTGTTGCATTAGATAATCCGGGCAAATAGGTCAGGACCGATTGTGACCTTATGTAATTGAAAAATAGATGAAAGGCTCAAGGAGCACTCGATCTTATTCGTAAAACGAAACGATACCGATACGGCTATCAGAAAGTTTGATGGTTACGGACCGCTGTCCAAACTGACGTTTTAATTTGTTTTTTATTTATAAGCTTACTAGATGGATATTATACACGCGCCGGAAGGGAAAACGACGGTTTTATTCGAGTTTTCAATGGGATAGCGATGAATAATATCGATGTTCTTTAAGTAGAATAAGGAAAATTAGCCGGTAGGTTTCTTTATCTATGATGTTAATACAGTTCCGTATAATAGTTGGGGTTTTAACATCATAATATTGAAATACACGTAATGTTGCTGTTTTATTTAAAGAAATATTGTTTAGAAAAATCAAATAAATTATTTTTAGGGAAATATTGTGGAATATGTTTTATTTATTTACAGTTTTGTTTTTTGAAATGATCAGTATGTGTAGGGCGTTTAAGTGATCTGTGATGATGAGTTTAAGAGTCAGATTTATGTTGAAATTAATAATGATCTTGGTACAATAATAAACTGAATGAGAAAAATACCTGGGTCTCTTATAGTATCCTCCCCCATATCCTCCAGAACTATATCCACCGAACAATTTGCTCAGGAAGGGTTCCGGATGGGCGTCGATGTGAAGAACCGCCATCAGGATCAGTACGATAACGTAGAGGAGCTTCATGGCGCCGCGTGTGCAGTGATACTTATTTTTAGAGGCACCGTACTCGGTCGGAAGTCTGTTTGGACAATGATCGGATGGTCACTAGCTGGAACTTCTTTTATACCATAGCCAAATTGTATGTTTTCTTGAGCAACGGACAAATAACACGCGTCACAAGATTAATCATCGGGCGCCTCATTTATTTCGAGCTCTTGCACGCCGTTGCTGTTTTCGTTCCTTCTCTCTTTATCAACAGCGCTCGGCTATCATCTCCGTGGTGTTTCGGGCTAGGGAAATGTTAAGGTCGCGTGGATGATGAACGAAGAGATGTGAAACCCCTCGGCCGCAGCCTATTTTCGTATTCCGATTCGGTGACCGAATTCGAAATGAGGGCGATGGGATGAATATCGTATGGGGACGCCGGGAATCGCGCAGCCAACTTGGATTTTTTTGGGTAAAACGACGAATTCGACTGTTCAGTTTACCACAGCGGTTTCGATAGAGACGTGGTAAGATAACTCTCTTTTTTTTTCTGAACACTGGTTGGTTTTGTCGGATTTTGTTAGTTTTGCTCCGTTGGTTACAAAGTTGACGTTGTTTGACGTTACTCCTGCACGCTGTCTTCATCATCATCATTGATAAATGTTTTACCACCGAAAGGCTTAGTAATAGTACATAACATAGTGCATTAATTTTTTCCTTTAATATATATTAGCCCTAGTAATTGTCTTTGAGGATCTGGATTGTTAAAATACGTTTTTTTAAAACATATTTTTTAAAGTCTCCTCTTTTCACAAACATAAATTACGACCATGCACCAAGGATTCGAACCCGCGGCTATCGCAACAGTAGCGGAACCGTCCTATCGCCTTTACCACTGCGCCACCAAGTCGACTGAAATACGTTTGCTCTTGAGTTATGGAATGTTTTTAGATCACCAGGTCTTATATATTTAAAGTGTTTGGTTCGAAATTACGATTATAGTATCTTCATAATACGGTACGCTGTTATGATTCAAAACCCAAGAAATTTTGAAAGCGTTGAGACTTTTTTCAATGCACTGTATTACTCTTATGTACGTATTTTTGATAAAGCAGATTCACCGTAAGTCTTCTGTCACACTAAAATTGAATTTGCAATGGATCAATTAAAACAACTTTTTGTTTAAATGTTTTCATCCACTACAAACAGAGCAAAATCACGTTGGTGAAACAAAATCGAGCACTCTATGCAAACTATAATGACAGGTGACAAAGGGATTGTCAATTTTTTTTTAACTTCCACTTTTTGACAGAATTACGCATTTTTCTTTTAAGATATCTGATTTTTCAGTGTATTATAATAATTTATGCATAATTTAAGCCTCTTAAAATATCCGTTATGTAATTTGAAGGTTAAGTTTCGCGGTTCACGGTAGTAACGATGCACTTTTTCGATGTGCAAACAAAGTTCAACTATTTGCATACGCGTATTGAATGTTTTGTTAGTTGGCGACGGTTTTGTTTTTGTTTTTACTGACAAGAAACGCGCGGAATCACTTACGCGACCTTGAACACAAAACACACTTCCTCGTTATGGATCTTAATCTTTCTGTGTCGCAGTATACTGAGCGTTTATTTTTGAAGATTTAACGATGCTAATCGGCTCTTATTGTTGCTTTTTTTCTCGGTGTTTAACGGTTTTGTTTTGGGACTGTTGACAGTTCCAACGGTTACCATAACGACGATATTATGAGTTTGAAGTGTCATCTAATCATTGCTTATTGAACTAATAGTTTTAGCCTATACATTCCACGGTTTTGTTTCTTCGTGGAGCCTTGTTATGTTGAAGATAAACTCTAACGCTTCGATTGATTTAATGTTTTCATTAGGTTTTAGCAGCTTATAGTATGCCATTATAGTTAATAGATTCACTTTTCACCACCAGTAATAATACGATGCAAAAAACATTTCTAATTTTGCCGCTGAAGCAGTATAACTAGACGCCTTTCAATGTCACTTTGTTTCAATTCATATGGCACAATATATTTAAGTTTTTAGATTATTCTCATGTTCTTCAAGCAATTAGAAAGAGCTTCTTGTGTTATTCCTAACAATCATACAAATTCTTCTTGCGTTCTTCTATCCTTGTGTTTGAACTCCCCTGAAACCATTGTATCGAGTTTGCTTAAAGTTTTGTGTGTGTTTACGTGGATTCGAGAATGGTTTAGATTCACAACTGGATCCGGTAGAGGTCGTTGCGGTAAGGCTCCGGAATTTTTTCTACTAAATATTTTTCGATTATAAGAACAATATCACTAATTGCATGTTATCGTGATATTCCTATAGTATTTGTTTTATAATATAAGTAAATACATCAATTTACAAAAATTTGAAGATGAGTACTCTTCAATCAATGAGTACTCTTCAAGATGGTCAAATATAATGATTTTAGTCAATGATGATATGAAATTATGGAGGACGTAAAATAAAGAAAACCCGAAGATTCGGCCAAAGTAATTAATCAAACAAGTCTACGTGCGATTTGATCGCAAATTAATCGAAAGGCATGTTAATATTCATCTATGCCAATGTCACGATGATGAGTGATGGGTGACTTCCTAGTTAGAATAGTGACGCATCATCGTTCTTTGTTTTCAAGCAATATTCTCGACCGTAGGTACATCTTGGTTTTCACTGCTTAATCTTGTATTCCCCTGGGTCGACCAAAAACCCAAACCACTCACGCATTAACATGAACAACGAGTTTAGATTAAAATATAGCTGCTGTTTTGGTATCTTACGTCTTGTCCGTCGCTGAATGGATAATTTTGTTGATATATACGGGAATATTTATTAGACTCGGTGAATCAGCTGAATTTTATAAGGTGGGCTATCTGTTCGTTGATTTTTGATAATGTTATCTGAACTACACCTCAATTTTTTTTTTAAATATTCTTACTTGCTTCATCAAGATTCTCTTGGTTGTTGAAACTCGAATTTTGCAGCGTATTGTTGATTTTTTCTGCATCATTGTTTATTATTACACACTTCACTATATGTCACACATTTAGCTGATTGCTGAGCACCTTGATGTGCACTAACATTCTTTTAAAGTACTTTACATAAATATTTTCAATTATACTCATTCTAAAACAATGTCGTGTTGTATCACTTCATTAGAGACATAGTACGGAGACATAACATTTTGTTTTGGAACCTTTGTAATAGGTCAATTGAAAAGTCCCCGGCCTGACACATAGATGGCGCTACTAGAATTAAATCCATATGTTTTTAATTAGACTTAACCCTCAAAAGATGTATGTGTGTATAAATTTGACAGCTGTCGGATCATTGGTTTGTGAATTATAGCATTTTGTGAAGCAACTTTTGTTATTGTGAAAAAAATTGAAAAAAGGAATTTCGCGTGTTGAAAAAATACAGTTGAAGCAAAAACTTGGCTTGATGCCGAGTTTCCGGACACTGCCCCGGGAAAATTAACCATTAAGGATTGAATGAACACCGAAGACGGTGAACGCAGTGGACGCCCGAGAGAGGTTGTTACCAACGAAAATGAAATAGCAGACACCTTGAAGATATTAACTGAACGTGTACATCATATCATTCGCGAATGGGTATGAGAAAGCTCTGTGCAAAGTGGGTGCCGCGCGAACTCACTTTTGACCAAAACAACGACGAGTTGATGATTCGGATCAGTGTTTGAAGATGATCAAGCGTTTTTACGTCGATATGTGACAATGGATGAAACATGGCTCCATCATTTCACTCCGAAGTCCAATCGACAGTCTTCCGAGTGGACTGCACACGATAAACTCGCTCCAAAGCGTGGGAAAACCCAACAGTCGGCTGGCAAGGTTATGGCGTCTGTATTTTGGGATGCGCATGGAATAATTTTCATTGACTACCTTGAAAATGGAAGGACCATCAACAGCGATTATTACATAGCGTTATTGGATCGTTTGAACTGCTGCTTCATCAAGACCATCCACCGTGTTAAAAATCGGTTAATTGGGCTCCGAATTGCTTCCTCATCCACCGTATTCTCCAGATTTGACTCCAAGCGACTATTTCGTTGTTTTCGTTTTAAAAGTATGTGCTTCTTCCAGATCAAGCGTCAGCCTAGATGCGTACAAAGATATTTAACATCTTCAGCTAAGGGAAGTTAACAATTATTATTGATGTTCACCGGCGGTCGTATTCTTCGACGCATGGCTAGATTTTGTTTCACTTGCTCTAATGCGCCATGTCTTCAGCGACATTAATATTTTATCAAGATGTATTTCGAGGTTCTTTGAGGCTGTTGGATATTCGTGAGATTCTAAGATGACTGTGTCGTATATGTTGCCTAAGTAAGTCATTCTTGTTTGTACATCACTGGTTCTGGTTCGATGACTGTTTCCCAACATATCCTTTTAAAATCAATAAACACATGAAACTTCAGATGCAAAGCTACATTTTAGCTAATTTTTCAACATTTCCTACTATTATCCAAAAGTAAAACTGTCCAAATACAGGGTGGATCATTACTTTTGAATGCAAAGGGAGTTATTAAAACCGATAAATTAATTTTAAAATATTTACAACAGATGGTGTTACTGTGTATTAAATCGCATCGGGCGACATTAAAATGTGAAGTGCCACTACACCCGACGTATTCTCCAGACCTTGCTCCTTCTGATCACTACTTGTTCCGACATGTGAGTACTCTGAGGAGCTCTTCACTTCTCATGTACATACCAAATAATGGGTCGATCCGTGGACAGAGATCGAGAGATACATCGTTCTTACGAGATGGAATCCCTAAATCGATTGAAAGATGAGAAAAAGTATCGGCTACCACCGGACATTACTTTGAACAAAATACATTGTATTGATTATTCACTAAAAAATCTCAAATTGAAAATAAATCCTTTAAAACTAGTTTATTACAAATGATGCCCCACCCTATAGCCCTAAGCAAAGGACGATGTCTGACGCCCTCTTTTTCGGAGTCTCGATAATTCGTTTATAGTTTTCACGGCCGTCTGAGACCGAGTTCGTACTTATCAGTACGAAATAGAACGAATGCTCCTTGTTGACATGACAAAGTGGGGCGAGGACGCGAGATATGGCGGAGACCACGTCTCTCACGACCGATCTCCGAGAAGTCATCGTTTCATCACTGTTACTGGTTAGTGTGCATCATTATCAAGAAAGCGCAGTCTGATGTTGGGTAAAATATCTCATGAATCACACCATGAAAGTAACGCGACCAGCCGACTGGGTGAGAATTATCCCATGGTGCGATTATTAGAAATATATAATTGCAAAACGCAGAATACAAACAAAATAACACCAATATTTATTTCTCCGAATCGGAGTTACATTATGTCAAGGTCGTCTTAACCACAAACAACAATATAGAACACATACACACTAATAAAATATAGTCACTAAGTCTGTTTCTAGAAAGGACAATGCAGGTTCCCATACGGGTTGTACCCCTTGGCGTGTGTTTTACAAATTTGCTTATATCTACCAGAATCATCGCTGCCACCACTAGCTCGTCCGCCACCGCGACTTCTCTGCCTGCTTCCGCCACCTCCGTACTTCCATTTTTGCTTAAATAAGTCGAAGAATATAGGAGTCGAACTTGCGATAACTATCAGCAGCATCACCAGCAAAACGACAACGAAAAACTTCATTTTAACTAGGTTCTAGTAACGCCAACACCAGACAGTCACTACGAATAGACTTTATCTATTCATATGGCCGTTGGAACTCAGTATTTATAGCACCTGAATATGTTAAGCCGTACCACCTAAACAAAAGCTCTAGTAATTTTAATCTTGTCAGGTAAATTGAGATGACTAAGGGATCATTAGCATATCGTAAACATTTCTAGATTTTTATCCTATATTCCTTATTACGCTTTAAAATATACGGTATTATTATGAACGACGACAATTACTATTGAAAATTAAACAGAGGCGGCTGAGATTTATTACCTTTTTCATTTTATGTCTTAGGGATCATTCATTATTCATAAGAAATCAAGGAATTTGGTATAATATCAGTTATAGTAAAGTAATACCAAAAAAATCATGTTAATCAATCATAGAAAACCCAGGAGGTACTTATTTGTTAAGTTAGGCTATTTATCTAGAGCCCCGGTACTTTTTAAAACCTCCAAAGCAGGCTATTTTTGCAAAAGCATATTTGTAGATTGTGTTCACATCATTTCTAGATTTTTTAGAGATACTATTAGGCTTGTGTTAGAGTTTGTTACCTTTTTAAGAAGGATATCCACTTAAATAATTTAGTAATTAACCGCAGTAGTATTTATTCTTGTATAAATATTGTTTAGTAGGACAAGATATGAACAAATTTAAGAAAACAGTATTTATATCCATAGATCTTTAGTTAGCTAATTTAATATTTTCGTTTAATACTAGTACAATACACAAAAACGTTTGAACTACTGTTATATTTTCTCACACCTTAATGATGCCTTCAAGAATATTTATAATAGTGAAACATTGTCCGACCTTGTCGTGGTTCTGCTGGTAGTTCTGATTCAGCCAGGTACAGTTCCTCCTACCCCACACACTTTTCGGTAAGAATGATACAATTTCAGTAAGAAACATACAATGACTAAGTCCACTTTTTGACGGGACAATTTAATTTAACGAACGATTTACCAAATGGATACGCTTTCGCATGTGCCTTACAAATTCTCAGATATCTGGCAGAATCATCAGTGCTGCCGCCACTTCTGGAACCACTCCGACTGACCTGCCATCTCCTATTACCTTCATTCTTCCATTTCTTCTTGAACAGGTCGAAGAATATGGGTGTTGAACTAGTAAGAGTTAGGAGCAAGATTACCAACAACAGCACAATTCGAAACTTCATCTTAACAAGACGAGTTTGTCTATGGATGTGATGTTCTAATCCATTATTTATACGAGCTGAATTGGTTAATAAGTACCATCCAAACAAAGGTTTTACGAATGTTAATCTTATGAGGCAAGTTGGAATAACAAATGGGCCATTAGCATATTACCAACGCATTCTTGATATTTATCCTAACTTCTGTGATTTATATTATTATACACACTATTATTTATTTCCTATTTCTTTCAATTCATACTTATTTTTCAGTTTGTTCAGTTAAAATATATTGTGTTATTTTTTCTTTAACTGCAATGTACCATTTCTAAACTCTCTCAGAAGTTACATCTAATAGTTCTTAAATATTAATAGTTATAAGTCAGATTACTTAATAAGTACCATCTAAACAAATGCTTTATATATGTTAATCTTATAAGGCAAATTGGAATAACAAGGTGGCTATTAGCGTATTATCAAGGCATTATTGGTATTTATCCTATATTATGTACTATTTATTTCCTGGCCATTAATATTAACTAAAATTTACTCTCTTGGAAAATGGTAGGGTCAATAAAAGGTAATTTTCAGTGATTTATCAGACTTCAATTTATTTAAATGATTCAATACTTCGATCTACTACAGTTAGTGTTACCATACGGTAACTGAAATGAAAAAATCTTATACTGATCAATTAACGTATAATATCACATATAGTAAGCCAATTATCTACTAAAACTACCGTATATAAACGTATAAATTATAAATAAAAAAGATACATTCGAATTACCACCCCTACTTCCACACCTTGATGACGCCGTCTCTCGACGCCGTCACCAGGAAACACTGGCTGGCCTTGCACAGCGTGATGTCCGAGACGCAGTCCCGATGCCCGGCCGCGGGAGGCTCCGGTCCGGCGCGGGGGAGCTCCTCCTTCTTGTCGCCCTCGCGCACCTTCTTGGTGAGCTCCTCGTGGATGACGTAGGTGCCGTCGATGACGCGACCCGTGTAGGTCAGCGTGGAACAGACGCCCGGCGGGTCGCTGGCCGCGGGAATAGCCAGGTAACTCTCCGAGGGGCTCTCCAGGTTCCAGAAACGGATCCTCTGGTCCGTGCCGCCCGAGAGGAGGAAGGGGGCGCGGTCGATGCAACCGGCCAGCATGGCGCAGACGCTGTGACTGACTTGTTGTGAGTCCTTGGGGATAAGAAAAGTTTCAGGTTAGTTATCGAGACGATAAGTCAGAAAATGTAGATAATATAGAAGGAGGTACGTGTAAAACAAAGTTTTAACAGATTTCTGTTTATTCGATTGAAGAAATACTGGGATTTTGATCATTTAATCAGATATATTCGATAGCGTTTCCTAGAATGTTTAAATATTTTCTGTAGCAGTAGCGTTTCTTAGAATTTTGATTCGATGCATTATTTCCCAACGCATCCTGCTCTCGCATCGGAAGAAGCTCAAGCATTTAAATATAAGGCCTAAGAGGTGTGTAGTTTGCATTTTAGAGAGGCAACCAAATCGTAAAGTCAAACGTGGAAGATCATTGTTTAACAAATATTCAGCACCTACTTGTAATTTAAAGCGTCTTTCATTATGACAACTCTCTATAATTGATATAAGTTTAACATCAGCAGAAATCAATCTATCTACGCTAGTAAAATAGGAATCTGTAAAAAGAACAAGTGAGTACACACATAGTTTTCTATTAAGGGTTTCCAAAATTCTTCCAAATGACTGGAGGCAGTTCAACACCAGGGACAAATAATACCGAATTTATTAAAATTACCTGAGAAAGCTTGGCAAGTACTTTAAATTATTAGTGATTGAAGTAACCTCGTGATTTGATACCAAATTATTAACAAAAGAATACACCTTAGTAATATTTTATATCAACAAATACTTGCCTTTTTTAATACAATAAATTGAAATTTAGTATCCTGAACGAGATAGTGTATTGAGGAATAATTAACTGTAGTTCGTTTTAATGGATTAGGAAGATCAATATAATTGCAAAGAGCAAAAATGGAACATTTTTCACTGCTTTTCATGCTGACAGGTTAATTGAAAAGCCCCTGGCCTGACACATAGGTGGCGCTACTAGAATTAAATTCATATGTTTTTTAGTTAGCCCTAACCCTCAAAAGAGGCGTGTATACATTTTACAGCCCTCGGAAGCAACTTTTGTTGCTGTGAAAAAAATGGATTGATAAAATATTGTTTTTTGAAGGAAAAAATACAGTTAAAGAAAAAACTTGGCTTGATGTCGAGTTTCCGGACACTGCCCCAGGAAAATCAACCATCAAGGATTGGTATGCTAAGTTTAGATGTGGTGAAATGAGCACCGAAGACGGTGAACGCAGTGGACGACCAAAAGAGGTTGTTACCGACGAAAACATTTAAAAAATCCACAAAATGATTTTGAATGACCATAAATTGAAAATGAATGAAATAGCAGACACTCTCAAGATATCAACTGAACGTGTACATCATATCATTCACGAATATTTGGGTATAAGAAAACTCTATGCAAAGTGGGTGCCGCGCGAGCTCACTTTTGACCAAAAACAACGACGAGTTGATAATTCGGAGCAGTGTTTGAGCAAAGTCCAATCGACAGTCATCCGAATGTACTGTACACGATGAACCCGCTCCAAAGCGTGAGAAAACGCAACAGTCAGCTGGCAAGGTTATGGCTTCTGTATTTTGGGATGCACATGGAATCATTTTCATTGACTACCTTGAAAAAGGAAGTACCATCACCAGCGACTATTACGTAGCGTTATTGGACCGCCTGAAGGACTAAATCGCCGAAAAACGGCCGCATTTGAAGAAAAAGAAAGTACTGCTTCACCAAGACAATGCACCGTGTCAAAAATCCACGAAAAGGGCTTCGAATTGCCTCCTCATCCTCCGTATTCTTCAGATCTGGCCCCCAGCGACTATTTCCTGTTCTCATATCTCAAAAGAATCTTCGCTGGGAAGAAATCTTCGCTGGGAAGAAATCTTCGCCGAATGAAGAGGCGATCCCCGAAACTGAGGCCTATTTTGAAGCAAAGGACAAATCGTACTACAAAAAAGGTATCGAAAAGTTGGAGGGTCGCTATAATCAGTGTATCACGGAAGGGAATTATGTTGAATAAAAAAACTAATTTTTCCAAAAAAATGTGTTTTACTATGGTAGGTCGGGGACTTTTCAATTGACCTGTTACTCTTTACGTTTTAGCGACGAAGTTAAATGTTATGCGAATGGTACTGGACTTGACCTTCACACTCAGGCGTAAACAGTGAAAACAAAGAACGATAAAAATAACAGTTCGTCGAGCCTGAAGCAAATTTAGGAACCTGATCACGTATGACGGTGGCGGTACTGAATTAGTAACGTAAACCATACAATTCTACGTTATTAAATTGTTAATTCTAATTCGTATGTGGAAGAAATATCTGCTTACGTGGTGATGCTTCGAAAGTGGTGGTATAATGCTGCCCCACAGGACTTTCTGTCTAAAACCGCTGCCTAGGTTCCACATGGAAATTTCGTTGTTACCTTGCACGCTGGATATCAGCCACGAGTGTTCGGTGGGATGCGGTATGACCTTCCTGATTCTGACCCCTTGACCACCTGCAACACATAACCAACGAGTATTTTCTTTGTATCGAGGAATTGCACGATTCCCGTACTAGAGTGGTTGATTTTAGTGATGGGCAGTCTGAACCTGAGGTCCCAGGCCGTGTGAGCCCCATCGCTGGTGCCCACCGCCAACCAACTTTGATGAGCGTCGATGCAGAAAGTCGTGATCACTCCCTGCCGGAGACCGTTCTGTAACCGCCACGCATCTCCCGGTTGACGCAAGTCCCAAGCCACTAAAAAACAAATTGACCATGAGAAACTGGTTCTTTTATGAGTTTTATGACCGGGTTTACCTAGATCTCCGTACAGAGTGGCGTAAATTATAACGCTGTGAGTACCCGGGTCCAGACACTGTAACTCAACAGCGAATCCTTCGTCATTGGGATCCAATTGCCGCGATTGGATTATGCTCATCCTGAAAATAACAATAAAACACGTACATTTACCGCAAAAGACAATTCTAACGCGTTACTTGCTACTAGCAGGATCCACTCTCAGTATACCCAACCAGCCACTCTGCGAAGCCGCTGCCAGAGACTGACCACCGTCGCACACTGCGATGCTGGTGATGCCCGGACTATTCGGTAACCGGAACATCTGCCTGGAACGATGGGCGATGTTTCTGCCTTCGAATCGGGACGAGTCCCATAACCTGAAGTTTCACGCGTGGGTAATAGGGAGTTTGAGAGTAAGATATGGTTAAAGCACGAACCTCACTGTACCGTCGCTGGAACAACTGGCAAAAAGCGGCAGATCCGGGAACCTGCACAGTTTGTTCACGGCCTCCTTGTGCTCGTGCAAATGAGCCACCAGTACTCCCCTCGGATGCCATCCGGGAGGCGGCAGTTGAGGTTTCCACGCCAACTGCTCGGCCCATTCTTTATTTCTACAACAAATCAGGTATTATGTGGTCTTTGACGTTTCTCCCAAGTAACGTTTATCCAACCAGCGATCGCTATTAACGTAATTATGTTTGCCAACAAAAAATATGGTCATAGATTAACATTGATGTTTAAAAATGGAACCATCCTTGGCAAGATGCTAATAAAAAGAGTGTAAAAAGACAAGGGTTAATGGAAAAAAGTAAAAGTCCGAAAAAATTTCATTAGATTTTGTAAATCATACTATTATCTAATAATTCATTGCAGATACATTGTTCTTCATGGTAGAAACGGGAATCCAACAAAAATATCTCAACAAGTAGTCGACAAAAGCTGTAATTAATGAATGGCTTGTAAAACATTAATTTTTGAAGTTACTATAATAAAGAGTAAAGTATTTCAAATTGTCACTTGGTTTAATATCATTGCATATTCAATCAAATCGAATTGTCATGGGATCTAGCAAAAAATTACTCCAGTAGATATGCAGGTAGGTCGAGAAAGATATACAGGCAAGAACTGTTTGAATATGTGGAAAGGATTTTCTACAATAACACCCTTTAATTTGGATGAATTCCATCAGACACACAGAAGAAGAAATTGACAAACGGTGGAATCGTGAATTAGTGTTAGATTAGAAGTTAACAGCTTAGTTATTGACTTGAATACTGACTCAGAATGTGAGTGAATGAAATTTTCTGGATGTGGGATTATGATTCAATGATGACAATACCAAGATAGGGTGATGAGAGTGGAAACAACTAAAGGTGAGTACATAATTAATACAGGATAACTGTAGAAAATCGTATTATA
This sequence comes from Rhynchophorus ferrugineus, assembly GCF_030347505.1. NCBI lineage: Eukaryota > Metazoa > Arthropoda > Insecta > Coleoptera > Curculionidae > Rhynchophorus > Rhynchophorus ferrugineus. The sequence continues at coordinate 2,077,989 of NW_027472586.1, forward strand.
GTGTGTGAAAGATCTATGTGCATAGGTATGTGTGGAATTGTTCAGAATATATATGAGCATTTGGTTAAAATGTACGAGAGAATGAATACTAACTGTTTTGCAGATATGACAAATTCATTAAGGAGAATGCAATGATTGAATCGAATTTTATCAAGAAAAATGTTTTATCAAAGAAAAAGAAAAAAACAGCAATGAAGGAAACAAGAACTAAACATAAAAAGGCAATAACAATAAAATACATTACTTGGATGTACAATTATGAATTAGGTGGATTAAGCCTCCAGGCGTTATCATAGGTGGTTTAGAAGAGTTCAACGTAAATATAATAAAATAACTCTCACTACAAACTATTGTGACTGTCTAATTAACTTTAGTTCAAATTGTTCGAAAATATATGCATTAGATATACTGCAATGTTAAAATAAATGATATTTTATACCACTTTTGTTTCATTATTTTACTTATATTGGAATGTTGTTATAAAGCGAAGCTAAAATAAAGGAAAATGCGGCAATGCGGATAGACCATATTTCACCAACTGTATATCAAGTAGTTATTTATTTTGATATAAAAAACACTATGTACCTTAGAGCCTCGAAATAGTGATCTTGTTGAATATTCTTCAGCTTAGTGAGATCGACGTAGCAGTTTGATCTGCGATCTGTGAAAACATACGATACAGAAATAATCTTCATAAAAACATAGAAAAAAACTAACACTGTATGTAGCTCTTCTCGTGTAAACTGGAGGCGTCCGTGGTAGTACTTATGAACTGTGTCGCATGAGGCTCGGGAGGCGGAGACGACGGTCTGCTGTTCGTCGACCTGGAAGACGGGGCTCCGCTGTTGGTCGATTCCGACTGGCGAGTCAGCACCTCGGAGCTGTAATTCCAATCCGAGTTGACGTTGGTGTCGATGGAGGTGAGGGTGTTGGTCCGGTGAAGACCTCTCAGGTACTCGTTCTTGTGTGGATCGATGAATTGGAACTCGCGCCTGCGCAGCTGCGAATTCACGGTGCTGAGGTCGGTCCGGCCATCGTTGTGCCTCGGCGTGTTGTCCGAATTGACCTTATGCTTGTTGATCTTCCTCAGGTGGTTGGCCATTTTCAGGAGATGTTCCTCGGTGTCCTGGGTCATATCGTTGGCCTCGAGCCTCTTGAACATCTGCGGAAACCGTTGAAACGACGATGAAACGGTGTTAAGGGGGGAAATAGGTGAAAGGCTTCCTCTATAAGCGCACTTACGTTCTTCATATTCGAACTCATATCCCGGTAGAAGTCATAGTTGGGCATCCGGCCGACATTCAAACAGTCCCTGATAGTTTTCTTCTCCTTCAGCACCTCCAACAGCTGATTGATATCGGAGTAATTGATGATGTTATCGTATACGCTTCGTGGGATGGGAACAACGAGCGCCTCTAACAACAGTTCGGGTCTAAAAAACAAGTCCGTAAATACCCAACGTGGGAAGACGTCGACGCTACATTACTTCTCGATCTGAAGCAGCTTGTACTTCAGATAACACTGGATATGGGGCATCACCTTGCACTGGACGTCGAGTATCGTCAGTTTCTCGGCCGCCTTCGATATGAACCCGCAAACCGCCTCCCGGATCCACAGGTTGGGGTGCACGAGGAAGTAGGAGCACTCTACGACCAGCTCGCACAAGGAGGGCGTGCTGACCAGGTCGTATTCGGTGAGGTCGGTCATGGCGATGATGGCCTTTCGTGTCACGAACTCGGAGCTGTCCGTCAGTCCCTGAAAGGAGATGGGTTGAGAGAGCACATCGGGAAGGGTCGATATAAAAGCCAATTCCTAGTATCGTAGTAAAGACCAGCGAGGTAACTAAAGTTTGTCTCTTGTTCCTAGGCCATAAGTGATTTGTAACAAAAAATACCTGTAGCAACAGAGGTGTGATGATACCGGAACAGTGCCATCCGATGTAAGACACGACGCCTACGATATTGTCGAAGAAGGATTTCCGTAGCTGGACCTCCTTGTCGTTGAGAAAGGTGATCATGTGCGATAAAATGATATCGTTCGCTAAAAAAAAGAGTTTCAATGAGTCAGCGGAGGAATTTACGGGGTTGGTACCTTTTGCCTTGCCGAAAAATACACACAGTTTATGAATACCGCTATTAATGAGAGCTTGCTTCACGATGTTGTTCGTGTCGGCCAAAAGCGAACTGACTACTTCCTGCACCATCTGGTGCAGGACGTGCAGCTCCAACTCGTAGTTGAAGGTGTGCTCGTCGTCCGGTTGTTCCGTGTTGTCCTCCCCATACCATATGTTCTGCGTCTGATCCAAATATCGTAAAGCTATGGACGCAAGGTGGTTGATGTTCTTGGCGTAAGCAGCACGAACACAGGCGTTGGGATCCGACACCAGGTGTAGTAGTTCCGGGAGGATGTACTCCGGGAAGATATTGGCATCCGACCTGGGCAGTTTCTGAACCAGGTCTAAGCATTTGGTGATGGTGTTCACAGCGGATATTTTAACTCTGGAGTTGTTATCGTGCGACAAATACATCTGTTAATAAAATATCTCGATTTTTATTTATATCACTTAAATATTGGTAGCTCGGTCGCAACCCTCATAGAGTCAAGACCTGTTTTTTTCTTCTCGAAACACAAACCTTTTCCTCTCTATAAATATTACAAAAAATACATCTGTATTTTATTATGGTCAACTATTAGTCTCAAAGAGTTCCTAGGTATGGGTTACGGCGATAAACCTAAAATGAAGTGAATAAGTGCCGCGAAACAAAGAACGTTCCAAGTATCGCCGTTGTAATAATCGGACAGTGAAAACAAGAACTCTTGTAAAAATACATTACGAATATCAAAAAATGGACCCAATTGTATACATGAATGAATACAATGAGTTAAAAGCAACTAATCAGCAGTTAAGCCAAAAACTGTTGGAACTAACAGTTCAATTGAAAAGTCCCCGGCCTACCATAGTAAAACACATTTTTTTGAAAAAATTAGTTTTTTTATTCAACATAATTCCCTTCAAGGGTGATATACTGATTATAGCGACCCTCCAACGTTTCGATACCATTTTTGTTGTATGATTTGTCCTTTGCTTCAAAATAGGCCTCAGTTTCAGCGATCATCTCTTCATTCGACGAACATTTCTTATCAGCGGGAATTCTTTTGAGATCTGAGAACAGGAAATAGTCGCTGAGGGCCAGATCTGGAGAATACGGTGGATGAGGAAGCAATTCGAAGCCCAATTCATGGATTTGTGCTATCATTTGTGCATTGTCTTGGTGAAGCAGCATTTTCTTTTTCTTCAAATGCGGCCGTTTTTCGGCGATTTCGTCCTTCAAACGGTCCAATAACGTTATGTATTAGTCGCTGTTGATGGTCCTTCCTTTTACAAGGTAGTCGATGAAAATTATTCCATGCGCATCCCAAAATACAGACACCATAACCTTGCCAGCCGACTGTTGCGTTTTCCCATGCTTTGGAGCGGGTTCATCGTGTGCAGTCCACTCGGATGACTGTCGATTGGACTTCGGAATTAAATAAAGGAGTCATGTTTCATCCATTGTCACATATCGACGCAAAAACTCGGGTTTATTACGCTGATTGGCGTTCACTGCGTTCACCGTCTTCGGAGCTCATTTCACCACGTCTAAACTTAGCATACTAATCGTTAATGGTTGATTTTATTGGGGCAGTGTCCAGAAACTCGGAATCAATCCAAGTGTTTGCTTCAACTGTATTTTTTCCCTTCAAAAAGCAATAATTTATCAACACGCGAAATTCCTTTTTATCCATTTTTTTTTTCACAATAACAAAAGTTGCTTCACTCAAAATGCTATAATTCACAAACTAATGATCCGACAGATGTCAAAATTTATACACGCATCTTTTGAGGGTTAGGGCTAACTAAAAAACATATGGATTGAATTCTAGTAGCGCCATCTATTTGTCAGGCTGGGGGACTTTTTAATTGACTTCTGATAATCGGATGGAGTGTCACAGGGTAGTGCCTTAGGACCACTCCTGTTTCTGTTCTATACTGCTGATATCCCAACAACAAAAGATACGGTAGTTGGAAGATTTGCCCACGACACAGCTATTACGACAAAAGATCTATCTCTGTCTAAGGCTGTAGAAAAAGTATAAGTAGCGGTCAACAAGATCTACAAATGAACTACAGACTGGAAAACACAGCTTAATAGCTCCAAACGCACCCAAAACAAAGTTCTACGATTAATGCTTATCGCTACATAACTAACGAGGAACTGCACAATGACCAGGAAATTAAATGGATCTGCGAAGTTATCCAAAATTTCGCCTTCAAACACGAAAGAAGATTACTAAATCATACTAACGTGGAAGCAATACAACTACTGGACAACGCGCAGGATATCAGAAGATTGAAGCGAAACAAACTACATGAACTTGTTTAACGTATAAGTGTATTCTTAACGTTAGCTTAAGTAGTTTAGTTTTATTTTAATTTGATACTGATGTATTAATTCTGTACTCGCCTTGGTTCTGTATTAATGCAAGTACAACAGAACAGTAGTAATAAATTAATTTGTAAATTAAGAATGTATTAAGCATATCTAATATAAGATATATAACAACTCACGATATACGGCAAAATACGATCTAAAATAGTTTCGTCACTAGCATGTTGAGCCAGCTCCAGCAGTATCTCCAGACTGTACAATTTTGAGGAACACTCATGAAGCCCTCTGATACAGGAGCTCACCAGGGAAATTATCAGTACCAAACCCTCACACTCTCCCCTCTGCTGGTACTTCTCACAGTCTTTTTTCTCATCTCCTTCTTGATCATTGGACTCTTCCACAGAGGACCTCCTCACTGGACCCAGGAACTAGCAGAGCAAAGCAATAGATTTTATCACACTCTTTCTTACCAAAAAAAAAACAACAGTACTTTAAATATGTTGCCAATATCTCCCTTAAGTCTGGCGATCTTCTCATCCGGTGACATGATGGGGCTCGCTGAGAATATCAGCATGTATGACTGCAGGAAGGAATAGAAATATTCTGGAAATAAGCCTCCCCTGTGCTGATCTAAATAGTCTTCTGCTGATAGTCTTTTCTGTGGGTTCTACAATATGAATCACGTTAAGCCATGATAATAATGATACTAATGTATACCTTCTGAATCATGCTTGATATCAAATCTCTTAGTCCTGGATCATTTAATTTATCCAAATGTTTTTGGGGAGAGTATTTACCAGCCCGATATGCTAGCAATTGAGAATAATCAAAGGGAAAATGTAACTCATTCCATAGTTCCAGTAAAGCACACCTGTAACTTTATTTATCAAAAAACAACTGTGACAATTTTTACTTAAATACCCTGCTGAGAAAATATCCATTGCCGTTGTTAAAGTTCCAGAATCACATGTATTCTCTGATATAATGGCACTACTCTCATTTACAGTGACATTGGTTAGATATGAGAATCTTTCAGGGGCAATATAGCAGGTCCTTCTTCTTGATGTATCAAAAAAATATGAATAATCCCCTGAAGCAATCAACCAATCAGTAACTTTACAATGTAATGAAAATTTGCTATTACCTGGGTTATCAATCGGTAAGATGGTGGGTTTAAATGAAGCAAAATCAACCAACATTACCCAGTTCCATGAAGTTACTGTGATGTTTTCCAGCTTAATATCACCATGGCATACACCAACTTTGTGGCATTGATGCAATGCATATAAAATTTGAAATGTGATCCACCTAAATATCACTTGCATTTATGGAGAATTGGCTGGGAAGAAAAAACAAACTTACTTTTTTTCAATATCAGTTAAAAAAGGCCTAGTGCTAATCCTGTCATATAAACTATATTTCACGTATTCTCGCATGATTAAACCTGCTCTCTCTGTCAAAATAAACTTTTGATAAGGGGTACAGTTTACTGCAGTTGATAATTTTTTTCTGATATCCTCCAAATGATCCTTGTATCTCTGCAGGGGCAAAGAAGGATCATGGATAGCGAATACCTTTATCACAACAGGGCCCTCTTGAGACTCTGCCCTTGCTACTTTTAAAAACCTCGTACTGCCCAAACTAGAGAAAAATACTAAGCATAAACTAGGAAACAAATGTATAAGTTACATTTACCTAGCTTCGAATTTGACTTCCGGATGGTCCTTAAGATACCATTCCACGGAAAATATCTGCGATGGTGCAACACCCACCAGCTGATTTCCCATTTTGTGTTCTTAAATAACTAAAACAAATACTTATGTATATTCTATTGTTTTTATTTTGTAAACATCAACCACAGCTGATCATGACACATGCCACTCTTCTTCTTACAAGATTGTATTCAAGATGGTGACATATTCTAGTGACTTTCTCATCGGCTCGGTTTTAGGTTGGTAGCTCGTTCGCGATCCGAAAAAGAAATGTCGTCATTGAGCTACACATGTGTACATTTATCCGTATAAATAATGGTTTTATTGAGAAAAACCAACGTAAAGTTCTTATTTAAATAATTTATTAGTCGACAAAGTGTCCAGTGCAGTGCCATTAAATCACGTAACCCGCTTAACAATCTTATAATACCACCATCAAATAGTTAACACCCTTCCTAAGAAAAAAGGTGTCCATCGATTTTGTTGAATCATTCTTTGCGAAAATGTTTGAGACATATTACACCGTATGCAAAATAGCCTTAAATGAGCCTTTGTAAATCTGAGTAAGTATTAAGGTGGTTTATTGGCAAATGGCCAAGTTTTGAAAGAGGTCTTTGGTAGACACCTGTAAATATCATCGAAATTATTTGTTTATAAGAGAAATTAACTTTGTTTTTGTGTGAGACGATGTTTATTTATAGTCGATGATATTTAAACATATTTCGTAAAACGAAATTTCGTATATTCACAATATTAACATGGATGCAGTAGATTATTTTACAATTGGTGCTTTTTTATCGAATATGCGTTCCTAATTAGTAGTATTTACATAAGCCTACCACGATATATTTACTAATTTATAGGTAATTACTATTAAGATTATTTTTATCGCAGTTACCTTGGAAAATATGGAAATAAGTCTATGGTTGTTTTTAGTTACCTGATCTTGAATAGAGCGTGTGTTTATATTTTACGAACCGTGACACGAAAATCCTATATTCTCGCACAGAATCAGGGTTGGGTTTTGTAAGTTTACTCTTAAAACCTCCCACAGAGCTTTTATTTTTACGTTGCGCTCGTTGGGATTTTTTCCTTCTTTAAAATAAACACGGGAATGGCGCGATAACGTTTATATTGGCGTATTTAGCGCGTTAGTTAGGGAAACATCTGACGTTTGATTGCATTGTTATTTTTGTGTTGTCATTGTATGTTGGATATTTTAAATAACTTATGGATTTCCCGTCGTTAAAATTGTATTTCAATAGAAAACGCGTCAAAGTGACAGATGCAAGTATACGGATTTTTTTACATAAACTTAACCCTACTTATGTGATATTAAGGGTAAAGGAAAATATTAGATTTCTCTAATCTGAAATTGTGCGGTCATATCGCACATTTATTTTACGGTTTTAAATGAGGCGGAAACCGCATGACTCGAGATAAGTTTCCTATGCTCGGTCAAGAATCGATATCACACTGTGTTGTTGGCTAGTAAGTAGATTATTTGTTAATTTGCGACGGACAATTTTAGATCTAATTAAAATTTTAGAATGACCTAACACGCATTCAGGCCTGAATTTTTAATTCTTTTGTCGTCCGCGCATCTGAATTTCAAATTTTAACCGTTAGTTTTTCTTATTCCGGCTTCAATTTCATCTAGATGTGAAAAATGAGCGGTAGGCTGTGTCTATTTCGTATATACGGAATAATATTAGTTAAAAAGAGCGTCCTTTTTAATGCCTTGTTAGGTTAATATTTACTTCTTTATACAGTTAATTATGAGAACTAATTTATCAATTGTTTGTATGTTGTAAGTGTGTTTGAAAAGGTTGGTAAGTAGAATTTAAATGAAATGTAGTTTTATGGGAGTGTGCGCTTAGGCCCTTTCTGTATGTTTGGTTGCATATGATTAACTCAGGCTTGAGTCATCAAGAAGTTCATAGTTTATTTATGAAAATTTAAAGTTTTTTTAACTCCTTGTTCTTTATATAAAGTTGATTATGAGAAATTAGAATTTTTCTGTTGTTTTTGTGATGTGTTCGTAGTAAGCCTTGCAGGGATAATTTAAATGAAATATCGTTTTGAGTGTGCGGTTGGGTCTTTTTGTATGTTCGGTCGTATATGATTAAGGAGGTGTTGTGTCAATAACGAATTTGTAATTTATTTTGAAGTTTTTTAATACTGGTTGTCAAAAAAATGTTTTGTTTCGCTATCGCTTATCCGGCTACCTTTGTGACGTCCCCAATGCATTGTTTGTCGTTGTTGCAGGCCATGGACGGTGGTGGGGGGAGGCGGCGCGTGGCTGCCAAATCGTCAGCGGAAGACCAGGCCCTGGATCAGATAGCCAAGGAGGTGAGTGCTTTGGATTCGCTTTTGGTTGGGGGTTGGGGTTGATCTGGATCCGACGGGTGGACGAATAACGCATGATACGACGGTCCCGTCGGGATTCCGCACCTATAATTGCATCGAGCGCGATCTTTGACCGGGTCCCCGGTTAAAAATACCGAAAAACAATTACCAGACATATCCGTGTCTCCGGAGCGGGTATTTTACAATCCGTGTGTCTCCAGAAATATACGCCGGGAGGTGATTTAGTGCAGCGGCTATTTCCATCTTCGAAAATAGACGTCTGAGAATTTGAAAACATCAGCCGTGGAGCGTCCGCCGAAGAATTCGGTCTTCACATCGAAGCCGAGTCAGGGTGCGTGGGTGCGTCACGTCGCGTTCTTCGTTTGTTTGTTTTTTGGCGATTTGCGTTATTAGACGGCTATCGCGATAGATCTCGGGATATCGTTGGTATTAGTCATTTGTTCGATTTAGGCGATTGAGTTTAGGAGATTGTCAGATTGGGGAAATATATTACGTTTTTTTGTTAGTTACACTAATCATAATAGCCGGATAATTTTTATGTTATAATTTTATATTAAGAAATTCATTTTTTAAAATTTTTATTTTTTTACTGTAATTTGTATTGAAATAATCGCAAGTTAATGAAAATTATAGGCTTTATAGAGGATTTTACGCCTGTATATTAATTTTTACACAACCTTTGGTTTGGTGGTTATACAATGACAATTTTGTTTTCGGATAATAAGGGAATTTCTGTTTATGTCATATATCTTAAACATTAGAAAACTTAAAGAAATTTAACATGGATTTTCGTTTCTTTCGCCCCAAAATACATATATTTTGAAAGTTTTGTCTTGATCCGATAGGTGAAAATTTGCGATTCTTGGCAATTTTCATATTTTTTACTGTATTTTCCGTTCCAATAATTGCAGGATAATCAAAATTACAAGGTTTATAGACGATTTTACGCCGAATCGAATGGTGGTATATTAATATTTACACAACCTTTGAGTAGTTATATAATGAAAATTGTATTTTCGAAAAATGAGTGAATTTCTGTTTATGTCATATATCTTAAACATTAGAAAACTTAAAGAAATTTAACATGGATTTTCGTTTCTTTCGCACCAAAATACATATATTTTGAAAGTTTTATCTTGATCCGATAGGTGAAAAATTCTGGCACGTTTTTCATATATATAGTCGTGAAAATTTGCGATTTTTGGCAATTTTCATATTTTTTACTGTACTTTCCGTTCCAATAATTGCAGGATAATGAAAATTACAGGGTTTATAGAGGATTTTACGCCGAATCGAATGGTGGTATATTAATATTTACACAACCTTTGTTTTGGTAGTTATATAATGAAAATTGTATTTTAGAAAAATGAGTGAATTTCTGTTTATGTCATATATCTTAAACGTTATAAATCTTAAAGAAATTTAACATGGATTTTCGTTTCTTTCGCACCAAGATACATATATTTTGAAAGTTTTATCTTGATCCGATAGGTGAAAAATTCTGGCACTTTTTCCATATTATAATTTTCAAATTTCTTGATGTTTCGTTAAAATAATTGCAGCTATATATATTGTGGCACAGCAAAACTATTATAGTTTGATTTATCCGAAAAATCCGAAGCATTCACCATACATTCCGGATTTAACACCGTCAGATTGTCATTATGGTAACATCCTAAAGATTATCGTTTTCATCAGAATTTTATATTTTATTATTTTCTTAAAGTGTTGTCACAAGTTAACAAGTCTTCTAATTCTCAGGCATTTTATTATAGAAATAAAATCGTGTATCAGCTAAATCATTTGACATCGATTAAAATAAGTGATAACTGGAAGAAGTAATGCTTTTGTTGCAGTTTTGATCACACTACTCTTTGTTTAACTACTTTTCTTTCAATGTTCGGTTATTTGTAACGTTTTGATCAAGTCTCCTTGTTGATCAAGTTTGACCATGACGTTTCTCATGGGCCGTATCGAGAATAACAACAAGAAAATCTCTCCAGATCGATCTGTTGAAGAGAACAGCCTAGGTTTTCCTATTACCGTAGAGACAGAGCTATTTTTAAGCCAGAATTTTGTTGGCTACCCATTTGTCCAAGCGGGCCAGCTACGTAAACCATCTCCGGCTGGATGATTCGATTTTTCCCCCCCATCGGAGCACGATGGCCGCTTTATTTAGTCTTACTCGCTCTAGAGGGGGTCTATTTTTACCTTAACGCGGTCGGGAGGAAAAAAACAAGCTTCCGACAAGCTGACGCGGTGATCCAGTGGCTTCCGTAGCTGTGTGTGTGCCCGGACGAGAATTATTCGTCATTATTCGCGATCTGTCTTCCCCCGGGTCTTCGAGGGGGGTAATGGTTTAGTATGAACAATTGATTATCTCAATTAAAATTAAAATAATAACTTAAGCTATAGTTTACGCTAAATGTATACAATTTATTTAAGTTGGTTTGGTTCGCTTCAATCTTCTGATATCTTGCGCGTTGTCCAGTAGTTGTATTGCTTCCACGTTAGTATGATTTAGTAATCTTCTTTCGTGTTTCAAGGCGAAATCATGGATAACTTCGCAAATCCGTTTGATTTCCCGGTCATCGTGCAGTTCTCCGTTGGTTACAGAGCGATAGACAGCGTTGGATGACTAGTTGATTTGAATTTTTAGTGCAGCCCCATATTTGCACCCCATATCTCCAAATGGGCTTTATGATTGTCTGATTAAATCAATCTCTTTGACCTTAGATCAAGTTGAGAGTATCTTCCGGCTAACCGGTATAGTTGTTTCATTTTGGTTCTGCTGTTCACAATTTAGTCTACCGTCAAGATGAATACCGAGGTATTTAGCTGATTCTGCTTGAGGAATCGGGCATCCATTCAGTGATATAATTACGTTTTTATTATTTCGCCGCAATGCAAAATTAACATAATCAGATTCACTCCATTTGTAGATTTTGTTGACTGCCATCTATACTTTTTCTATTGCCCTAGACAGATATATGTCGTTTGCCATAATAATTGTGTCGTCAGCAAAGGTTCCAAGTAGTGCTTCTTTTGTTGTTGGGGTATCAGTAGTGTAGAGCAGATACAAGAGAGGTCTTAAGACGCTACCTTGTGAAACTCCAGCCGAAATAGTTTTAAATGTCGAGAACGCCATTTCGTGTGAGACTGTAAATTTTCTTCCGAAAAGATATGACTCCAGCAATTGACCATAGTTACAACAGTTTGCTCATCTTACAGATTAATCCCAAATGTCAAACCCGATCAAAAGCTTGTGAGACATCCAGGAATATTGCAGGGCAGTATTTCTTTCCCTCAAATGCTTAATAGACGCAACTATGAAAGATACATAAAAAAATGGAAAACTGAAGTGTGTTTTTATAGGCCAACTATGAGAAAGACAAAAAAATGGAAGGGGGCTGGACTGAATCTGTCACTATTGAAGGAAATTTAAAAATATCTTGTTAGAATTCGGCTAAAAATTATTGTGTTTTTAGTCTCCTAAGTCTTGTTGAAAATTGTCGACATTTATTCTTCAACGTTACGCCACTGGTTGGCACGTGTGCCATTCACCCACGGGCCGAGATTTGAGTTAATACTTCCTTCCTCCTGGCTTCCACTCGGCTCGGTCGTTACCTTTTACGGATTTTTTTCCACCTCGCTATCATCCTCGCCGACGAAAGACGGTTGTTATCTGTGGCACGGGCTCCCTCCAGATGGCCGTAAATAGATCGGCTACCCTAGTTGAATCCACCTTTTTCTCCCCCACAAGACCGCGACGGTCACCTCGAGCGGAGCGAAATCCGGCGAATACGACGGCGGTCGATTTCGCCACGACATACTTGATGCCGAGCCAATGCCCGCTTCCTGCGACGACAGGACGAGATATAAAAATGGAATGCGTCGGTCTTAATTATTCGTTTCCTAAACGTATTAAGAGACGCCACCCAAAGACTCGATCTTAATGCGTCATGATTGGTTTAAAATGAGCGAATTACGTTTTGTTTCGAATCCTTTTGAAATTGACGTTTGGAGAAATAATCAGAACAGTCACTTGGCATTGTTTATGATCACAGAATATGATTTGTCTTTATAATTATAAGTGTTTTTAATAATCCTCTTTTTATACTTAAAAAAATGGTCACAACTTTCAAAATTGTACTTTTTTATTTATATAAATCTTTAATCTAAGTTTATATCGATAGTCTAGTTTCAGTTAGCCTTCATATTGTTCTTTTAGGAATCAGAATTGTGATATATTCTGACATAATAAACTAAATAATGAAATAACAAACATCTATGACTTACAATCTTAAAATATTATACACATCTACAAATATTGTTTAAATATTTCATAAGTGAGATATACAAACTGCTTCAAAATTATAATGAAGGTAAAATTACTAACTTGTCATACGTAAGTTTGTTATGTATAAAATACCACCTGTTAACTACAAATTACAATACAACAATTACAAAGCTACATTTCATTTAAAACAAATATAACATGATTTATCGTATAATCTATAATTTGTAGCCTGAACGTTAAAAAATATTACAGAGTAACAAGAAAAGTAACACAAATTACATACAGCATATTACCAAGTATACTGTATTATATATCGTTAAATTGTATGTGTACATATTGCTTTTGCTTCGAACTCATTTTCATACCATATAAACTAAGTTTATTCTCAACAGGATGTTTACTGTACGTCTAATCTATGTAACAAGTCACCTTTATACAATTTTTCTATTTTATATCTCATGAAAATAATGTTACGAGAGCAGAAACTTTTTAAAAATGTTTGTTTTCGAATTTAAATATTCCAGAATTTTATATCGCAGCATTATATTACTTTTTGATCGGCATAAAACCCATCATAAACATAACACATAACCTAAAACGTCAACGATTGTCATGCTCACCTTAAACCAATCCTATCATTCTTTAATTTTCGGGTCGTCGGCGATTTCTATTTTATTTCTCACAGAAAATCCGCGCGTTGATCGGCCGCAGTCCGACGAGCGTCGGGGCTAGAGGGCGCGGTCGACACGCGTGCCCGTGAAATCGGCGACAGTCGCCAATTTCGCGAGCTCCGGCGACGCGAGCTCGGCGGACGCGCCTATATATTTCGAGCCGGGCGGCTATTTTACGTCCGACGCGGGATTCCTGGGCTACTAGATTATTACGGGTCGTGTTTTATGTACCGTCTGAGACGTGTTTTTTTGTTTTATTTCGTATAGACGTGGAATTTAATAGTCTGGAGTGTTATTCGGACCGAAAAAGTCACAAGTTACTGGATATTAGAAGTGTTAGTTTAGTTTTAGTTCTTTTTTATATTTTCAGGCTTTATTGTAGATTATTTTTTATGATTTTTGTTAGACGTTCGAAAAAAGACAGGTTTTTTGGGACTGTCGGCTCATTTTTTAAATTTTATTAGAATAGGTTATGTATGTATATTTTTTTAATAGGTTATATATATACTAATAAAACAATAAACTTATTATTACAAAACTTTTGGACCAAATGAATACAAAAAGCCGAAATAAAGGTTCAGTTTATAGAAAATTTTTTCAACTCCCTAAAAATCTGAATGAACTGGATTTTGCGACATGTGGAATTGGTTTAAATCCGAATTGTAACTGACAAAACCAGCTAGCAGGTTTGGGTCTTTGCATCATCCTCATTTTTCTGTTCTTAGAATTGATACTATTAGAATTTCAAACTGATTTGGTTCAATCTGATAGAATATTGCGAGAACTAACATCATCCATTCATCCTCATTCAATAGCACTTATCCAATCTTCATTTTATTTTCATACCATATAAACACCATAAAACATACTGAGTTTGAAAATCGTTCGTTTTCGAACAAGAAATATATGTTCTGATAACCTTTAAAGTGTTTTTATTATTTGTTTAATGACACTTACGTCGTAAATTCTCGGGAAAACATCTACGAGGTTAATGGGTTTACGACGAATCAGTTGCTGGCTCAAAAGATCATCTTTTCCTTCAAAGCCGTTGAATTTTTTATTCTTCGTAACTCCATTCCTTTTCTAACATCATCTCTTTCATTTGAGAGGGAGTAGGAAACGATGAACACCCTCAAAGAGCTGCATATTCCTAAGGTTTCTGTGGATACTTATCGGACTAACAGTTATCTCTTAAATAATTATATTAAATTTTGTTTATATATTTTATAGACTGTTTATTAGCTTTGCCATTTTCAATCGGAATAATCACAAATATCAAGCAGCGGTTATAACCTCTTATATTTCATATCATTAATGTTTTGAAAAATTGACATTTGACAACTAGACGAATTGTATTACTTCTTCAGACAGCGTTGTGTCTCTTTTTGACTAGAATGAAATGAGAAGGAGAATGTTATCTGTTATTAAAATAAGTTTACAAACTGCAATAGGCAACATATTTTACATCATGATGACGTGAGTTCACTGATATTTTTTATAGACTATGGACGACATTTATAGGTTTGTTCGGTTATATATTCGAACGCATCAGACAGCATTGTGTCTCTTTTTAACCAGAATAACAGGTCAGTTGAAAAGTCCCCGGCCTAGCATATAGATGGCGCCACTAGAATTAAATCCATATGTTTTTTTAGTTCGCCCTAACCCTCAAATGATGCGTGTATAAATTTGGCAGTTAGTTTGTGAATTATAGCATTTTGAGTGAAGCAACTTTTGTTATTGTGAAAAAAAAATGGATAAAAAGGAATTTTTCGTGTTGATAAAATATTGCTTTTTGAAGGGAAAATACAGTTGAAGCAAAAACTTGGCTTGATGCCGAGTTTCCGAACACTGCCCCAGGACAATCAACCATCAAGGATTGGTATGCTAAGTTTAGACGTGGTGAAATGAGCATCGAAGATCGTGAACGCACTGGACGCCCAAAAGAGGTTGTTACTGACGAAGACATTTAAAAAATCTACAAAATGATTTGGAATGACCGTAAATCGAAACTGAATGAAATAGCAGACACTCTAAAGATATCAACTGAACGTGTACATCATATCATTCACGAATATTTGGGTGTGAGAAAGCTCTGTGCAAAGTGGGTGCTGCGCGAGCTCACTTTTGACCAAAAACAAAGACGAGTTGATGATTCGGAGCAGAGTTTGAAGATGATCAAGCGTAATAACAACATGGCTCCATCATTTCATTCCGAAGTCCAATCGACAGTCATCCGAGTGGACTGGTGTCGAACAACTGTCGGCTTGCAAGGTTATGGCGTCTGTCATGATCAACAGCGACTATTACATAGCGTTATTGGGCCGTTTAAAGGACGAAATCGCCGAAAACGGCCGCATTTGAAGAAAAAAAGTACTGCTTCAGCAAGACAATGCACAGTGTCAAAAATCCATGAATTGGGCTTCGAATTCCTTCCTCATCCACCGTATTCTCCAGAACTGGCCCCCAGCGACTATTTCCTGTTCTCAGATCTCAAAATAATGCTCGCTGGGAAGAAATGGCATCGAAAAGTTGGAGGGTCGCTATAATCAGTGTGTCACCCTTGAAGGGAATTATGGTGAATAAAAAAACTAATTTTGCCAAAAAAAAAGGTGTTTTACCACGGTAGGCCGGGGACTTTTCAATTGGCATGTTAAAATTAAAAGGAAAATATTGTCTGGCCTTTACAAATTGACGAATTTACAAATTGCAATGGGTAATACGTTCGATTTATTGATGTCAGTTGGCTATTTTGGATAGTCTATCGTCGTCGTCCACGTTCGAGTCGCAGGCAGAAGAACGTGTTCACCTTCCTTCGGATTAAGAGAATCGATATATAAGAACGATACACGCTTCAACCCTTTTCGACTATCGCCGAAACCTCCCCCCTCGTCCCCAGACCAGACGCGTCGCCCACCCCCACTCTCGGGCGCTTTCTGCGGCGCCATCCACCGCGGGTCTTTCCTGCGAGTCTGGCCGGTCGTCTGCGGGTTAGTGCACTCGGTGACGCGTCTGACAGCAGGATCGATCCCGTGGCGTTCTGGAGCAGTGGCGGTGGTGCGATTTTCCAGTCTGACGTTTCGTACGGCACGTGAGGTTCGTCGGGGTTGGTCGGTGGTGCTGCAACGACGTGGGCGAATCGGCAGCGAGATATCAAAAAGCCACAGTAAGTTTCAGTCGATTTCCTTTGGTGGACCATGTGATTATTTCCGTTCCGGGGGATGGGAATGTGATTCTCTATCAGTTTTCCACTTTTTCGGGCTTACGTTGTATTGCGCAATGTTATGTCTGTCTATCATAGGGAAATGGGAGATATTTTAACCGAAATCTGACCGTCATCTGTTACAGGATCGTTTTTCCTCCATTTTCTATCCTACGTCTTCGATTTGGGTGAGATTTTAGGCCGGCAAGTCTGACGGAGATAAATCGGGCGAATAGAGCAAAAATTTCGATCTGTTCGTTCGTTTTGTGAGTCGTCTTTGTTACGTGTATCTCTCGTTATTTTTATAGGTCCTATATCAGTATTTTAGTATTGTTTTTTTTCGATGCGTATATATACGTATTCTATATTTATTGATCTGGATATATTCTTATATCTGTTTATTGTAGTCTTACGTCTGTTTTGAGTTTTGTATTACTCTGAAAATCTGGCTGTTTTGGTTTTTAAATAACATCTCTTTTGGTGCTTAACTTGGATAGGATGAAAGCCATCATTACATATCCTTTTCTAGTGACTGTTGCCGTTTTCACCATACGTATCCATATGTTTTGATCAAACTTGAACTTTAATGATATTTTGTAGTAGTTTCTCATTTATTAACACGTCTACAAACTGTGAATACATTTTTAGCGTTTTTATGGGTGTTTTCTGAGAGTATAACAGGTCAATTGAAAAGTCCTCGGCCTACCTTAGTAAAATACATTTTTGGGAAAAATCAGTTTTTTTTATTCAACATAATTCCCTTTGATACGCTGGTTATAGCGACCCTCCAACTTTTCGATACCGTCTTCGGTGCTCCTTTCACCACGTCTAAACTTAGCATACCAATCCTTGATGGTTGATTTTCCTGGAACAGTGTCCGGAAACTCGCCATCAAGCCAAGTTTTTGCTTCAACTGTATTTTTTTCCCTTCAAAGAGCAATATTTTATATCCAGTTTTTTTCACAATAACAAGAGTTGTTTCACTCAAAATGCTACAATTTACGAACTAATGATCCGACAGCTGTCAAATTTATACATGCATCTTTTGAGGGTTAGTGCTAAGTAAAAAACATATTGATTTAATTTTAGTAGTGCCATCTATGTGTCACGCCGGGGACTTTACAATTGACCTGTTATATCCTGCTAAATGCTATGGAAACTATTAGGCCTGGTTTCAATTTTATACTGTTGGAATTCGAAACATATTTTTAATATCTCTTTTGGTGTAACTTGGATATGATCATTTCATGATCATTGTTGTCACACTTCCTCTTCTGGCCACTGTTCTATTTGTTTTATTTTAGTATATTGACGTTTTCACCGTTTGCATCCATATTTTTTGGCCAAACTTGAACTTTGATGATATTTTGTATTAGTTTCTCATTTATTAACACATCTACAAACTGTGAATACATTTAGACGGTTTTATGGGTCCTTTTCTGAGAGTATGTATGTATTTCTTGTTATATCTTCATGGATATATATCCTGCTAAATACCATGTAATGTAACACGTCTAGTTTTGATTGTTAGGAATAGTTGGTTTCCAATATCTATTCGCATTATTTTCTAACATATATCTTTTGGATACGATTGTTTCAAGGCCATCTTTCTTTATTCCATTCCCTCTTTTATAAGTTCGATTTGTTACTTTCTCACGTTTTAATATGCCCTTAGAGATTGTGAATTAATTTTGGGGGATTTTGTAGTAAATTTGAAGCTCCACAGTTCGAGCGTTTTCACCACAAATGGATATAGTGCTAACCAAAATGTGTGACTTTATTTAGAGTAAATGATAATATGATGGGGCTATGCCTGGTGAATACGATGAATGGGAAGGGGTGGCAGGATCATTCTTTTATGTTCAAGTTCGACATCAATCATGAATTAAGACTACTTTCCGCGATGCGCCGGTATCTAACACATATTCCATCGGAATTAGTCAGAAATAGTCATCTGTCACATGGTCCGTTTTATTACCAGTTGTTAGCACGATGCCGCTACGTTCGTTTTTATCTTGTTAGCTTTCGTCGAGGCGACAGAGACGGAACTATGATCATATTCGGCGTGTCTTTCTGCGGCACCAGAGTGCACGGAGCGAGTCCGGTGAAGACGGTCGCATTGGCGGACAAAACGTCGAGCGTGGCAGTGTTCGCGCGGCCCCACGACGTCCCCGCCATCTGGGGCGCGATGGTGAAGCGGAGCCCGTCGCTGACCGACTGTCTGGAAGGGGGTGACTGCGTGGACGCTCGCGACGACGTCCTCCTGGTGTCCACCGTATCGCTCAAGAAGAAAAACGTAAGCCATGTGTTCATTTAGTTAGTTATGTAAATAAATGAAGGTGGGTACTCGTTCTGGTCCAAATTTTTGTTTATTAATTACATCTTACATTAAATATGCTTAACTAGGAAACAATATCGCTATTTTACAGAAAAAATATCGATGTTTTAAAGAAAAAGTAAAAATACTCTCTAAATATTGTAAAAAACATTGTAATTAATTACCTATTTTATCGGCTGACAAAAATATCGATATGTCTCGATATTTTTCGGTCTCCCTACCTGGTACAATCTTAATTTACAAATTGATTTGTTACTAATGTCCTGTTGTTGTAGCAATGCGAGTACATGATTTATACATCAGTGTGTATTTCCTAAATTAAAATAAAACCAAACTACTTAAGCTAAAGTTAAGAATATACTTATAAACTAATACAAGTTCCTGTGGTTTGGTTCGCTTCAATCTTCTGATTTCTCGTGTGTTGTTCAGTAGCTTTATTCGGTCCAGGTTGCTAAATCATGAAATACATATATACGTAACGTCCAATAAAACAGCCATAACATCAAATATATGATAATTCCAACAAACATTCCCACACAGCATTCTACATACAGATGACACAGCTTTCTTTACCACCGGTTACAGTCCCGACGCCATCCGCGACAGACTTCAAGATCAACTGAACTAGGCGATTGCGTAGTACAAATTCTGACGGCTGCAGGTAAATCCGAGAAAAACTGAGGCTATTATGTTCGACCGCAAGAAGGAGTTCCGCGCTTATCGCCTCCAAATCGATATCCTATCCCCTGGCTCCTGAAGGTATCATACCTCGGTCTCCAGTTCGACCGCAGGGTCCAGTGGTCAGCCCAAATCCAGCACGCTATCTGCAAAGGCAATGGCGTGTACAGTCTACTCTTCCCACTGCCCTGTAGAAAAAGTAAACTCCCAATCACCCAGAAATATATATTTAAATGGCCATTTGTATAAAATGCTAGTCCGTGCAGTCTGCCTCTTCGGAGCACAGGTGTGGTACAGGTACGTCTCTGAGAGACAACTTGAACTACTCCAAGTGTTCCAATTCAAAAAAGTCCGCGCGGTACTCAACTGCCCATGGTTTATGAGGAACGTCAACACGTTCGTTTTAAACTCGGAACAGATATCTCCTTTCCATTGTATCCTAGTTAAAAAGACATATCCATTAAAACAACCAATGTACATAGCAGTCTTACATCATCAAATTTGATTTTATTGGATTATTATCAATAGTGTTTTGAAGAATTTTGCAATCATTTGGCAACATGGTTCACTAGTACCAGCCCAATCAACGCAGCAATACAGTCAAGGCTCAAAATATAAACAGCAGTCCTCGTATAGACAGTCGCATTATCCGAATTATCTGAAATGTAACTCTACCATGTTTTTTTCATGTTATTGTAATCTTAAGTCGATTCATCTGGGTACTTTCGGTTCCATTCGCCGAGCGTATATATTTAACCAGCTTCATTAACAACACAACACAATAAAAAACAAGTTTTAGTTGTTTGTTCCATTCGATATAACAAATTGTCCTAGTTTTAGGTAGATATGAATATGAATATATAGTGAAAAAATAAAAATATATCAACAACGTCATGAAGACGTTATCTCCTATAGGCTCTGGACTCTTCTACTATACAATTTTGGTTCTAATAAATTATTTTAATAAAATATCATATATACAGCTACTTTTTTCTTCTTCAGTCAGTCTGACAACGTTGCAATACAAGTTTTGCCAGAATATAAGCAACCCATGACGTATCCTAATCCCCTGTTTTTATAACAAAACTCTACTGATCTAAATAATTTTTAGGCTTATACTGTGAAACATTTCATTTGATTGATATCTGATCTGTGTTACTTCTAAAGAGGAATTATTGAAGAAATAAACTGACTCTTGTAAAAATGCTACTTAGTAATATTCATTTAAAGTTACACAATAATTTAAAAGAGTTCATTTTCTAATCAAACAAATCGCGCATGCTCAAATCTGGCGAGTAAGAAGGATCTTATTCATCCTAGAGGCATCAACATCTTCATGTGTACATATTCCGCTTTATTGTCTATTTATAATCTCACTGTAATCTGTAAACTTTAATTAATGATCATTTAACTAATAATTATTCTGCGAAAATGTTCAAGTGACAACCGATGCTATTGCAAACATTATTCACTCAAATTTCATAAGCTGAATTTTTAGGAATAGAAAAAATTAATCAGTTGCCGTCCTTTTCACAATAATTGCACCTTCATTCTCGTAAAGCAAGGGATATTTAAATATATTTACTGCTGTAGATAAATAGACTGCAGATAATGATATTTACTCTAGTTTAAACTATGATCAGATGGTATGTTTTATCTCTGGCGCCTTTATTTAAACCTGTTTAGTATATCTGAGTTGTGTAAATTATTTTCAGGCAGACAATTTTCTGCTTGAGCATATTGCGTTTTCGGTTGTAATATTTTTCAGTTCTTCAGAGTTTTCAGATACAAAATACTAATTATTATTATATTTTTTACTAGCGACCCGCCCCGGCTTCGCACGGGTGCAATGCTGATACTAAATTAAATACACTACAGAAAAAATATGAACGTTGTATATAAAAACATAGCGGCCCGCTCCGACTTTGCACGGGCATAAAATATATATGCCTATGTCACTCAATGAAAACATGATTAAAATCGATCCAGTATTTTTGGTTCATTCATTACTGCCCTTGGCCTGCACGCATTAAATTTGGAGTAAAACAATTCCTCTTCCCCTATACTTACTATGAAGATTTCCTGCTATCTTTGGAATATCTAAATTCATACAATTTTTATTACATTACACATTTTTAAACGCAAATTTTAAATTTGTAATATCTCCGAAAATATTTGTTTAATTTACATGCTGTAAGGAACCATATTGATCTATATTAATTGCACACTGTATTTAAGGTACTTAATTCGATAAGGATTAATGCCGTATTGCTTAAAATAGCTTCGTAAATAAGCCATTTTCTCACGTAAAAAGTAAACAATAAAAATGGTTAATGTGGGTTATCCCTAAAAGATAAACATATACCATCGCGGACTTTTTTGTAGACCTTTTTATGGTGTACAATACTGTAGTACATTAATTTGATCTAACTCGTAGGGTTAGGCAGCGTTTTTGTAAATTGCTAAATAAGCCTAAAAAATAGCTTAATTTACGACATCACGTTAGAAACCTCTAAAATTAGCAATGTTGCCTTAGTATATTATGCATGTATTATACATATAAACCTTCCTCTTGAATCACTCTATCTATTGATAAACCGCATCAAAATCCGTTGCGTAGTTTTAAAGATTTAAGCGCACATAGGGATATAGGGACAGAAAAGGCGACTTTGTTTTATACTATGTAGTGAAGAGATAGATACACATTAAAAATATTGCCGTCGTGGTTAGTTTAGAGGAAAGGTTCGATATCCTCGCTATTTGTAGAAGTAAGGTTCGATATCTTGGTTAACTTTAAAGAGTATGGTTAAGTTAAGGATATTTGAAGGGAAGTAACATGTTCTAAGAACTGATAAGAGGTTTATCATGATATTTATATTCTTTAAAATTAGTTGATAAAGTCAATATTTTTTAAAAAAATATATGCGAACGAAAATCCCAACTCGGAATACCTCTCATGACTTTGTTCTGAAAAATTTGTATTTTATTTATGTTACTCTTTGCAGAACATTCCCATAATTGAACTCCGTATGTCCATATAGGTTTCAGTATTTGCTTATATAATAGCTATTTATTATGTACTGATAATTATGATTGTCTTCCCATTAGCCAATATATTTTCCTATATTTCAATTCCAGTTCTTTTCTTCTTTATATGTTCCTTCCAGCAAAGTTTTGCATCAAGATTCATTCCGAGATATTTAACGTTTTTGCTTATAGTATTATTTAATGTTATTGGTGCTTGTACTGTCCGTTTATAGGTGAACTGAACATGCACAGATTTACTTTCTTTAATTTTTATTTTCCAAGCTTGTGTCCAATTATTTATGTTGTCACTTGCCTGTTGTGATTTTCGCGAGGCTTCTTTACTATTGTCTCCGATAGCTACAATCGCAGTATCATGAGCAAATGTAGCCATCTTAATATTCTCCATTTGTGGTATATCACGACTGTGGAGTAGATAAAGCATTGGTTCCAGCACACTTCCTTGTGGTACACCTGCTTTAGCTTCTTTTATTGTAGAGTAAGCTTCTTCTTGTTTAACTCTAAATATTCTGGCTGTATTGTACGATTTTAGTAGTTCGGTGTGTTGTTTTGGTAACATTTTCTGAGTAGATTATGAACAAGGTCTTCATGCCAAACCTTATCGATGGCTTATGCTACATCTAAGAGTATAGCTGAGCATACTTTTTTACTTTCGTAGGCTTTTTCAATAACATCTGTTATTCTGTGGACCTGGCGATTTGTTGAATGCTTGTTAATAAATCCAAACTGGTGTGTTGGTATTAGGTGTTTTCTCTCTATGATGTGATATAAACTGACATTTAGTTTCCCGATAACTATAAGGTTAATTTACGTTCTTAGTATTTTATTTGTAACGGTGGTTGTTACTGAAAAAAGTAACAGACAGCATCGTCAATTGACGATGGACTAGCAACAGATCGGGCATGTAAGTTGTACCGAGTACACCTGTTAAAAATAGCTGACGTACGAGTTATTCTCGGAGTTCCGCCGATGAGGAAACATCTGTACGCTAGGGAGGGCACGCTTCCCGAAATAAAATTTCTTCCGGTTCCTGTGTGACGTCATCGCTCCCGTAAATCACCAACACGGTGTCCCGCCGACGTTTATCGGCTCTTAATTGACTCGGCGCTGATAGAGGTCTGGCCGTTCGGCGATTATTGCTACCGTCTTTGGCTTCAGTCCGACTCAGTCTTTGCTCCAGGTTGATTTAAACAATTTTATGGTTTAGAGATAGTTGGTGAAATACGGTTTCATACTGTGCAACTTTCATCAATAGATATGATGACAGTAACAAGTAATCACAAAGATATTTATTTAGAACGATAACAAAAGATAGAAAGGCCCTAAAACATTATCTATTTTGAAATTATAACTGTGATTACTGGGATTTTAGTGGAAAGATTAAAGTAATAACGTTGCGAAACATTGACGTCACTTGGCAACTGTACTTAAAATAGTATTTCTGGCAGTCTACAACCCAACAAAGTCATTAAATGATTGGAATGGCGACATTAGTCGACAATCACAAAAATATTGTCCTCATAATTAAATATTATTAATAGTTTAATAAAAAATGCATTAATTTTCGTATCTAAATCTATATTGATAATTTATTTCGTAAAATATAGTCAGGAAATACAGTTAACTATCATTTTCAGTTATCAAGACACTAAATAGAGCCAATTACGTCATTGCTCAGTGACGGATTTTACAGGAATGTCAGAGAAGGGACAAATAATATCAATCAGTATATCCTGACGATCAAAAGAAAAATATACGTTTATTGAAAAAAATTGCGCTTTTGGTATCTCTTCCATAAATGGCAAAAGTATAGATGTATTTTATGGATTTTATAGATATATTCATATTTTCTTACTGTGCCAACTACGATCGTTCATATTATCAACGTCCATACACGCTATACACTTTAAAATTCATTATGAATAACGAAATACATTATTTTGTTAATTAGCTGTATACTGACGTCATATGATATCGTTTTTTTGAAAATCTTTATTTCTGGTAAAAATAATATATTTTAAATAAATAACAAGTACAATAGAATGTTATAGTTTGATTTTTCAAAATTATTATTTATAAATTCTTATTTAACAGCCAAAAAAATAAATAATTACTTTTCCATCTACCTTGGTACGGTACCAGTTCGACCATTCGATCGTAACCGACATATCGACGAAGATGCGTCCATCTGTTGGTCGGTGGTGCTGCTGGTTTGGTGCGATATCTATTAAATATTTGCGTTCAAGCCTGTTATCCGTATATACTGATGACATCATCTAGAATTGCGTAATGACACCCAGCGCTTGTTTTTAAAAAAATTTCTTCCATATTTCCGTTTTCAACGGTATAATGATGACTTGATTGTTCGTAGAAAAATTGGCCTTTTTCAACTTTGAACTTTCGCTAGTTACACTTTTGTTAATTGTAAAATATTTATCCAACGTTTGCTCATAATGGTAGAAAATGAAATACTAATTGACTAAACTAAACTAATCTAAAAGTAAATTGTGGATGTTATATAAAGAAACGAAATGATGAATAGTTTAATACCAATAATGCTCTAGGAACCAAATATGTCGCAATAAAAACTTTTAAAAAGTCACCGAAAATGAATATATAGTCCAAACGTTCTTAAATCTCTACCGAAATACCAGGTAACCTAAATCCGATAAACAGATGCCAAGTTAACAAAATTAAAGCGAATCTGCTGAACGTTGCCAGTTTTATATGCATTCTATATTCTCTATATTTTGCAAAATTAATAAAACCTTTGATTTTGCACCGAGGTTAAAATAACTCACTAGAAATCTGACTCTTATTTTACATCTATCTCAACATCCAAAAGTGCTAAATTGATTTAATTATGACATTTTAAAATAGTAAAAAAATATTCGTCAATGTCATAAATATCGGTAAAAAGGAGCTCGGCCATCCAGCATTTTAAATATGTTTTTAAATGGTAATAATTATAATCGTAAGTAATTACAACTATAAATATCGTTATAAAAACGTAAAACGTACACAATGTTAATAAAACGCATATAATGTTATCACAACACTTCACTTTATTGACAACCTACAAAGTTTTGCAACATTTATTTGAGAACTTATCACTTCGCAATTGACGTTTAAATTAGAGCAAGGAATGGTAATATTTATTTTAAATTGTCAAACGTCAAATACTTGGATATATTAATTTTTATATTTAATACCAGTTCGATCATTCGATCGTAACCGACATATCGACGAAGATGTATTTCAATTTTAATATAAATTTTGAAAATTAACAAAGTAATTGTTTCAAAATATGTAAGTAATGAGTATTAAAAACTGGATCTTAAAAACAATTAGTCCTTGGGAAATTCAAGAGGTGGCGCCAGTAACATCGAAAAAAAAAAAATTGTTTTCGTTGAGGTTTTGTTCTTCATAGATAGTAATTTTAATATTATTAGAGACTTTTTTTTTGTCTCTATTCTGATTTATTTCTACACCCATATAACAGATACACTACTACACACTGGAACAAATACAAAGAAAATGACATTGCACAACCCGCCTATTTTATAATTGTCGGTAAAACAGCGGTCATTCGTAGTCAAAAGCCATCTTTTTACTTCATTCAGTTCATTTTAACGTCAGTGTAAAAAATAGTCATCAGTTACTACACATAATCAGTGTTAGACACGTTAAAATATTATAAAAAATAATAAACATGTAGTAGCTGTTATTATTTTTCGGTGAGTCATGAAAAAAGCGAAAAAAAACCTGACTGGATATTTAAACAGCAATTAAAACATCCACACAAGCAATTCTGCTGTGACAAATCGAGATTAACCGTTGGCTTCCTATTCTGTTATTGGTGCTCGGAGTGAACGGTACTGTTTGAAATTTTTTTTAGAGGTTAACGCGTCTTCCAAGGGTTACAGCGATCGATATTCATCCGGTAGTGTCGAACGACAGTGATCGATTGGTTGAAGTTCAAACGTGCAAATCAATTTGTTTATTCGTCCTTATAGCTCGATAATTTCAAGTACTATTCAGAGGTTCACCGTAGAATCGGAATCTTATCGCTATTTATTATTTTCAACGGCATTAAGGAGAATTCGCTTATCAAGGGGAACAGTGTGGAGAGAGAAAAAAAAGATAAAATCCAGTCTAAGTATACCGATGATTTCGTACTTTACGCTGTGTCGGCTTGATGCTTGTGTTATGAGTGAGTGAGGTGATCATGAACGAAGCGGAAGAATTGAACAATAACGTGATGAAGTTACACGGGGTGACCGAAGGGGAGACGTCGGATTTCGCCTATCATCCGAAGTACGAAGACAGGCAATACAGCACGGAGAGTTACGAGGATGAATCAAGCGTAATCAATAGTTTCATGCAGACATCACACGATGAAGTTAGTTGAGTTTCTGTTTAATTTGTGTGTTGTTCCTTGGTTGGTACTAAATAAGGAGTATGTTCGACGAAAATTTTCCTTTTCTAGAATCAGAATGGAGGTTCGTCGGTCTTATACATAATAATCTTTTATTTATCTATTATACTGATGTATTTAGATGTTTTTTCTTGATAATTATCAGCATTTTTTTAATTATGTCTCATCAGAAAGTAATTTATGATAAGGATAACGTTCTCGGTTCACCTGGCGAGTGAAAAAGTAATTTACGTTTTTTAAAATTGGGTTTAAAAGATTATTTTGTTGTTTTGATAATTATATGTTCATTTTGTCGGGGCGAATGGTTTGGCGATAACAGTTTTGTTATTTTGTGATAATGTGTGACCACATGTACCTTTAGATGGCTGGTTAAAACATTGGGAAAGTTGGATATGCGGTTATGCAGCATCTTTTATAGAATTGAGACCGTTACCCATGCGAATATTATTTATTTTTGTCTTTGTTTAATGAATTTTGGCGAACTGGTGAATCAACTCTGATAAGGACTTATATCATTACACTTAAATAATACACCAGGAGTTGTGTACAGCAACAGGGAAAAAGAAAAAAAATAATCAGAAATAATGCTAATATTCTCTGTTCACCTGATGAGTGAAAAAATAATTTAAGTTGTTTTAACGTAATTGTATTTAAATGATTGTTTTGTTGTTTTTATAATTATATGTTCATTTTGTTGGGGTGAATGATTTGGTGGTAAAAGCCTTGTTACTCCGTGATAATGTGCGGCCATGTGTACCTCTAAAGGGTCGGTTAAGACATTGGGAACGTTGGATATGAGGTTTTACCCGATTCCCGAGATCAATCTTTCTAGGAATGATCGTTTCTAGTCGTTACAGTTAAATAAAGCTCTTGGGGTCCATCGACAGTAGACCAAAAGTTCTTTGCGATGGTTTCCCGAAAGAAAATACGCTTATTCAAGACTGAACATGGGTTTATTTCGTTACAGGCTGAAGCTAGACTATGGGCGAAGAGGCAGGCGCGTGCGGAAGCGCGCGAGATCAGGATGCGGGAGCTGGAACGCATCCAGAAGGAGCAGGAGGAGAACGCGGACAGGCAGTTCGACATGCTGACGGCGGCGGCCGCGGAACCTCCCGTGGGTTCCACCAGGGTACGCGCCACCACCGTGAGGCACAGGCCGGCGAGTCGCCGGAGCTCCGAGGACTCGCTGGAGGACGGTGGGGGAGGCGGAAACTTGCGGGAATTAAGGGTAAGTCACCGAGAAAATAGAGGTTCAACTCTATGCGTAATTTCGGAGTAACGTTTCGCGACGTCCGATATATTTGCAACGTTGCCAGTTGTTGAAAATTATAGTACATTTGAAGATTATAATATAAATAGAATAAATTATTTTTACAGTAAAATTTCAAGTTAAATATTTTTGGTACATTATTCATCTCCTATAATATAAAAAATGTGATGAAAAACCACTTATAAACATCTAAAATCTACCTATCATACCTATAAATGGTATCATTACTACCTACCATTTATAATCAAAATATGAACAGTACAAGAACAAATAAACTATTACGGACAAAATTTTTAACCTTACAAAACAAAGCTCCTACTAATACTATCAGTACTAGTGAAATCCAAAATGGTTCTTGTAGTTCGTTCGATTGTACTTCTCGATTGCTTGTAAATGGCAACGTCGCAAAATCAGGCGGAAACTACCGAAGTTTACCAAATGCTGGTTAGGATTCTTCGGAAACAGCCACTACTACTTTGAACTTATTACGTATTTTAATCGCTATGCTCAGAGCCTCGAATGCATTTGATTAATTTAGGGATGTCGACCGTGGAGAAAAATATCGATATATATTTGTTAATTTTTTTTTGGGCGCCATTTTCAGCGCGTTTTATGATTTAGCGATTATAACCCCATTTATCAGTCTATGGGATGAATAAGCCCGCGTTTTTCCCTCTGTTCGCGACCTACTCCACTTTCGCGAACGAGCTAGTTCGAGTTACTCATCAGGATCTACCTTTGTCGCGTTAGAAATCGATTTATTTTTAAACCGCCGCGATTCTCTGGATGGGTTTCAAAAACGCGTAACCGCGACACTCATTCACCACCGTCACCAACATGCGAACTAACACGATACTGAGCCGTCCGATTTTCCAGCACGAGCTCAAGGAGGTCGAAGAGAAATTCCGGAAGGCCATGATAGCGAACGCCCAACTGGACAATGACAAAACTTCACAGACTTACCAGCTGGAACTTCTGAAAGATCGGTAAGACCAATATTGCTTAGACTACAGGGTGGAAGTGGACGGGGTGGAGTATATGATTGGTTACACGAGCGCATGCGCACTTAAAATGAATAATACTTGAATTTAGTTTGGTTATGTGTGATGTTGCACATGCGCAGAATGAACCAATAATATACTATAGTTCTTCCAATAAAACAGTCAATGCACGTCATCAAAATTTATAATGCAACGTTGCCGCGCCAAATTTAAGTTTTCGTTTATTTTGACCCAGCCAACAAAATACTAACGTAAATAAACTAATGAAACAAAAGTAACGTTATAAAATACAATTTATTTTAACATTATAGTACATCTAATGCATATTTATTGAAGGACTTGAAGGGCTATACGCCTTGTTCACCGTTCTGTATTCGACATTATTTCCACTAACGTCATCGTGAGCCTAATGTATCGCGTTCCCTTCCAGATTAGAGGAATTAGAAGAGGAACATTCGCAGTTAAAGAGAGAGCATAGGGACAAATGTAGGGAGCACGACCAGTTGAAAAGGCTGTGCGCCCAGCTCAAGGACGACGTGTGCGCTCTAAAGTTCGAGGTGGAGGAAAGAGACAGGCTGATCGCGGAAAAAGGGTTGGTTATAGTGGTGGGGGAGCCGGATGAGGAAGGCGAACCCCCGAAGAAAGCTCTGGTCCAGGCCGATAACGCCAAGTTGTTGGAGGGAGCGGGCGATGGCAGTCTAGGTAAGCATAATGAATCCCAACCGAGTTAAATCGATCACTAAAACGAACCCTACCATTCCAGACGTACGATTAGCTAAATTCGCAAAGGAAAAGACTGACCTGCAAGACCAGATCAGCAGTTTGAAGCTGGAACTGGAAGAAGAACGAAGCAGGCGACGAAAATCGGGCTCCAGCGGCTTGATGAACGGCCCTTCGACAGATTACGACCTTGACGACCAACAGAGTACGTAATTTCGGGTTCACCATCCTCCTATCAGTTATTTTATTCGTAACGTTCCCAGGAGAAGCCAACAAACAACTGGCAGACTTCAAATTCAGGGCACAGAAGGCGGAACAAGACGTCGCAACACTTCAGGCAACCGTCGCCAGGTTGGAGAGTCAAGTAATCAGGTATAAAACGGCGGCCGAGGTCTCCGAACAGTCGGAGGAAGCCCTGAAAGCCGAGAAGAGGAAGCTGCAAAGAGAGGTCAGTATCATCTGGCCTGGAGTTAGCATGAGTATTTTTTACGTGCCCGTTCGTTTTTAATTAGATCAAAGTCGATGAAAATGAAACAAAAAAACACGTGAATACCGATTCACGCGACGCCTCTAACTGGATTAAGTGTAACCGGATTTTTATTTTTACGCGTCACATTTCAAAGGAAATATCCTCGACGCTAAGCCTGTTTATTTTTTTACAGATCTTATTTTGCGCATTTTCTTTTTTTTTTCAGAATGTCCAATAACTAGTTTTAAGCTGACTTTAATCAACTCTTGCTATGGTAATTACTAACAAAACACGCCACAATGTGCATCGTTTATTGTTTTCGTCCTATACATGGCACACTACTATTTTTAAAACCTATCTTACATTATCACACTACTTACAACCGATTCCAGTCCAAAAAATAGGAGTGCATTACGAGACCCCTATTTGATGGACCGGTTCCGAGTATTTCGTGTCGTTGTGGATGATATGTCTGATGATATGTATGTAGGTGAACAACATGTCTCAAAAAATAATGTTGTTGGAGGCTTCGACGTCCGCCTTGAGACAACAGCAGAAGCGACTGTACCAAAGAACGATCACCGGCTCCCTTGTGTAGTTTAGTCTTGTAAAAACCTTGTAGATGATAGTGTAATGTACCCATTTACTGATTTTATTTTCCTTAACTCTGATAACATACCTGAATGCGAATAATATTGTTTTGTTGGAGAATGGTTCGATTAAGGCCTAAAAGTTATATTTTTTATTACATACATATGTTTGTATAGGATACGAAGAAGTTTCCAGAATTTTTTAACATATTTGTTAAGTTGTTTATTTATCATTTCGTGCTAAAAACGATTGGAAGCCAATAATTTGGAGGGGAATGGAGGCTTCACGGTAGTTTCAAAGATTTTATGAAAAAACAAACAGCTTTGGCAGTTTTTTTAATTATTATCTAATTATTACATTGTTACTAGTCGTTTCCAACTAACCTAAATTTGTCTTTATGATAACTTAAATCTAGATATATAACTAGGAGGACCCATCGGCCCTATCTCAGTCTCTGGTGAAATAATGTTTATACAAGTTACTGCTGTATTTTTTTATTATATGCACCTCACTACATGACACTACACAAGATCAGATGGTTTGATTTTTTTGAGTCTGCGTCCCGCTCTGGTGTTGTCCAAAAGCTGCAATACTTCGATATTCTCATGAGAATGGAGTCTTTCCTTATGCCCCCTTGCGATTCTCTTGATTTCTTGACTGACTGTGGGTATCTGAAGGTCTCGACGTAGGAGGTAGTCAGTCCTGTAGTATTTGGTCTGCCCGCTTCTCAGGACTTTGTTCTGAAAAATTTGTATTTAGTTTATGTTACTCTTTGCAGAACATCCCCATAATTGAACTCCTTATGTCCATATAGGTTTCAGTATTTACTTATATAATAGTAATTTATTATGTACCGATAATTGTGATTTTCTTCCAATTAGCCAGTATATTTTCCTATATTTCAATTCCAGTAATTTTCTTCTGTATATGTTCCTTCTAGCGAAGTTTTGCGTTAAGATTCATTCCGAGATATTTAGCGTTGTTGCTATATGGAATGGTAGTATTATTTAATGTTATTGGTGCTTGTACGATCTGATTGTAGGTGAACTGCACATGCACAGATTTACTTTCGTTAATTTTTATTTTCCAAGCTTGTGTCCAGTTATTTATATTATCATTTGCCTGCTGTAATTTTCGTGTGACTTCTTCACTATTGTCTCCAACAGCTATAATCGCAGTATTATCAGCAAATTAGATATTACTGGCAGCAGTGATATATATCTGTAGGCTTTTATTTCGTTTGGTAGCTTTGGCAGTTGTATAAATTATTCTGTATGGACCCGAGATTGTGAAAATATTATTGTTTAAGCACCTTTTATTTGAACCATTTCAAGCATTATGCGCTTAAGACAAATTCGGTTTGTTCCTCTTAAACGCAGTAAAAAATTTCTCACGGATTGCCTTGATGAAATCGACTTTTTGGATAAAAAAATCCTGACGCACGAACGGTATAAAAACTGAATATTTTCCCCGAGTGCCGACTATGTAATTCTATAAATTCTGGAAATTTTTATAGTTATTCTGATTATATATGTATGAAGGGAATGTTGTAACTAAACATAATTACTTTGCATTGTTTGTTTACATTGGTTTTATGATTCTATGAAATGGAACACAGTTTAACAATAATCTCAAGCTTTTTTGTTGGGTTTGTCATTTCAATGTATGAAAATGTGGAAATCGTTATGAAAATGACCTCGTTATTTCCATATTTATCTACATATATTTGGCGTAGCGAGAATCTTAACGCATTTCGTCTTTTTTAGGCCAGGGAAGCTCAAAGCCGAGCCGAGGAACTAGAGACCTCCAACACTCATCTCCTGAAGCGCCTGGACAAACTTAAAAACGCCAAATCGGCCTTGCTGAAGGAACTTTGATAATAAAAACGCTCCGAACGTTTATCATCATCAGTGAGACTGCGCGGTCTATAATATTTTCTCGTTTTATTCAAAAAGTCGATCGCGGGAGGCTTCTACGGATCACAGTGGATCCGTAGCGTCGATGTAATAGAAACCGTTTTCTATTGAAGCCTTCCCGCGTTCTATCCATTAGTGAATGAATATGTATCTACTAACCAACAAAATTATTATTTATTTCTATCTGTGAATAAGCCATAATCAGATTACATTTCCTTTATTCCCACCGAAGACAAATGAAACTATTTATTTGCTTAGAGTTTTAAGTGTCCCTATTTTGTATATATTGTGTAAACTATTAATGAGTAATTTTAATAGTGATACAAAACACGAGAAGAAAAAATGCGAAACTCGACATTAAAAAAAAATAATCAAATTCGCTTGCTGAAATTAGTAACAAAAAAAAACCACTAAAACGCTTTTTTCGTATTGACTGTAGAGGAGTCAGCTCAAAAGAAAATGTCCAGGAAACAGTTGTGATTTAATGTTGTGACTTGTCGGCTCAAAAATCGTTTCGAGTATATTTTTTCTTGTATCGAGACTTAAACCGTATAAAAGAAAAGACATAGATGTGCCACACGAATATTTTTTTAATCGACCATGTCCCTGACGCAGGTCAAGCCTTCGAAAACCAAATTTGTTCGTTTATATCCTCGGGTCCTCGTAACGTATAAATGAAGAAATTTGCGTCGTTTCCGTTAAGTCCTTTGGCTAGAGCAGTAGCGGCTTCACGTTGAGGCGGGATGATGACCGAAAGGGGCTCTCGCGAGGAAAAATTGCTTTTTTTGTAGTCAGAACTGGACCAGTGCCGGTCAGTAAAAAAAAACCTGTAGTTATGTAAATATATGAAATATGTGATTTTTTCTGTATACTTTACAATAATCGTTTTTTTTTGGTAAGAGGTATTTGAAAAATAAATATTAACTAATTTTTATAAGTGTTTTATTGTTACGAACCTACATCTGTCGTCGGTTTCTTTCTCAAGTTCAATCGAGAGATGCTGTGACACCTTCACCATTTTCTCCTTCGACAATTTAATATAATACTAGATAATGGTTCACATTACACATTAAGACTGCCCGTTATGTTCATTAGCTAAAACTGCAGGAAAGAGGTTCTCGTGAGGAACATTTGCTTTCAGAACTGGTCACAACAATCAAAAGATGATATACACCTTCACCATTTATTTCCCTTTGCTAATTCAACATCACATACTAGATAATGGTTAACAAAATATATCAAAAGCTAAGGAATAGAATAGAGCATATTCGAATGTTACCGAACTTATCCGAACACGACAGTTGTGTTAGTTGACAGATAATCCTTAAAGTATGGTTGTTACATTTTCGTTAAAATTTTAAAAATTACCATGGTTCGTGGACGTTTAACCGATATATTTTTAAAAGAAAGATATGAAAAGGATAACCAGTACATCAGAGTATACGATACCTATACCAGAGATTACAACAGTAAGTTATCTGGCGAATTTCGTCAAAAATAGGCACGAAAAGTTTTAAGGTACGACTATCACACCGAAATTTTACTCGAAATATGAATCCGGCGAGATGGGCGACGTCAGCACGGAACTACTAGAGAACATAATAGCCGCAAAGGATTTCGGACCGAAGAAAAAACATCAGTGGCCCGAGACCACAAACCAAAGGTAAAAAAACGCCTCGTTATCGTCAAAAACCGCAAATTTCTTGTTACAGTTACGGTTGGTTCAGCGCGCCGTTGATAGAGGTGGACAAATCCGACCCGAGATTCTATTTTCCCAGGCTAGAGAACGAAATCACCAAACACGGTTTGAAAATGTTACAGAGCAAAGATCGTAGGAAATAACGACGGGCCGTATATGTTCGGTTGCCTTAACGCTGAATCAGAAGAATAATATCAAAAGTAAGGAATTTAATTCAATATGCCTCTCTTGTAATAACAATTTATTTTTTAAATATTATTTTTTATATGTTGTGGTCCTTAAAATATGACGTTTTTGATTAAAAATTAACACAATTTTCCAATATTGTATATTTGGTTATGTATCTATTACATTACTATCAATTGTCATATTTAAATTTGACATATGAGTATCAGGGAAGTTTTAAAGATTAGACCGTTGTGCCTGCTTCATTAAAATTTTTGGATACATCTAAAATGATGGCTCCAGTTTGACTACCATTTATAAGTGCCTGATGGATGGTTACTGCGACGCGTCCCGCTTGATGAAGGCTTGAGCGTCTGGCACGGAATCCGAATTGTTCGTCAGGAATTCTGTGGTGCGCGTCAATGAAACTGTTTAGAGCGTGTAATATTGCTTTTTTGGGCAAGTAGGCCTGTAGTCGGAAGGTTTTGATTTGGCTTTTCTTGGGAATAAGAGCGACAAGCGCGTTTCCGTTTTTTTTTTGGGAATTACTTTAACCTCAGGATGGAGTTAATGATATTAGCAAGTTCTGAAAGTTGCTTGCTGGTGAGGTTTTTCAGATAGTTTGCTGTGATTCCATCTGGGCCTGGAGCTTTTTGCAAGTATAGACGTTTTATTGAGGTCTCTAGGAGAGACTATGCCCGTTAGAAGATGTTTTGACGGGAAGTGAAGGGAAGATTCAAAAAAGAAATAAAAATCAATGATCTCTGTAATTTACAGAATATTCCAATAGAAGATTTAAAAAAGAAATAAGAATCAATGATGTCCGTAATTTACAGAATGTTCCAAATAATAAAATTATTGTTTTTGGTAATCCAAAAAAGTTAGTTTTAAATAAAACAATAATAACAAATAAATGTATACTTTTTTTCAGTAAAAAAGATATCCATAAGCTTACATAAAAATCTAACTACTTATTTCTAGCACATACACTGACAGGCACTTAAAGAAAACTGATTTGATAAAAAATAATAATTAATCCACGGTTTAATAAGTTATAATTATGCTACAGACACTCGCATTCGATCATTTTCACTTCTCCATTCCGTTAACTATTAATTATTTGATTGCACGTTTCAGTTTTTTAACTAAATATAGTATTTCGTTCAGAGTTTGTTGGATTCGCCGTTTTTGCCGGCGATCTTCTTGTTGTTTCTGCCGCAATTCATCACGAACGCTACACAGACGACCACGAAGAACACCAAATAGAAAACTAGCATGGCAATTGGTACGTTTCCGTAGTCGAACAGCAGGTTCTGCGACGGCAGGTACCCGTAGTTGAAGAGAACCTGGGTACCGTTTGGCGGAGGACACGGTAGCTGGACGATTATGTCTTGGTGTTGGACCTGAGGACGTGAATTAAGGTTATGTTAATAATATTGTTGATAGTAATCAAGCTAGCGGTTTTTTCTTTATATCAATTGTAATTGGCTTTGCTTTGTGACGGTTCGAGGCTATGATATTGAGGTTATGTGAATGAAATTTGATTGTTATTTGTTTTATTGTTTTGGAAACCTTCATATAGTCTATTCAAAGTAGCAGTGTGCTTACATTATCAAAATGTATAATGTGTTGCCTATTGCAGTTTGTAAATTTGTTTTAATACCAGACAATATTTTCCTTCTCATATTATTCGACTTAAAAAGAGATGCAATGCTGTGTGATAAGTTCGAACGTATAATCGAATCAGCCTGAAAAAATCGTTCGGTTGTCAAATGTCTGCAAAATTATTCATTAGTGATAAAATGTTATAAACAGGTAAACGCTTGTTTTCAAAAAAAAATACACAGTAGATCAAGTGGCTGAATAATATAGCCACAAAGTATAACATCTTCCTCCCTATCCCTGCATGTTCAATCAAATCCAATTGTTACTGAATGTGACAAAAAATTGTAATAAACAGGCAAGAACCGTTTGGATATGTGGAAAGCAACACCTTTTGGTTTGGATAAACATCAGACACACAGACGATGACATTGATAAATTGTGGAATTGTGAACTAGTGTTAGATTGGATATTAACAGCTTAGTTATTGACTTGAATAGTGGCTCATGATGTGACAGTGGGTGAATGAAACTTTCTGGATGTGGGATTATGATTCAATGCTGACAATATCAAGACAGAGTGATGAGAGTGGAAACAATTAAAGGTCCCCTCCAGGGGATACCATAGGTGGTTTAGAATCTAAATAGAATAAAATAACACTAACCTACAAACTATTGTGACTCTGTGGATTAACTGTTATTTAAATCCTTTGTTAATATTAGATGTACTGTAATGTTAAAATAAATAATATCTTATAACATTTTTGTTTCATTATTTTATTTATATTAACATGTTGCTATATATCGAAGCTAAAATAAACTAAATGATCGGCTGTTAATTGCGACAACATTGCACCGTTTTGACGTCATAAATTGTTATGACGTGAGTTCACTGCTAATTTGGATAGACTATAGAAAACTATTGCAAGTTGTTTTAGAAGTATTAAAGTAAAAAATGGTATAAAGGCGACTTACTTGTTTATTTCTACACACCGGGGCTCCAGAACTGCTCTCCAAGGCTTCCTGGCTGAGTTCGCGGTTCAAGACAAACGGCAACAACCAAGAGGTGGGACTCACGTGTCTTAACCAAAACACGTACGGAGTCATATCCCTGGAAAAGTCAGTGTAGATAATCACCATCGCCGCTAACAGAAATTAACCCTTACCTAAAGTGCAGTACGTAACCTCCAGAAAGGAAAAACGCCGTACAAATGAAAGAACCCAATACTGTAGCGGTATCAGACAGAGGCAGCAAGTAGATCAGCGCCAGGTGAACGCACTGGAGACAGCTGAGGTACAGGAGCATCACACCTGGTTAACAAGCAACAATAAACACTATTTCCATTAGAAGAACAACATTTTGTTTACCTATGTAGATGTAGAACCCGTCATAGTTGTTCAAGCTCTGCATATAGAGTCCACACATGGAGTAGCTGGGTATGACAAAGATGAGCCAAATAAATAGAGAGGGAAATATATTTGTGAGAGTCTGGAACAAAAGCGAGCTTTTTTATGAATATGATGGAATCAGATCCGATTACACTGTGTGACAATTTTTTGTTGTTGTGCAATATTAAATTAAACTGTTTTTTTGTCAAATTGTACCTGGTGTTCACAATAACTTAAACGGATTTTTTGTAACATGTACCATTTTAAAGTTATGGTTCCCAACACCGTACACTCGCTGTACCAGATGCTAAGCGATATCTGGCAACACCGCCTTGATTGATGCCCCCCCCCCCACTATTGGGAGCGATCGCTGCGATGCCCGGTGCCGGCCTACCAACCGTTCGTTCAATAGAAAAAATGAGCCATGTATACTGAACAATATTTTGTGAAACTTTCCTGTATTCCAAGTAATATAGCAACCACTGTTAAATCAGCAAAAACTTTTAAGTTTTTCCTGCAGTTTTTTTTGGCCAATCTTTAACTTTATAGTGGTTTTTTTTCTATGATGCCCCACAAAGAGGGAAAACAATATTTCGTGAAACCTTCATGTAGTCCAAGCAATATAGCAATAACTGTTAAATCAGCACAAACCTTCCAGTTCTTTTTGGCCAATCTTTAACTTCATAGTGGTTTTTAATGTCTCTACTGTCCCACAAACAGAGAAAGCAACAATATTTTGTGAAACCTGCCTGTATTCCAAGTAATATAGCAACCACTGTTAAATCAGCAAAAACTTTTCAGTTTTTTCCTGCAGTTCTTTTTGGCCAATCTTTAACTTTATAGTGGTTTTTGGTCTATGATGCCCCACAAAGAGGGAAAACAATATTTCGTGAAACCTTCATGTAGTCCAAGTAATATAGCAACAACTGTAAAATCAGCATAAACCGTCCAGTTTTTTCTTCCAGTTCGTTTTGGCCAATCTTTAACTTCATAGTGGTTTTTAATGTCTCTACTGTCTCACAAACAGAGAAAGCAACAATATTTTGTGAAACTTCCCTGTAGTCCAAGTAATATAACAACCACTGTTAAATCAGCAAAAACTTCAGTTTTTTCCTGTAGTTTTTTTTGCCAATCTTTAA
Organism: Rhynchophorus ferrugineus; assembly: GCF_030347505.1. Lineage (NCBI taxonomy): Eukaryota > Metazoa > Arthropoda > Insecta > Coleoptera > Curculionidae > Rhynchophorus > Rhynchophorus ferrugineus. The sequence goes on from NW_027472586.1 coordinate 2,117,133, forward strand.
CTTTATAGTGGTTTTTGGACTATGATGCCACACAAAGAGGGAAAACAATATTTCGTGAAACCTTCATGTAGTCCAAGCAATATAGCAACAACTGTTAAATCAACACGAACCTTCCAGTTCGTTTTGGCCAATCTTTAACTTCATAGTGGTTTTTAGTGTCTCTACTGTCTCACAAACAGAGAAAGCAACAATATTTTGTGAAACTTCCTTGTAGTCCAAGTAATATAACAACCACTGTTAAATCAGCAAAAACTTCAGTTTTTTCCTGTAGTTTTTTTTGGCCAATCTTTAACTTTATAGTGGTTTTTGGTCTATGATGCCACACAAAGAGGGAAAACAATATTTCGTGAAACCTTCATGTAGTCCAAGCAATATAGCAACAACTGTCAAATCAACACAAACCTTCCAGTTTTCTCTTCCAGTTCGTTTTGGCCAATCTTTAACTTCATAGTGGTTTTTCGTGTCTCTACTGTCTCACAAACAGAGAAAGCAACAATATTTTGTGAAACTTCCCTGTAGTCCAAGTAATATAACAACCACTGTTAAATCAGCAAAAACTTCAGTTTTTTCCTGTAGTTTTTTTTGGCCAATCTTTAACTTTATAGTGGTTTTTGGTCTATGACGCCACACAAAGAGAGAAAACAATATTTCGTGAGACCTTCATGTAGTCCAAGCAATATAACAACAACTGTTAAATCAACACGAACCTTCCAGTTCGTTTTGGCCAATCTTTAACTTCATAGTGGTTTTTAGTGTCTCTACTGTCTCACAAACAGAGAAAGCAACAATATTTTGTGAAACTTCCCTGTAGTCCAAGTAATATAGCAACCACTGTTAAATCAGCAAAAACTTCAGTTTTTTCCTGTAGTTTTTTTGGCCAATCTTTAACTTTATAGTGGTTTTTGGACTATGATGCCACACAAAGAGGGAAAACAATATTTCGTGAAACCTTCATGTAGTCCAAGCAATATAGCAACAACTGTTAAATCAGCACAAACCTTCCAGTTTTGTCTTTGAATTTCATTAAGTCTAAAATTAATTTCATGTTTTCATACGTTTCTTTTAAAATCACTGAATATGCAAGTTTGGTATGGAAGGATATCGGCGGCAATTGTGGAGTAATAGAGCTTTTAAGCGCAAATAGTAATCACACTATTACTAATGAACGTGACGTGTTATGCAGCCATATCAGCAGACAATGTTTTTAACAATAGAATAAGGAATTCAAAACATGTAATCTTATTTACGTTAGAAAAATGTCACACAAGTATAGTTTCTTGATGAGACACCTTGTATATTACCATACCTTTATGAAGATGTAAGTAAATCTTCCATACAGGCCATCTTTGATGTCCCGTTCGACAGTCTTTCTATTCTTCCTGATCTCATTTAAAGTGAGATAGAGCAGCAAGGGCCATGGTGTCAGGCACATGACGCTGTAATGATATCCTGTGAAAGAGAACAATATTATGAATCTATTTTATAATATCTGACCGTGTTGCTTCACCTAATCTATCGTTTAAGACTAGCTGGGGATCTGTGTTGGGCACGTCCCAGAATATAGCTCCCAGTATCAAAGATAACGAGGCGGAGATGATGATGAGGGTGAGCCAGCTGATGAATGTGTGTGGCTGGGTGTATATCATGGCTTTTCTGTAACAACCCCTTTCTTTTTGGCGAGTTTGGATACTAATATTGGTGACGAGGACTCACGTGAACAAGACAAAGGACTGTACAATAGCGTTGGGGCTCTTCACTCCGGACGGTAGGGGTGCTGGTGGTCCCGGATCGCTCATCGGCGGTTGTTTCTGACGGAAGATCTCGCCCAGTTGCTCTATCCGTTGGGATGACTCCAGCATGGCTTCCGCGGACAGGTCATCGAGTGTCACCAGGTCGACTATAATGAAAATTATGGTCTCTCGCCTGTCGTGGGAGCTTTTGGTGAACTTACGGTAATAATCTGAGGGGTTCTTGTAATTCGGGCAGGGATAATCCACCAACGCGAAATATGGCAACATGTCACGTCGTCTGCCGCTGAACATCGTTCTGCCAGCTGACACCAGCAATATCCTGGAGAGCATGGTGAATATCTCGTAGGTGGGTGGATGCAGGGTCAAGATGACGATCCTCCCCAAGGAGTTACCTCCCGCGCCTCCGTTAGCCCACTGTCGCAGGTACCTAAATATTTTAATAACATTTTTTTATACTCTGGACCCGATAAGCTGCCATGGACTCACTCTACGAGGAAGAATGTATCGAAAATGTCCATTCCTCTGGTCGGTTGGTCCAGGACCACGATGTCGGTGTCCTGCAACAGGTGGCAGGCCACGTTCAGTCTACGTCGCTCCGAGATGGTCATTGCCGACACAGCGGTGTTTCGCACTTGCTCCAAACCCAACTCTTCGATGAGCAAATTGATCTGAAATCGAGGACATCCGTGAAAACTCCCATTATCTCGAACGCCATCCATCGATTACCCTGTCGGAAGAACTGATCTTGAGATATCCGAGCTTCTCAGAGGGTTTCTTCAGGTCGTAGTGGAACCTCATGGTCTGCACGGCCGTCATCTCCCTGCACAGGTTGGGATCGCTCTGTGCGTATGCAACCCTACTACGCAAAACGTCCTTCTGAACTCTCTGTCCATTGATCAAGATCTAACAGGGGAAAAACTCTTTCAAAAATATAATTTATAAAAATATACATCGCCATCTAACGTCATTTTTACGAATGTCAAGGACAATAATATAACTACAATAAGTACATTTACTTAAGATTATAACCCATCCAATACAACAATCGACTCTCGTCACCGAAACTTTTGACGTCAGCACGTGGCAATGTTGCCAAATAGATGCAATCGAAAAAAGTATTTAAAAAAAGCGGTTTTAACGAATTTTGCAGACATTTGGCAACATGACCCACTAATATCAACCCAGATTGAATTTCATGGGCTGATTCGGTTACAGACAGTATTCTCTCTCTTTTTAACTAGGATAAAATGAAAGTGAAAAATCGGCTCCAAGTTTAAAATGAATTTTATACTTTTACAAACTGTAATTGGCAATATATTGGACGCCATCTATGACATGAGCCGACTGTTTCGTTGGACGCTTTGACAATTGATCTGTCATTCATATCACTGAAAAAAAACCAGAAATTGCTTAACTTGTGAATTCAAGATCATCAACTCAACTTATATTATATTCTTCAAATGTACGTATAATTTGCAAGAACTGGCAACGTTGCAAATTCAAATCCTTTTGCGTATGCCAGGATTCTCCAGAACTAGACTCTTGTCGAAATGTATACTGGGTGTTACTATGAAGCAAAAATGTATACCTCTCCTTGTGCTGGTCTCCTTCTTCCCGCGATCATGTCCAAGATGGCGGTACCCTCGAGCTCGGACGTGGCCATGACGGCCAACACTTCGCCCCCTCTGGCCTCGAACGATATTTCGCTCAGGAGCAGGTGGTTTCTGGACGCGAAACACGAAGACGTGGCCGATGGCCATAAACTGGTTTGGTTGACCTAAAAATGTTATTTTTTTTAAGCACTAACTTTGTGGTGCCTTTTTAAGGGTTACCTGAAGATGTGGATAAATAAAACCCGGTGTGATGTCATCTTCCTGTCCCATGTAGTCCGATCTGATCACTGACGGTCCTTTCCTGGACGCCGGCATGGAGAACTGACTCTCCGCCTTGGACATGGGCCTACTCATGTGACTGATGACGCTGTGATCGATGTCGTGATGCATATTGTGAGGTCCATGATGTCCGAAATCGGCGATACTGTTCCTACGAGGATCGCGAAGATGAGGGGACACTCCTGCCGGGTGGTACGGCCTGTTGTACTCGCTAGCTAGCAGGTTGGCCTCCGAGACGCTCTTGTTTCTGTTCCATTGACCCGTGCCGGTAGGCCTGATGCCACCCTGCTGCATCGCGGCCAAAGGCAGCGGAGACTGAACTTCCTACAAATTCCAATCGTTCTTTATCAGCGTAGTTTACGGTTTCCCATCCACTCGATAACCAACATTAAATCTGTTCGCTCGATGACCTATTTTCTGCTTTATTAAACTAATTGTCGGCCATTTACTCGTGTGCTGATGCATTACGTGAGCTCAGACAAGGAATGATTACGAACAAAAGTTCAACGTAAAAACAAAAAGATGAAAAAAATGTTTAATTATTAGTAACGCAAAAGGCGTTCACGCCATGTTGCTCAATTTCAGTGCTGATATTATCTTCACAACAAAAATAAATACGTTATTATAGTGTTTTTCTAATAAAATTAGTTTAAATACATGTTGGTTATATAGGCAACCAGATATATAGCACAAACAACATTTATATAATTTTGGAGTACTTTTCGATAATTTTAAATGAAGCATTGTCATATAACATTTTTTGTGCTGAAATTGTATCTTTTGTAGGTTGTATTCTCACATAAGAATAAAAGCTAATAATAGTAGAGGCACTTTTGACATCTTAACGGAACTAAACGTCATTATTTGGCCAATTAACTACTTGTTATCGTTTTTTTTTGTTATTCGATTCTAACGGAGCACTACGACAATAGAAAGCGCCGAGAAAATAATAGAGGGTGTGTCCTACCCCTTGATGGTAAGGATGGGCGTTCTGCATCCGGAAATCCGGGTCCGATCGATATTTCCGGTTATTCTTGTATTGATTGGTTGTCTCGTTGTCGCTGCTATCATAACCGGAAGAGCCCTCGCGGGGTCCCCTGCTGCCCATTTTCTGTCCTCTGTAATAACACACATCAATTAGACGTAATCAAACTATTCGGTACATAAAATCGTGTTTTATAACGTGTTTAAACGTTTTTTATAAAATCGTGTAACATATTAGTGCAATGAATCATCTCGAAAATTACTTAATATAATATAATTGTTTCCTAACTACGTGATTATTATAAAATGAAATAAAGCATGGGTTTATATATATCTTATATAATATACATTACAATATTTACGGAATTTATTGACAGTTCTTAACACATAGTTAATTAAGTCTGACGTTTTATTGCCAAACATAACCGAAATTATAGTATTTCAATCGCCAACTGTCAAAACAATAGAATAAAATAATAAATTCTCAATAAAACATGCGGTTGCCTATCGTTAATGTTGTAAACTGTAATAAAAAACGTGTTAAAACTTTTTCAAACGCCCCAATAAAAGGAAACCAATTAATTTCGACCATAACATCGATTATATAATGCGTAGTTCGAGTATGTGAACGAATAAAAAAATATACGTTAATAATCCGTAAGAAAGTGTTTTGAAAGTTGTTCTGGCTCTTCGAATACACCACAAAATAACACGCCTATAAAACTGGTATAGGTTTAATAGAACAACCAAAGCGAATTTATACGATCGATCTTATCGGATACAGGGCGTTTGAAAATAGCCACCGGGTTTTAGTAACTGTCAACGTCAGAGACGTCAGTATAGACGAATAATTTCGTATAAATAGTGAAATATATCAACTGTCAGTTGTCTGTTGTCCATTGTTTTTTTTATAGAAAATAAAATCTATATATTTTGTTATGCATAACCTAACTTTTTGTTGACGTATGAATAAAAACATAAATAATGATCGGTAAAGTAGAAAACTTTGACTATCAATGATTGTTATTGATAAATTAAGGCTGTTTTACCTGTTTTGTGGTCGTATAGTCGAAGCATTTCGTATAAATTGTTGGGGTGTACCTCTTCCAGACCTGTTGGATCCATTATGGTTGGGAGGAAAGACACGAGGCAATCCAAACTTGAGGTATGTATACATATTAGAACCCAGCGCTGACCTGGACGAAAATATCAACGATAAAAACGCGTTTTACAGCCACGATTTCAGTTTATTTACTTGGGACCGTATCGTGGATGAGTCAAGATGGATTGCACGGTGGTGTCCCTGAGCTGGAAGTTCCCGTACGGGAGGGGACTCTTATCGGTGGACCCTAGAGCGCTATCCGTGAAGTCGGAATTCAGGTTTTGCCTGTAAACGATGCTACGATCAGTAGGAATTCGATAGGAACCAACTGGATCGCGATAACGAACCTATATATCGACCAAGCGTGTAAATCCTCAGACGCCGAGCCGGAGAAAGCTCGGGAATCTGGATTCGATGGCACCGAATACTTGCGCTCCATCTCGAAACCTTGGGACCCCCCTCCTTGGGAGGGCGTACGACTGCGGACCATCCTGCGATGGGAATGAGCTGCTATCTGTTATCTGCAACAAAAAAACGTATGTCAATGTGTTGATTGATCAAATCTAACCTAATTCTTTTTCATAATCAATTTGTGTAGTAGTGAAGTGAGGGTTCTTTATAATTTCAATGGTTTATGGCGAAAAATCATATACATCACTCAATTCGGCCTAGGGATGTCGCAAAGTATCGATATATCTATATTTTTCTTGAAATGTATCGATATTCTTGGGCGATATTTTTCTGGCCGATGTATCGATATTTAAAAAATAAAGTATCTTTTCCATTAAAATAATTGTATTTTCTTCAAAATTAGTTCTGACTTCGACATTCGAACCAAGACTGTTAACCTGAAGCATTCCCTTGATGCCTGCAAACAGCCAGTAGTTACTGAGTGCTAGATATGGACTGTATGGCGGGTAGGGAAACAACTCATGCAGCTTGATTATATTTTTCATCGACTTGTATTTGGAAATGAACAAAAATTGTCTTACTAAGACCACCGTAGTTCCTAAACTAATTGTTAGATTGCGATGAAATTTTGACATATGTCGTTTGAAGTTTAGTACTATTAAGTTAGGGATGCCGAACAAATATCGATATTTCGGCCGATATATCGGTATTTTTGTTAGCCGATATTTTCCGGGATATTATTGTTAAAATGTCGATATTTTTAATGAAAATTAAAAATTAGTTACCAAAAACTCTAGAAAACTATCGGACATCTTTCAAGATTCTCCTCATTCGAAAGCCGAAAGTCAAAACATTTTTGACCTCGAAAATTAGGGCTGAGGTAAACTATCGATATTTTTCATTAACATTTAAAATTAAGTACCAAAAAAAATCTAGAGAACTATTAAACTTTTTTCAAGATTCTACACTCTGAATTTCAAAAGATTTTTGGCTTTGGCCTCGAAAATTAGTGCTGTTGTAAATATATCGATATTTTACATGAATATTTAAAATTAAATAACCAAAAACGCTAGAGAAGTATCGAACTTTTTTGAAGATTCTCTTCCACGAATTTCAAAACATTTATAGCCTCGAAAATTAGGGCTGTGGTAAATTATCGATATTTTACATGAACTTTTAAAATTAAATAATCAAAAACTCTAGAGAGGTATCGAACTTTTTTTCAAGATTCTCTTCCACGAATTTCAAAACATTTTTGGGCTCGAAAATTAGGGCTGTGGTAAATTATCGATATTTTTTGTGTCTTTAAAATTGAGTACCAAAAACCCTAGAGAAATATCGAACTCTTTTCCGAATTTCAAAACATTTTTGACCTGGAAAATTAGGACTGTGGCAAAAAAATATCGATATTTTTAAACCGGCATACTTAATTGACAGATCTATTCAATTTTTTTTATAGAGAACAAGGCCTAATCTCCTTATTAAGCCGAAAATCTAGATATCTATGATTAGATAAAGAAAACCTCTATAATCGGTCCTTTTTTATACAGTACGGAACCTAACATTCCTATATTATTCGTCTAAGTAGGTTAAAATAATAATAAAACAATTTTTTATGGTTTTACATTGAAAATCTAGTAAGCCATGATTAAGTGGACGATGAAAAACTACACAAATATCACGATTTATCACAGTTGAGTGCTAAATGCCCGGGCTATTAACGAAACGACAATGGTGGATAACTAGCAAGTTTCTTTACTTTCTCGGTCGGTATTTTAATTGTCGTTACAATGGAAAAATGTGGGCAAATATATTAATATATCGTGACAGTCGTGAAGTTGGGCATCGGCGACAAGGTCCTTGGCTATTTGGAATGGTTTCTTTATACGGTTTCTCCGTGTTTTGGCGTTTCTTTTAACAAAAGCTGTTTTAAACTTGTTAACGCTCTTCAGCTTTATATATTACTCGTTAATTAACAAACTTCAAATAAATTTTAGTAACATTAAGTTTTTAGGTTAGTTATATATGTACATACAACATTATAAAAACTGTCAATGTCAGAAACGGTTTTTGTTCAGTTGTTATAATAATTTATTTTATATTAAAAACAAAAATCCTTGTGTTTTGTGATGCATAACCTAACATATTATGACACATGAATAAAAACACGAATAATGATCGGTAAAGTAGGGAACTTTGGCTATTGATGATTGTTATTGACAAGTAAGGTTATTTATGAGGTATTTGACTATTTGGAAGGGTTTTTTATTCGGTCTTTTCATTTTTCTCTTGTTAAAATTGTTGTTCAGATTTATTTATTATTGAAATCAATTTTAGTAACGTTTAATTTTTAGGTTAGTTTTGAAATTTCATTAGCTAGTATAAAACAACGATTATTAAGGCAGCTAGATCGTTAATTTCAGATTGAATGGTAGCGAACAATGTCGAATTTTGCGCAATGGTCAGCGGATGAATCGCCATGTACTTTCTAAAGCATTAAATTGGGAAGGTTATGGAGCTGGTAGTTATTTGTTTGCTGATGTTGAACAGAATTAATTAGTTTCGGATTCGATCTGAAAAATTAGTTTCGAAGATGTCCCACCTACCTTTAGAAGTTTATTAATAAAAATCCACTTATTTTTTTATTATATAATTATAATTATTATTATATTATTATTATATATTATATAATAATTATAATCCATCAGCTTGCGATTATTTGAGAGCAAATGACAGACAAAACCTTGAAAATGACAAAATATCATAAAATTTCAGAAGCACTCTCAAAATATACGTATTTTGGTGCGGGATAAACGAAAATCCTGGTTAAAATGCTCTAGTATGTATAGTTTTCAAGATATATCACATAAACAGAAATCAACTCATTTTTCGAAAATACATTTTTCATTATATAACTCAAGAACTAAAGGTTATAAAAAATTCAATTTACAACTATTCAATTCAGCGTAAAATTCTTTATAATCTATATAATTTCCATTAACTTGTGATAATTTCACAGGAAACGACAGCAAAAATATTGAAAATGGCAAAAAATCGCAAAATTTCACGACTATATGTATGGAAAAAGTACTAAAATATTGTACCCTTCGGTTATGGACAAAACTCTCAGAATATGGGTATTTTGGTGCGAGATAAACGAAAATCCAGGTTAAAATGTTCTAGAATGTATAGTTTTCAAGATATATCACATAAACATAAATCAACTCATTTTCCGAAAATACATTTTTCCTCATATAACTCAAAAACTAAAGGTTATAGAAAATTCAATTTACAACCATTCGATTCAGCGTAAAATTCTTTATATTCCCTGTAATTTTCATTAACTTGTGATAATTTGACAGGAAACGACAGCATAAATATTGAAAATGGCAAAAAATCGCAAAATTTCACGACTATATGTATGAAAAAAGTACTACAAAATTGTACCCTTCGGATATGGGCAAAACTCTCAGAATATATGTATTTTGGAGCGAGATAAACGAAAATCCAGGTTAAAATGCTCTAGAATGTATAGTTTTCAAGATATATCACATAAACAGAAATCAACTCATTTTTCGAAAATATATTTTTCCTCATATAACTCAAAAACTAAAGGTTATAGAAAATTCAATTTACAACCATTCGATTCAGCGTAAAATTCTTTATATTCCCTGTAATTTTCATTAACTTGCCATAATTTGACAGGAAACGACAGCAAAAATATTGAAAATGGCAAAAAATCGCAAAATTTCACGACTATATGTATGGAAAAAGTACTACAAAATTGTACCCTTCGGATATGGGCAAAACTCTCAGAATATATGTATTTTGGAGCGAGATAAACGAAAATCCAGGTTAAAATGCTCTAGAATGTATAGTTTTCAAGATATATCACATAAACAGAAATCAACTCATTTTTCGAAAATATATTTTTCCTCATATAACTCAAAAACTAAAGGTTATAGAAAATTCAATTTACAACCATTCGATTCAGCGTAAAATTCTTTATATTCCCTGTAATTTTCATTAACTTGCCATAATTTGACAGGAAACGACAGCAAAAATATTGAAAATGGCAAAAAATCGCAAAATTTCACGACTATATGTATGGAAAAAGTACTACAAAATTGTACCCTTCGGATATGGGCAAAACTCTCAGAATATATGTATTTTGGTGCGAGATAAACGAAAATCCAGGTTAAAATGCTCTAGAATGTATAGTTTTCAAGATATATCACATAAACCGAAATCAAATCATTTTTCGAAAATACATTTTTCATAATATAACTCAAAAACTAAAGGTTACAGAAAATTTAATTTACAACCATTCGATTCAGCGCAAAATTCTTTATAATCTATATAATTTCCATTAACTTGTGATAATTTGGCAGGAAACGACAGCAAAAATATTGAAAATGACAAAAAATCGCAAAATTTCACGACTATATATATGGAAAAAGTACTAAAAAATTGTACCCTTCGGATATGGGCAAAACTCTCAGAATATATGTATTTTGGTGCGAGATAAACGAAAATCCAGATTAAAATGCTCTAGAATGTATAGTTTTCAAGATATATCACATAAACATAAATCAACTCATTTTCCGAAAATACATTTTTCCTCATATAACTCAAAAACTAAAGGCTATAGAAAATTTAATTTACAACCACTCGATTCAGCGTAAAATTCTTTATATTCCCTGTAATTTTCATTAACTTCTGATAAGTTAACATGAAACGACAGCAAAAATATTGAAAATGGCAAAAAATCGCAAAATTTCACGACTATATGTATGGAAAAAGTACTAAAAAATTGTACCCTTCGGATATGGGCAAAACTCTCAGAATATATGTATTTTGGTGCGAGATAAACGAAAATCCAGGTTAAAATGCTCTAGAATGTATAGTTTTCAAGATATATCACATAAACAGAAATCAAATCATTTTTCGAAAATACATTTTTCCTCATATAACTCAAAAACTAAAGGTTATAGAAAATTCAATTTACAACCATTCGATTCAGCGTAAAATTCTTTGTAATCTGTGTCATTTCCATTAACTTGTGATAATTTGGCAGGAAACGACAGCAAAAATATTGAAAATGGCAAAAAATCGCAAAATTTGACATGGACAAAACTCTCAGAATATATGTATTTTGGTGCGAGATAAACGAAAATCCAGGTTAAAATGACAGAAATCATATCATTTTCGAAAATACATTTTTCCTCATATAACTCAAAAACTAAAGGCTATAGAAAATTTAATTTACAACCACTCGATTCAGCGTAAAATTCTTTATATTTCCTGTAATTTTCATTAACTTCTGATAAGTTAACATGAAACGACAGCAAAAATATTGAAAATGGCAAAAAATCGCAAAATTTCACGACTATATGTATGGAAAAAGTACTACCAAATTGTACCCTTCGGATATGGGCAAAACTCTCAGAATATATGTATTTTGGTGCGAGATAAACGAAAATCCAGGTTAAAATGCTCTAGAATGTATAGTTTTCAAGATATATCACATAAACAGAAATCAAATCATTTTCCGAAAATACATTTTTCATTATATAACTCAAAAACTAAAGGTTATAGAAAATTCAATTTACAACCATTCGATTCAGCGTAAAATTCTTTGTAAGCTGTGTAATTTCCATTAACTTGTGATAATTTGGCAGGAAACGACAGCAAAAATATTGAAAATGGCAAAAAATCGCAACATTTGACGACTATATATATAGAAAAAGTACTAAAAATTGTACCCTTCGGTTATGGACAAATCTCTCAGAATATATGTATTTTGGTGCGAGATAAACGAAAATCCAGGTTAAAATGCTCTAGAATGTATAGTTTTCAAGATATATCACATAAACATAAATCAACTCATTTTCCAAAAATATATTTTTCCTCATATAACTCAAAAACTAAAGCTTATAGAAAATTCAATTTACAACCATTCGATTCAGCGTAAAATTCTTTATATTCCCTGTAATTTTCATTAACTTGCCATAATTTGACAGGAAACGACAGAAAAAATATTGAAAATGGCAAAAAATCGCAAAATTTCACGACTATAGGTATGGAAAAAGTACTACAAAATTGTACCCTTCGGATATGGGCAAAACTCTCAGAATATATGTATTTTGGAGTGAGATAAACGAAAATCCAGGTTAAAATGCTCTAGAATGTATAGTTTTCAAGATATATCACATAAACATAAATCAAATCATTTTCCGAAAATACATTTTTCCTCATATAACTCAAAAACTAAAGGTTACAGAAAATTTAATTTACAGCTATTCGATTCAGCGCAAAATTCTTTATAATCTATATAATTTCCATTAACTTGTGATAATTTGGCAGGAAACGACAGCAAAAATATTGAAAATGGCAAAAAATCGCAAAATTTCACGACTATATATATGGAAAAAGTACTAAAAAATTGTACCCTTCGGATATGGGCAAAACTCTCAGAATATATGTATTTTGGTGCGAGATAAACGAAAATCCAGGTTAAAATGTTCTAGAATGTATAGTTTTCAAGATATATCACATAAACATAAATCAACTCATTTTCCGAAAATACATTTTTCCTCATATAACTCAAAAACTAAAGGTTATAGAAAATTCAATTTACAACCATTCGATTCAGCGCAAAATTCTTTATAATCTATATAATTTCCATTAACTTGTGATAATTTGGCAGGAAACGACAGCAAAAATATTGAAAATGACAAAAAATCGCAAAATTTCACGACTATATATATGGAAAAAGTACTAAAAAATTGTACCCTTCGGATATGGGCAAAACTCTCAGAATATATGTATTTTGGTACGAGATACACGAAAATCCAGGTTAAAATGCTCTAGAATGTATAGTTTTCAAGATATATCACATAAAGAGATATCAAATCATTTTTCGAAAATAAATTTTCATTATATAACTCAAAAGCTAAAGGCCATAGAAAATTAATTTTACAACCATTCGATTCAGCGCAAAATTCTTTGCAATCTGTGTTCAATTTTCATTAACTTGTGACAACAAAAGAAAATTACAGGAAAAATATTGAAAATAGTAACAAAACTCAACGATATCTGATATGGAATTAATTTTAACCATCCATTGATCGAAAAACGTCCAAAACGGTAAAGTGATTTTACAGCAAGACAAGCCGGTCAAGGAGGCATTGAAAGCTCTTAGATGGGACGTATTATCGCATCCACCCTACTCTCCAGACCTTGTCCTGTCCGACTATCAACTTTGCGCATTGGGACACGCGCTTACAAAGCCGCACCACGCCAATTTCTAAGTTAGAAAATGGCTCGATGAATGGTTTTACTCATAAGACAAAGAATTTTTTAGGATGGCATCCGCAAATTGCCTCTGATATAGGCAACATGTATACAATCAAATGGCAAATACCATTGAATAAATACATTTTTCCATTTTCGCGTAGATTTTTTCCGAAGAAACCGGTAATGACTTTCCGGTATACCCGGTAAATCCTTTAAAATTAATATACAGACCTGATAGGAAAACCCGAACTTATCCTATCACCAACTCAATACCTAAGGAATTCGCTGGCATCATGACATAAAATCGTCGATACGAGCAAAACGACCAAAGAGACAGCGACCAAGGCTAACGAAAAGTACCGAGTACCTGACTGGTACCGAGCTCCACGCAATCAAGCGCGGGTCGGTTGGTCCCTAACCCAAAGGCTTTCGGTTCTGGTTACGCTTTTCAGGCATCCGCTGCCGACGAAGTAATCATATCGCCCGAGACCAGCGTCTTGTAAACGAAATAGCCCGGCGCTGCAGTCGCCAGAAGGCAGCCGGCCAGTCAGTAACCTCTCTCAAGGCCACGAAAATGGCGATATTGCTGAAACGACCTCATCCCGAGCCTTCGTGCTCCAATATACGCGGTTGTTGCGGCGATCTTTACGGTTTTCGGGGATCTTACTCGTTCTCTCTCGTCGTTTTGTTGATTTTTCTGTGGAATTCGACCGATTCTCCCGATAATTCGAACCAGATCATTCGGATTTAACACGAATCTGTCTAACGGAGTGAAAGAACAACATTCCTTCGTAGTAACTTGTTCCCTGTGGGTTGTTTATTGTTTTGATACTGAATTAGTGAAGAATTATATTACATTAAACGCGAATCGTGCTATTATTGGCCTATAAATTAATTTTAAATGACAATATGTGTCATTTCGTCGAAGTGTGAAGAAAAATGTGTTCGATTGCGTTGAAGAAAAGGCGGCTGAAGATCATCGAATGCTGTATGAAGTTTACGACAACTACGCTCAATCGATCTCAATAAGTGAATATTGGTTTCAACGATTTAAACGCGCTGACTTTGACACCGAAGACAGAAACCGTTCTGGGGACATTACTCGACAATGACGCGTGTAAAACACAAGAAGAATATGTAGAATTATGTAGGGAGTAATACAAGAAACTATTTCCAATTGCTTGAAGGCCACGGGAATGTTCCAAAAGCTTGGATCTTTTGTACTGGACGAATTGAAGCCAAGAACGTTGAAAAGCGTTTGGTCATGTGTGAAATGCTACTTCAGTGGTAAGGTTTCTTGCGTCGTATACTGTTCTGGTAATGAGACGTGGATGCATTGCGATAAAAAGCGAGAAAAATCACGGGGGCCATCTTGAGTAGCCTTGGCTTCAAGCTAACATTCTGTATTTGGTGGATCAGCATCAATGGGTATCGCTGTCGACTACAATTGATTCGAATGGGTTAAGAACTGCATGAAAAATGGATGCAATATGAGCAAAGACACAGCAAGGCTCGACCACATGTTACCAAACCGGCGAAAACATACTTGGAACTATCGAAGTACTACTCCACCCGCCGTATTCTCCAGACCCTGCTCCCTCTGAATACTATTTGTTCCGACATATGAGTCGTGACCTTTCTGAGCAGTATGGAAAAAGTGCTAAAAAATTGTACCCTTCGGATATGGGCAAAACTCTCAGAATATATGTATTTTGGTGCGAGATAAACGAAAATCCAGTTTAAAATGCTCTAGAATGTTTTCAAGATATATCTCATAAACAGAATTCAACTCATTTTTCGAAAATACATTTTTCATTATATAACTCAAAAACTAAAGGTTATAGAAAATTCAATTTACAACCATTCGATTCAGCGTAAAATTCTTTATATTCCCTGTAATTTTCATTAACTTGTGATAATTTAACAGGAAACGACAGCAAAAATATTGAAAATGGCAAAAAATCGCAAAATTTCACGACTATATGTATGGAAAAAGTACTACAAAATTGTACCCTTCGGATATGGGCAAAACTCTCAGAATATATGTATTTTGGTGCGAGATAAACGAAAATCCAGGTTAAAATGCTCTAGAATGTATAGTTTTCAAGATATATCACATAAACAGAAATCAACTCATTTTTCGAAAATATATTTTTCCTCATATAACTCAAAAACTAAAGGTTATAGAAAATTCAATTTACAACCGTTCGATTCAGCGTAAAATTCTTTATATTCCCTGTAATTTTCATTAACTTGTGATAAGTTGACATGAAACGACAGCAAAAATATTGAAAATGGCAAAAAATCGCAAAATTTCACGACTATATATATGGAAAAAGTACTAAAAAATTGTACCCTTCGGATATGGGCAAAACTCTCAGAATATATGTATTTTGGAGCAAGATAAACGAAAATCCAGGTTAAAATGCTCTAGAATGTATAATTTTCAAGATATATCACATAAACAGAAATCAACTCATTTTTCGAAAATATATTTTTCCTCATATAACTCAAAAACTAAAGGTTATAGAAAATTCAATTTACAACCATTCGATTCAGCGTAAAATTCTTTGTAAGCTGTGTAATTTCCATTAACTTATGATAAGTTGACAGTAAACGACAGCAAAAATATTGAAAATGGCAAAAAATCGCAAAATTTCACGACTATATATATGGAAAAAGTACTAAAAAATTGTACCCTTCGGATATGGGCAAAACTCTCAGAATATATGTATTTTGGTGCGAGATAAACGAGAATCCAAGTTAAAATGCTCTAGAATGTATAGTTTTCAAGATATATCACATAAACAGAAATCAAATCATTTTCATTAACTAAAGGTTATAGAAAATTCAATTTACAACCATTCGATTCAGCGTAAAATTCTTTGTAAGCTGTGCCATAATTTGACAGGAAACGACAGCAAAAATATTGAAAATGGCAAAAAATCGCAAAATTTCACGACTATATGTATGGAAAAAGTACTACAAAATTGTACCCTTCGGATATGGGCAAAACTCTCAGAATATATGTATTTTGGAGCAAGATAAACAAAAATCCAGGTTAAAATGCTCTAGAATGTATAATTTTCAAGATATATCACATAAACAGAAATCAACTCATTTTTCGAAAATACATTTTTCCTCATATAACTCAAAAACTAAAGGTTATAGAAAATTCAATTTACAACCATTCGATTCAGCGTAAAATTCTTTATATTCCCTGTAATTTTCATTAACTTGTGATAATTTGACAGGAAACGACAGCATAAATATTGAAAATGGCAAAAAATCGCAATATTTCACGACTATATATATGGAAAAAGTACTACAAAATTGTACCCTTCGAATATGGGCAAAACTCTCAGAATATATGTATTTTGGTGCGAGATAAACGAAAATCCAGGTTAAAATGCTCTAGAATGTATAGTTTTCAAGATATATCACATAAACAGAAATCAACTCATTTTTCGAAAATACATTTTTCCTCATATAACTCGAAAACTAAAGGCTATAGAAAATTCAGTTTACAACCATTCGATTCAGCGTAAAATTCTTTATATTCGAAATATTATTCCACCCGCCGTATTCTCCCGACCCTGCTCCCTCTGATTACTATTTGTTCCGACATATGAGTCGTGACCTTTCTGAGCAGTGTTCGCTTCTTATGAAGATAACAAAAACATCGACCGATTCGTGGATATCCTCAAAAGATACGTCTTCGTTCAAGTTTTTTAGAGATGGAATCAGTAAATTGCATGAAAGATGGTGAAAAAATACTGGCGATGGACAATACTTTGAATAAAATACATCGTACCGATTTTTCACAATAAAACTAACTTTAAAACTAATTTATAGGCCAATATGTCGCGTTTATCATGAAATACAGCAGTGCTATTTTAAGATAACTAACCTCCCAATATCATCCTTAACCATATTTATGCAATCATCCTTATTCCAGCGTGGAATTATTTTGCGAAAATGTTGACAATAACAAAAAAAAATTGTTATTTGTGATGTAATTTAGCTTTTGAATATCATTTCCGTTGATTATAGTAGGTCGTAAAAAGTGTCATAAAAAGTCAATCAAAGAAACGAATAATATATAATGAGCAATGAGTTGATTCTCGACGGATCATAAATTAGATGCAAAAAAACAGGAAATAATCTTAAAATTACTAGCAATGAGAATCAACTTGCGGAAGTTCATAATAGATGACGTAACTTGGACCCCCTCTTGTTTTTTTAATCTTGAGTTATTGCTGTATGAGCAATACAATGGGTTGGAGAAGAAGCTATTATGTCGTTCAGATGCAATGCCATGTATTTACAGATTTTTTTTGTTAGTACTATCAAATCAGAAACAAGCGATTTGGATGTTTAGAGTTCAACAACCACAAAATGATTTTGAATGGCCGTAAATTGAAATTGAATGAAATAGCAGACACTCTAAAGATATCAACTGAATGTGTACATCATATCATTCACGAATATTTGGGTATGAGAAAGCTCTGTGCAAAGTGGGTGCCGCGCGAGCTCACTTTTGATTGACGAGTTGATGATTCGGGCCAGTGTTTGAGGATGATCAAGCGTAATTAGCCCGAGTTTTTGCGTCGATATGTGACAATAGATGAAACATGACAGTCATCCGAGCGGACTGCACACGATGAATCTACTCCAAAGCGTGGGAAAACGCGACAGTCGGCTGGCAAGGTTATGGCGTCTGTATTTTGGGATGCGCATGGAATAATTTTCATTGACTACCTTGAAAAAGGAAGGACCATCATCAGCGACAATTACATAGTGTTATTGGACCGTTTGAAGGACGACGAAATCGCCTAAAAACGGCCGCATTTGAAGAAAAAGAAATTGCTGTTTTACCAAGACAATGCACCGTATCACAAGCAATTGAACTTCGAATTGCTTCCTCATACACCGTATTCTCCAGATCTGGCCCCCAGCGACTGTTTCCTGTTCTCAGATCTCAAAAGAATGCTCGCTGGGAAGAAATTTTCTTCGAATGAAGAGGTGATCGCCGAAAAAACTAATTTTGACAAAAAAATGTGTTTTACTATGGTAGGCCGCTGACTTTTCAATTGATGAGAGACCTGTTATGAGATACCTTCCAACGAATAATTGGTTACAGATATCCAATTAAACTAGGAAATTAAATCATCGCAATGTTGTCCCTAATGATTTGGCCATCCACTGTGGACTCTGATTAGAAAAATACATATCATCTGTCATCTGTCAGTGATAATTTACAATGGGCCCATAAAACTGTAGACAGTTAAAAGCTGGCACCGTATATATTATACCGTTTTACGCTAAAATCCACAAAACTATGCCGCAGTTTCACTATTATTATGACCGGTTGTTTATCGTGGTTTTCCTCGTCGGTACCATTTCTTGTCGCTGACGCCGAACGGACTTTCTCGCATCTACCGGCTTGGACGTTTTCATATCGGCCATAAATAAGACGTATTAATTCCGTACGGCCACTAACGGTTGTTCGGACGGACATTATGGGAACTCGGCGAAGAATGAGATAAGAGCGGTTCGTGTGGGAACCTTTATTAAATTACCATATTTTTGCCGGGTTTCAGTCAAATCCGTTCAGTAATAATGGAGAAAACAATCGAAATTAGTGTTTAATTAACTCATATAAGGCGGCCAACATCATGTTAGACAAAAGCAACCCAAATAACACAACACACGTTAGAACCAAAATAAAACAACTATACTGGTTAGTCGGAAGATACTCTCAATTTGATCTAAAATCAAAGAGGTTGATTTATAACACAATCATAAAGCCAATTTGGACCTATGGGGCAGCACTAAAAATTCAAATCAACTAGTCATCCAACGCTGTCAAAACAAAATTCTTCGATGAATTACCAATGTCTATCGCTCTGTAACCAACGAAGAACTGCACGATGACCTGGAAATCAAACGGATTTGCGAAGTTATCCAAGATTTCGCCTTGAAACACGAAAGAAGATTACTAAATCATATTAACGTGGAACCAATACAACGACTGGACAACGCCCAGGATATCAGGAGATTGAAGCGAACCAAATCATACGAACTTATATAAAGTGTATACCTTTAGTGTAAACTACAGCTTAAATTATTATAATTTTATAAATGAGTAATACATATTGATGTATTTATCTCGCAATCATCTTGCTTGTGAACTAATCCAAGTACAAATGAAATGTAGTAATAAATTAATGAGATTGTATTAAGCTAATCTAATAAAGATGTTATCAAAAAAAAATAGGGTGACTAACTTCATTTATTCATTGATCAGTGATATCTATCGGTGAAAATGCGAAATATCGACCTAACCTACTGTTAAACTCGATTGTTTTGACATTTGGCATTAATATACAAAATGAGCAATTGCGTCTCGCGTGAAGGGGTATTCTCAACACTTCAACCTATTTCATCTGGAGTGTCCCAGGGTAGTCTTTTGGGACCAGTCCTATATCTGCTCTACTTTACTGACATCCCAACAAAAAATGAAACAGTACTTGGAACTTTTGCCGACGACACAGTCATTATGGCAAAATATATATCTCTGCCTAAGACTGTAGAAAAAGTAGCAAGTAGCAGTCACCAAGCATCCATCAAATGGACTGGAGGAAACATATAACAGCATCCGATTTGGTTATAGGACATAAATGACTTAATGAAGTAATTTGCTATATACCATGTATAATTGTCATTTATATATACCACTAAAAGTAATAATAACAGCAATATTTCATCATTCATCATTCAGCAGCATTCATTTCAATAAAATAATGCTTATTTTGAAATAATAAGTAAGCAATAGAACTTTAAATAGTACTCAATAGTAAAAACGAATATCTCAGAAATCACCACACAAATACAGTCAATGTCGCCCCTTTGATGACATAGCAATTTATATGCTATGCGCCAAATAAAAATAAACAAATAAATACCAAGGCTACCTGAGAATCAGCGTATCTCTCGCTCCATTCCTAAACTGGTCACGTCTTGAATTCGATTCACATTCATTGTCAGTTTGGAACCTGAACTTAACCAGTTTAAATTGATATGGTTACCTACATATCTTCCGGATACGCTTTATTCACCTCATACGGTGTAATTTGATCTTTTTTATAAATCTAATAGGTAAACAATGTCAAAAGAAATATGGAAAACCAATAATTGGACAAGTTTAAATGTTTAAACACAGAGTTCAAAGCAAAGAATTTTTTCATTGTTACTAGTCGTTGCTAACTAGCTAAAAATGTTTCACTATGGTGACTCAAAATTAGGTATTTATTTAGGCGGCCCTTACATCGATTCAGCGTAAAATTCTTTATAATCTCTGCAATATTCATTAACCTGCGATTATTATAAAAACCACTTTTCATCGTATATCTTAAAAACTAAAGCCTATATAAACATTATTATACCACCATTCGATTCAGCGTAGAATTATTTATAGCTCCTGCAATTTTCATTAACCTGCGATTATTTGAACGGAAATGGCAGTAAAAATATGAAAATGGAAAAAATCGCAAATTTTCACGATTATATACACCGAAAAAGTATTAACAACATTTTTTACCTCTCCCATCAATACAAAACTCTCAAAATATATGTATTATAAGAGTAAAAGAAACCAAAATCCATGTAAAATTGTTTTAGAATTCGTAATTTTTATGATTGTTAACAGATAATGCATTTTAAGTTATATGTTCACAAATAATGAATTTATTGAACAACCAAATAATTCCTCATAAACTGACAAAACGAAACACGAAGAGACATTTAGGGACCTTCAGGTAAAAAGGAAACCATATTAACGCCGAATTACTTCACTATTAAATGGGAAAACAAATATTCTTAGCTTCTAACAGTTATTACAACGAACAATGAAAAAAATAATCCCCAGATGCTTTAATAATACACCTGCTCTTCCAAAGAAGATATTGTTGAAACTGTAACACACATTACAAACACCACGTCATCATTATCACACCCAAATACCAACGCTAACGGTATATTAACCTCCTTAATCTGCGAATCTCCGATGTCTTTTATTCGGTTCATCGGCAACATCAAATTCGGAATGATTTTTTTAGTGATTGGTTCGAGAGAAATCGCGAAAACTTTTAAAAAAACTTAAAATCGTTTACTCCATTTAAAAACAGGCAACCTTGACAACGTAGCACGATGTTTTATTTTTATTTACACCTAACAAAAGCCTACCTTTTTGCGTAATATCTTGATACAAACACGGTTAAGTTTAATTAACATCGATATTTGTATGCGCCTGTTCTTATTTAACATCAATCTAGTAATATAGATGTTAATATCGTTGCAATAAATAAATATCCGACGGATTAGTCAGGATATAATTGCAGTTGGGTCCCGTCATGGACGTTTGAACCGAATAAAACAGTTATATCAAGTTAACTGTGGAGGGTTCAACAAATACGAGGGGTTATTAAAAAGTTTCAACGTTTGTATTAAGAGTTTTCACGTTTTTATAACAATTGTTTAATCAGCACGTTACTGTTTTTTTTTAAATTTAATTGAATATATCTATTTTGCTACAGCTTACAGAGGCTTTTTATAGAGCTGATCTTTAACCGACAAGGTCCCTGTAGCGCAGAGGATAGCGCGTTGGACTTCTAATCCAAAGGTCGTGGGTTCGATCCCCACCAGGGATGGTTTCGTGTTGAATTTTTTTATTCATTAATTAAAATAGGAAATAAAGGTCAAGATTAGCGTTGGGAACTATCGACTGAAAACAGTCGAAACAGTCGATAGTCAAAAAAATAGTAATTACAATTTTCAGTCAAATGCACGGTTCGACTGTTTTTTTTTTCATTCGTAATGTAAAACGAAGATGTAGGAATTCTTGTCTGTGCGCAACGACACTGTAGTGCATAGGCTCAAACGCAAACTACCATACGAACTAATTAATAGACACATAGAGTGAATCTCTAGAATAAGTTAGAATAGTTTTTAGAATAATTTAGAATAGACTTTCAAATAAGTTAGAATAACCTCTAGAATAAGATTTAGATTATAAGTTGTACAGCAGATCAATTACTGTAGTGATATTCTGCATGTCAGGATGGTTATATTAACATATATAACTGAAATCATATAATAATACTTATTTCCCATGGGCAGATTGTTGAAGTTTTAGGAGATTAAAAAAAAGGATATATCGATAAGCTTGCTAAGGGTTGAAGATTAATGTTCTAATATCCCATATATCGATATCGACATTATATAAATATCGATAGATATAATATCGATATATATATAAATTACATACAATAATTACATTAAAAGTATCGATACCACATTGTGGTATATCAGATCAAAAAAAATATCGACGACCTTTAACTTTGGTACTGCTACTATCGATTTAGTCCGCGTATATGGCTCAGTGGGATTTTCGCACATCGGGCTATCGAGTAATACAGTCAGCGCGGGACGTCGAAATGTCAGATGTGGTGAAGGTGAGGCCTCATCGAAAATCGGTGTCGGCAGTTCGAATTGCGGTTACGTCTCCACATTCCTGCATAAAGTCAACGCGTGTTCCGATGCAGGAGGTATTTTTTTCGATCGAAACGTTAGAATGTTATTTCCGGAAACCAAAACAAAAAAAACACGGTTTCCAAATGTTTTCCATTTAATTTCATTGAGATTTTGGCGGTTTATAAGTTTTGAACAATTTCGAATTAGCAAGTGTCGATAAAATAATATTCTTTAGTAACTGAAATAAGACTTGTTAATCCGTAAGTCTAAATTGACTATATGATTGATTAATAAACCAATGTCTTTGATTATAAGTCAAATTGAGAGTAACTTCCGACAAAACAGTACAAGTTCTTTGAGTCTAATCTGTTCTGCTTTTTGTCTAACACATTGGGCATCCGTCAAGTGATATAATTAGGATTTTGTTATTTTGCCTCAACGCAAAATTAACATGGACAGATTTGGAGCTATTAAGCTGTATTTTCCAGTCTTTAGTCCATTTGTAGATCTTGTTGATTGTTACTTGTACTTTTTCTACAGCTTTTCGCAGAGATATACCTTTTGCCATAATAACTATGTCGTCGGTAAGTGATCCAAGTACTGTTTCTTTTACAGTGTACAGCAGATACAGGAACGGTCCCAAGGTATTATACTGATCAATATCCAGCATCATCTATCTTAACTAGCTCTTTATATTAAAACTTCTTACTACAAATAAGGTTAGTATGTTTGGGTAATCAGCTTGACTCAGTGATTGATGACGTACAAGATCATTTCCACCTTATTTTTCGCCAATATTACCGCACGGCTCTACTCCACTTCGCAGGTACTTTCTAACCTTGCAGTATGCCAGTAATTGCTCGGACGCTTACAGTATGTCAGGTCTTCCGAGAAGAAAACAAAAACATAACGAAATCTAGTACGTTTATATCCCTATCGAGCCGTTCGATTTTAATTGCAATAAAAGGCGCAGAACTAGAGCAGTAATTATTATATTAGCAGGTTTTCATCGTATATCAGATGTAATCAGTGACGAGGCAGATGATCTGCGGACCAAGAAATTGCTATAAATAATATACAATATCATTAATTTCTATCAACATTAATACATATCTGTATAAATAAAAATAAACTTATCAAGACAAGATTGGTACAAATCTAGAAGGACATATTTTATTGCAAATCATTATTACTAATAAATGTACTAATAAAATCCCACGTAGCTTTTGAAATATTTTTTGTTTTATATTTTTACTATAAAATGTGGTTAAACTGCCAGTAATCGTATCTCACAAGTGTTAGAAAGAAGAATTTACTATTTATATTTCGGGAATAGGAAAAAAACAAATAGTTAAGCTGCGAATAGGTTTTAATTGTTTTTCAAAGTACTAGTCACTATGATCGATACACTTTTGCATACGCTTAAACCAATTTTCAAAGCATTTATTCCATTCCGAATGAGGTATCTTCAAAACATGATTGTTGAACGCTTCAATATCTTCTTCGGGCGACGAAAATCGTTGACCACGCAGCTTATTCTTCACGGATGGGAACAAAAAGAAGTCATTGGCTGCCAAATCAGGGCTGTACGGCGGATGACCCATCAATTCGATGTTTTGAGTGCTCAAATAGTCTCTTGTTTGAGCCGATATGTGAGAGCTCGCATTGTCTTGATGAAGAACAATCCGGCGTCGCTTGTTTGTTTTCCTTATTTCACCGAAAACTTCTGGCAAACAAATGGTTGTGTACCAATCGGAATTTACTGTTCTACGATCCTCTAGAGGTGCTGTTGCAATATGACCAGTTTTCCCGAAGAAACAGACCACCATTTTCTTTGAAGTGCTTCGTGCACGAACAACTTTTGTTGGATTTGGTTCATCTTGGAACACCCATATAGTCGACTGCGGATTTATAAATGTCTTTCGAAGCACTGCGATTGAATTTCTTAAGCATTTCTTTGCACAAATCGACACGAGCCTTTTTTTAAGCGATTGTCAAATTATGTGGGATCCAACGCGAACTTTCGCACAGCTAAGTGTTCATGTAAAATGATATATGTGCTGGTGGAACTAATGTTTAGGGATGCCCAGACGAAACTTTCAACTAAATATAAAATAAACATATAGCGTCCGTGCGACAAAATGTTCTGAGTACGTATATCGTCAAAAATGTCAAACTTTACGATGGAACCGTTAGATGGACTCACATGACAACAGTGTTGCCAATTCCCGAAATATAAATGGTGACCCTCGTACTATGTTACATCACCACTCGACAATCGACCAAGTGCACAGAAAAGGCATTCGGAGTATGGTACCGGGTATGGTGTTTGGCATTCATCTAAAAAAAGAGCAAATTGCTACAGCAGAATTACTGTCGGGTGCTCGAATCATATCTTTTTGACAGAAAATTTAGAGTCTCGCACATAGGGACCATCTCAATACTTGACCCAATTTCGGCTGGAGTTCCACAGTATTGGAACCACCGCTATGTCTGCTATATATTGCTGTTATCCCAAAAACAAAGGAACCAGTAAAATTGTTTTGAAATTAAGAATGTTTTTCATATTTTACAACTACAGTCCACATTCAACTTTATCTTAACCAGCAGCGAAACAAGAGTGTATCATCCAGTATATAATATTTTCTAACCTTGATATAAGCATTAGCTATTTAGTAAACAAAAACTCATATAACCCACCAGGTACTAATTCATGTAATACACAATCGGTCTAATAACAACCTTCAATATATCGTATATACGTGTGTGTGTGTGTCCGTCTGCGTGGGAGAACAAAGGGGAGGAGACTTATTACTCCCCACGGGACCAGACTCTTACGAAACATACATCTAATTTTTACCGTAACGCCCTTATTATTCAACTTCGTTGCGAAAATATCTGGTTTGAGACTGTTTTAATACGAACCATTAGCAATGAGCAGTCCGCCTATGAGTCACCGGCTGCGTGTTGGGTTTTGTTTTTCAAGATGGCGTCATCTTCGCGGACTTAAATGGCTCACACGTCCTCGTTAACCTTGAATATTGTCTTATTCGCCGTGCGGCTTCCTTCTGTTTGGATTATAGTTAGGTACGACCATTTCTATTTCCAATGATGGAATCTATTGTGGCTTGGCGTGATTTAATTTTGAGGTATATGCAAGGGATGTCGTAATCTACGTCATATTGTATGAAACACTATAACTATAACACAGAAAGTTCTCTGTTTCCAAGCTTTCCTTTTTATAATCCATCATTTTGATGAGGTAAAGGAGAAAATGTACTGAGATATATTATCAGAGGCAACCCAAAACTTTAATATGGTTTGGCATGAAGGAACTACCATCAGGCTTCGCAAAATATCACCAAGCAATACATCAGACTAGAGAGAAAAATTCAAAAAGTAATTTTCTGTGTATTTTATGAAGACATGTACTAACGTGGTTTGATACGTCAAGAGTAAAATTGAATACTGGAAAATCTTTTAACAACAAAAAACTTTAGTGGTAATAAGAAAGGCCTTGAAGTACTTAATGAAATATTATAACATAGTCAGGGTTGGGCAATATTTCAGCTACTTGTAATTAAAACACAAACATATATTTGGTATTTCAATAGATATGAATTGGATGGCTAGCTTTCGTATATAAAATGGCGCTAAAATTATATGTTAAATAATATATAATATAAATAAAATTATTAATAATGCGTTCTATATTTATTCGCATCAAGTTTAACCACTAACTAATGACATTTGAGCATTTTGATCGATGGTCACAGCATATTTCCAGTGTCAAATTCTATATTTTTCTCATAGTAGAAGTTCTGCCATTTCAGGTCTTTAGTAGACGGCAACTTTATATCACTTTTCTTGGGGTAAATGCGAATTTGTGAAGTTTATTCAGGTCTCGACCAATAGTTTCGCATAATATTATAGTATATGATCCACTTTTCATCATCCGTAACCACCAGTTTCCAAAATAGACCCGATTTCCTTTCCTTTCGGCAGTTATTGCAAAGGAAAACACAGTTCATCGCGGTATGATCACGGTCCCAAAAATGGACCCTACTTTGGTATCCATTCTAGAGTAAACGCTTCATACCTTTCTCTGTAACATACTCTGACTTCAGTGAATAAGTATTGATCGAGATATACGACTTCTATTGCCATCTTTTGGGAGCAGTAGCGATTGTTAAAAAGGCATTCGAAGAACCGTATTTCCTACTGCCCTGCAATATTCCTGGACGTCTCACAAGCTTTTTTTGGATTTTGGTAGTGTCTTGGAACCACTCTTATATCTGTTCCATACTCCTAATATCCCAATAACAAAAATACAGTACTGGAAACATTTGCAGACGACGCAGTTCAAGGAACTGCAAGAAATCAAAAGACAGAAGAGAACCAAACCACATGAATTTATTCAATGTCTTAACTTTAGCTTAAGTAGTTTTTTGCTTTGGTTGGAAGCCCTGAAATATTGACAGGCAGTTTCAAAAATACCAATAGCTTGATGATTCGAGATATGAAATGAATATGGAAAAGAGACTGAAGACCGTTAATCACCAATGAGGTTCTGAAGTTAGAAAAATGAAATGGCGACTAGTAAATGTCAAAAAAATTAATTGAATATATTTTAGATAAACAAGAGACAGCATTACGCTATTACAAGAAACATAATATCATTCTCACAAATAAAAATATAGTGCAGCTGTCTTCATGAGAAAAAAAACGCCGTATTTGTTTATTCAACGAACTACAGCTTTTTCCATTATAACGTAACGTATTCGTAATAATGCTGGTTCTATCTCGGCTATGGCCGTTTAATAACCAACACTTTTTATATCAGTTTCCTGGTATTTACTGCAACTAATGAGCGAGCTCCGTTAACTTCGCGTGTTAATAAACATTTTTTCGAATAAAACTGCTCGATTATCAATATTAATACGCAGCCAAAGACATCAGGTAGATGCGATATTACAAGAATAATTTTCGCGCATTAACATTCCTTTTTATTCGATGACCTCATTGTTTGCTTTTTTGTGTTTGGATTTATTATTATGTCATTGGATGTTTAGCATATATATATATAAAATACGCGATTATTTAATATATCCCTGCCAAAGATACTTTTTTTAATACCGTTAGTTAAGCTGTTAGAATTTCTTTGGTAATATGTGAATATTTGTTGAGTAATATAAATTAACTTTAACAATATGGGGTTTGTAAAATCTAACTAATTTTTAAACTAGTTAGAATATTTAGAAGATATAAAGAATAGACTATAAATAACAGGTCAATTTAAAAGTCCCCGGCCTACCATAGTAAAACACATTTTTTTGGCAGAATTAGTTTTTTTCATTCAACATAATTCCCTTCAAGTGTGATACACTGACTATAGCGACCCCCCAACTTTTCGATACCATTTTTGTAGTACGATTTGTCCTTTGCTTCAAAATTGGCCTCAGATTCGGCGATCACTTCTTCATTCGACGAAAATGTCTTCCCAGCGAGCTTTATTTTGAGCTCTGAGAACAGGAAATAGTCGCTGGGGGCCAGATCTGGAGAGTACGGTTGATGAGGAAGCAATTCGAAGCCAAATTCATAGATTCATCAATCATCAACTTGTCGTTATTTCTGGTCAAAAATGAGTTCGTGCGGCACCCACTTTGCGCAGAACTTTCTTATACCTAAATATTCGTTCAGTTGATATCTTTAAAGTGTCTGCTATTTCCTTCAATTTCAATTTACTTTTATTCAAAATCATTTTGTGGATTTTTTCATCGGTAACAACTTCTTTTGGGCATCCACTGCGTTCACCGTCTTCGATGCTCATTTTACCACGTCTAAACTTGGCATAGCAATCCTGGATAGTTGGTTTTCCTGAGGCAGTGTCTAGAAACTCGGCATCAAGCCAAATTTTTGCTTCAACCGTATTTTTTCCTTTCAAAAAGCAATCTTTTATCAACACGTGAAATTCCATTTTATCAATTTTTTCACAATAACCTTTAAGTTGCTTCACTCAAAATGCTATAATTCACAAACTATTCATCCGACAGCTGTCAAATTTATACACGCATCTTTTGAGGGTTAGGACTAACTAAAAAACATATGTATTTAATTTTAGTAGCGCCATCTTTGTGTCAGGCCGGGGACTTTACAATTGAACTTTTATATCCACTGACTGTAAACCAAACAAATTTGAGTAATAAAAGTGACTTGATCATCATCTGATCAACATATCAGTCGACAAAGCAGTTCAGTAACAGTCCCTAAGTATTGTCCTTTTAACCACCACCGGTCTGAGTCATCGAAGAGATCGGATCCGCGAGATTCTGCCGTCGATTGACAGGACTGCGAAATCAGTACTTGTTTGAGTAGTATCAGAATATGATCAAACATCCTCACTGGCAGAAAAATCGCTAGCTGCTATCTCCAACATCGTTGAAGCAATTGGCGAATGTTTTTGTATAAAAAATGGGACAACATTACGTTGGAAACTAGTCAGACACTATATCGTGAAGAATCGCAGCTGTTATATTCCAGTTTTTTATAATTTTTTAAAATCTTCTTTCGATTCAGACTTCCTAACCAAACAGTATAATAATCATGATGGTGCCCTCTTCGGAATCATCTAAGATGACTCAATTTACTCAGCGATGATGCAATAGATTCCCAAATGTCTCGAATCATTCCAAGAAAAATGTGTTTTTTGTACACACCAGACTATTGTCGTTAAGCAATGACCAGGCAGCGGTATTTAAACGAAAAAAGCCACACATAAGAAGCCAAACAGTCATTAAAATGTCCATTGTTTCCGCAAAAACAATGCCGCATTGTGTGCGTAACTTAATTTGAATTTATATTATTTTGATTGGTACCCTTGTTATCCTAATTCGAACTGATGCGGTGTGAGCGCGAGAATACAGCATTCTTTTCCATTGTGTGATGATAATTATACAGAATAGTCGATATCAAATCAACATTTTAGGTATTTCTTCGATGGAGTATATAGATAACAGAAAAAATGGTGTAGGGTTTCCTACCTAATCGCTCATTGATATCTTTGCTGATTTTGGTAAAATGAATCGTTACATTTATGGTGATTGTATCGTTTTATTTCAGTTTCTGTTTAGTATATAGGTTCTGACAACTAAATGGGACAATAAAAATTGAGGAATATGCGGTCCAGATCTATCTCCGTGTGATTTTACCGAACTGTTTTGTAAATGTGCAGTCGAATTTGCACACAAATCAAAACTGGAATATATTCGTATTCTTATTATTATAGTCTTACTTGTCTCATTCAAGGGCCAACATTTATTACATTATCCCACAATATTATTATTATTATATGGCTTAAATGGCTTAAGCGTTGTCGATTAAAACTTATTTCGAAAGAAATTGATGTGTTTTATATTTAAATATTGGAAGAATATGGATCTTCACATGATCAACAGTTATTTATACCTTTGACACTCTAAGAATGTATTATATATTACTATATTCTTCATTCTTGGAAACTTTCTTTCGATATCCTCAATCCATTCAAATCATGCGATAAAAACGATGTTTTGAATTTAGGGCGGGAGCTAAATCAGGCCAACTGGGAGGTTTCAGAATGTCTGACGAAAAAACAGTACGCGAAGGCGTGAAAAGCTCAAGAATTATTCGTATTACTGGCCTCTTAAGATGATTAATACTGAACTGGTTCAATCGAGCAAATTCATCATAGACAATATCGCTATTTTCGCGTCTTGTTATTTGTTGATTAACATCGTTGATTATAATATAAGGAAGAGGGTTTCTCGCCTTATCAGCCATCGAATTTGAAATTCATATAGAAATATTGAATCACTAAAACATAAGTTTATATCACACAATTTTGATGCAAAACTTTGTTGAAAGGAACATGTAGAAAAGAACAGAAAATAACTGGAGGAAGATGTTCTTGTTAATTGAAAGAAAATAATAATTATCGGTATATAATAAATTGTTGTTATACAAGCAAGTATTGGAACCTATAGGGATATATGGAATTTTATTATGGTGATGTTACATAAAAAGTAATATGAATACACACCTTCAAATATTGACTGTCACCCAGGAAATCAAGGGAATGGCAAAGTGACGTGAGGAAAGACTCCATTCTTATATTAATATCGAAGTAAAACAACTCTTAGACCACACTAGAACAGGATACAGACTCAACAGAATCAAGCAATTTGATCTTGTGTAGTGTAGTGTAGTGAGATGTAATTAACAGAAAAACAGCGGTGTTAACGCATAAACATTATCTTAGCAGAAACTAAGATAGGGTTGATGGGTTCTCCTAGGTATATTTAATTATTGTAAGCTATTGTAAAGACAAATTGTAGGTTAGTCAGCAACTACTTAATTAAAATATCACACACAGGGCGATTGTCTTAATCTCTATACTTTATAACATGATAAACCACAAAAGTAAACATGTTTCAAGAAGAATAAACCTTTTAAGGATCAACATAAGTCATTGAAAATCAATAAAACTCTGTTGATAAAACGAGTGATTCAGAAGGAGTTTTAAAGTAAAAAATACGTGTCAGACGCCATGAAGTTCTAGCAATACTTAAACTAAAGCTACTCAACACTCAAGACTTGGACGCTGTCACAATCTGACATCTGTAAGCTTGAGGTTTTTCAAGTTCGGTGCCTACATGGCAAATTCTACATATTTCTTTTCAATATCGTATTAGATGATGCAGATTACAATTGTTTAGACATGTTTATCGAACGAAAAATAAACACAGACTTCTGCGTCAAGAATGTTCAAAGTTTAAACGCCAGTTATGGATTGATGGTGATGATGATCAGTATATTAAACGTAAAAAAAGTCTGCTGCTTTTTTTCATTCATAAACTGTTGTGGTAAGATTCATTCCATTAACAGGTACTATCATCGCCGCCAAGGTCATGAGTGAGTCACATGACTCTTCATCATGTTTCATCTGCATACGCTTGAACTTCACGAATCTGTATTATTTTCTACGTCCTAATGTACAAGTTGCTTTGGGTAGAGACAGAGAGTACTGTTACAGGTCATCATTGGTTTTAAGGAAGACACAGTGATAAGTTTTTGCTATCGCGATTGTATTGTACATTTTAATTAACATTCTTCACCGCATCGTATAATACTATATATTTTTACGATGATATATCCAGTGGGTTGACTTAACTTTTGGTACTACCATCCCTATTTAGTCCAACACTTACTTAATAGAATCAACATACAACAAAAGATTTATAAGAGTCTCACCGGTCATCTTCCTCCGAACATAGAAGATCCCTCGTCGGTTCTACACCAACCTGTTCAATTTTGAACTCACTGGGCCCGATCACTGATCACTTGGACGATAGCCGACGCCGTACTGCGTCCATCAATCACCGATTACCGTTAAGAATCCTCTTTTTTTCTCTCTCTCTGTCTTCGCGACCCGCGTATTATTGTTAATATCTGTGAAAAGCCACTCTGTTGCCGAAAGCCGAGCGGTACCAAGGCCTAACTGTTTCCGAGTACTAGCCAGCGTACCATCACGCATTCGGTACCAACGTAGGAACGTCGAAAGTCACTAGCGCGACGGTACGCGGTCGGCGACGGGAGAGGGGGAACGATTTGAGGTGGAAATCAGGTTTGATAGGTTGTGGTGGTCGATGTATTCTATTTTTGCAGATTGTGTTCTTTTGCGCCAGTCCATTTTGTTTTGTTTTCAGGCTAGGAGACTCTGGGGTGTAAATATGGGGTTGCACTAAAACATCAAAACAACTAGTAATCCAACGCACCGAAAACAAAGTTCTACGATTAATTAGCAATGCTTATCGCTACGTCAAACAAAAAAAATCAACAAAAATCTGCACAATGACCTCGAGATCAAATGGATATACGAGGTAATCCAAGATTTCGCCTTAAAACATGAAATAATGTTGCTAAATCTCAGCAACGTGGAAGCAATACCTCTACAGGGCCACACGCAGAAAATCAGAAGATTGAAGTAAACCAAACGACAGGAACTTATTTAATGTATAAGTGTCATTCTTGACTTTAGCTCAAATAGCTTAGTTTTATTTTAATTTTAACAATAGTTAAAAATAAAAAAAATTGATATTGCTAAGGCACCCTCTTGGTGATTTATATACAATTAAATTAACTAAAACGTTGTTAATTCCATTTTTTGAGGTTCCCGATGTATGTTACATTAATCGTAAGCCGCGAAGTTAACGATGGACGTTATTTAGACCAAAGATCTTGCTGAATACAGAACGTGCGAGTTAAAACAATTAAAAAAAAACAATGCTCAAAACTTATTTCCAACAATACCACCTCTACCAAAGAACCCATCTTGACTTTTTGATTCCCCACCTCGTATTACCTGGCCGAACAGTTTACCTGTCACAAGCGCAGGTAGAAACAGACGCTCATTCTCTTGTCCGACCCGACACAAGCCCACTCTTACCGGACCGCTGTCGTCGAACAAAAACGAAAAAATGTGACCTTTTGGGCCGCTGTATCGAGACAGGTCTACGGTAAACGGTGAACAGGTTGTTTTGGGTGATAGGGAGCGTAACCGAGACGCCGAAATGATTGGCAGTGACTATACCCTGGAGTTAAATAACGTGTTCTATTCGGGACAGGTGAGTAAACCTCGTAAATTGGCATTTTTGTTGTGATTAGTTGAGGTCATTTTGACCATTTCCTGTTCAGAAACACTTACGTCGCGTCAAAGTTGAGAGATATTGCGGTAAATAGTAGAACGTATGTTACATCTCATTTACATTCGTGCAAAAATTCCATTTATTGTCTTTGTTTTCTGTAATGTGTCATGTTTAAGTGTAAACCTCGCATTGCATTCGCAGAGCCATCGAAACATCATTTCTTTTACTTTTCCTGTGTAATTCAAGTGCTCATCGGTACAAACTTGACGAAAACCTATTGAAGAAGACACCTGACGAATGAAACCTTCATGAATCGTCGACTCAATTGATGATTTTTATCAAGCTTTGAAAAAAAAATGGTATATGGTATAATCCAATATATAGAAACTTCCAAACCACCTGTCGTATTGACCAAACATTACCCCTTCCGATTATCATTTATTCTAATCGATGCCACGTAATCTGGCCGAAGAGAACTTTAATTTTCGCCAAAACAATCGGGAACTGATAAAAACAAAGACGGTGATATGTTTACAAATAACACACTCAAAGCCCTAAATTGATTTAACAAAGTGCTTCAAAATTAATTCACATTCCTTAAGTTAAAAAATAATCAAGCTTAGATTTTTAACAAAAAAAACATTTTAAAATAATACATGCATATAATAACCGTTTTAACTAAATAAAAATCAAAACCTTATTTAACCTATCTACTACACGCATGTTATCCAACTTTTCGATACCATTTTTGTAGTACTATTTGTCCTTGGCTTCAAAATAGGCCTCAGTTTCGTCGATCACCTCTTCACTTGACGAAAATTTCTTCCCAGCGAGCATTCTTTTGAGATCTGAGAACAGGAAATAGTCGCTGGGAGCCAGATCTGGAGAATACGGAGGATGAGGAGGCAATTCGAAGCCCATTTCATGGATTTTTGACGCGGTGCATTGCCTTGGAGAAGCAGCACTTTCTTTTTCTTCAAATGCGGCCGCTTCTCGGCGATTTCGTCCTTCAAACGGTCCAATAACGCTATATAATAGTCGCTGTTGATGGTCCTTCCTTTTTCAAGGTAGCCAATGAAACTCTTGCGTTGTCCCACGCTTTACAGCGGGTGCATCGTGTGCAGTCCACTCGGATGACTGTCGATTAGACTTCGGAGTGAAATGATGGATGAAAAAAAGATATGGATTTAATTCTAGTAGCGCCATCTATGTGTCAGGCCGGGTACTTTTCGATTGACCTCATAGGTGATTTGACAAAAGTTAACTAAACAACAACAAAAAGTTATTGTCCCCGTCGAGAATCGAACCCACGACCTCCGTTTGGGAAATAAACGCTTTAACCATGACACTATAGAAACAGTTGTCTACAATATTTTTAGGAGGTCTTATGCGCTATATTTAGTGCTTAAAAAACACACTGAATGGCTTTTGCACTGAACGACTTCCGATTTTCCGTCACAATAGCTCAGTAATAACACTATATCCAAATATCTGATTATTTTAGATGAAAAATTTGTGAAAACTTTGTGCGTGTCTTTGAAATTTGAGCGTTTCCCTCGATTACCCCCTCCCCGCGCCCCCTTCTCCCCAACACATCCTGATTTGGTTCAAATGGGACCACCTCGCAAACGCACTATTTCACAAATTTGTTCTTTATTGGGCCATCGGCCCTATCTCCGTCTCTTGTGAAATAATGTTTATACATGTCACTGCTGTATTTTTTATTATATGCGCCTCACTACACAACACTACACAAGATCAGATGGTTTGATTCTTTTGAGTCTGTGTCCTGTTCAATATTCCCATGAGAATGGGGTTTTTCATCATGCCCCCTTGTAATTCTCTTGATTTCTTGACTGACTGTGGGTATCTGAAGGTCTCGATGTAGGTAATCAGTCCTATAGCATTCGGCTGCGCCCACAATATCTCTCGGGGCTTCTTTATCTATCTCTATTTCTCTATGTAGATAGTGTAATTCGTCTATTTGACAATGAAGATATAATTTGATTGTTCTGGTTCTTCTAGGTGGAACCAGGAACATGTGTACAACGAATGTTCGGCAATATAAAAACCGGGATAATCCTGAAGGATGTCTCGATGACCGTCCAGTCGGGAGAGGTCCTGGCCGTACTTGGATCGAAAGGTATGACCGTCGTTATCCCCAGAATTTTATCTGACCGTCATCTTCTTCAGGTAGCGGTAAGAAAGCCTTGCTGGACGTGATATCCAGACGGGTCCAGGGCCCCATCAGGGGACAGATATTGCTCAACAATCAGCCGATGAGCCTCTGCCTTTTTCAGCAGAGATGCGGCTATGTTACCCACAAATGTGACCTCATTCCCGGACTAACCGTTGAGCAGACTTTGTATTACACACCCACAAGAGTAAGAAATTTTATTCTGCGTTTTTGACTGTGCTAATTGTGGTTTCTTTGAAGCTAACAGGTTATCTGAAGAAGTCCAAGGTGAAGCAGGTCATGGCTGACTTGGCTTTGTCCCAGGTCTCCAACAGATGCGTGGAGAAGCTGACCAAGAGCGAATACAGGCGACTTATGATCGGTATACAGTTGATTAAAGACCCAGGTAATCGTTGGATCCTCGATTGGTGATCAGTGTGACCTCATATAACCTTGCTCTTGCAGTTATATTGCTCCTAGATGAACCTACGTGGGACTTGGATCCTCTTAACACCTATTTGGTGGTGTCCATCTTGTCTAATGCCGCTAAAAAGTACGGATCCGCCATAGTCCTCACCATGGAGAAGCCCAGATCTGACGTATTCCCTTTTCTGGATCGCGTCTTGTATCTTTGCTTAGGTAAATATGTTCTCTAATGTTCGAAATGGTGCCATAACAGTTTCTGGTGTGACAGGAGATGCGGTATATGCAGGAGGAACCCGACAAATGCTGGAATACTTTGACGCCATCGGTTTTCCGTGTCCCCAGTTGGAAAATCCACTCATGTACTATCGTGAGTTGTCGTAAATAATTAATGGTGTCCCTGGAATAATAATATGGAACGTTTCAGTGTGTTTATCGACGGTGGATCGCAGATCGAGAGAGAGATTCCTGGAGAGCAACCACCAGATAGCGGCGTTGGTCGAGAAATTCAAAATCGAAGGTGGGGCCTACAGGAAGGGAACCTCCATCAGTCCCAGTCACGTGTCCGAACACCCGAAAATGCCCCTTTTGTTGGGGAAAATTGGATCGATGAATGTAGCCTGGACTGTTTATATGTAAGTGTTGAGTTAACTGGGCTTTTAATTGCATCTGATTCTTCAAGAGAGAAACTTCTCTTCTGCCGAGTTTCTCTGGAGGAGGATAGGAGGATATCAGAAAATGATGTTGTATTAAACGCAAAATGATGAAAAAATTAATTAAATTAAATTATTACATGTGATAAGATACTCATAATACACATACAGGAAACTGCCAATCAAACAAGCAAATGTACTGGAGGCAAATGATATTGTTTGTTAACACTGATTTTCTAGTGTTAAAAGTGTCTAATAAGTCAGCTCACTTTTGCACTGTTATTTATCAAGAGTTAGATTTGATGAATCAACTGTTTCCAGGCGTACGAAGGTCACTATTTATATTTCGGGAATTGGCAACACTGTTGTCATGTGAGTCCATCTGACGGTTCCATCGTAAAGTTTAACGTTTTTGATGATATACGTACTCGGAACATTTTGTCGCACGGACGCTATTCGTTTATTTTATATTTGGTTGAAAGTTTCGTCTCGGCAAAAAATAGAACTGAATCGTGAACGTTTTAGGAGTGCATCAATCAACTGAATTTGACTTTTGGCGATGAAGCTCCATCAAAAAGCACCGTGTATCGCTGGTTTAGTGAATTCTATCGTGGCCGTACTTCGCTGTCCGATAAGTTTCGTGAAGGTCGTCCAAAATCGGCTGTTATGCCAGAAAACATCGACGCTGTGTGCGAAATGATTAAGCAAGATCGTCATGTCACCTATTGTGAGATTGAGGCATCCCTATGCATTAGTTCCACCAGCATATATGCGATTTTATGAACACTTAGCTGTGCGAAAGTCATGTTCGCGTTGGATCCCACACAATTTGTCAATCGCTCAAAAAAAGGCTCGTGTCGATTGGTACAAAGAAATGCTTAAGAAATTCAATCGCAGTACTACGAAAAACGTTTATAAAATCGTGACAGCTGACGAATCATGGATATATTCGTATGACCCCGAAAGTAAGTAGCAGTCGACTGTATGGGTGTTCCAAAATCAACCAAATCCAACAAAAATTGTTCGCGCACGAAGCACTCCAAAGAAAATGGTGGCCTGTTTCTTCGGGAAAACTGGTCATATTGCAACAGTACCTCTAGAGGATCGTAGAACAGTGAATTCCGGTTGGTACACAACCATTTGTTTGCCAGAAGTCTTCGGTGAAATAAGGAAAACAAACAAGCGACGCCGGATTGTTATTCATCATGACAATGCGAGCTCTCACACATCGGCTCAAACAAGAGACTATTTGAGCACTCAAAACATCAAATTGATGGGTCATCCGCCGTATAGCCCTGATTTGGCACCCAACGACTTCTTTTTGTTTCCATCCATGAAGAATAAACTGCGTGGTCAACGATTTTCGTCGCCCGAAGAAGCTATTGAAGCGTTCAAAAATCATGTTTTGAAGATACCTCATTCGGAATGGAATAAATACTTTGAAAATTGGTTTAAGCGTATGCAAAAGTGTATCGATCTTTGAAAAACAATACAAATATAGTCGCAGTTTAACTATTTGTTTTTTTCCTATTCCCGACATATAAATAGTGACCCTCGTATATGTTATGGGAATGATTTAAAAGAAGAGAAAACGGTTATCATACGAATTGGCTAAACATTCCACTTCAAACCCTTTCTGAATCGCCGTTTCATTACATGCTATTATAAAAGAAAAGTTTCCTGTGTCTGACGATGAAAATTAGATCCACAACGACAATCCCAAGCCCAAAAAGTCATGGGTTAGCTCAGGAGAGTCATCCACATCAACATTAGAGCGGAATATCCGAGGCCATAAGGTCTTTTTGTTTTATCATAGTAGAATGCGATAAGGCAACAATGATTCTTTTGCTGGTTTTAGGAGACTATTATCGGCAACACTGTCGTTCAAAAAAGCTGGCCTGAGACAAATATTTCTCCGATTGTTCCTGGTCCCTCTCTACTTCTTCTTCCTCTGGATCTTCTACAACAAAATGGAGAACTATCAGCACACCTTCGTCACCAGAAGCGGCTTGATACTGAACAGTTTGTGCGGGGTGTATTTCCTGGGGATTCTGAATACCGTCTTGTTATGTAGGTGTCTTTGAGCTTTGGAAGATTAAGAGTAGTAGTGATTTACGTGTTTTTTTTTGTTACAGATCCCATATATCGGACCAGATATTTTCAGGAATCCCAGGAGGGACTTTATGGAGGTACCATATTTTTGCTGACGTATAATTTGGTGTCTATACCATTCTCTTTTATATCGGTCATGGCGTCATCGGCTATAATATATCCGTAAGTGTTACTTGTTGAGCCTAGTCTTGGCCATATCATCCTTATTGGTAGTTTGGGTCCTTATAAATGATAGTGAATACATTTTGAGGCATTACTTGTACTATAACGCATCGGATATTTTCGTAAATATAATAAGTTGGGATAAAAATGAAGTGCGTGCTTTTGATGGGTGGCCTTCTGCAGCTTTTCTGGTGAAACTGCCACGTCACTGTAAAATTTCAGATATTTCTGGTCGAGAAACTATAGAAGAAGCAAGTGAATTACTTTTGGAAATACCAATCAAAGGAGTACCAGTGTTTTTTAAATTGTTTATCACTACATAGTATAAAACAAAGTCGCCTTTTCTGTCCCTATATCCCTATGTGCGCTTAAATCTTTAAAACTACGCAACGGATTTTGATGCGGTTTTTTTTCAATAGATAGCGTGATCAAGAGGAAGGTTTATATGTATAATACATGCATAATATATTAAGGCAACATTGCTAATTTTAGAGGTTTCTAACGTGATGTCGTAAATTAACCTATTTTTTTAGGCTTATTTAGCAATTAGCAAAAACGCTGCCTAACCCTACGAGTTAGATCAAATTAATGTACTACAGTATTGTACACCATAAAAAGGTCTACAAAAAAGTCCGCGATGGTATATGTTTATCTTTTAGGGATAACCCACATTAACCATTTTTATTGTTTACTTTTTACGTGAGAAAATGGCTTATTTACGAAGCTATTTTAAGCAATACGGCATTAATCCTTATCGAATTAAGTACCTTAAATACAGTGTGCAATTAATATAGATCAATATGGTTCCTTACAGCATGTAAATTAAACAAATATTTTCGGAGATATTACAAATTTAAAATTTGCGTTTAAAAATGTGTAATGTAATAAAAATTGTATGAATTTAGATATTCCAAAGATAGCAGGAAATCTTCATAGTAAGTATAGGGGAAGAGGAATTGTTTTACTCCAAATTTAATGCGTGCAGGCCAAGGGCAGTAATGAATGAACCAAAAATACTGGATCGATTTTAATCATGTTTTCATTGAGTGACATAGGCATATATATTTTATGCCCGTGCAAAGTCGGAGCGGGCCGCTATGTTTTTATATACAACGTTCATATTTTTTCTGTCAGAAATTCGTTCATTTATTAAAAATACACTTTTTCTTGTCTAACGTAAAAACTTGAGTTTATATAAAAATTATTATAATACCATTCGATTCAGCGAAAAATTCTTCATAATCTCTGTAATTTTCATTAGCCTGCAATTATTTAAAACGAAATGACAGCAAAAATTATGAAAATAGCCAAAAATCGCAAATTTTCACGACTATGTATATGGAAAAAGTTCCAAAAACGTTTACCTCTCAGATAATGATGAAACTATCAAAATATATGTATTTTGACTTTAAAAGAACGAAAATCAATCTAAAACTGCGTCAAAAATTATGGTTTTTAGGATATGTGACATATACAGAAATTCGTTCATTTATTAAAAATACACTTTTTCTTGTCTAACGTAAAAACTTGAGTTTATATAAAAATTATTATAATACCATTCGATTCAGCGAAAAATTCTTCATAATCTCTGTAATTTTCATTAGCCTGCAATTATTTAAAACGAAATGACAGCAAAAATTATGAAAATAGCCAAAAATCGCAAATTTTCACGGCTATGTATATGGAAAAAGTTCCAAAAACGTTTACCTCTCAGATAATGATGAAACTATCAAAATATATGTATTTTCACCTAAAAAGAACGAAAATCTATATAAAACTGCGTCAAAATGTATGTTTTTTAAGATATGTGACATATACAGAAATTCGTTCATTTATTAAAAATACACTTTTTCTTGTCTAACGTAAAAACTTGAGTTTATATAAAAATTATTATAATACCATTCGATTCAGCGAAAAATTCTTCATAATCTCTGTAATTTTCATTAGCCTGCAATCATTTAAAACGAAATGACAGCAAAAATTATGAAAATAGCCAAAAATCGCAAATTTTCACGACTATGTATATGGAAAAAGTTCCAAAAACGTTTAACTCTCAGATAATGGTGAAACTATCAAAATACATGTATTTTGACCTAAAAAGAACGAAAATCTATATAAAACTGCGTCAAAATGTATGTTTTTTAAGATATGTGACATATACAGAAATTCGTTAATTTATTAAAAATACACTTTTTCTTGTGTAACATAAAAACTTGAGATTATAAAAAAATTATTATAATGCCATTCGTTTCACCGCAAAATTCTTTATAAACCTTGAAATTTTCATTAACGTGCGTTTATTTGAACAAAAATAACAGCAGAAGCTTTAAAAATGATAAAAAATATATATTGAAACAATCAAAATCTTGATATTTTCCATATTAAAATAGCGAACGATCTCGATGTATAAGTACTTTTCCACCATAATTCTGTTTTTTATTTATTACATTAATATTTTTAAATGTGAACTGTCCCTCTGAACACCCTGTGTATAATTAAGATTCAATACTGAAGCTTTACGTCGTAGGTTAGTTGGCAGTATGCAAGAACCCCTGGAATACCTTTATTTTTCGCTGATCCTCTGGGCTTGTTACCTATTCACCGAGCAACAAACCATGGCCATACTGATGATAGTGAAGGACCACCTGTCAGCAGCCATATTCAGCATATATATCACCTGTGTGTGTATCACGCTGGGCAGTGGAATGTTGAGGTAAGATCAAGTCAAATTTTTTCAAAAAAAAACCGTTTACATCCACGATTATCATTCAGGTCGATCAAAAGTCTCCAAGACTGGTTGTTCCATCTGACATACGCCACTCAAGCCCGCTACGCTGCCGCATTTCTCAATCGCCAGGTGTTCCTGCAACCGGACCTCCACAATCCCCTACCATTCGATGAAAAATACAATTGCACTAACATGAATCTCGTGGAGACGTCATTGTTGAATGGTATAACGAACACTTATTGCAGGTACCTGTAAATTTCCACAAAACCCGCCTCTTTTTGAGAATAACATTGATTTCAGATATGCCAACGGCCAAAACTACCTATCAGAACGATATACCAGAGATTCCTCCGATAACATCTTCAACGGCATACTGGATTTCGATCTCAACATCGGCATAACGTTCGCTTTCACCCTGGGAATGATAATCTTCAACATGTTCCTCTATCTCATACCCTTACCCGCCTTCGTCAAGGCCAAATTTCGAGAATAGTCCCCGTCTAACAACCCTGTACATAGCCCGGTTGATTTAACTCTATTATTTAGGTCTAGTTATATTTATTTTAGTTTATAAGAACGAGCCTTATCATCGTCCGTCCATTAAAATAGTCTTTAAGTATAAATTGAGAATATTTACGTCCATATATGTAAGTTTTAATTAGGTTAGAATTATTACATCACTTAGAGGTATTATAAATGCAATTATAGAAAGTATTCTTCATTTAACGATAATTTATAATGACATATTTATAATATATAAATAATACGATATTATACATATAAAATATGTTACTATTTTTGCTTGCTGTTTTATTTTATTTTATTTTCCTAATTTCGTTGAAAATAATAAGATATCAAATTAGAAATCTTGACTGTCATGATCAATTTATATCAATCTTAATATATCTTAATATTCATACAAACTGGCAACGTTGTAATAATAAAACATTACTCACTTTTTGAATATTTCGTCTGGACTCTCGGCTCTCATCCACTCGTAATTACGCACTGCATCCTCGTAACCATGACAACGAACTTGTTTGTTTACACAAGAAAACAAAAACAAAATAGCTTCATTGGTTTTTTTCAGAATAACACTTTAAATTGAAGTTTTGTGAACGTTAAGAAATTTAAATTTTGAGTTTAATAAAAATACTCCGTCACCGGTAGTAGAACTGTTTCTGTTGCATATAAAAAAACAAATTAAGAATATAAAGGATATTTTGAGACGCATAACATTCAGTTCAGTTTAAAATAAGTTGTTCAATTGTCAAGATAATCCACTTGACAGTATGTGACGCTTACTATTCAACTAAACCAATTGTAACAAAATAATTCAGCCTCGTAACCATAGTAATTAACTTGTTTACGTCAAAAACAAAACAGTTTCACTGGTTTAGAAGCGAGTAAAATTTAAATTTCGTCTGTCGATATAAAGAAAATATATAAATGTTGTGTTTAATAAAACATATTCAGTTAAAATAAATAATTTCTTGCGTGACAGTTGCGGATAGACAGTAAAAACTATTGGATGTCTGTAAAAACAAAATGATATTTAAAGGTATTTTTAAAACGTATCAGTTCAGTTCGTGGTAAGTGACATTTTCGATATTGAATTATTTATGCGAGGAAAAATTGTGCCTTCTTCAGAAGAAAATCTAAATATAAGGTAAATTAAATAAAAATCTAAACTGCATTGAATAGATATATATTTTAATTCTTATGTAAGTATAATAAATCTCAAAAACAATCCTATATCTAAAAACAATTTATTGTTTATATTTTAAAAATTCAAATAGAACAAATCCGTTAACAATTTAAGACGAAATATCTGGCGAAGCGCCGGGCTCCCAGAAGAAGCGTCTCACAACCGGAGAATATAAAAATATATATAAAAACAGCAATTACGCTAAATAAATTATAAAAAATGTGGTTAAAACAAGCGCGAAGAAAGCCAAGACGTACGTTATCGTTATCCTTGCTATCTTGTTCTGCTCCGAGTCGGTGAGGGGAGCTTTCGGCCTCTTCCTCGGCATTATCTCCAAGAGCAACGGATCCAGGACCAGGAGGTCGCCCTCGCTGGGATACCGTCCTCGCGGATTATTATTAAACGAAGCTGCCTCTTCTACGACGGGAATAATCTCGTCCAAATCTACGATAGCTGGAGGTTTGGCGAATTCGAAACGACTATCCCTATTATACGGAGACGTGAGTATTTTGCGGTGATGCGCGAAAGCGGCATGAGAGTGAACGACGGCGGTTATAGGAAACGTTTTCTTCGAGCTAAACCTAGAAAAACGCTCGGTCTCAGCGTTGCACTCGTACCCGAAGGGGTTCTTATCGGAACAGTTCATATAGAACGGTATGACGTGATCGGAACGACTCGAACCCGGGGATTTGTCGTTCTCGACCAGCAAGCCTCGATCAGTCCAATGAAAACAATTTAAATTATATTCACGACAATAGAGCATCTCGTTTTCCTTGATGAATTTATCGCTATAGCTGAAAAATATGTTTCTAACTACGGTACAGTCTTTCGGAACGGTTCTCACTGACGAACAGGTCTCAGTGTAAATCTTCGGTCTCCTAAGAAATTTCGAACTTCCATCGAGAATATTATGCACTAGTTTACTTTGATTGATAAGCAAATTACTACTAAGTCAATTGGCTATGAGTTGTTTCGATTCAACTTGCTGTAGATCGTACAGAACCTGAAATAGCATAGGTTTCGATAACATTCACGAAATCAACAACGAAACAAACAACGTACCTCTAAAATACAGGACATGCTCCAGGCTTGGGTTCGGGAACTATCCTTACAATAAGAACCGTTGCTGTTGGTTAGTTCGGGTAGGCCACGCCAGGGAGACGTCTGCAGTTCGGTGAAATGCTTGGATAGTATGATTTTGGTAGCGGCGACTGTTTCCTTCAGCATGTTATTTTGCGCGGCGAATATCAGCTTTGCCCTGAGGAAGAACCCAAC
Organism: Rhynchophorus ferrugineus; assembly: GCF_030347505.1. Lineage (NCBI taxonomy): Eukaryota > Metazoa > Arthropoda > Insecta > Coleoptera > Curculionidae > Rhynchophorus > Rhynchophorus ferrugineus. Next base: position 2,162,025 of record NW_027472586.1, read on the forward strand.
GGGCCATACCCATTCCTGTAACGAAGAATACATATAGAGAATCAAGAAAACATATCAAGGTACAAAAAAGACTTACAGGTCCTTGATGATAATTAAATCCGTGGGAAATATGAAAATCGTCGGAGTCGTTCGAGTTGTTGTAATCGCCTCGATAGTTCCAGTCTTCGGGATCTAGCGTCTTCATTCCCAGGGGTCCCAGGAGGTACTTCTCGACCTGTTCCAGGGCGGCCCAGGCGTGTTGAGGATTAAACAGCTCCGGTGCCTGGTAAAACAAACATTACTTAGCAATAAATCAAATCAAAGGTGTAAAAACTATCGGGCAATAAGTCTCCTAACAATTATTGACAGAGTTGAAGAAGGCCTTGGAAAAAATTTGATAATAACGATTGCAAATACTACCGAGTTATTTTATTGTGGGTGAAAATACTTACTGATTAAGAGTGCAGAGACCTCGTAAAGAATACAGTTTGTTTAAGCCTCTTTGGGCTAGCCTCGAGCTGTGTCAGTGATTAACTTTTTGTCCAATCTGGACTCGCAGAACAACGATAAGAGTTTTTTTTCTGGCGGATATGGAGACCAGGGCATGATGTCTCATGCAGTATTGTCTCTTTGTCAAAACAATCAATTTTAAATGCGAATTTCAAAATTCTTGTCGAATTTTTAATCACTTGAGGATGAACATATTACTCAAAGATGATTAAGCTCGTTCAGCTTTAATATAATACTGCAAGTCGAGCTGGTGCCCGTCGCAAAGGCGCAGTACTGCAGGGCTGCCAATCTACAGAAGATTCATCGCTGTTACCTTGACCCTGGAACTTTGACGATATGCGACAAATGAAGATCTCGAATAAGATCACTCTTTAAAACAATCCAAAACAAATTAATTTTCGCCAATTACAACAAGAGTGCTATGGAATTTAGCATTAAAGCAATAAGGCTACCGTTAATAATAAAACTTCGATGATTTTTATGATTTATCGGTATTCTTTTCCGCTTTTTCCAAAAATAGCGGTATTTTTTAAAAAATGCAATATATCTTTCGACTACCTTCGTTTGTAATCCCCAAATAGATTATTTATATTTTGACAGTTAAAAGGTGTACCAATATAGAAAAACGAATTTCTCAGAATATAGAATAATTTTTGGAATCACTGATGAAATTAGACGAGAATAGGAATAAAATTATAAATAGGAATCCAAATTATTTTTAATGTTAGGCAGTATAAAATCAACATGTAAAACAACATTACTAACCGCGACCATGGCGATGGGGAAATTGCATCTAAGTTGGTAATCCGTCCAGGGCTGCGAAGCTGCGAACGAATCCTTGTAGATGTTCTTTTTGTTTATCAGGTCCGCCCTAGTCTCGTCGGACGACGGCTTCGGGCCTATCCAGAATTTGCTCTCGAAATTCTGCTGGATCTTCTCGGCCCAAGCCTTGAACGTCCACTTTGTAGTCGAACCGTTCTTGTGAATTCTCTCAACGCCATCATACGGATAGTGTCCTGTGAAAATAACATTTATTTAGTGATAAATTAGGCTTAAACTGATATTATCTTTAGTATACAATACCAGATTATCTTTGGATAATGAGGTATTGCTGCTAAGTCAATTCTTAGGCCTATATAGACATATGATATCAAACTGTGAGGTACAACTGGCAAATACAACATAGACATCCTTCAGAAATATCAAAATAAAGAGTAATAACTTAATTCACCGCGATATAACCCTGGAAAATATAACGAGTGTGCTCCAAAATGCCAGTATAAAGTACTCTGTAAGATTGTGAGTAGATTGCAATATTTACTACTGTCCAACCTGATTAATAGACACACGGAATAGATTTAGAGTAATATAGTGATCTTCAACAAGTCATTGTTACCATAACTTCCATCCAATACTTATTTTCTATTGGGCAGATTGTGGAATGCTAAGAGAATAAATATTTTAAAAAATTAAAGATACAATACCTTCTTGATTCAGTTTCCATAACCAGGAAATAGCTGCCTTGGACAAACCGACCAGTTCAACGGCAGAGCCGTCTCTCGGAGTGGCGGGTTTGCCACGATTGTGGGCTTTATCCGATGATCCCATCTTATCCATCCACGTGCCGCAGTTCCATTGGTTACCGCCTACGGATTACAGGTATTCGAAATGTTATTTTGCAACAAGTTATATAGAAAACATACCAAACACGAAACCAGTTTCGGGGTGAATGCCGATCTGGTTATTGAAACCGGCGTCGGTCATGTGCTCGTCGATCTGTCTGCCGGCGTTCCTCTCGCGGAACTTTAATCCTTGGAAGTGGACTTTGAGGCCCTCCTGTATCACGTCGTATAGAGGTTGATCGACGGCGCCAGGCGGCTGTGCGGTCGACTCGTCGGTGGGGAAAATCCGGGAAACTTTATCCGAGAGGATCTGAATGCCGTTGGGGACCTCCTCGCAGTAGGATTTGATACAGTATAGCCACCACCATATGGCGTCGCGACAATTAAATCTAAACAGAAAAAAAAACATCAAACGTCGTCCCAACGAAAACTTATCATGTTGTTACTGGTGATGAAAAGTGGATTCATTACGAAAAATTACGCATCAACATCGACGGCAAAGCCGAACGTCCATAACTCCCATCCATATTTTGTGGGATAAGCTTAATGTAGTATACTATGATCTGCTAAAACCTAATGAAATCTTCAATAGGGGTCGCTACCGACTACAATTGATCGCCGCCGTATTTTCCAGACTACCTGTCTCTATATGAGTCGTAACCTATCTGTGCAGCATGTCACTTCTTATGAGAGTATCAAAAAATTTGTCGATTAAAAAGGAAAAAATAGAATTCCTAAATAATCCGTCCCAAAAGATGAGAAAACGTAGGGGCTATCCGTGGACAATACTTTGAATAAAACACATTGTACCGATTTTTCACAATAAAGCTTCAAATTAAAATAAAATCCTTTAAAACTAATTTATAAGCACAATATTTTTATCAATTACTCACCTGGAATTTCGTCCACCATCCAATAAGTTCGGTATTAAGCCATGACGTAAGCAAGCGGCGTATCCAAGAATGTGCTGTCTGGATTCCTCGTATCGGCCCGTTAAAATAAACAATCCTCTGAGGGCGATGAAAGTGTCCCGTCCCCAATTCCTCATGTATCCGACGGAGAAATGAGGCAAGCCTGCCAAGATTAACATTTTATTTCACCATCACACCACACAAAATCCTAATTTCATACCAGCCGATAAAGACACACAGGCCTGCACGTCTTCGTTGTTGTTATTCTTCCTGGTCGGTGGTTTCGGTGGTGCCAGGTTAGGTGAGAGAGCGGGCAAATCGGCCGACTTGATGTACGCGCCAAACTGGAGAGACCCCAGCGACAAACCCTTGACGAATGTCGATCCAAATTTAACGAAGCTGCAATAACATAAAGCGTGAATAAATACAAAAATTAGGTCTTGCCGGAATAAATTATTTACTTTGACATAAGATTGTAGCTCTGATCCAATAATTTAACGTAAATTCCAGTTACAATAACGTCAAAGTAACAAGGGATTAAGTATCGCGGTACACTGTAGAGATATTTGATATGTTCTTCTATCCATTGTCCCAATTCCTTGGTTCCTTCGTCCACTTTTAATCTCTTCCACATATAATCTACAAAAAAATATAAATTAAACAAGGTGGGTGCGTCAGTTCTACACCATGAACCAATCGTACACTATATTAAACTTCAAACATAATTGTTACTCTTCTTCTTTCCAATTTTTCTATTGTATGCTCATAATTTCTGCTGAATTTAAGAGAATGTAATTATCGAAAGCAACGTCGAATTTTTAGAAGACCGTGAAAGAAAAAGCTAAATAATTCATGTTAAGATAATCCATACATCCATCCATCCACAGTCCATGATTATTTCTGGACTGAGGACGAATCTACAGAATAACTTTTTATTTTATCATTTTCAAACATCATAACACAAAATAACACGGGTCCAACTTTGAAGAAACATTCACATGCCAGAAGAGAAAGGACTCAATTTGAAATATTTTTATAACGACTTTAAACCCACAAGAAAAGGTGCTTAATTCGTAGGAAAAGTTGAAACAACAGAAAAAAAACAATTGGGCTCTACTAGTGAGGTTGAATATTGTTGTACGAATGATTTTTAAATAATAAAATGTATTAGCTACTTGATTTTATTGATAAATCAATAAAATAGTGTGTAATAATCAAGATACATCACCAAAGTCTGTTCAAAAAGTTCTTAAACTACATAAAACACTTAACTACGACTATACATACCAATCATCCAATTACCATCACGTAAGTTACCACAGAACGGGTGCCCCAAATCATTATTGGGTCGGATATTGGCTAGTAACGACATAAACCCTTGTAATCCACAATAAACAAGAGGTCCAAAGTTGGGTATGTTGTACGCATCTAAACCTTTTCCTGAAAAGCAGATAGTCAACGATAAATACATGACCAAATCATCATCGGTCGTTAGATCACCTTCATCTCGCTCCTCTTGATCGCATCTGTACAGAGCCCTGTTTATATCAGCCAGGCTCATCCTGCCTATGATTTGATTCAACTCCGAATCTTTCTTGGCCGAAAAACTGCCTATCAATTCCCTCACGTTCTTGATCGATTCGCCCATTTCTTTGGGCAATGAGACCCTAAAACAAGTGAATCGTGTTTTTGGGGAGTAAAAAACAAGGTTTCTGATGATTACTTAATGACGACCACCGATCCGGGCTTGAAGTTCCGGAAATTCAACTGGAACATGTTCTTGGTGCCGGAGTAAACCTCTTCGAACACGTCCGACTCGTTGATTTGAATGTGTTGCTTGATGGAGACCTCGTATTCCGACACGCCGTTGATCCATGTTGGGTCTTTAACGAAATTCTCGAATCTGGCGAATTTTGAACCGCCGGATCTAAGAAGGCGTTGGAGAATTACACTAAATGTCATACAGAGCGGGTGTGGAGTTACCTTCCGTTGACGTGGCTCATGGAGGCTTCCAGAACGATTTCGTCTAAAACTCCCTCGATTCGGAGAGGTTTCAGATCGATCTGGTAATTGCCGGCGTTGATATCGGGATGACCGAAGGCGGTGAAAGCCACGAGGACGAAACTGGAATGCGTCTCGGGGTTATGTCTGGTGACAGCTACTACGTCGCTATTCATTTGGTCAACGTACACCTGTGGAATAGACCGACGAAAATGGTGTTATATTAATGACTTGGTGAGGTATGATTATAAATAAATTTACGCTGCATCGAATGTTAGTCTAATAAATTCCATATAATATATATAGTCGTGAAAATTTGCGATTTTTGGCCATTTTCAAAGGTTTTGTTGTCATTCGCGTTAAAAGAATCGTAAGTTAATGGAAATTTCAGAGATTATAAAGAATTTTACGTTGCATCGAATGATAGTATAATAAATTCCGTACAATTTTTAGTTTTTAACTTATACAATGAAAATGAGTTTTAACTTGATCTGAGAGATAAAAAAAAATTGGCACTTTTTCCATATATATAGTCGTAAAAATTTGAGATTTTTGGCCATTTTCAAAGGTTTTGTTCTCATTCACGTTAAAATAATCGTAAGTTAATGGAAATTTCAGAGATTATAAAGAAGTTTACGCTGCATCGAATGGTAGTATAATAAATTCCATACAATTTTTAGTTTTTAACTTATACAATGAAAATAGTATTTTCACAAAAATAATGGATTTCTGTTTATGTCACATATCTCAAAAAATATAAATCCTAGAGCAATTTAAATGGGATTTTCGTTTATTTCACCTCAAAATACATTTATTTTCAGAGTTTTAACTTGATCTGAGAGTTGAAAAAAAAATGGCACTTTTTCCATACATATGTCGTGAAAATTTGCGATTTTTGGCCATTTTCAAAGGTTTTGTTCTCATTCTCGTTAAAAGTATTGTAAGTTAATGGAAATTTCAGAGATTATAAAGAAGTTTACGCCAAATCGAATGGTAGTATAATAAATTCCATACAATTTTTAGTTTTTAACTTATACAATGAAAATAGTATTTTCACAAAAATAATGGATTTCTGTTTATGTCACATATCTCAAAAAATATAAATCCTAGAGCAATTTAAATGGGATTTTCGTTTATTTCACCTCAAAATACATTTATTTTCAGAGTTTTAACTTGATCTGAGAGTTGAAAAAAATTGGCACTTTTTCCATACATATAGTCGTGAAAATTTGCGATTTTTGGCCATTTTCAAAGGTTTTGTTCTCATTCTCGTTAAAAGTATCGTAAGTTAATGGAAATTTCAGAGATTATAAAGAAGTTTACGCCAAATCGAATGGTAGTATAATAAATTCCGTACAATTTTTAGTTTTAAACTTATATAATGAAAATGGTATTTTCACAAAAATAATGGATTTCTGTTTATGTCACATATCTCAAAAAATATAAATCCTAGAGCAATTTAAATGGGATTTTCGTTTATTTCACCTCAAAATACATTTATTTTCAGAGTTTTAACTTGATCTGAGAGTTGAAAAAAATTGGCACTTTTTCCATACATATAGTCGTGAAAATTTGCGATTTTTGGCCATTTTCAAAGGTTTTGTTCTCATTCTCGTTAAAAGTATTGTAAGTTAATGGAAATTTCAGAGATTATAAAGAAGTTTACGCCAAATCGAATGGTAGTATAATAAATTCCATACAATTTTTAGTTTTTAACTTATACAATGAAAATAGTATTTTCACAAAAATAATGGATTTCTGTTTATGTCACATATCTCAAAAAATATAAATCCTAGAGCAATTTAAATGGGATTTTCGTTTATTTCACCTCAAAATACATTTATTTTCAGAGTTTTAACTTGATCTGAGAGTTGAAAAAAATTGGCACTTTTTCCATACATATAGTCGTGAAAATTTGCGATTTTTGGCCATTTTCAAAGGTTTTGTTCTCATTCTCGTTAAAAGTATTCTAAGTTAATGGAAATTTCAGAGATTATAAAGAAGTTTACGCCAAATCGAATGGTAGTATAATAAATTCCATACAATTTTTAGTTTTTAACTTATACAATGAAAATAGTATTTTCACAAAAATAATGGATTTCTGTTTATGTCACATATCTCAAAAAATATAAATCCTAGAGCAATTTAAATGGGATTTTCGTTTATTTCACCTCAAAATACATTTATTTTCAGAGTTTTAACTTGATCTGAGAGTTGAAAAAAATTGGCACTTTTTCCATACATATAGTCGTGAAAATTTGCGATTTTTGGCCATTTTCAAAGGTTTTGTTCTCATTCTCGTTAAAAGTATTGTAAGTTAATGGAAATTTCAGAGATTATAAAGAAGTTTACGCCAAATCGAATGGTAGTATAATAAATTCCATACAATTTTTAGTTTTTAACTTATACAATGAAAATAGTATTTTCACAAAAATAATGGATTTCTGTTTATGTCACATATCTCAAAAAATATAAATCCTAGAGCAATTTAAATGGGATTTTCGTTTATTTCACCTCAAAATACATTTATTTTCAGAGTTTTAACTTGATCTGAGAGTTGAAAAAAATTGGCACTTTTTCCATACATATAGTCGTGAAAATTTGCGATTTTTGGCCATTTTCAAAGGTTTTGTTCTCATTCTCGTTAAAAGTATCGTAAGTTAATGGAAATTTCAGAGATTATAAAGAAGTTTACGCCAAATCGAATGGTAGTATAATAAATTCCGTACAATTTTTAGTTTTAAACTTATACAATGAAAATAGTATTTTCACAAAAATAATGGATTTCTGTTTATGTCACATATCTCAAAAAATATAAATCCTAGAGCAATTTAAATGGGATTTTCGTTTATTTCACCTCAAAATACATTTATTTTCAGAGTTTTAACTTGATCTGAGAGTTGAAAAAAATTGGCACTTTTTCCATACATATAGTCGTGAAAATTTGCGATTTTTGGCCATTTTCAAAGGTTTTGTTCTCATTCTCGTTAAAAGTATTGTAAGTTAATGGAAATTTCAGAGATTATAAAGAAGTTTACGCCAAATCGAATGGTAGTATAATAAATTCCATACAATTTTTAGTTTTTAACTTATACAATGAAAATAGTATTTTCACAAAAATAATGGATTTCTGTTTATGTCACATATCTCAAAAAATATAAATCCTAGAGCAATTTAAATGGGATTTTCGTTTATTTCACCTCAAAATACATTTATTTTCAGAGTTTTAACTTGATCTGAGAGTTGAAAAAAATTGGCACTTTTTCCATACATATAGTCGTGAAAATTTGCGATTTTTGGCCATTTTCAAAGGTTTTGTTCTCATTCTCGTTAAAAGTATTGTAAGTTAATGGAAATTTCAGAGATTATAAAGAAGTTTACGCCAAATCGAATGGTAGTATAATAAATTCCATACAATTTTTAGTTTTTAACTTATACAATGAAAATAGTATTTTCACAAAAATAATGGATTTCTGTTTATGTCACATATCTCAAAAAATATAAATCCTAGAGCAATTTAAATGGGATTTTCGTTTATTTCACCTCAAAATACATTTATTTTCAGAGTTTTAACTTGATCTGAGAGTTGAAAAAAATTGGCACTTTTTCCATACATATAGTCGTGAAAATTTGCGATTTTTGGCCATTTTCAAAGGTTTTGTTCTCATTCTCGTTAAAAGTATCGTAAGTTAATGGAAATTTCAGAGATTATAAAGAAGTTTACGCCAAATCGAATGGTAGTATAATAAATTCCATACAATTTTTAGTTTTTAACTTATACAATGAAAATAGTATTTTCACAAAAATAATGGATTTCTGTTTATGTCACATATCTCAAAAAATATAAATCCTAGAGCAATTTAAATGGGATTTTCGTTTATTTCACCTCAAAATACATTTATTTTCAGAGTTTTAACTTGATCTGAGAGTTGAAAAAAATTGGCACTTTTTCCATACATATAGTCGTGAAAATTTGCGATTTTTGGCCATTTTCAAAGGTTTTGTTCTCATTCTCGTTAAAAGTATTGTAAGTTAATGGAAATTTCAGAGATTATAAAGAAGTTTACGCCAAATCGAATGGTAGTATAATAAATTCCATACAATTTTTAGTTTTTAACTTATACAATGAAAATAGTATTTTCACAAAAATAATGGATTTCTGTTTATGTCACATATCTCAAAAAATATAAATCCTAGAGCAATTTAAATGGGATTTTCGTTTATTTCACCTCAAAATACATTTATTTTCAGAGTTTTAACTTGATCTGAGAGTTGAAAAAAATTGGCACTTTTTCCATACATATAGTCGTGAAAATTTGCGATTTTTGGCCATTTTCAAAGGTTTTGTTCTCATTCTCGTTAAAAGTATTGTAAGTTAATGGAAATTTCAGAGATTATAAAGAAGTTTACGCCAAATCGAATGGTAGTATAATAAATTCCATACAATTTTTAGTTTTTAACTTATACAATGAAAATAGTATTTTCACAAAAATAATGGATTTCTGTTTATGTCACATATCTCAAAAAATATAAATCCTAGAGCAATTTAAATGGGATTTTCGTTTATTTCACCTCAAAATACATTTATTTTCAGAGTTTTAACTTGATCTGAGAGTTGAAAAAAATTGGCACTTTTTCCATACATATAGTCGTGAAAATTTGCGATTTTTGGCCATTTTCAAAGGTTTTGTTCTCATTCTCGTTAAAAGTATCGTAAGTTAATGGAAATTTCAGAGATTATAAAGAAGTTTACGCCAAATCGAATGGTAGTATAATAAATTCCATATAATATATATAGTCGTGAAAATTTGCGATTTTTGGCCATTTTCAAAGGTTTTGTTCTCATTCTCGTTAAAAGTATCGTAAGTTAATGGAAATTTCAGAGATTATAAAGAAGTTTACGCCAAATCGAATGGTAGTATAATAAATTCCGTACAATTTTTAGTTTTAAACTTATACAATTTAAATGGGATTTTCGTTTATTTCACCTCAAAATACATTTATTTTCAGAGTTTTAACTTGATCTGAGAGTTGAAAAAAATTGGCACTTTTTCCATACATATAGTCGTGAAAATTTGCGATTTTTGGCCATTTTCAAAGGTTTTGTTCTCATTCTCGTTAAAAGTATCGTAAGTTAATGGAAATTTCAGAGATTATAAAGAATTTTACGCTGCATCGAATGGTAGTATAATAAATTCCATACAATTTTTAGTTTTTAACTTATACAATGAAAATAGTATTTTCACAAAAATAATGGATTTCTGTTTATGTCACATATCTCAAAAAATATAAATCCTAAAGCAATTTAAATGGGATTTTCGTTTATTTCACCTCAAAATACATTTATTTTCAGAGTTTTAACTTGATCCGAGAGACAAAAAAAATTGGCACTTTTTCCATATATATAGTCGTAAAAATTTGAGATTTTTTGCCATTTTCAAAGGTTTTGTTCTCATTCACGTTAAAAGAATCGTAAGTTAATGGAAATTTCAGAGATTATAAAGAATTTTACGCTGCATCAAATGGTAGTATAATAAATTTAATATAGTTGTATTAGTTTCTAAGTTATGCAATAAAAATAGTACTTTCGAAAAATTAATGGACTTGTGCTTATGTCACATATTTTAAAAAATATAAATCCTAGAGCAATTTAAATGGGATTTTCGTTTATTTCACCTCACAATGAATATACTTTGCAACTTTTAGCTTTTTTTTAATAGGTGAAAAATGTTGCCATTTTCCAACTTTTTACGTTTAGTAATTTTCGTTCATATTATTGTAGGTTAGTGTAAATTACTATATTTATAATTATACATAATTATTTCTACCATATGTTATAACTGTGATTTTGTGAAAAAAATCGATTTTTCAATATATCACACCGTACGAGTTTTCAGTTAAAACCATCAATGAGAATACCTACCTGATTATAACCTTCCTTTCCCAAACGGTAGTGTAGCTCGTTCAAGGCCCTTTTAGCAGTAATAATACCGCTTTTGGCGTTAACATAACGGGTACTATCTTCTGGTAGGACATCATCATCGGTCCATTCGGTATATTGCCTGGTTTCGTCAACCACATGGATATGGTGAGGAACTAACTCGTCGTAACCGCGATTCGAACCACTCGCACAACATGCCATGTTCACCAAAGCAGAACTCGGCAGTAAATCAAAAACTGCAACACAAAGTTATGAGTATCGAATGAATAATGAGGGAGCATCAAGTTACCGGATCTTTTCTCGACAGGACTTGGATTGTCGTGCGTTAAATCCAGGAAGAGAGCATGAGCGACCATCGGAACCAAGGGTCTCACGTTTGGTTGGTAGAACGAGCCTACTGGCATACCCCCGTAACGATACACCAAGCGTCCTTCCTCATGAGAATCCCAGGCTGACATTGCCTCTCGAATCAAAGATGTTATACCCAGTCTAAATGAAACAACGTTGTATGAAATTGAGAACTACGAGTTATTGTTGGTTATCTCACCTGTTGACGAATATATTATCGGTTAAGTCGGAATTGGTGAACAGTTCTGCGACGACATAGAGATCGGGTCGTATTTTCCTGGCGCAGTCCAACAGGTACTCGGCTACGGGGATAGGGGTAGAGTGGCAGTTATCCAAACGTACGCCGTCGAATATCTTGGCCGTCGTCTCAACGTATTTCCTCATGTGTTCCCATAAGAATGGCGAATCCTCGGGTTTGTCGCCGTAACGGAGCTTTACGCTGTCACCCCACGCTGGAAGAAAGTCGTCAGAGCTTCACGGAAACATAATCCGATAATATTTACCAATCAGCTCCCTCCTTATGTAAATCTTTGTTCCGGGAGACGCGAAATTCTTCAAGGGATCCGAGTTCATCACCCACCCGTTGTGCGCCATCAAGTACTTCCCGTTATCGCTGTACATTATCGCTTCGCACTCCTCCAAGGACGTCGGCGATCCAAAATCAGTAAAATATCTAGAAGGCCAGTCCTTTAACAGGGGTTTTGTCGCTTTCGTTTGGTGGATTTACTCACCGATAAACCAAAGGATGACTCTCGGTGATATCTTTAAAGTGAGGACCGTCTGCCTGGACCCTGTAGTATCGGATCCCGCAGATGACGTTCTCGACCGCGGCGTTCAGATCGTCGTTGACTTCATCGATTATTTTTTGATTCAACGTATCAAGTTTAGTTTTCAAATCTTCTGTACATCTGCGAAAAAATAAATAGGGATTGGTAAATCTTATGGTTTTCCCCAAAGCTATATACTTAAAACATCAGTTCTTTAGCTACATATTTTCGTTCCCCATTTTCCCACCACTCCTTGATTTGAACAATTTTACATCTTCTAATCAGAACAAAATATTGTTTCCCTAGATTTCCATCCACAGGGGAATTCCAGATAATGAAATAACCGAGGCATTGGCATAAAAAAAATCACACAATAATACGAAACATCAGACGAAAGAGAAAAAAGGCAGTCCAAGAACGTGATGGAAAAAAGCATAATTTGTCGGAAATATGATTATTGAGGGGAAAAAATCTAATACCTACACACTAGTTTGGGTTTATTAATAAACTAGTGACCCGCCCCGGCTTCGCACGGGTGCAATGCTGATACTAAATTAAATACACTACAAAAAAAATATGAACGTTGTATATAAAAACATAGCGGCCCGCTCCGACTTTGCACGGGCATAAAATATATATGCCTATGTCACTCAATGAAAACATGATTAAAATCGATCCAGTATTTTTGGTTCATTCATTACTGCCCTTGGCCTGCACGCATTAAATTTGGAGTAAAACAATTCCTCTTCCCCTATACTTACTATGAAGATTTCCTGCTATCTTTGGAATATCTAAATTCATACAATTTTTATTACATTACACATTTTTAAACGCAAATTTTAAATTTGTAATATCTCCGAAAATATTTGTTTAATTTACATGCTGTAAGGAACCATATTGATCTATATTAATTGCACACTGTATTTAAGGTACTTAATTCGATAAGGATTAATGCCGTATTGCTTAAAATAGCTTCGTAAATAAGCCATTTTCTCACGTAAAAAGTAAACAATAAAAATGGTTAATGTGGGTTATCCCTAAAAGATAAACATATACCATCGCGGACTTTTTTGTAGACCTTTTTATGGTGTACAATACTGTAGTACATTAATTTGATCTAACTCGTAGGGTTAGGCAGCGTTTTTGCTAATTGCTAAATAAGCCTAAAAAAATAGGTTAATTTACGACATCACGTTAGAAACCTCTAAAATTAGCAATGTTGCCTTAGTAATATTATGCATGTATTATACATATAAACCTTCCTCTTGAATCACTCTATCTATTGAAAAAAACCGCATCAAAATCCGTTGCGTAGTTTTAAAGATTTAAGCGCACATAGGGATATAGGGACAGAAAAGGCGTCTTTGTTTTATACTATGTAGTGATATTTAACAATTGACCAGGTGCATTCTATGCACAACAGATGTAATTGAAAAAAAAACGAGATTATACCGACTGTCCCTAAAGAAAACAAAAGAATTGGACAGATTTCATTCTCATGTCAATATCAAAGTAATACAACTCTTGGATAACACCAGAACAGCACACAGATAAGATAGTGCTGATGGGTCCTCCTAGATATGTACCTAGATTTAAGTTATTGTAAAGACAGATTGTAGGTTAGTCGGTAACGACTAGTAACATTGTAATAAATTAATTGGAAATAGGAATTGAAATGATACGACGAAACAAGAAAAAATGTATCAATAAGGTGTGGATAAAAGTGTTAAAAAATAAAATAAGAATACATAAGAACCGCACTCCTTCGGAAGGTATTAAGCCAATCATTCAAAAAACTCATTAAATAACTAAAAATTAATAATTCTAATACTAAACAAACCGATTAGTAATTTTAAGTCATATCAAGTCCCATATAATGAATGGAATCTTAATAACCATGACAATATTTACACAATCTAGTTATTATTCAGTTAGTATACAATCAAAAGTTATTGGAATATTGATGAAATCTAACATTACATAATACATGACCTCAATAAATGTAATATGCTAATTCTAGGTCATAACCAAAAACTGTTTGCTTACCTCTTCACTCGAGACTCTTCATCGAAACAATCCTGTCTGTAAACATTGTAGATTTTCAAGGCCAACTCCAAATCAATGGTGGATTTAATCCGCCTATATTCCGGATCTTGTATCACGATTATTTCGGCGGTATTTTCACTGCCATCTTTACTAACGGGAGGTGTCTTTCTGGCGAGACACAGGAACTCCTCCAAGTACTTGTTCACGTCCACCGTAAAAAGTTCGGGAATGTTTAACGGTTCCAGAACTTGCGTTTTGAAATGGTACCGGATGGCACTTAAGTGTTCTTCCGTGCATACTTCAGCGGGGATGCCGAGATGCTCGTAATTTCCTGAGGAGTTAGAGTTAAACAGTCTTAACTTGATTATAACCGATGATAAAATACCTTTTTTCACGTCCATGGAGAATGTGTGGAAGGCGGCATCTAAAAGATACGCTGGTCTCATGTAAGGACAGTTCACGCAGTTGTAAGTGGCGTCTGGGTGATCTTTGAGCCACTTGCTCTCATTTGCCGTGTGGTTCAGGACAATATCGCAAATCGACAGTACCTAAAATAATGTTTTCGAAAGTAATTAATCTGAGGTTGAAGCTGTAATCATTGAGAATAGAAGAACATAAATCAGACAATTGTATTTGGGAATACTATCAAAATACTAGTTTTATTCAATAAATAACCTGCATTCTCATTTCTTCCACGCCGAAACACATATACATTGCCACCCTTGAAGTTAGTAATAATTCTCCCTACCCAAAACAAATAAAAACCTGCTATATTTTTCTATTATCAATAATTATAGATTAACCCTCGTATAAAGCGCATTAAATACCTTCCATTCCTTCCTGATGTGCGCGGCGAACTTCTCGACGTCCTCAAAAGTTATTTTAGTCCCGTCTTCTTCGTCAAACAACGGGTTCAGTTTCAGTTGCTCGCTCAAACTGTACGACGAATTCGAAGCTCCCAACTCTTGTATCGGCGTGAAATGTATCACGTTATATCCCGATTCCTTGGCTACCTGCAATTTCTTAGTCCACGTAGAGAAAGGACCCAGTTGTTTGGCCAACACCGTCTGACACTGAATGCAGTCCAACGGTAGTTCCTCGCCATTTCCATATTTCAACACCGGATCGACCAGAAAATAGCCGGATCCTTGCCTGTCTTCCGTGTCCCTAAATATTTAGTATGTTGCAAAATATTAAGTGTTCGTTACCAAAAGGTACTTACTCGTTCTCGTAAATGAAATAATAGTGAAAACTTCCCGAAATGTTCGCTTCAATCGAGGTATATAACGCAGTATCGTCGGCATTCTTACAACCCTCATCTTGAACCCACTCCAATAGTTGATATGTGCCTCTGTTAAAATCAGCGGAGCCTTGAGGATAGTTACAGTAAAGCTTTATTTTTCTTCCAAGCAACGAGGGCCCTAATCTAAACTGTAATATAAAGTTCTTCTCAATACGGTAGATTGTAGATTCTTGGTGTTCCTTATCGTTCAGTGTTAAAACTCTTATCTGTGCCATATTTCCAAAGGGGGTGTTCACAGTTTCTTGGACTTGTATTTTTTTAGAATCACTTGATACTGAAGGTGTTACTGTGTTACCGGATGTATTATCAGCTTCTTCGGCTAGAGACGCTTGAACTACGACCTCCTCAAAAGTTTGGGACTCTTCAGGACTGGAATCTACCTCGGAAGTATTTCCTTCAACTTCCTCCTCTAAACCAGCTTGGTCCTCTGAAAGTGGAATCTCTTGTTCCTCAATTGGAGAATGTGTATCAGCGTCGCAAGATGTTTCTTGTGGTTTCTCAAAAGAATCTGCGCCTTGAGTACATATAAAATTTGAAAAATCTAATTTTGATTTGTCGCTCTCACTAACTGAATCTGCATCAACTTTTTCCTTTATTTGAGGATTGGAAGTTGGCTCAGTTACAGATACAGATGTAATTTCAAAAGTACTTTGTCCTTTAATGATATTATCCTGAGATTCTGAATAGTTCTCAGCAATAATGGTTTTATTTTGATCCTCTAATAGAGAGACTGAGTTGGGATCTATCTTATCTGACAAATAATCATATACAAATCCATTTTCAAAATTCTCTTGAGCATCAGTTAATTGTTCAGAGGTGTTTTTATCTTCTGCTTCCAAATTTAAACTATCTTCTTTTGAGAAATCAGTGAGTCCTGCACCATTAGTTTTTTCTACAAGAATATTTTCTATTGGTTCAGCAACAAAGTGATTTTCAATTATTCGATACTCTAGATCTAGAATGTGTGTTTCTGGTGAATTATTCTTTGATTGGTCATTAAATTCCTTTTGGCAATCATCAATTAAAATAGGCTTACTTTGGGTGCTAGATATTGATTGAGTTGAGAGACTGTCAAAATTAGAGTCTTGCACCAATTTACTTGTAACTTCTTCTCTGGTGTCAAGAGTCTCTTCTTCTGTGAGGTCAACTATTCTCAATATGTTTTCTTCAATCTGTTGTGGTATATTGCAGTGCTGAGTAACATCAAAAGTTAAATCTTGAATTTCCTCACCTTCTTTATTAGATGAGGGTGGATTTTCTATGTTATCCCTTTGAGATGTTATTTCTGATTTTTGACAGAGTTGTTTTTGGTTTTCTGTAGTTTCAGTATTGGTTTCCAAATCTTCAGAATACTCACTTAATACCTCTATGGAACTGGAAGCTTCATTCAGTTCGTTATGTTGTTTCAGTAATTCAGTGTCGTCCTTTTCCAATGTATCAGTCTTATCAGGTATAGAGTTGATAAGAACACTTGCATATGTAATGGTAGTAGAAACTTGCTTGCTTTTTTTGGATTCAGCTCTTTTTGAAGTCAAACCGGTACTACTATCTATGGAAGACTGGGTAGGATTAGAGTTGTCTTTAACTGTGTCTCTCTGTTTGTAATGTTCACTAATAGAGGGCCTTGAATATTGTGTTTTCTTGACAACTCCTTTGGTAATAACACTTTGCAAAACCTCTTCAGAATTTTGCTTCTCCAATGGAACTTTGATCTTCTTTTTGCGTGCCTTCTCCTTAACGGTTATGAAAGACACCTTAACATCCTCTTTAACATCTTGTTCAACTGGTGGTTTTAGTTTCTTCTTACTTTTAACTGGAGCCGCTTCTTTTGATGAACTACTCCCAGGTTCCTCAATTACTGATTTGCTTGGGCCCGTTTCTTTTTTGAGGGGTTTCTTTTTCCTTTTTAATTTATTTGTGGCAGAATTTTGATTCAAATTAATTTCCTCATTTATGGTTTCTTCAATTAGTTCTTCGATGGGCGTTGATAATTTCGTGTGAAAAGTGGGCTCCTCAGCTTTTTTCCCTTTACCTTTAGTTAAAGCTGGTTTATTTGCAGCTCCAACTTTTGTTCCGCTCCCTTTGACATTTTGCTTATTTCCTTCTGCAGGTTCTTCTTCCTTCCTCTTCGTTCCTGTTATCTAAAATGATATATTTTTCTTTAGAAACGAACAGTTTTATGTTATAATAAATGAATAAAAAGGATTAATTTAATATTTAAATGAATACTAGAACAATATATTGTTTTAACAGAATGATATAGATTACTTACAAATAAAAAAATGTTACACTACACTTATATTTCGGAATAACAATACATACCGGTAAACAATTATGCGTTTGTAAGAAAATATAAAATTTAAACTGCGATATTCAAGGTGACTTTGACAATTACACATGCAACATTATTGCCAAATATAATAACAAATAGTAAGAAATCGCATGTTATCAATTATAATTGTATTATTGTAATATTTTTTGCTGTATATTGTAAATATTTCATGTGTATCTATTCAAGAAAACATGTTTTAATTAGAAGTAGTTGCCCTCTAAGCAGATGCTTTAACAATAGTGTAACATTTATGGAAATTTTAGTATAAGCGGCAACAGCGTAAATGATCATTTGATCTGATATCCCTTTTTAAAACTAAAATTGTAGGCTTAATAGCTTTTGTCTCTGTGTTGGTTGAATATATGCCAGTATTTAAAATAATTTATAACCGATAAATTAAAAAATAAACAGCCAAAAATCATCCTAGTATACTTTTATTGATTGATGAAGGTTAAAATTTATCGTGGTTATGTTTGATAAGAGAAATGTCAATCGGGTATTATCGGAGTCTCGCACAATAATTAAAATTTTATTAGTTTTAAGGATATAAGATCGCAAATAAAATGTCAATTTATCCGAAAAACACGTTATTAAACCTTGAGATATATTTTCAATACTTTTAATCAACTATATAATATCGTACAGTGCTGCCAATAAAACTTAACCAATTAAAAAAACAGCTGTTTGAGGTTCACGGCAACAAAAATAATTGAAGGGTGAAGATGTGAACGTTCATGTAAATAAGTAGGTTAGAGTAATTTATTAAACCAAAAAAAAAATCTAAATATGAGTGAAAATACCAACAATAGTGGGGAAGATTTCGGGGCTAGATGTTCGGAACAGGAATTATCAAACAGAATATTCAGTGTGGAAAACGACGATGAGCCCATCAACGCCGCGGAAAATGCGGAAATTTGGCTGAACGACGGTCATTCTACCGACGATTTGGATGTTTTGGGCGACGATCTAGGTACCGGCAACATAAATGATTTCTTCCATCGAGTGGACAGCGATCAGGTTATATATCAACCCAAGAAAAAACGACTGAAAATAATCGACAACAGATACGTGATGGGCGATCTGTTGGGGGAAGGTGCTTATGGTAAGGTGAAGGAGATGTTAGACTCAGAAACTTTATGCCGGAGGGCTGTGAAAATATTTAAAGAGAGAAAGCTTCGTAGAATACCCAATGGCGAACAAAATGTTCGAAAGTAAGTCAATTACCGAGATATATCTTACAAATATTGTTTTATTACTTACGCTTCCAACTATCCATGCTATAATTGCAGCCATTTGTAAAGTAAATCTGTAAAAAAAATATTTCTTAAATGTCACAAAAAAGTCATAATACATTCATTAAAACAACATAATTTATAACCATAAAATCATTTTCATAGTGGATGGCGATTCGTAAACGGTTTTTTCTATTTCAGAGAGATAAGCTTGTTGAAAAAACTATGCCATAAAAATATTATACGCCTAATTGATGAACACAGAAATCCCGAAAAGCAAAAACTATATTTAATTTTGGAATTCTGTGTGGGATCCTTGCAAGGTAAATACATTACGGCACCATTAAATAAATTTAACGTATTTTAAAGGTTAAACGTTACAGGCTTGTTAGACTCGGCCCCCGGTAAGAAGTTACCAGCCCGTCAGGCCCACGGCTATTTCACACAGTTGCTTGATGGATTAGAGTACCTGCACGGTGCGCGGGTGGTGCACAAAGACATTAAACCGGGAAATTTGCTGCTTACTTTAGAACAAGTACTTAAGATATCTGATTTTGGTGTTGCTGAGGTAAGTCTCCAGTTTCGCATCCGCCATTCCGTCAACACTTTTCCTGCTATCACTGATCTTATTTGTTTTTAACAATGATGCAATTTATCTATTTGTGACAAATGTTGTTTACATATTATGTCTTTTCCCATACATTTAAAGGGCAATAGCACTATATAATTTCTTTTTTTACTGTTTTATTTCTATTTAATTGATTTTTATTGAAAAAAAAATTAATAACATTCAGCTTTTATCACAATATGTAAATAACAAATTATTTAATAATAATTTATTCATAAAATAGATGGAATAATGATGTATGAAGCAATTTAATTATTAGGAGCTTATTATAACAAACTAACAAATATTTAATGAGTTTAAAAATATATATCAGTTAAAATATTAAAACTATGTCTATGATAAATTAATGTTTATTATAAATTATAAAAGATAAATATCAGGATAATAACGAATGATTTTGTACTTTTTCATTGATAAGTCATGAAACAACAGTATAAGAATTTAACCTCACATAAAATTTCTACTTACAACTCGTATATAAAAATAAAAAACATCGTTTGACAACCGGTTTGTAAAAAAAAGTAAAAAGATAAATTTACTACATTCGAGCTGAAATTCCTGCGTGAGCAGGGACGATATTAAGTCACAGACACTTTCGAGAATGCAGAACCGGCAAGACGGATATGTTGACTTGAATTTTGTCGATTTTTTTTTTGTTTAGCGGAACCCTTTTTTCAAGTTCCCTTAAAAATAGTATTTGGAGAAAAAAAAACAGAGTATTATCGTAGTAGAAAGAGATGCCACGTTACCTTAGCGAGAGTAAGCAGAAAACGAATCCGATCAGAAGCGAGACGGCCGCGAACTCGTTCATAGCTCTATTTAATTCGGATTAACTCCAAAACGGTCTTCTGTGCGTGTTGGTACGGACATTTATCGGTCAGGGGTCACTACGTGATTTTCGAGATGAGTCCTTCGCGATTTTCTCACAGCGAGCGGCGCCGCCACGACCACGTCTCTATGGAGGGATACCTTTTCTTCGTGTGGGTTTTTGCGGGACTACGAATTCTGCCTCTTTTCTTATCGCGGACGGCTGTTTTTGTTTTCGGACCGATCTTGTAGATTCTACTATTATTTAAAATTACAGGGTGGCCAAAGGTTGACAGTCTCGAGAGATAAAAACGGTATTTATCCTATAATTAAATTCACATAATGCATTTTTAATATTCGTACCCGCATATCGAAGCTTAATATTTGCATTTGTGACGTTTTCAGGAAAGGAACAGTCCGATAGCGTTAAGTCAGTGCCGTGCCAACATTCTTTTGTTTTCATGGTTGCTTCGTTTTCTGTAAACGTGAATTTCTACAATCTACCTCCGGCGTGTCCACTATTATCGGAAGTACGAGTTATTTTGTTTGTCTTCTGCGTTAATTTTAATTTGTCAGCTCCCGGGGACGTGTCCGCGACATGATATCTCTAGGTTCAGTGAATAAAGACAGTAAATCACAAACAATATATAAATATTGCTACTGCGACTTAACGCAGAGCGATAACATTTGTTTATGTTCAATAATTTTATTATAGAACTTATCGTAGGAGAATATCATGAACGAATTAACTAAAATTAGTATCTTGGTCGTGCAGGCCCAAGAAAATATTTAAGTTTCGATAACACGCTTTACCGAGTGGTTTCTAACGGCCGCAAACACAATTTGTTTGTTTCAGACGATAGACCTGTTCGCCAAAGACGATACCTGCTACATAGGACAGGGATCGCCGGCCTTCCAGCCCCCTGAAATCGCCAACGGAGCCGAGAGCTTTCCGGGATTTAAAGTTGACATCTGGAGCAGTGGTGTCACCCTGTAGGTCTAGCCTATTTCGTGTTTTATGCTTGCTTTGAGCAGATCAAGTAGGCGAGGAAATATTTCCGATACTTCCGCTAGTTTTCTTGTATGAAAAATCAGTTAACCCAATCCAGCCTCCTAGATAATGTAAAGGCTTTTGTTTTGAGTATACAGCTGTTGTTAACACTGTTAGATATATTTAATGGGGATTGTGTAGGTGCGGGAAAAAGTAATTCTCGTTTTTTGAATCTACTGTCAATCCTTACAGTACAAAGCCTTTTTTATTCCAAATTATTATATTAATTAATTAAAATAGCTAGGACATAAAAAGAAACTACCAAAAAAACACGTCTTTGAAATCCAGCGGTCTAGTTGCAAGCATACCGTCCACAGTTGCTGATAATCTGACTCCTCGTTATTATCAAGTCCAATCTCTATTGTTGCTCTACAAATTTGTGTAATGTATATTGTTTCAGAGCAGACCTGTCTTTGAATTTTGTTATCAATTTATTAATAGGTTAATATTTACCTTCATTGGCTGTCTGCTAGGTGCATATTTCAGACAGAGTGAAAGAGTGTAAATAAGATGAATAATAATGATAGAATAAAGCTAGAAAAACAGCAGGCAGAGTTCTCATGCAAAAAATATTTAATGTTCTTATTATATGTCTATTATACCGAAATTGATGAAAAAACTGTACTAGAAGCTAGATAGTTGCAGTATCGTTGGTATTTCGCAAATGTGATATTGTTGCTATTTTTGAAAAAAGCTTTTTTGTTGAAAAATTAAAATTTAGAAAAAAATATTTGCTCCTAAGAATAAAAATGTTTATTGACCATTTTTAGACTAATAGCAAAATGTCTCTAACTCACTTTATTTGTTGATACACTCTACGCCTTTTTGTTCACCGTTTTCAAATTATGTTTAACATTCTCCAAACATCATTAACTTAGATTTTGCTTTTGCCCTGACCACGTTAATCTAATTTGTTTTATTTTTCTGGCCATATCTGCTTCCATTTCTTTGTCTAATATATATTTAATCTTTATTTTGTATTCAGTTTCTGCTACTTTTGTTGGTTCCTTTCTTCTATTGTTTGTTTTTTCGGTTTATTTTGTAATTATGATTTTCTCTGCTCGATATATTATTGTTTTCTTATATAATTCAAAGTCTCCTTTTACCAACTAGGGGTTTATCTGGACAGGACCTGCAGTTTAACGTGGGCTCCGAACCACGGCCCTCGGTATTAAGCCTACCGACCCAAATCATCCCAGAAGACATCCGGTCTTTCCCAGTCTGGTTACTGGCGTGACTGAGATCATTTTCCTTGTGGGATTTTACCCTCTTGCCTAGAACATTTACAAATTTTAAGCAATCACAAACATACATTTACGACTATGCCCCAGCAAGATTCGAACCCGCGACTATCGCAACAGTAGGAGGACCATCCTTTCGCCTTTACCACTGCGCCAACCAAGCCGGCTATTATTGCTTTTGTTAGCGTTTACTTTTCAGCAATATTTTGTTTTTTCTCCGTTTTTCAGTCTTAGTATTTTTCTAATACATATCTTCTTCTAATTGTTGAAGCATTCAAGACTCACAACATTTCTGTTTTTTTTTTGTTAGATATATCTGAATATATTGAAAAATTCGAGGAAAAAGTCTTTTGTTTCGTATTATTACGCTAGTTTTGACTTGGATTTCAAACTTTTTGGCTCTATATCATTAGAGCCGTAACTTCGAATAATTCACGATAGTTGATGAAACCGAATCAAGGAGGCTCATGTCAATTTTTGAATTACACTCTCGTACTTGCTTTAGGGCTTATATTTCAACGCTTGTTACCTCGTTGAAGGTGTGTGCTGCATGTTCAGGCACCCAATACTTCTAATTGGTCTTAAAATATCGAGTCATGTTTTTAGATACAACATAATGACCGGCAAATATCCGTTCGAGGGCGACAATATCTACAGGCTGTTCGAGAACATAGGGAACGGGGACTTCAAGATCCCGGACGAGATCCAGGACCCGCTCAGGAACCTGCTGGCCGGCATGCTCAAGAAGGACCCCACGGAACGGCTCAGTCTGCGGCAGATCCGTCAACATCCGTGAGTGGGGCGCCCCCGCGGGACTACCCGACGAGCTTTACCGCGAATCCGTTGTTGCAGGTGGCTCACCAGGAAGCCTCCGCCCGGCGACTACGTCGTCTCCATCCCTCCGCTGAAGAACGATCAGTTTCACAACATGACGGTGTTACCGTATCTGATCGAACACTATTACCACGCGGACGAGCCCTGCTACGACGAAGACGGCAACATGACCTATTCGGAGACGGAGTACGTCACCGAGAGACAGCTTAATGGTAATGAAGATAATTAGTTAAACACGAGTGTTAGTAGATGTAAGTGTAGAGTGTAGAGAGTAGTGATTTTGGTTTATTTACACGATTAATCTTGTATTTGGCCCCCCCGCCCCCATATTTTTAAACAATAATGGGCTGTTCAATGAGTTTTGACTTTCGATAAGCGCAGCAGTGCTGCAGATCTCTCCGAAAAAGCAACTAAAGAAGCTCCCAGAAAACAATTATATAGTCTTCAAAATTATTTTGCACATACGTCATCTAAATTTGTGACGTCAAAACGTCGCAAGGTTGCCGCATCAACTCTAAGTTTTAGTTCAGTTTGGCTTTGACATACAACAACATTCTAATCTAAATAAGATAATTGACCAAAAATGTTATCAAATACAATTTATTTTAACATTATAGTACATCTAAGAACTACAGTTAATTATACAGCCACAATAGTTTATAGGTTAAAGTTATGACCTGTTATCACTATTGCTTTCAAGAATTTTGCATACGTCTGACAACCGGACGACTTTAACAGGCTTACGTATTTTTCGTTTACGTTATCAGACAGCATTGTACCTCTTTTTAACTAGAATAAAATCAGAAGGAAAATTTGCGTGGTTCTATATTCAATACATTAAACTTTCTTGACTTCTTGTATGTACAAAAAAACTTTGAATAGACTATATGTAATCTCACTAAAATATTTTCTATTACTTACCAAAAAACAAATCCCACTTAACGTTCGCGAATTTTGGTTATAATAAATGATAAAAAAACTGCAAGGGACGTGCGAGCTATGGAAGTAACGTGGACTAGTGGAATAACCTACCGTCGGTAGGTTACCGATTCACGCTATTATTTATCTGGGCCACATGATCGTGCTCTGCGAGCCTCATCAAACACTCACTCGGCTACCCCTGTGTCCGTCCAAACCATCTAAAACAAGGCCGATATTTTAATGGATATTAAGATTATTATATGGAGCATTTAGGTCAGTTATTAATAACAATATTAATAGCTGTAAAGAAATCATGCCATAGTGAAATTTTTAATTTTGAAAACTGTAGTACCGAAACGAACGAAGTATGCAAAAAAGAAAATCATATCCGATGATAGTATGATGAATGACTGGAGTGATTCACTACTAGGAAGTCTTAGGTCTATTTTCATCTTCCCGAATCAGCACAGGAGGCTACGGAATGACGTGAATCATGTGCTTCGACTCTACAACAATTTTTTTTTTAGTTCAGGTCGGTTTTGCAGAAGAAATTTCGTTCAAGCCAAATCAAGCTGCGAAAACAACCAACTGTGATTGTTATTGTCACCTGCTGCACTACTTCGATGTAAAAATTGTAAAGAAAACTGTAATGTCGAAACGAATGAAGCTTACCTGGAAGAAAATCGTATCCAAATGCCACCTTGAAAGGATCTAATGCGTACTTTCACTACTAGACAGGCTTAGATCTATCACCAATCGCGTCAGTCATCTGCTTTGGCTCGGTAACATTTTTTGTTTTGAAGCGAGTGGGTGGTTGTGCAGAAGGGACTCAATTTGAATCAAACCCAACTATGAAAACAATCGCCTCTGATGGTCATTGTCACTTGTTGGGCCAGCTAGGTGTAAAAATTGAAGACATTAACGGAAAAACAGGTTTTGGATGGGATGGTCTTGTCGAAGTTAAAGTCGATTTTGAAAACAAAGCTAAAAGGAATAAAAAAAACGGAATATCGTTGATAATTCAACGTATCGTGAAAAAAAGTATTTTGAATAAAGTCGAATTTTCACCAAAAATTGTTATTTTACTAGTTAGGGACTATGTATTAATGGCCATAAAAGTCTACTTCGCCAAATCGAACAAACCATTGATGATTACGACGGTTAAATTGCACTTTTGTATTGTTTTTCCGTCTTTCATAGTTCAGATCTAGTTCGAAGTGATTAATTACTTTTCAACTTCAATTAGAACTTCAAAATAATGGCCCAGTAGCGCTGGATTCGATGTGTCACTCTTAAAAGAGAGTATCTTGAATTAAAACGAGTTTTTCTTGTCTTGGCAGCCATGAAAGCCTATTCGATAAGTCGAGCGACAAAACTTATTGAACAACCTGACACCACTAACCCACATTTTTAGAGCGAGCATTTCTGTTTTAGAAAAGCTTTTGTACGATAATCTTGTTTTTTTTTAAGCGTACGAATGTTATTGAATCGGCACGAATCACTCAGTCGCAGTAGGTCACGTAAGGCCGGTAGATTCGTTGTTTTCTAACTGTATTTCATGTTATTTTAAAATAGAAAAAAGCGTTTTTTTTTTAAATTTAAATAATGTATTTTTAAGAATCATGTATCATAAAATAATTTTTCAAAATTAGTCATCCCTATTACCATTAACATACGAAGTAATTTCGCCTCTATTTGTATTCGCACCGTTTGTTTCAGCTGCAGCAGAGAATCAAAAACGACTGGAACAGGTAAACGGAAATTCGCAATCGAATCAGAGCTCCAGCAGCAAGAGGAACCGGAAGAAGCGCCCCATCTCGTGCATGACCGTGAGAAACTTATCCATGTGCAAACAGTCGTGACAAACCACGCATAGTGATGATACCCTCAACGTAACACCCCCTTTCCCTAAGACCCGCGCATTTTCTCTCCTAAAGGTATTTTGTAGGGCCTTTTCTTTCGAGCACTTACTGTCCTGCTGCTGGAAAAGACGATAGATGTTGGCTAAAAATATATACATAGAGCAAATACCTTTGTGTTTATCGATTTAATTGCTAGCTTCAACAGCGAGAAGTAAATGTTAAACGTATCGTAACATGGATGTCCGGAGCAAACTAATTTCGCCATCTAGGATATTGTTATATGTCGAAAATTGTTAGATATCTCTATATAAAAGTTACACTGTTGTCATAATATAGGATTTATTTTTGTTGTATTTAAATGTAAATAGTTAAGGTGTTTTTCCCAGTAAGATTGGCCGTTTTGTAAATTTTTATAATGTACATTGCATTAACTAGTGCCATATGTAATATAATTCTGAACATACTTCATTCAAATAAATCATATTATTTTTATTGAGGTTTTTTATTTTGCATCCAGTCATTCTACATCATCATCGCTCAATATATACTCCGATATCTTGGAACAAGAATAACAATAATCTGAAGGGACATCTTGTTTTGCGCTGAATTCCTCGTACGCCTCTGCATAACGTGTTTGAGCCGTTAAATTGTGATCTGGAAGCCGATTCGACACCAATTTCGAAAACTTTGTGGATTCCTCCGAGTTCAGATCTCCAGTTGGCTCTGGAATGACAGCCTGAAACGTAATCGTCAAAAATATAAATGAATTCACTCTGAAAAATATTAAATACTTTTCGCCAACTCCTTATTTCCAAAATGTAACCTACCTCACAAAGTTTACATTTCCGTAAAGTCGTCTTGTCTATCACCAACTTATCACCGATTTTGATGATGGTGTTTATCGTAGCTGGATAACCCTCTTGTAAATCAGTAACGAATTTCTTCATTAATTCTTGCACTGACGAGTAATTATTGACTATGGGTTGTCTAACGGTGACGGGATCTAAACTATGCAGAACATTGTAAAAAGCCAATTCTTTCATATCAAACATTCTCAAGGGTCGTAGAATACTTATACTGTCGTCCCGGTCATCGCAAAATCCCTTTAAAAAAATCCTATTTTATTATTTGAATTCCATAAATATAATCAAAATTGTCATACTTAAAAATAAATGCAAAAATAGTTATAAAAAATTAGTTAAACCCGGTCAGACATCCTTGTAATCCAATATGACATTAATTATTTGGAGAATAAATGATAAAAGTACTAGCCGACATAAATTTACCGAAAAAAACACATTGTTTATTATATATTATTGTTTTAATTCATTATTATATTTTCATTTATACATCTTATTACTTTTTGTACTTAAATTATTAATAATCCGTCATAAATTGTCATACAATAGCAAAAATATTCAAGAAAAAGTTTTAGAGCCTATGAACAAAGTTGACATAAATATCAGAATCATTTAATTTTTATACGTTATGTCGTTAAAATCTACTTGTCACTCTGACGTATAAGAAAAAGGTCAGAAACCAAAATAATTATTCCCTTTATTTAAAATCGCATAAAACACATAACTACATGTAAAACCGACCTGGATTATACCGAAAAAATAAAAAACGGGGTTTAAATTCAAATATATTGTATTATAAGTCCAATTTAAAAAATACGGTGTCCATACGATGATAACGGTTATCATAGCAATTGAATAAAAACAAATTATATGTCCAATTAAAACGTTAGGATTTATCGTTTCTATTCGAAATTTGGAACAAAAACTATATTAAAAAATATTGTGTAAAAATTTAAGTAATTCCATCAACTACTTTCTGAATTTCGCGCACACAAACTGTCAATAATATTTCCGCAAAACAGTTGAATAAAAAATTGAAATAATCTTTTATGTTGGTTGTCTATATTACCTTTCCAGACTCATTTGACAATTTTAAAATGTACAATTGTTAAAAAAATAATTAACTTACAGTATCAACAGAAACATGCGCGCCTTTCCCCAAAGCAATATTTTTTAATAAGTTGGAGGCAATGTCAATTGATATTTCTGGTGTAAAAATAAATTTGCAGTCCAATTTTTTCGCAATGTGACATAAAGCATTTCTCCTAAAATTTTGTGTTGTTATTAAAAAAATAAAACAAATATTTCAACAAAACAAAAAATAGTGTAACTAATTAATTTATAATTTAAAATAGCTTACCTTAGTATATTAAATATTTCATTTTTATTTGTTTTGGGAGTTTTTTCTTTGATGTAAGAAATCAATCTGTCTCCATCATTATCCCCAATATTGAAAGTAGTATTTTGGAATAAATTTATTTCTTTTGTTAATACCCAATCACAGAATGATACAATATTTATATCAAAATTATAACTATTTGTTTCCTTTATTATTTTATTTATTGCAGTTTGTCTTTCATTGACAGTTAGATGATACTGGTCTAAAAATAATAATAATAATACCTTTGAAACAATTGAATAATTGGTAACAAAATACCTTCCAAATAAACAAATACTGGGGTAAATCTTAGTTTTTTTGGAGTGTTCAAATCCAATCCAGATCGAATTAGATGCAACAAGGCACTACTTGGATGACCAATTTCATATGATATCATTACTTTATCATTGGGGCGGATTAATTTGGATTTACCAAGCAAAGCCTTAAATTTATGATTACAACCTATTAAAAAACAGTTTTTGCAGTACGCATCTTTACCTCTGAGCAGTACCACAGGAGTGGTTTCTCTACATTTGTTACATTTTAAATCCGACCTGTATTGAAATTTTTTTGGTTATTTTTTTTTGTTTATCTTGTTATTTTCACTTACAACGACAATTTTACTAATTGTGGCATATGGTTCTGGCTTTCCTCGTCATTGTTATCAAAATCATCACCAACAGAACACATTGTTAAATATTTACGGTGCTATTTTCTGAGGTTATATGCTGATACTTCCATTATTTTTTTGATGGAAGACGGAAACAATAATAACAGATGTCATTTGTGACAATTCATCGAAAATATAACCTAGATGGTTGGACGATGGCTGTTTTTAGAGCGCTGGGGCGAAATATTCCCTATTTAAGGCAACAGTTCGAGGCTTTATTAGGGAATACTAGTACGTCGGTCAAATTTATTTGTTTCGTGGTTCTCATAAGCTACGCCCTCTCTTACTGGGAAGATGCTGTCGAATCCATCTCGGTTACTCCAGGTTATATTATGCCTCCAATGCGACTATGGTCATTGTTTACGTTTTGTTTTATGGAGATACATTTTTGGGAAGTGTTAGTTGATATCGTGACAGTTGGTTTGTGCGGTAAACTAATCGAGCCCTTATGGGGCCCGATGGAAATGATGACATTTTTCGCTATCGTTAACTTTGGCGTTGGCATCTTAACTACCACATTCTATTTCATTTTGTATTACTGTTTTGATGACACAAGATATCTTTACGATGTTTACATACACGGACTAGCCGGATACATAGCTGGAGTTTCAGTTGCTGTGAAACAGATTATGCCAGACTTGGTCATAGTGAAAACACCATTGGGAAAATTAAGCAATCGAAATGTACCTCTATCCGTGTTCTTTTTATCTGTGATTTTTAAGATTGTAGGTTTAGTCGATGGCACATATCCTACAATGTATTTTTGGGGTTTAATTGTTAGTTGGACATATTTGAGGTTTTACCAGAAACATAGCAATGGATCGAGAGGAGATATGGCTGACTATTTCACCTTTGCAAGGTAATGACAGCGGTTTTTCATAAGAGTTTTGTGTAATATATATTTTTAAGTTTTTTCCCAAATGTTATTCAACCACCTACCGCTGTTATAAGTAACAGTATCTATAACGGATTTGTTAAAATTGGTTTATGTAAGAAAAGTATACGGAAATTTGATTTGGCAAATCCTACAGGAGTGACTGTAACAGTTCCGAGTATGGATCAACATGACATGGAAAGAAGAAGGTAGGATCTCTATAAATATTTTATTAAACACTTATCTGTTGCATAATCTCATTGTTGTTGTTATCAGCTTAATTATAATTACTGCTATATTTAAGTGTCACTACTTTAACCTTATTTTAGACAAATAGCGTTGAAAGCTTTAAGTGAAAGACTATCAAAATCGTACAGTGAGAAGCAGACTTTGCTCCCACTCAGTGCAGCAACACCAAAAGTATCCCTGCCACTGACTGTCATTCAAAGTACAGCAGCCTCAGCCACATCGTTGAACCAACAACCAGAAAGTGTATCGGTTCCTATTCCCTCAACATCAACCGATATATCAAAATCGATATCCAACACCTAATTTCTATGAATAATTAGAAAAAGAATCATCTGAGAGTTCCCCTCACAATTTTTTTTTTGTCAATTATATTTACTCGATATTTATTTCAGTCGTTAAATGTAAAGAGAAAATAGGATCGGGATATATGTTTAATTAATTTTTAATCCACATACAATTATCTACAACCAAATAAAGTTAGTGTTCCAACTTTGGATGAAATCAAGTGACCGTACCAGGTATTTTGTTATCAAACGTAACATTCAAGTTGTAGGTTTTGTGTAAGATACATTTGTTAATATAAGAGATAAAAGTGAGTGTATAAGAGTATATAATTGTTAACATTATTTTTAATATATTAAAATACTTATAATTTAGGGTCTTTTTATATTACCCTTTTTTTTATTCATTTTTAGTAAGGTAAACAGGAAAGCAAGGTAATAAAACAACGAAAATTATATTCCCCTCTTTTTTATAAATAATATATTGTCTTCCTTAGAACGTAAATTTGACTAAAACTAATAAATAGATTCATAAGAATTGCTGTATAAATAAAACTAACTATGCTTCAAAAATTAATTTAATGCAGTAGAATTGCACATGCTTTAAAACAAAAGTTAAATACATAAGATAAATATAAGTTTACGTTAAAAAAAATATATAAAACAGACTTTTCTATATAGGCAGTGGCTAGATTTATTATAAACAAAGGTTAATATATTTGTATCCACTATGCTACGATTACGAGTGGAGATCGACTTTTAATTTTACTATGTTAAAATTATCACAAATAAATGTTACAATCTAGAGCCATTGTATGGTGAATGGAAAATATCGATATATAATAAATTTTTACAGAACATATGGTTTTTAGATACGTAACACGATAACTAATCGTCGGTTAGACATTTTTTATTACCACAGGGTTGGATAGATTAAAACTGGAATAGAATAAATCGATATAAAGTATTTTCTAGTTCTGATGAACGATAAATATACGGTTCTAAAATTAATCTAGTGATTTTTATAGCAATATAATATAAGCATATAATTGTAATAAATTAGACACTATTTTAAATAATACTTTACACAATTTGAAGGTCTAAGCACGCTAAAACGTCAGTGTACATATCTAAAAACCAGACATACTTGATATTTACGAACGTCAAAAACAAATAGATATGTCATATATGACAACAGCCCTACAACTGTATTGTCATTTAGTTAACAAATGCAAAATTTTCATCTAGTGTCCGTATTTTTCGTTGTCAGTGAAATCGCAAACCGTAAATAATAGACGTGGCGTGTCTAAATATCTATTTGTTGATTTCGTTTGCTTGGCGTGGACGCGAAGACGTTGGAGTAGTTGCTACATTCGCCGAACTCCTGAGTGTAGTAACCCGCGTCGGTTGCGTCGTTACGAAATATCTTATTCCTATTTTGAGTTGGAACTTCACTGGACTGGCCGTATTGCGATTCGTTCTCCTCGAATTTAAAACTTTCGCTTAGTCTTTTACGTTGGCCTAAAAAACAATCACATAAACAATGATATCTGAAAACCCACTCTAGATTATGCTGACAGGAAATTATTTCCGAGGATTTTTTTATTGCTTACTTAAAGCGATAGTTTTTCAAATTATCCCTCAATAAATTTATTCCAGGAAAATAGTTTCTTGCCGTCAAATATAAAGGTTCTACTACATTTTAAAGAAATGTTTCGCGTCGCTCTCCACTAGTGGCGCTGATTTCAAGTTTACGCCACATTTGATTGGTCTGTTCAAATTGTCTATACTATCGGTCAATGTTTATGTAACCAATCTATCAATCAAATCAGAGTATATCAAGTAAACATGTCATTTTTGACGTTACAAATAAATGACGTTCCACATAGCTTTCAAATATGTTTGAACAAAGTAATGACAGGTGACATACAAAACGACAATAGCGCCATACGTGGAGAAACACGGGAAAACAATTCTTGTCCCTTTCCTACAATAATTTTCAAAAACAAGATCGTACGCCCAACATTAAAGTGATGTTGCCATCACTTGCTTTATAAATACATGTACAAGGTATAAGATACTTAATTTTTTGTTTTGAAAGCAAGTTGGTTTGGTTTAGTTAATTTCTTAACATGTAATTAAAATTAAATAGATCAGATAGATTTTACTTGATTTGAATGAAAGACGCAACAAGCGTTACCATTTAACAGTTGATCAATTTAGTGATTTAATAGGATTATATATTTTATATATATATCACACATACAAATCACACAATCCGGCAACAACGCAAAATTTTTAGAAATGCCTCAAGTGCACGTCCACCATCTTTAATGTTCTGCGTATGGCCTAACCACCATAATTTGTACGCTATATTGTCCAACATTTCAAATCTACAGCAGTTCTACTTTTTTAATGTTCACACCACATATGTAAGTGAATTGAATATAAATAAAGAAGATTGTTATTTTTATTAATTGCTGTTATGTGATGTGATCACGTTACTGAGACAAAAATGAATACCCAACACTACCTAATTAAACCACTTTTTATTTATAAAGAATAGCGAACAATACGTAGAACCGGAGTAAGTAGACTTACTATTACATAAACAGCGTGGAATGTCGACAACGATGTTAAATCAAACTTACATAAGCTGTTCTCAAATTTAGCCTAAAAAGTGTCTCTCAAATTTAAAATCAAGTGCACAACGCGACTATAGCATAAGTATATTGAAATGCTACGGTTAGGTACCTGTGAATAGTTTGGAATGTGGCGTGTTTGAGTTGGAAACGTCCATCCTAGACTCCGTGGTAGATGGAGAGCACAACGACACCTGTTTGTACTCCATACTCCAGTTTACAGTGGACTCTAGGCAAAATTCCGCGCTCATAGATTGTGACTCTTTGGAAACTGCAATCAACAATCGGTGTTGGAGCAAAGGTCGCTCTTCCTCCAGCACTTCACTTACCGGTACTCCTTTCCAAGCAGGTGTTCGTAGATTGATTCACGATATCCGGCACTAAAAGACTGGCGTCAACGCTCATGTTCTCAGTGGAAAAGTTCAATCTACAAGCTGACCGGGACAGTCTGGTTTTCTGCGGGCTATTTTTTGAGATCGGTGAAATATTACAGTCTCGAAGTTCGGGCATGTCGAATGGACTTCCGAATCCCTTGTCAGCCGGTGAAAACGAAAGCGGAGAAAACCCTGTAACACGTCATGTTTTTACGGAGCAGGCCGCGTTTGAATAGTGACGATGTTCTGTCAAGATCCCTTACGTTTTTATTAAGTAAATATTAGTCATTCTTGGTCACTCGTCCTTATAATATTATGTTTCCTTCAGTTTTAAAACGCTTCATTGCTAACTTTGACTGATGACACTTATTGAAAATTATATAAATGCGAGAACAATCAATCAAATAGTTTGTCAGCCATTCTGTTTAGTTATGCGAAAAATAAACTTTTACTATTCAAAGTCACTCTTGTCAATTGGTTCTACAATAAATTCTTTCAGAATGTATTATCGTTAACTTTTACTTCTTGCCTGTTATTATCATCAATAACAAAATATAAATTGCAAATAAAATTTTTAATAACCATATACGCGAAGTATGTTAACAGGCTCAATATTCCCTTGACTGATTTTTAAACATCAAGTTGGTAATGAAACAAACAAATTTCCTTTTACGCGAATCTTTTTTATGTCAATCCCTGAAAATGAAATCGGAGAAGGCCCTGTAATAAGCGTCACGTTTCAGTCAAATTTTTAGTATTCTAATCTCCAACTTCTCGATTTGAGATCACAAAAGGAAATATTAAAAATGTATAACATCGAATTAGCACTAAAACAAATAAATTTACTTTCTTTGATAGGAAAATTCTAAAATATGTTTATGCTGAGTGGGATATGTTTTAAATTTCGCTCTACTTTGCCTGAGTTATCCAGGACCATCAACTGGATATTTTAACATTATGTTAGCATAAAAATAAACAAATTAGTAACAAATCAGAAACAGGCATATAACAATGAAATGAAACAGATTCATGGTTTAATAGATTTCTGAGCCATATCTAATGTCCATATATACACATATCAAAATTTTTGATGACTTGAATGTTATAGAATTAGATTATTATGATTTGTGTATACCTGTAGATAAGGCCGGCGAAGAAATAACTGATTGAACATCATCCTGCATGCTCTGCATTAACTCAGAAGGTTCATCTTCAAACTCGAATAATTTCCTGTACAGGGAACTATTCTTCAAGGAGTTATCGTGGTTTTCTTCAGTACTATCACTTTGTGTGAGGTATGGCTTTAAAGCTTCCTCTAGTTCTACAGGTAATACTGGAGGTAATGATAAAATGGTTTGGGTTGTACCTACAAAAATACAAAATAATAAACTGCTTGAAATATATGATCCAAAAAAATTATTACCTTCACATGTACGACTCAGAGAAATTTTCTGAGGTGTTATCTCTGTGGTGTTGCAGTCTTCGATTAAAGGAACTTTGTTAGTTTTTACAATGACCGGGCTAGGAACAATTTCCCTTTCACTAAAAAAACTTTCAATTTTTTGCTGGACAACCGATTCAATGTGTGGATCGTCATGACTGAAAACATGCTGACTGATGGTTGTTTCATCGATGTCTGCAGGTTTCAGGCTGGAAATATCCTCGATAGTCCATTTAAATTTTTGTTCAGTCTTTGGAGTCGAATTTTGGGCGAATACATTTGGACTGAAAGCAAAATATTTTTACGCCATTAATAACATAAGACTAATAAACTGATTGGAATTACCTAAAAGTGGGGAGATGTAATCTTTCGATGAGATGCGAGTCGAATGGATTTATTATCTTTGCAAAACGCGAAGGCGGTGTCGAGAAATTCGGTAAATTTCGAAAAGGACTATCCGTCGGCACAATTGCATTGGATATCTTCTTGCCAAAAATTCTAACTTCAGATTTGGGAGTCATATGTTTGTCAGATTTATCAGTAAGATGTTTAAAATCCATTTAAATATTTTTTGTATTTTTTTTCTCCCGAAAGTAAGCCCCGTATTTTTTTTAAGTATAATGAAAGAGGAAGTACGTTAAATAATCACAGGCACATTTTATTCACAATACCCTTAACAGTTATCAGCAACTTTCTACAAACACTTAACTTGACCGTTAAAGCCCCAATGTTTTTAAATTTAAAGTTAAATGACCGTTTCACTTCAATCTATTGACATAATTACCAACATAAAAATTACTTTGATAATTTGCTACCACTAATGTATTTAATATATAAAATTGGCTGTGTACTATTTTCATTATCAGTCAATTTGTATTTATTTATATTATGGATATAAAATTAAGTTAAATAAATATTAATTTTATAATGTTGGTATAAAGATCTATATATATATATATATATATATATATATATATATATATATTATAGTGTTGAGAGTAATCGATTTTATCGAAAATATTGTTTGAAATAATATGGAAATAAATGTAATGGAATAGTTATTCGATTGTTAACAGCAATACTATTCGAGTAAACGAAACATACCATACTCCTTTACTTATTCCATATATTATGTATATATTGCTTAATATCATTACACTACATATATTACAATAACCTAATTATAAGAATGTTATCAACATTTTATTACACACAGAGAGGCACAACGTACTCATAAGCTTAAAATAATTGAATCGAATCGAATTTCTTTTTCTGGATTTGTATTATCGACAATGTTATAATAGATATAGACCTTTTAATCGTACAACACTAATTAAGACATATCTGTTGTCATTTTTTGTGTATGGCTGTCATTAACACTTAACCTCAAATTGTTTGTATAATGTTGTGTACACCTCTAATTCATATTTGCCTGGCTTAGAAATGGATGAAATGCCTAAAAGGGGCCGAGGTAGAGGTAGAGGTGCACGAGGTCGAGGCCGTGGACGTGGAAGGGGCCGTGGGCGTGGAAAAAAAGCCATAAAAGTAATTGAAAGCGATGAAGAAGTTGAAAATAAGGTGTCTTCTCAGGAATCTGGAGAGGAACTTCAGACCTCAACTGAGGTTGCTGAAGAAACTGGACCTCCCCCTAGTATGTCTTCTATATGTAATAATGTATTCATGATGTAACAATATTTATTAATTTAAATGATGCTATATGTAATCATCGGTTTCAGTTGACTTAGAAGCAGATATATCTCAGTTAGAAGCTCCAACATTTACTACAATTAACAGAGGCCCGCCAGAGCCTATGCTTAGGTTAAACTGGGACCACAAAGTTAGTTTAATTGGTGAAAAGGTTTTAAATCCCATGATACACTGTTGTGATAAATGTTTGAAGCCAATACTGATTTATGGAAGAATGGCAAGTAACTACATTTGTGCTATAAGTTTATATAAGACAGTGCTGTTTTTGTAGATTCCTTGTAAACATGTATTTTGTTTGGCTTGTGGTAAAAAAGAGCAAAAACAGTGTCCAAGGTGCTTAGAGAAAGTTTCTAGAGTGGAACAAACTGGACTTGGAACAGTCTTTATGTGCACTCATGGTGGTTCCAGGTACGGGACCTCTGGTTGTAGGAGAACATATTTATCTCAGAGAGACCTTCAGGCTCATATAAATCACAGACATGTATCTAATATGGCTGTACAACTACCAGCTGCACAACCTATGGAGGTACAACAATTTTTTATATAATTTGTCTGTTGTTTCAGAAAGTGTTTTGAGGACTCTTTAAGGATTGTCCTAAATAGAAAGAAAAATGTACTGTTGAAAATTCTATTTCGCCAAATATTTTATCCATTTTATTAGGTTATTGCACCTGAACCAGAAAGAACATCAATTCGATCGAAGCCTAACATAATCAATGATCCACGTTCGAATCCCGCGTCAGCTGTGGTACGTCGGTCGTCCCAGATTCAGTCTTCAGGTGTAAGAACAAACCTCATCACAGTCCCTATTCAGGAAACTGCCCCGGTAGTCCATGATCCCATATCAACTTCTCAAAATTATTATGGTCAATATTCTCAAGGTTAATATTATGGTATTTGTGATAAACGAGGAATATTAAAATGTTGGGTTTTATAGGGAGTATACAAGCTTCAACTTATGGACAAGCTCTACCCCCTATGCATATTCCACCTCCGCAGCCTCAACCACAATATTATACAACACCACCTTCATACAGCCCGGCTGCTCAAAGTTATCCAGCGTATACGGGCGCTCCATCAGCTACTCCGGCGCAATATGTGGCTACAGCAGCAGCAGCATCTTCCAGGGTAGCACCACAATATGATTATGCTGCAGGAACAAACCAGTGGACAAATAATCAACAATACTATAGATAAAGATTAGTTACTTTCCTAATAAATACACCCTCTTTTAATTGTAACTGTATATTCATATAAAACAATATAAAAGCCCTGTTTGTTTATCTTATTTTATTGTCATTTCTAAAATAAAATTCCGTTTATTTAAGTAAAACTGTGACAACAAATAGACATAGAACATATCCCTATCAGTTAACGCATATTGTTTCGTGGCTAAAAATTCCTCTTTAAATATAATTTAAATAAACCGTTTATTTATTTAACTTCATCGTCATTATCGAAACCTGTGAAAATTACATTCTTATTTGCTTGGCGCCATCTATCACAATGAAAATATTTAACTTTGGCAGTTGACGTTACTCAATCGACGTCATGCGAATTGTCAAACATTACTCCTTTTTAGCCACATTAGCTACCTGGCAATTTAACTTGTAAATTACTTTCGATTCGTAACTTTTACTAGTAAACAATAGATCTCAGTATAGATTAACATGGAGAACCTTTTCAGTCTGTGGAAAGTACGGGAAATCGCCGATAAAGTGTTAGTTTGTGTTTTTAAGTGCACTCAACAGATGTTTTAATATCTCTATCAATTTCCAGGACCAATGTAGTTATGAATTATACAGAAATAGAAGCTAAGGTTCGCGAGGCAACTAATGATGAGGCTTGGGGACCGACCGGAGCTCTAATGCAAGAATTAGCTCATGCTACATTTACGTACGAGCATTTTCCAGAAGTAATGTCAATGTTGTGGAAAAGAATGTTACAGGATAGCAAGCAGCACTGGCGACGTACATACAAAGTACTGGTAGTTTGGGATGTACTGATTCAAGTATTTAAACATTGTTTATTTTAGGGTTTACTTGTTTTAAATTATTTAGTACGAAACGGGTCTGAAAGAGTAGTTACATCATCTAGGGAACACATTTACGACTTAAGATCACTAGAGAATTACACATTTATTGACGAGAATGGAAAAGACCAGGGTGTAAATATTCGTCATAAGGTGAAAGAGTTGATTGACTTTATACAAGATGATGATAGATTGAGAGAAGAGAGGAAAAAAGCTAAGAAAAATAAAGACAAATATATTGGCATGAGTTCTGATATGGTCGGAATGAGATTTGGGGGTAAGTAAGACTTAATTTATATGTATATCATTACACACATTATCTTCATAATAAAACAATTGTGCAAGTGATATTCTTATCTCAGAATTTAATCTTTATGTATATACTGTGATTACCAATTTTTAGTTAATATCATAACATTTTTACTTTATATATAGTTGGTTTTCTACAAATATGCAATAAATTAATAAACCTCATATATCCTTATATTTTATACCTAAAATAAATTGCTTTTTTCTGTAGTAAATATATGAATACAGTAATATAGCTTTAGTCTTGATTTGATGATGTGTTCAGTGATATAGTTAATGTGATGTTCAACTTTTTCTTTAAAGTTTGCAAAACCCCTGGTATTTTGCAATATATATTATTTTTTAATACGAGTTTAGCAAGTTCAAAATATTCATTAAAACATATATCGCAACTTTTTATAATTATTTTA
This sequence comes from Rhynchophorus ferrugineus, assembly GCF_030347505.1. Taxonomy (NCBI): domain Eukaryota; kingdom Metazoa; phylum Arthropoda; class Insecta; order Coleoptera; family Curculionidae; genus Rhynchophorus; species Rhynchophorus ferrugineus. The sequence goes on from NW_027472586.1 coordinate 2,201,588, forward strand.
ATAATATAGATGATCAGTATTTACAAAAACTTTCTATATTTACGGGTGTTACGGGGTTCTTTTGAAAAATATGGAAAGCAAATTGTTTTAAATTTTTGAATTTTTGAAATTTTTGTTTTTTTAAAACATTTTTTTGGGCGACGACCTCATATTGTTTGACCTAAACCCTTGTCTGCTGAGTCACCCTTTTTAAGTTTGGAAATATTGAAAATCACTTGATACCAAATCTGATGGATAGACTAAGTATTTAATTGAGTTAATTAATTTTAATTATATGAGGTTTTTTCCTGATTAATTTTTTTCCAGAGATTATATTTATTGTTATAAAAATTATATGTTTATCTTAACCCCAGAGTTATTTTTTAACTGTTGTTATTTTGCCACTTTTTCCATTTCTATTCAAATAATTCGAAGTTAATGAAAATTATGGGGTTAATAAATAATAAACAAATCTAAGTTCGGTGTGTTTTGTTATAGGTTCCGAACGTTGGGATGAGAAACCATACACTCGAAGCGAATTCGTAGACCAAGAATGGGACGATTCCTCAACCAATCGGTACCGTGACAAATCTTATGAGGAAGACGAGGATAGGGACAACGTCGATAGCGATGGGGAAGGTTCACCTAGAAATGGTAATATTGTTACGTGCATCCGACCGCGTGTACTGACATTTTGCGCTCTCCATAGGCAAATCAAACAATAACACAATTAAATTCAAAGATGAGGGCAGAGCGGGCAGTCCCACGTCTGCCTCGCAGTACACGGAGAAGAGAGTCAACTTAAACTTAAGCTCTAACATAACAGCATCACCAAAAAGAGTTCAAAAACCGCTCAAAAAGGTAATTCGATTTTCCTTACAATAATTATGATCATAATTTAACATATTAGATAGTAATTTTTATTTTTCTCATGGTTTCGCTCAATCAGTTCATGATAGTGTCATTTTCTTTAATTTTGGTTCCTTCACAAATCGTTCAAAGTTTAAGCAGCTTTTATGGTCAACAATGTTGCAATTCATTGCTTTCAAACTTATTTTGGGCGTTTTTAGTTAAATCTTAAATGGCTTTCAATTAAAGAGAAACCATAATGAATGTCAGGTAAAATACCATTCAAGACAGAGAAATGACCTAAAAAGTTCCATGAAATATAAACAATCAACAACTCGCAGTAATTATTATTGTTATAACATTGCTTAGCCATAAAATGAAATAAATGAATTTCTTCCTTTTTAATTTTCCCATATATTTTCAATTTATAGTATATTCCGTTCTTCACTTGTTTCGTTACAAAAAAAAATTATTTCGCTTTTCGATTGTCCTCTAAACCATGTAACTTGATTTTGTGTAGTTGCATTGAACCATAACTATTACAGACCAAGGTTATTACTATTACACGTTTCATTTCATACGTTACTGATTGACAAATTAGACCAACATTGTTTTGTTATTACCAATTGTTTTACTATAAATCCGCAGTGTAAGTCCGTTTATCGATATCAGTGAGTTCGTTGGAGCTGTCATGATGATTCTGTAATTATCGCAGGATTCTTTAACATTCTAATGCGAGTGGAAAGGTGTTTGGGTTATAGGGTGACAGGCCAAGGAAATGTGCTCATTCATAGCAGTCAATTGTACCTTTGTCATTTCCAGTTATCATATATTTTTCGTGGTCAATTTATCATATGAATGTCACATATATGATTATTTTATTTCAGAATATTATAAACCTCTTCGGTAGTTGGTAGATGACATGGTGATTCGTCTTTCATACCAAAATTACCGGAACCAATTCGATCGTTTCTGTACAGCAGATTATTATAAAGCATTTTTAATGTACACAGCACCATTTTTTTTTTTGAATCTATTTTGTCGTAATAATGTTGCATGGATATACCGCACTTTTTAATAAACCTCTGGTGTTCGAGAATGTTCATTGGTACAGTAAAAATCAGTGTTCCAAAAATATTACTGACGAATTCTGAAGTAATTAATTATAAATAACGAGCAATTCATACACAAACGATTTAAATAATTGACACCCAGTAAGTTTCTTAGCTCCAAATATGATCGTCAACAAGCCTATAAACTATACATGGTTATCCTTTAATATTGTTATTGTTTAACTAAACGAGTGTCCTTGTCATGATGGTGAACATAATGTTCGTTTCGTAATGCGGCAATATTGGTCCGTAATTCATTAACTCCAGCGAATTCGTTTGTTTTTGTTCTTAAAATAAGTCTCAACTTCAATAACTTCTTCGTTTGAGCATTCTTTCGAGGCCTGCAATCGCGGGGGGCCAGATCTTGGACTATGCCACGGACAACAAAAGCTATTCTATCGCCGCCTTCATCGAGCGTTCTTTTGAGGCCTGCTATCGCTGCGTTCCAAATCTGGACTATACGATGTGTGACAAATCGATTCGATCAGTTCTATCATTGTTTTCATGAAGCTTTCTATTGAGGTCTGCCATCGCTGGGGGCTAGATCGGGACTATACGACGGATGGCAATCATTTGTACCGGATTCGGATACCGTTGTTTTCATCGACTTACGTCGACTCATGTATTGTTCCGAAAACACAGAAGCTATTTCGCTAGAACCACCGTAACTTTTGGACCAAACATCAGATTGCAGTGGAATTTTGACATCTTGAATGTTACCCAAACTAGAAACCAAAAAAAAATTCCTTGAAAAATAACAATGTTGGTTACAATGTTTGCATCTATCTTCGATCAGATTTCTCTGGTTTACAGTATATTCAAAAGTCTGACAGTGTGAAATCAGGTGAATACCGCGGTTGTATACTTGAATTTTTAATGAATAAGTGGCAAGGAGCTATTATTGCGTGAAGATGTCTACTTTTCGGCGTTGTTTCAGGGCCGGGATTTTACTAACTTGTCGATTTTGTGGCATTACAGGTTGATTTGGGGGCAGCCGCGAATTTCGGACGAGACCTGACGCAAAGTCCCCTTCCCAGGCCGCCCAGCGGCGGCGGCAACGCCGATCTGTTCGACGACTTTGATCCCAGGGCCGGCGAGAAGGCCGAGCCGATCGTCACGAACGATTTCGGAGACTTCGAGGCCGTCTTCAGCGGTACCGCCAAAACGGTCGCTCCTAGTACCAAGACGGAGGACGATTTCGCCGATTTCAGTTCCGCGTTTTCTACTTCGAGCAGGTACGTGATAAAACGAGAGTCTAGTTCTGGAGAATCCCCGCATGAGCACAGGGAGTTCGGTTCGCAACCGCGATAATCCGACCGATCAATGTGTTAACATCGAAAATCTGTTTCAGCACGACCCCGTCTAGTTTGCTCACGTCTCCCACCACGCCCACGGTGCTGCCGAACGTCATCCCCCCTACCATGGGCGTGCCGAACCAGAACCTTCTGATGTCCGCCAACAACGTCGCTCAAACTCAACCCGCGAACCTGCTGGGAGGGCCGCCCGTACAAAACAACGCGCTGATGGGCGGGAACTTGCTCGGCCTGGGACTCGAGACTGCCACCGCACAAAATCCTATCCAGATCGCTTCAAAGAATAACGAGGATTTACTCGGCGACTTGAAAGACTTCGGCGGCTTGAGCATACAGCCCAAACCGGCCGTGGGTAACGGCAATAACAATAACATTAACTTCGGATTGACGGGCGGCCAAGGTCTACTGGATAATTTCGATGGTAAGTCGAGTCAGATTAGTCTAACGTGACCTTGATGGATATGGGATAAGAGGAGTATTTATATTAACATCTGATTAGTATTAGGCATAGAGTAATAGAGAGAAAACTGGATAGGGATCACTGGAGAAAAGTTTCGCTACGTCCAGTATCTAGATGGGGGTTATAATCGACCATCCAGGAATGGAGCGTCATCTAGATGTTGGACGTCGCGAAACATTTCCACAAAATTTTCTGTAAAGTTAAATCTCTATTTCTCTGTGGTATTAGGACATCTTTTAATTGAAAATATATTTTATCGTCTCCTATAGATGCGTATCAAACATTTAGTTGATGATGTTATCCATAGATATTGACATTTTTTTCCATTTATCTAATCTCTGTTTTTATCATATAGTAGGTTGTTCTGTAATATTTGTTCTAGTTCGATCACAAAAATCCTTTTACCGTTTCATTATTTCAATAAAGGAGGTGTGTTCAGACAAAGTAACAGGATTTTTCATTTTTTTTATTTCATTTGCTTGGTCCCCAATCCACCTTTGCTCCAATCTATTTTAATAACGTTTCTAGAGAAATAATCATAGCAGGCCATGGCTGTCGAGGCTTACGTTTTTGTTGGTTGTTAATGTGCTGGACTATGCTCGGGCTATCTTCAATGCCTTCTTCTTTTGTTTTAACGACATTAAATATTTCTAAGCTTTGTTTGCAATTTATAACTATTTTTTAACAAAATTCAATGCACATTGTCTAATCCATTTTTTCAATAAAAAATGAAAAATCGTTTTGGAGTTATTCTTTTAATAGCTGGTGGAAGTATAGATGTATAGATACTTTCTGGACATTATTGGCTACTTAAGTATGATTTTTTAACGTATAGATTCCACATTGAATCGATCTTTACAGTATTTACTGTTTTTTTGCTAGGGACTTCTGTAGATCCAAGTCTCCTGTATAGTGACGAATCATTTTAATTATTTTTGTGTGTATATTCTATTGTTACCCAAGACTTCTCGTAATCGACTCGAACACAAGTCTTATGGAACAACCTACTGGGTGTTCTATCCTGTATTCATTAAACCGAACCAAAAAAATACCATTATACTGTCTTGAAAATCTGAAACAATGCTTGATCGACGGACGATATTCGGGAAACTCATTGAGATTTCCCCTTGCAGATGAAACTAAATCGAACACGAATAGTTATCGCAGCGGGAGCCGGAAGAAAACAACCGTACAGGCTCAACTGGAAGACACTACCGTTAAAACGGTGGAACGGCTGAGGCGCATCAGTAAAATATCATCTCAAGCGGACATCGATAACATTCTCGATATCCTGGACGACGTAGTCACGCAGTTCCCCGTTAATAACGCCCAAAAACTGATGCTGGTTGACGAAATAGAGTATCGGGATTACGCGGAGAATCATTTCAAAATCCTGCTGATCGAGCTGATCAACTTGTTCGATCACAGTTTTCCGTTTCAGCAGGGTCGAATGTACGACGGCGTGGTCAAGGTCTTCACCGTGGAAGACCCCGATTTTTTCGAGATAACGCTGCTGACTCTGCGGGATAAGATCAACGCGGGCGCTAATGTTAGTTGTATCGTGGGTTGCCTGGAAACTGTGTTGCTAGGCGACGGTTTATTTGTCGATATGGTCATGAATAGTTATAAGGACGCCGATGAAAGCTCGTGGCAGATTATCGTGAGGCTTCTGATCTCTCTGCCTAACAGAATCTCGAATGTCTTGGAGAGGGATACACCGGATTTATTCGTGAATAAAAACTACTCAAATTTGCTTATGTATAATTTCTTGAAGGCAGTGGAATTTATCGTTTTAGTCGTGTTTAAAGAGCCCAAGTTTTTGAGTAATTTCAACTTTGGGAATCTAGCTTATGTCTTGTCTAAAATCTCCATTCATTTTAACGACCGGAATAACTGTGAAGCTCTGAATCACTTCGTTGATATCGTAGCACAGTTGACTAACAAGCAATCGGATAAGTGTCCGGTATACAGGCGGATATTTAATAAGATATTTGAGCTTCTCGATAAGGCCGGTACGGAGATTCTGGCCAAGCTCTTTTTAACCAGGGTGGATCCCCGGAAGTACTTCATCAAGAACATCCTGGACAAGGACCTGATCAACACAGACAACTGGAGGTACTGTTTATGCACGAAGATCCCTTTACTGACGTACCCGGAAACTAATCACGAATATTTGGTCCCGAATCTGGTGGTATATCTCGACAGTGGCACCCACAAGTATCTGGAGGCTCTGCTACTGAATTTGCTGCGGATTTGGGCCGACAAGCCGGCTATCAAGCGGACGAGCGTGGAGCATCACTTGTTGATATCGAAGTACATAGTTGCCCTTGTGAATTGCGGGTGTCACTTCGGATTCACCGAGACCGAGCGTAAGCAGATCAGGGATAGTTTCCGGAAGGGTATATCGGTGCATTTGGAGTGCACGGTGCCGGTGTTGAGATATTCCGGGATGAAAACCGGGGAATATATCGCCAGGTGTCTCTCGAAGGAGGATGATGAGAAGAATGACGAAAACGAGTTGAAATTCGAGTACGATAACCTGAAACCTGATTGCCTCAAGGCCGTCAACGACCTCCAGTACTTCATCGATCTGGATTTTCCATCTTTGTACATGAAAAGTTCTGATATCCCCGACAACGTCCAGGATATCTTAACCCTACTGAGCAACAAGGCGGACGCGGAACAACAATACGACCCCCCTCAAAGGAAACTGAGAATCAAGCGAGCCCCAGTGAGGGAGAACGAGCTCGTCATCCTAGATCCCGTGAAAGTCAAAGATTACGGCATCACCATCATAGATAACGACTTCCAAATCGATTCGGACGACGACCTGGAACCGTACGACCTGTCGAACGACGTTCCGGTTCCCGGCAAGGAACCGCCTGCCTACCTGAGGGACCTTCGCGATAACCTCGTCGAAACCGAGGATCCGGACGTCTTCGCCTTGACACTGCAACACGCCGAGTCCCTCGTCAGCGAACAATTGCCCAACGACGACGCCAAGATCGGTCTAGAAATCCTGGAGATCCTCATCAACCTGGACTGTAAATATTACGTGGATAACTTCGAGGAATTGGTGTTTCGCGGTTGTGTCGCTATTACCTGCGTCTATCCGTCCATATATGCCGAGTATTTGTGCAAAGAGGTACACGCTGATGTCGGAAAGTACTCGCTGGTGCACAGATTGATGATGCTGGACATATTGCGTCAATCCGCCAAGTGCTTGTCGGAAATAAAACCGGTAAATAAAACTAAAGAACCCGAACAGAAATCGACTTTACGAACAAACGCGAAAGAAGCGTCGGAAGTGATCAGGAAACGACTGGAGAGCAAGACGAGGTACTTCCACACTCACAAGGCCGTGAAATTGGAACAAAAGAACCGATTCGCGGACGTTGCCGGTTATTTCTTCTTCCCCCTGCTTTACGGATACAACCAAAACAAACTACTATCGCAGCAACTCGTGAAGGACAGCGACGACTTCATGTTGCTCATCCACTTCATCGATACCCTGGCCATAATCATGTTCTGTTCGGAGAACTGCAACGTCGTCCACCGGATGGCGAAGGAGAGTTTGCATTTCTCCTGGTTCATGAGGTACCACAAGGACCCCAAGGTCAAGGCCTCCGTGCTGCATCTGATTGGGTCGGTGGTGACGGTGGTACCCGATTTCATGCTGATCGATAATTTCATGAACGAGCTGTTCGAGATAAGGCTCTGGCTGACGGAGTTATTGAATCCCAACGCCCACAGAGGGGACCCGAATCTCGAAGTAAGGCACCTGGCTGCTTGTACTATAGCAGCCATCGAACACGTCTTAAAAAATGACGTGGACGAATGAATTGTTGAGTTAGATATAGTGGTAGTTTGTACGTATCCGTTCAGGTTTGTTTTTATTCATTAGAATGATATAATAAGCGTCGATTATAAGCCTTTTTCTCTCTGTAGGAAGTAAAATAGTTTACAATAAAAATATTTATCAGATGCTATGGTATTACATTTTATATACCTTCCTTCCTCATTGATTTTTGCACTATTTAAAGTAGTTTCCTCAAGGACTCAACTTACTAACGAAAATTCGGTTTGGTAGACAACCAGAGATACAAGAGATTAATTTGAATCTTTAATTTCGGCCTTAATGAAATAGCCACAGTTTATTACTAATATTAGATCCGTAAAAAAGTAATCCGCCTTTTTTAAATGCCTGTGTGTGTTTTGTTTAAATAATTGTTTTCAAGTTGGACATAGTATACCTGATTTGGCCAGTTTTCATTCCCTCGGTTTAAACATATAGTCTATCCAGTAAAACAGCCGATGCTCTTCATCGGAATGTATGACGTTGCCGCACCGAATCGGACGTGTCTATCCATTTATAAACTCTATAGTCCTACCAATAAAACGGCCAATCTCGTCATCGAAATGTATGATGCAGCGTTGCCGCACCAAATTTATGTTTGCGTTTATGTTGACTGACAACAAAATATAACGTAAATGAAATATTAACGTAAATTTCAACATTATAGTCCATCTAATGCATATTTGTTGAAGGACTTAAATTACAGTTAGTTAAACAGCCACAATAGATCGTTGGTTAAAGTTGTTTTATTATATTTACGTTGATATATGACAACGGTGTCGTCCAGTACCAACACATCGAATTTTATAGACCGATTTGGTGACATATTCGGACGCATCAGACTTCATTCTGTCTCTCTTTAACTAGAGTAGTGCTAATTAATAAAGTGGGTGAAAAAAATCATTTATCAATACATAAACACAACAATAACAAAGTATATAATTAAAATTTTACTGTCTTTTATTTTAAGCTTATATATTATGTTTAGGTTATTTAACGTTTTATAAACATATTTCTCTCAATTTATTCAACAAAAGCAATTAATGCAATTCAAATTGATATGTATTAAGACTGTGTATAGGATATATACTTATAAATTCATGCCTATATTCTTTTAACATTTCATATTGTCCTCCATTTATTGTGATTATCATAAAATCTGCTTTATTTATTTACTAGCGACCCGCCCCGGCTTCGCACGGGTGCAATGCTGATACTAAATTAAATACACTACAGAAAAAATATGAACGTTGTATATAAAAACATAGCGGCCCGCTCCGACTTTGCACGGGCATAAAATATATATGCCTATGTCACTCAATGAAAACATGATTAAAATCGATCCAGTATTTTTGGTTCATTCATTACTGCCCTTGGCCTGCACGCATTAAATTTGGAGTAAAACAATTCCTCTTCCCCTATACTTACTATGAAGATTTCCTGCTATCTTTGGAATATCTAAATTCATACAATTTTTATTACATTACACATTTTTAAACGCAAATTTTAAATTTGTAATATCTCCGAAAATATTTGTTTAATTTACATGCTGTAAGGAACCATATTGATCTATATTAATTGCACACTGTATTTAAGGTACTTAATTCGATAAGGATTAATGCCGTATTACTTAAAATAGCTTCGTAAATAAGCCATTTTCTCACGTAAAAAGTAAACAATAAAAATGGTTAATGTGGGTTATCCCTAAAAGATAAACATATACCATCGCGGACTTTTTTGTAGACCTTTTTATGGTGTACAATACTGTAGTACATTAATTTGATCTAACTCGTAGGGTTAGGCAGCGTTTTTGCTAATTGCTAAATAAGCCAAAAAAAATAGGTTAATTTACGACATCACGTTAGAAACCTCTAAAATTAGCAATGTTGCCTTAGTATATTATGCATGTATTATACATATAAACCTTCCTCTTGAATCACTCTATCTATTGAAAAAAACCGCATCAAAATCCGTTGCGTAGTTTTAAAGATTTAAGCGCACATAGGGATATAGGGACAGAAAAGGCGACTTTGTTTTATACTATGTAGTGATATAAGTAGGGTAGGTACTCAAAATCTAAGATCGTGGCATATATAACACGCATCTTGTATTTTTGACCTCATTTACCCATGCTTCAACACTACTTTACTTGCTGAATCATACATAAATCTTTATGAGTAAACAAATCTAATATTTTCAAATTGCCACTACTTAAATTAGTTCGTGTTTCCAATATATCATCTATGTGAATTTTTGGCATAATCATATTTTATTAATATATTCGTATTAAAAACGCTCAAATTTGGAAATAGCAATATTTTTACCAAAATAGGAACCCCCAACCTTAAAAATTCTCAACTGAGTCAAACTTTAATGTTTCTTGTTCAATTTTAATGCTGTAGATTGACTATATGATCAACGAGCTGTGATTCTGATAAGATATACCCACATAGAGTCACAAGAACATAGAGTCATATTTATCTGTAGTTTTACTGTTGCAAGGTCAACTATGCCTAAAATATGAAGAATTCGCTATACAATTGAATCCAATTTGCAAAATTAAAATGAGTGAATACACATCTGCATAGAATATCCTCATAGTCTGTTCAAATTAATAGTTTTGTAATAGCTTTTTTGACAATATTCACAAATCGATGATTTATTCAGTACTGCCTATCATTTATAATCAAAATACGAACATTACAAAAACAAATAAACTATAAACAATTCTTAACCTTACAAAATAGAGCTTCGATCAAGGCCAGGGTGAAATCTAAAATCCAACAACTCGATTGCTCGTAAATGGCAACATCGCACAATCAGACGGAAACTACCGAAGTTTACCGAATATGTTTATGATTCTCCATAACTAGCCACCACTTGTCTGGAGGATCTTTTGACGATGTAATTTTCAAAAAACAAGTCAATTTACACTTTTAAAACCCAATAACTAAAATATTATCGAACGTCTTGTACCTGTAGACGCCCAATGATCGTCGTATATATTTTTAGGGAACATGCTCAGTCCGACCCCCGTCCAGTTGCTACAGCCAATGTCTTCCGACTCGAACAGCATCGCTTCGACCACCGCCGCCCAATTGATCAACAAGAGCCAGCCGCTGGGCTCGACCTGGGCGAACTCCGGCAACGTGAACATCGACCTGGACAACCTCATGCTCACCAAACCGAAGGCGACGCCCTCGCCCAGCATGAACCAGCTCGCTAGCAACCCCACGTCGCCCGTAAACCATCCGAAAGCCGTCGGCGTCGCGACGCCCAACTTCGGCTCGAACCTGGCGTTCAACAACCTCCAAGGACGCGTGCAACAACAACAAACTCCACCGCAGTTCTTCGCCAGTTTCAAATGATCCGCGATACGGATCGATTAAATCAATATGTATTAAAGTTTAGGTCGAGACTAATAATTATGGAACATTTTCTGTTATTAGATAGCGAAAAATAGATATGTAAAAAATGATACGTTTCCATTGTATATGACCCAAGAAAAAAGTATTTTTGTTTCGGAACATATCATCAGACTCAAAAATGTCCTGTATTTGATGTGAACAATGTTTAAAACAGCAGCTATTGGATAAGTATTACGTGGTGTTTCCTCCCCTCCAAGCGTTTTACTGTATTTTACATTTTAACGATAACCGGCTTTTAAAATTATATTTTAAATACGTGCACATATTACTTTCCTGTAAATATTAAGTTAGTTTTCTCAATGCTCATTATTTACAATTCGGTGCTGGGTAACTCTTTTATAGATATTCCTTTGGAGTTTTTATTGTATCTGTTTTAGCTTTTTTTCGAGATGGTAATTGTACAAATAAGACGTGGGAATTACCGGTAACTTCCTGTAATTAAATAGACATAGCAATATTAAACAACATTTATAAGTAACTCTTGTTAAGTTTTTATTACAACATTGAATAAAACTATATTTCTAAATTAAATTTTTGTTCAATTTCCCACAACTCTCATCCTAATATTAATACGTATTGTTTGTTTCGGAAGACGTTTGTCTTAGCTTTTTTTTCCTCCTGACAATCAATGACATTAATTATAACACAAACAAGTACAAACCCTAGTTTTATTTCATTTTACAAAAAGCCGAATAGTAATATAAGTAAATAAACGTGCTTATGGCTATCTACTTTTTATGTCATCTGAATTGTCGTACATTAAGTTACATCAAAAATAATATGAATTTACTACGTTAGGAATTGACAGTATTGTTTCAGAAGGCGTTTGACAATCAATGTCATAATTATCTAACTTTTTAAGACGACAGTTTTCTCAGTTCAATAATGGAGTTATCTCAACGATAGTTGCGATTTGCCTGTTTACATGTTGACAGTGTTTTATTTGTTTTGAAATACTTGTTTTAGATGTTTTGACAGTGTCATAATTATTATAAAACCAAATAGTATTTAATTTTGTTTATAACAATTTGGTTTTGCGTTCAGAGAACGAAAATATTTGAAAAAAAATGACTAGTTTAATTTTCCTAGATTATATTGGATCATCTGAGAAAGATTGCAGTTAATCGTGTGTTTACAAGTGTTATGGGATCTGAGAATTAATAAAGGAACTATAATAAGAAACTGTATGATAACTGAGGTAATACTAGATAAGAATATTTCGCTATATATGTCTTTATGACGGTGAAAATTAACGGTGTTTATGGGGCTAACGATAAAATAAATTACGTCCTGTAATAAAACGAGGAGAAAATATAAATGAAATATATATATTTAAAAAAGCATCAACGTCACACCCGGATCTGGAATATTTATTTACTGATATATAAAAACGTAAGTATACCTACATATATACAAGTTTAATGGTCATAAGAATTTGTTTAGAAAAAAATTATCTTTAAAAATGATCCTCAATATTCTTTTTATATAAAACTTTTATTACACATATAATCTGTCTGGGTACATTAAAAAATAAATGTACATACACAAAAACAAGAAAATACCTTGCACAAGTTGGAAATTCGAATGGGACATCATTATTTCCCTAAAAAATAACTCTTCCGGACTAAAAATTAATACAAATACGTAACGTCAATCGATACAAAACAATTTCCTTCAAGCGTCGTCCCTAATCCGTCTCTTGTGCCTTCTTCTTCTTCTTTTTCTTTTTAGGAGTCTCCCCACCAGCATCACTCGTACCTGAGAGAAAGCATTTGTCAGCTGGGCGAGCAGAAAACAAAAGGAAAAACTTACCGTTTCCAAGGCTCTCGTTTAAGGTGTTATTTGCGGATTCAGATTCGCTTTTCTTCTTTTTCTTCTTTTTGGGTGGTTGCTCCGCTCCGTCATTCTCCTGGATGCCATTACTCTGGTTCAGCTCGCTGTCGTTCAATGCTTCGGAGGCTGTTCTCTGTTAATATAAAAAAAATTATTAACTAACAAAACAAAAGACTACAAAAGGTTTCTGATCAAGTTAGCTTAGACACACTATCACGGTACTTTTGTTTATGTTCTTTATGTATCCCATTACCTTCTTTTTCTTTTTCTTCTTTTTCTCTGTCGCGGAAATGAATTGCTGCACTTCCTGAATGGCTTCCTGCATGACTTCAATGTTTTTCTTGGGGGCCTCGCCGGTTTCGTAAAATTTAAGACGGTCCTCGACCTAGGGATGAGATATTTTGTCAGATTTATGTTAATCAATGTCTGTTCTATCGCGTACTTGCTGTCTTAATTTCTCGCCAAATATCTGATTGGGGATTTCGGTGAAACAATCGATCCTGGAAGCGATCGAACACTTGTTGGCCAGATATCGGGATATTCGACCCTTGTTCTTCGTCCCAGCTCGTCCGATGAACGTGGTGTGGAACAGTAGACCATATTTTGGTGTATTTCCTGGAAACAAAAATGGAATATGCATTCAGGTTCATAAGAAACACAAATCCCCAACATAGACAAAAAAAAACAGTTCAATCCTACTGACTAAAAAAAAGAGCACAAATCGTAATGGACAAACTGAACAATAGTGGATGGCATCACTTCAATGTAAAATTAATGCAAATGGCATATGGGAAAATAGTGAATAGTAACATTTACATAGAAATGACGTCATGTAACCACCGACTCCTTGATTTCCTCTGATTTGATTTATCCAACATCAGCCATCAGAGCTACCATAATCAGATGACCATATTTTCATTTTCCACTCTCATACCCACCTAAAATTTTAATAAAATATACCAAACCCAATTTATACAAGCTTAATAAAACATTAAACTACAAAAAAACCAAGTTTGGATATAATTTCGCACAATTCCGACACTCAATCAAACACCAAAAGTTTTGATAAAGCTCTAATATGTGCCTTAAAACAACTTCTCCAAATATCATCACCTTCAACCGTTAAATTTTAACACAAAAAACCATTCCTCACCTCTCGTTTTCAAAGCCCTGAACAGAGCTTTTTCAGCACCCAAAATCTGTACGGTTGATGCGGGATATTTCGCTAGATTTGTTAGTGATCCTGCATGGGCTATTAATCTTGCTCCCACTTGTTCGCCAATCAGTTGGGCCAGGTTGGGGGCGACATCAGACATTTTTGTTTTTAAATATTCTGCTAACTGTAATAATTACACTAATTAAAACCAACACTCCTATCAATGAACAAAACTTACCTGTTTTCTATAATCCGATAATGATATAACTCTAGTAGCAAACATCTCAATATTCAACAGATCAACAGGACTGATATCCATGCCCATACTTGACCTTGATGCACTTAAGATCGCCTGTGCTTTACCAGAATCCATTGTGATCTCTTCTAGTCCTTCCAGTGATTCTTCAGATAATTCCTTGCGGTTCTTTATAAATTTCGCTAGTCTTGCAAAGGTGTAATTCTCTGGGACAATTTTGACTAATTCTGGGAAATGATATGAGTACCATTCTCTACGAGAGAACATGTATTGTTTATGATTTATCACATGATTATAAATTAACTTGTTCCACAATAAATTTAGACATAATAATAAACTACGTCTGATAATTTTAATTTGGTAATTCTATTGCACAATTCCGACACCTTAACAAACATGAAAGAAATCTGTTAAAGCTCTAATATGTGCCATCATAAAGAAGTAGGGTGATATAACTTACCTTATCCTCATAGAAAATGTATTGATATCTTTATCCAATTGATCCAATAAAGCAATTGATTGGATAATCATGTTATCCGCTCTGTGAACATTAAACTTGATCTTGGCTCTGGAATAAGAATGTCCAAGACCTAACTGAGCAATACCAGAGCTCTTCAGAGTGAAGCCTTTAACTAAATTGTGAAAATGATGCCTAATTCCTGGAAAACAAACACTAAAAAACTTGTACCGGACATAAAAATTTATGTTTTACCTCTGATAATTTCAGGTACAGCACCTATATGACTACATTGAATACCCAAAGCTTCAGTGATAGCAGCTGCTAATTTAGGATCACTGACACCTAATGTCACTTTCTTACTCTTAGGAACAGTCAAATCTAAAAAGTTGTGTAGGTCCTCAGGCATGATACCTTCAGAGATTGCATTTATATTCTCCAACGCAGTAACGGCCGTCTTGAAAGGCGAAAAACTGACGAGCTTTACGATACTATTAAATCGGGGCAGGTCTGTTATGGCGGCTTCAACTTGGGGTAACAGCATTCCGATTTCTTCGAACTCCTGTACTTTAAACACGCCATACCCTGCCGCATGCTCGAATAGAGCAAAAAGCGCGACCTGTTACAGAAGGCACGCGGTAAATTGTGAGGTTATATTTATAAACATACATACATACACACACACAAGTTTCAAATAAATAAAATTAGTTATAAAGTAAATGTTAGTTTCTTAAAAAAAAAGGTCTTACCATGATCACTATAATCTACACAATATTTTCATAGATTAAAACTGACAACGACAACTCCACGTGCAGATACAACAGAAAAGACACTAACTGGTCGCTAACTTAACGACTGTCAAAAATATTATATAATAGAGACTAACTTCACTTCCCTCTTCTTTTAATTTTAACGTCTAATAAGAGTTATTTCCCAATATTCCGGCAATATATATATATATAAAAAAACGGGGAAAAAAATGAAATATGTGTACTTCAAAACGTTTATTCTGAAACAATCTAACTCCAGTATTTTTGAACTAATTAAATTCTAACATGACTGGAAATCTAAAAAAAATAAAAGCTCTTTTAGAGTTTCACCAATATTTGATTTTACTTACCATTCATTTTTTATCTCATAAATAAAATTGATTAATGATGAAATTCAATACTTTTAATTAATGTTTGAAGTTCTTTCGTCGTCTCCCACCAGTACCATGCTTTAATAACTGCACATTCTCATCATCAGTGTTGTAGTTTAACCCCCATATATCAAGTTTATGTGGTAAATAAAACAATCCAAACAATGTGACTATGTTGAGGATACAAGGAAAAATAACAGCAGGGTTTAAAGTAGTGGCTCGAAAATAAATAGTCTCGGTAAAATAAAGCATTATTGTTATTGCTAATGACCATTTGCCCAAATCTACTACTGGCCTGTAATGTATGTAAAGTGTGGTGTAAATCAAAACTAGCGCTTTTAATAATGCAAACATTCCAAGAATTCGGGACGTGGTAAATTCCTCATCGTTATAATCTATTATACTTTTCGTTAAAAACGACCTTTTCTCTATGAAGCTCTTCGCCGTTATTCCCAGATCCATGAAAGCGACAAAACCTATCCAACCGCGAAAAGCGTACAGTATTTTGCTGTTCATATCCATTTTCGGGAAATAAAATGCACGTTCACATCCAAATAAAATAACTGTACATAAAATGATAATTTTTTGTATCAAATAAACATATTCTGGTCCATATTTTTATATATTTATCGCAGATATAATAAGGAAATGAATTAATAACATCACTTAAATTGATTGGTTAATTCGTATATCCTTCTTCAATTACGAATGTAGTAAGATAAAAGCCCCATAAACAGAAAGAAGATTTAGTGTTATAGCCCTGAGCATAATCGATTTAAATAAAAAAACTCAAAATAGAATTTTGATTCGATTTTGCAGGGTATATATGCAACGCACAATACGCAGTTGATTATGTTATATATTTTGGCTTATTCTATCATTGTACTGATACATTATAAATTATAATATTATCTAAAATAGATTAGAAATAATATGACACATATAGAGAGATAAATCTATTTTTTCATATGTTACGAAATAGCCATGATGCCAATTGAAACCCCTTATTTACATTTTATTCTTAGTAAGTTTTAATTTGCTTAAATAATAATTTTTTTTTATTCTATTATATTCTATCACTGTCACTTTACCTTGTATTATTTTCTATTTATTTCCTTCTAATACATATCTTTAAAGCCGAATCATTTGCTTTTCTACACGTTAACTCATAATAGATTCAAAATAAAATATTTCTAAAGCTATAGTTATTTGATGGTCATAATCGATAGATTTCGATTATGTAATTCATAATGAAATAACATTCTAATTAGGAAAAGATGGAAAAGAAAACAAAACCTTATTTTGAAAACATTATATTGTCAATGTCAAAATTTGATTGATAAAAAATTGCTATAGTTAATGGTTTTAATAAATAATAAACTTCAGAAGTTTATTGTGTAGGCATGCTATGGAACATTTACAGGTGGATTACCTTTCCTCCTACATTATTATAATGTAGTATGGGATATAGAAATAATTACGATTTCATGAGATTATAAAATTTGTTTAAATTTACTCTTATTTGGATCAAATTCTTCAGGTGGTAATCAAATATAGATAATTATGGCTGGTGTTATTCCAAAAAAGTCATCTTCAGGCAGGAAGCAGTGGAGTTTACATGGTATTTCAATATGTGATAATATAAAACATGCAATTGTACATGTAATGAGTTTTAGGAGCACAAAGAATATCTTTGAAAGGCTTAAGAAGCCAGTTGGCAGCAGATGGATGTCCTGAATCACAGGTTGTTTTGGCTAAACTTTTATTTGAGGAATGCGGTTGGTACATATTGGACATGTCTGAGTGGCTTTTTATTATTATTATTTCTTTGTTTTTGTTAGAATTTAAATCAGATCAGAAAGAAAATGCAAAACAGGGTGTCTATTGGCTAATTAAAGCTTCAGAGCAGGGTAACTTGGAAGCAACAGATCTGTTAAAGAAATGTTTAGAGACGGGGAGAGGAATTAATGAGCACAACTTTATAGATGTGAAAACTTGTATTAGTATGACACAAGATGAAAAAATTGTTAGGAGAGCTGCTAAAGAAATGTTTGCAAAGTATTTAATTTAAACTATTTGTTTCCATCTTGATTCAAATTTTATTTTTTTAGTTTAGCGAATGGTGGAGAATATATAACATCAAATCAACTACAGAGAAAGATTTTATCTATAGAGAGGGGCGAAAGCTGTTCAAAATCAACAGAGACCAGAGATCTGGAAAATCACTGTCAAGAAAGTAATGGAGAGATAAGTAATAATTATGATGACTCATCTGGTGAGTCGGATGAGGAAACAGATTGGTCCATTAAATCGGACTTGAATAATGAGAAACTGACTGAAGACAAGGTGGTATCGGCTGCCATTACCTTTTCCCATGGTCACTTGCCAGTTGTAAATAATATATTATCCCTAACTGAGCCCAATTTGAATTCGTTAGATCACATTCCGTTCCTATATCGTTCCATTCTGCACCCGATTTTGTTTTTGAAGATAGTTTATTTGAGATTAATAAAGTTCCTGGGTAGCAAATCTATGCCGATACCCCTGGGTTCCACTAATACTCAGGGTTTAGCGTTGCTTTTGATTTATTCCTTGGTCAGCTTCGATAACGTGAAGTTTTTTCTGCCCACGGTTGGGTTTTATGCCTCTTTCGTTATGATGATCGTCGCTACTTGCCAGATGCTTCAGGTCCAGAGGGAACTGCACGAGTTCCGCCTCTGGCGGGGTCTTTTCATATGCTACTCGAACGGGGATTTGAACGAGCAGAGTTTCGAGAGCCAGTTCATCATCAACCACACCAGGCCATACATTTGGTATTTCTTCAGCCTGCTTGTGCACTATTTCTGTTTCTCGCTGACGCCGGTCAAGCTGGAGTCGGAACTGACGGTGATGTCGTGCTGTTTCATGTTCGTGACGCTGTTCGGGCTGATGGCGAGGCGTCGCGACAAGACGGTACTCGATCCGTTGGTGCTGTTGAGTTTCGCGGTCAATATCCTCGCGAGGTACCCGTACGACACGGATCCTATAGTGTCGAGGGGCTGGCGCTACCTGGAACTGAACGTCCCCTCGTTCCCCAGCTACGTGGTGGGTAACGGGATCGAGTTCTGTATCAGTTTCCGCTTGGTCTTGTACGCGATCATTCCGGCGCTGTTAGCGCGGATGGCGGCGAGGGATCGCTGGAAGGGGAGCTACAAGGTGTTGCTGCCCCATCTGGTGACGTTGAGCTGGTTACAGTACTTCGCTGTGTGCTCTCACAACGCCACCATGTACGGGTTGTACCGGGCCACTCTGGCCCTGGTCGGGTCAGTGGTCTTCTTGCCATTGGTGGGCCTGATGTCGGTGATATTACCGGTGGCTGCCATAACGAAGTGGGTGATATCGTCGAATTTAATCTATAGCATCGGTCTGTTCCTGTTCCTGCTAATGATCTGCCTCGCCGTGTGCTACGCCTGCGCTAAAACCAAATATGCCCCCTACACCGCCGCCTTGCAAGTAGTCCTGATGCTGATCGCCTTCTTCGCCCTCCTGAAATCCTCCCTCTACAACGGCAACCTATCCAACGAGTATCCCATGGGCATCGAGACGAAAACCCTGGACTGGGACAGTTTCGAGTCCCTGTGCTACAAGAAAATGTACCACGAGAAGGAGAATCGCGCGGAAGCCCAGTTGAGATGCGCCGAATTGGAGGGCAGTCAGGTTTTCTGGGAGGCCACCGTCACCGAGGTGAAACTGACCTCCATCACCAACAAGTACAAGAGCGTCATCGACAAATTCCCCAAATTCCTCTCGGACTACCTCCGCTGCTTTTACGGAAAACCCGTCAAAACCAACTGCGATCAGGACGACGCCGGTCAGATCAGCGACTGTATGATCCTACAGGAATCCTACGCGAACCAGTGCACCCTGAAGGATCACAACGCCTACACCTTCGAGGTATCCTTGAAGATGTCGTCGTTTTACTGGACCACCACTCCCATCGTTCACCTGCATCTCGCCCACGAATTCACCAACTTCACCTTGCGTCTGAGGTCCAAGGACGAGGTTTGGTTCAAGGGTCGGCTGTATAATAATCACGAAGCTGGCGCCGAAGGGCTATTGGGGTCCGTCCACATCTTCGTCCACGGTGAGGAGATCGGCTGCATCTCCTGCGCGGACTACCAGCTGACTTCGGTGAAGACTTCAGAAAGAGACATGTTTAGTTTCGTCTATATGTTACACGATGGCTTTAAGTTCATATTGAACGTTTTATTTAATCCCGTATTGATATTTAAGTAGGTTTATTGGTTGTACTTGAGATAAATGAAATTATTTAAGTTGTTGTGTATCAGTGGGAGCTTTGTTTCGAAGAAACATATAGTGTTTTACTAGTCGTGGACGTTTCTTCTCTTTTTTCCACACTCATGGTGTCAAAACTAACCTAAAGAATAGCCGTTGTGCTCTCGATGTTCATATATGTATAGAATTAGGCAATAAATTATGGAAACTGAATATATGGAAGCACCTAATCAGAATAAATCTAACCAAACTATTTTTTTCATTTCTTTTTTTTTTCGCTTGTAATATTTTTATATAAATATTCAAACGTATACTATTTTTATTTAATAATACAATTACTTATATCAAAAGTCAGTAAAAAAGATAATACTTATATGTCTGTAAAATTTGTCAAAAATCTGTAAAAAAGTGTTTTTGTACGATTCATCTAGTAGGCTTGAACGTCAAAATTACTCTTTGCTTTGAAGAAAGTTTATTTGTCATTTCTAATACTTCATTTATGTAATTATTTTGCTGTAGTCCTAACTTTAATCGCAAAAAATGTTATATCGTTATCCCCTTTTTCCTATATTCGAGATGTTATAACTATCCTAAGGAAGGAAGGCTGTTTTTTCAATGTTCATACGTGTATAATATTAGTTATTGAGTTATGGAAACTGAGTATATTCAAGGTCTGATTTGGAATAAACTTAACCAGACGATTGTTTTGTTTATTTTTATTTTTTCATTCACAATATATTTATATAAATATTCAAATAAAAACTATTTTTATTTTAACTTCTTTTTTATTACCATATATCACACGTTACTTGAATAGGTTCCATAAGAAACAAAACAATAAAAAACATACCCTTGTGATTAAAAGAAATAACAGAGTTTTAATTGTTAACAAGATTTAATATTAATATTTCCTATAATTTTTGATTTTTATCAATAATGATTGTGTCCAATTGCTTATAATTTGGTACAGGACGTAATTAATAACACTATCTTGGCTAAATGCTAAATTATTTTAAACTATCCACTGAAATATTCCCTAAATATCGACGATTTAAATGTACGGTAGATTTTTGACGTTAAATGTCAATGTCAATATTTTTAAAGAATTATATACCTATAGCTCAAAAGCACGCCAGCGTAAAGTATATGTAAATGTCATAAATAGTAAAATTAACTAGATTTCGACTTGCGAGATATTTTTGAAGCAATTTGGTTGTATTTAAAATTTTATCAAATTTAGGAAAAATAAAACAATTATCAATTAGTGAGATACCATGGAGTAATGCATAACACTCTATAATTATGAACTCCTAAAAAAGAGTTCAAGCGTAACTGTAGCGTAGATGTCTACTCTATGGTGAGATACTGTCGATGAAGTGTCGTTGTCAATGTCAATCTGTTAAATGACATCGATTGACATTTTAATTAATAAAAATAATCTCAGTCAGCTGTTGTCAAGTATATATTTTTATTAGGATCGGTAGTCAGTATCATTAAAACAAGGGAATTTTAATTAGTAAAAAAATATTTAATCTTATATATATTTATAATTCAATTATAGTTAATGTTAACATCCGGTTAAATATTGGCTAAATACCGATGAATAAAAAGTAGCTAAATATTCCATATATATTATTTGTGTACAATTTCAACTAGGTCGATTTATTTAAATTAGAATACTATACAATATAAAAGATACATTAAAATATAAGAAAATTAAAATCTTTTCTGCGCAGACTAGAGAGGATTGCATGTAATAATTGCAAATGGTAATTATCACATATATTTCACGATTCGAAGTCGGCTTTACACCAGCCAGTTATTGGGACAACGGAGTGTTAGATTTTTTCGTTGTCTTATTTGACTTAATTTGGACGGATGAAGGGTGTAGAAGTATTGTGGCGGGTTAGCGACGAACTCTTTTAGATCTTCGGGAATTTCCTTGTCTTTTATCTCTTTCGCGATAAAGAATTTACCGTAATGACTTCGAAGCTTCAGGCGGCACATGTGCAATAAGCTAGGCGGTCCCCCTGAAAATAACAACGGATGAAACCTCGTACAATGATATTATTAAGGGGTCTAGGGATTTGAAAATTTTAAACTATAATCTATTCAAAATTTTTTTTGTGATACGTCGTCAAGATATTTAATGTATTGCCCGCCGCAATTTATAAATTCGTTTTACAATCGGACAATATTTTCCTTCTCTTTTTATTCTAGTTAAAAAGAGACACAAGGCTGTCTGATTAGTTCGAACGCGTAAACGAATGTGCCTGTCAAAGTCGTCCGGTTGTCAGACGTATGCAAAATTCTCTAATTAACTGTAGTTTTTAGTACTGTAATGTTAAAATAAATTATATTTGATAACATTTTTGTTCAATTATTTTATTTATATTAGAATTTTGTTGTATGTGAAAGCCAAACTGAACTAAAACTCAGTAGAGTCGATGAAGCAACATTGCGACGTTTTGACGTCATAAATTCAGATGACGTATGTACAAAATAAATTTGAATAGACTGTATGTTGCATATATAACTGATCTAGTGACATGCAGCGTTTTTCTCGACCGGTTGACTTGATATCTCCAGTTCTACCGAACCGATTGTTTTGAAATTTGGCGTGAGCCTTCTCTATACATTCTTCTATCGTACGAATGTCGAAAAAGTCTGAACAGAATTTTCTGCGCCAAATTATGGCGGTTTGAAATACCGAGGAAGGTTTTAAAAATATTCTAAATTCAAGTTTAGTTATAGTTTTACATTTTTAGATGATGGAACAATGTATAGGGAAAGGTCGCAAGAAGTTTCGGTAAAACTTAACATATAATGTCAAACGTCTCGAAAAAAGCAGTGTCACTAAATGTGGTATACCTCCAAAAATAGTTTAATTGTTGAAAAATCCTCTTAAGGACACATTACAGAAGGGCAAAGCTTTGAGAATACGACGAATACCCCTGAGAACAAAATGTACTTACACGTATCGAGCTTCCCCAAATATCTCATGGATACGTCATCTCCTTGCGTGGTCATATTCACGATGGGATAGAGCGTTTTGCCTTCTAGACCATCAAACATGATCCCCATGCTTTTGCCGTTGATGACGATGGCGATCGTGCCGGCATTCATGTCCAACACGATGCAGAAACAATCGGGAATGGTGAATTCGGCGTCGGCGTACCGGAATACGGGGTAGGGCTTGACGCCCTGTGTATCAGTGTCGTGTAAGGCTTCTCTGTTGCATATGTCCCAGCCCCAGGAGTGTTTGTTCTTTCCCACCAGGTTAGTCTTGCCGGAACAGTGCAGCGGCGCCTCTTTCGTCGCCACGCCAACGACGCAGTTCTTCACGCGAATCTCCTTTGGCCAATAGATCTCCCAACAGTGTATGCCCTAAACAGAATCGGTATTTTATTCTCTGTGACGAACTAACTACAAAGTATACCGGAAAAATAACGATATATCTGGTTGATATAATGTAAATAAGCCCTTAAAATTAAGTTTTATTATTTTTCCAAAGCCCAACGCTGTTTCCGGAATTAATTTTAAAGGTATGTTGAGAATATCCATATTTTTTTGGTGTCCATATATGATTCTTTTTGTTTTCCGGTCTTTTTAACTTATTTAATTTTTATAACCATTAAAGTTAAGTACCAAAAGTACCACTCTAGTTGAAAAGAGACATAATGAAGTCATGCGTCATGTAGCAAGAACATGTCAGTTAATCGGTCCATACAATTCGATTTGTGTTGGTACTGGTCGTCACCCTTGTCATATGTCAATGTAAAAATAATAAAATTGCTCTAACCTACTAACTCTGTGGCTGTTTAGTTAACTTTAGTTTAAGCCCTTCAATAAATATGCATTAGATGTACTATAATTTTAAAATAATTAATATTAACGTTATTGTTGTTTCATTATATTAATTATGTTAATATTTTGTTATCAGAGTTAAAATAAACGTATACTTAAATTTGGTGCGGCAACGTTGCAAAGGCAGCGTCGGAACATGTAACCGAAGCAGTCAATACAATTTGATGTGTTGGTGCCCTCAAAAGGTTATTAACAATAATTAAAACTTGTAAACCGGCAAACGTCGTAAACGCAAAGTTTAATTTGATGCGGCAACACTGCGACGTCATATATTTTTATGACGTGCATTGGCTATCTAAGCTAATATTATTTTATAAGTAAGGTTAAGAATTTCGTCGTTTATTATATTTTATTTGTACTGTTTATTTTGATCATAAACAGTAGGTAGTAATGAATATATCATTGTTTTGTAAGTATTGTCAGAAAAGATTGTTGTAGAAGTTCTATTTTAAGTTTAATATTGCAAAATAATTCATTATATCTTAGGTATAAGTGTGCAAAGATAATACAAAAAAAATTGTATTTTGATAAAAAATATTACATTTAAATCTTCATTTAAGTCTTCTATGAAAGACAATAGAAATGAGAATTTTGTCAAGGACACAGTTGAATTTTGTTTATCGAACAATATGATAAAAAATGATGAGAGACCGGACATGTTATTGTGTAATTGTAAAGATAAATTGACGTTTGTGGAGTACCTAAAAGAAGGCGATACCACATACAATAAATTGTTATTCTAATATTAATATTTTGAAAAAAATATGTTTCCTATGGATTGTTTAAAATTTTCTTTTTTTCCTATAAAGATTTTAAAATTGATAATTCACTTTCAAGAACTGGCAACGTCGCAAATTAAATATTTTTTTAAAATTTATTTGTGAAATAGATTTAATATATTCTTCAAATATATTTATAACTTACAAGAACCGACAACGTCGCAAAATCAAGAAAATTTAAATTAATTTGTGAAGTAGATATAATATATTCTTCAAATATACGTATAACTTAAAAGCCCCGACAACATCGCAAATTCAAGAAAATTTTAAGTTAATTTGTGAATTAGACATTAATATAATTTTCAAATATGCGTATAACTTATACCAACCGATAACGTTGCAAATTAAAGGAAAATTTTGAATTAAATATGATATTTTTTTCAAATATACGTATAATTTGCATAATTTGCAAGAACTGACAACGTGGCAAATTCAAATTATCGCGCCCAAAAACTCACCTGGGTAAATCCGACGCGACCCCTGCAACATCGCGTATCATCGCTATCAAAGATGCTACGACAAATTGTGTCCTCGAAGAGGTCCACGTCCACGGATGGCGCACAGTCATCAGGGTTCCAGGCATGTGTCGTTGCATAACTCTTGGGAATCGATGGCATGTCGAGCAGCAGATCTATCTTGGGACAGAGCGGCGTCTCCTCGTCCAATTGCGGTAATCCCCTATTGGGAAAATTAGCATACGGATTCATAGCTGCCATATTTCCAAACTCTAACGTAAAGCTCTAACATAAACCCTAACAATACGATCACCAACTAACTGACTATTACAAGCCGTAGGTGAATTTAAGGGATCTATGATATCGTAGGGTTATTAATGTACAGGTACAAGCCGGGAGGGGGAAAATAGACACCCTATTTTATTATCCAGAATAATCGCAACGCCCTCTAGCGTATGGGTGGTCTTTGTCCAGTCTGTTTACATTTCAATAAAAATTTTACTTATTTACACATAAACGGTAGGATATTTTACTTAAACGGTATTTTTCATATAATTTGATTGCCAAATGTCAATGTCAATATTGTTAACAATAAAACTAACCTCAACAAACTATAAACGTAACATTTATTTCAACATAATTTGGTTGTCAATATCAAAAATAATAAAATCAGTTAAATTTCAACTTTTCAACAATATATTTTGACATAAATGAGTTATATGTGAAGTTTTACTAAAGATAACAAAAATATGATCACTATTAATTAGCGAGAAACTGTCGATGGAATGACGTTGTCAGTGTCAATCGATTAAATTACATCCATTGACATTGCAAATTTCATTGTAATTAATCAAAATAAACTCTGACAACTGTTGTCAGTAAACGTCAATGTCATACATAGTAAAATTATCGAATTTCAACTTGTGACATGTCTTTGACGTAATTTGACCATATGTGAAGTTTTACTACCAAAGATGGGAAAAATAAAATCATTATCAATTAGTGACATACTGTCGATATAATGTTATTGTCAAAGTCAATAGATTAAATGATATTCGAATATACTTTTTTTACCAAAGCCATTGACAGCGTCTGTTATTTTGTCAATTATTCTATTATATTGTTTATGCCAGTTTACACACATTGTCACTTAATAATATTTAAAAATATATAAAATAAATGGTTGTTAACCTTCAATAATTTTTCTACATGATTTAATTGTCAATGTCACCAATAATAAATTTAACCAATTACAGACTTGTAAGGTATTTTTGATGTTATTTGGTACATAGAGTCGATGGAAGTTTTTCTAATTACCTCATTATATTCATTATGGTTACATGTTTATGGCTGATTATGATTTCATAGGCTAATTAAAATATTGTAAAATGGTTGTAAAATAAATACAGAGAATTTATTAAACTTAAATATTAAAATTAAATTTACGTAAACAGTGGTCTGTATATTTACACAGCAATGCTTTCTTAACTTATATAATAACATTTAGGATATTTGGCATATTATCTCAAGTTCGATAACAAACCGCGTTAACCCTATCGATATCGAAATATTTTCTTGGATTAAGGGTTTATGTTCTAGGACTATGTTAATTAGATAATTGCTATTAAATAAACATGGCTTTCTACGATTTGTATATTAAAATGTAGTCAAGTAAACTGATATAGGGATGCCGAAAAATATCGATATATTTTTCAAAAAATATCGATATTTTTGTATTCCAATATTTTTCGATATTTTTTCAAAATATATTTGTTAAACCCTTTTAATAATTTTTTATTAAGTATTTTTGTACTTAGTTGTAAGGGTTTGTTACAAATATCAATATATATTGTAAAAAAAATTATCGATATTTCTTTTTCTACGATATATCGATATTTTTTTCAATATCCAAAACGATATATCGAAATAATTAAATCGATTATCGAAAATTAAAAATATACAGTTATTTTTCATTTTTTATATATTGTGTTGTTTATTATTATGATATTGTCATTATTATGTTATCCGACAGTGCGGATCTTTAATAAGGCATTCTTGCGGTTTACAATTACATCATCTCTCTGTCTCAGTTCAAGTATTTGGTTTAATATCATTAAAATATAACTGCATAATATCAACTTTATTTTAGTTTGGTTGTAACAAATTACGATTCGAGACATGTCTGCGATATGTAAACGTGAAAAATTTCTAAAAATATTTTTGGAAAGTGAAATTAAAATTTCTTCGGATCAACATGTTTCGGTCTCTATATTGGGAGGATAACCTAGTTTGTATCTTGCACAGAGGCAACACGAATTTTTTTTGGCCTGATACCGGGAAGGGGAATCCTGTTACGGGTACCTGCTCGGGAAGACTCGCAGGAATAAGCGAGTTGGACTGGTTATGTCGAGACTAGCTCTGGGCTACCCCCTTAACTGATGCTTCTTACTGTTAGTAAGGAGGGTGCCCGCGATCGGTAACACGGTTAAGAGGTACAAGGGCCAGGCAAGGATATGGCGTCGTTATCACACCACGAAGCTTACGGTACATGAGTTAATCGCTCGCCGGAGAAGGTCGAGACAATTTGCAGTTAGAGCACGACGGGGTAATGTCCGCTGTGATAGAATAAGGCCACGAAGAGCCGAATGAGTTATCGGCAAGCTCGGTAATACATATATTGTCCGAAAGACGAAGATTGGAGAAATATCTCGAGTAGAGCTCGGATATAAAATCGTGAACTTGGGGGACGTCTGTTTCTCTATGAATCCGATTATTCCTGACGAACCAGGGGGCATTAATTATTCTCCTGAGAATGTGGTTTTGAAATTGAGAGTATTTTGTGAATGAGACGTATTTTAGATAGACGTCGCGAAATGCTCGGTGCGAAACGCTTCTGTTGAAAGAAGATGGCATGGGTTTTCTGTGGGGTGACCTGCAACATCCAGAAATGTAACCACTGGACCGTCTCATTCAGTTGTTTTTGGAGTCTGTTTTGGATGTGCGGTGCTAGTCTTGAAGAAGCAAAGTAAGCAGTGTCGTCTGCGTGAAAAACTGCCTCAACTTGTGGTCTCCTAGGGATATCTGAAAGAAAAATATTAAATAAAGCGGCTGCCAGGGGGGAGCCTTGTGGAACTACTGCGTAGATGGTTTTCCGGCTAGAGAGAATATCTTTGATCTTCACCAGGAACGATCGTCCTGACAGAAATGATTTGATAAGAGCTGTTAGGTCATCGGGTAGACCTAATCGGATATGTTCCGTCACTAAGCCTTCGTGCCAAACCTTGTCAAAGGCTTTGGTTAGATCCAAGAAGACCGCTCCAAGTCTTTCACGTCGGTTGAAAGCAGGAATTGCTCTTTCAGTAAGCTTGGAAAGGGAACTTAGTAGGCTGATAGGTCTGTAGGCAGAAGGTGATGACTTAGCTCCTTTTTTGGGGATAACTGCTATGAATGCATGTTTCCATGTGGATGGAAAGTTTTGCGGCCTCAAAATGCCGTTGATGATATTCGTTGGTTAGTATTAGAGGAAATACGATGCAATATTAAGGGGTAGCGTCTAATTTTTATTATTTCTAATAAGAACTTTTTTAAATAAAGACGAAAAGAGAAGGTTTTTTCTATAAACATGATGTTTGGCTAAAGTCTGACACCAAGCGCAGTTTGCAAGAGCCGCCAAGTTGGAATATCTTCGTAATTAGAGAGTAAGGCCCTTCCAGATCAAAATAGAGGTCCAAATTCCGGCATTCTCAAAGGATTCTCTATGTACAGGCTCTGTTCAAGGCCACGTATTAAGAATAAATTATAGTTCCAGTAGACACAACACTTAAAACTGTGGATGAACCTAATTAGCAGTCAATCTCGTTCTCTTTCTAAAATGGAATGTTCAGACTGATAAAGGAAATTGTCTCGACTCTCATTTTGGTTTACACTTCGTTCTCAGATTTGAAAGAAGTGTTCTGAGCAGATACGACAAAATATTTACAAGGGTAATGGCTAAGGATATTTGCAGTTAAAGTTTCAACCATACTATACTGTTACTGTTGTTCTATTCTGGATTTCGCTCATTGGTGTCGCTTCTCCATTATTTCAACAATTTTTTGGCAAAATTAGTTTCCAACTTTTCGATACCATTTTTGTAGTACGATTTGTCCTTTGCTTCAAAATAGGCCTCAGTTTTGGCGATCACCTCTTCATTCGACGAAAATTTCTTTCCAGCGAGCATTTTTTTGAGATCTGAAAACAGGAAACAGTCGCTGGGGGGCAGATCTGGAGAATACGGTGCATGAGGAAGCAATTCGAATCCCAATTGATAGATTTTTGACACGGTGCATTGTCTTGGTGAAGCAGCACTTTTTCTTCCTTTTCCTTCTTCCTGTCCTTCCTTTTTCAAGGTAGTCAATGAAAATAATTCCATGCGCATCCCAAAATACAGACGCCATAACTTTGCCAGCCGACTGTTGCGTTTTCCCAAGCTTTGGAGTGGGTTCGTCGTGTGTAGTCCACTCGAATGACTGTCGGTTGGGCTTCGGAATGAAATGATGGAGCCATGTTTCATCCATTGTCACATATCGATGCAAAAACTAGAGTTTGTTACGCTTGATCATCCTCAAAAACTGCTCCGAATCATCAACTCGTCGTTGTTTTTGGTCAAAAGTGAGTTCGCGCGGCACCGACTTTGCACAGAGCTTTCTCATAACCAAATATTCGTGAATTATATGATGTACACTTTCAGTTGATATCTTTAGAGTGTCTAGTATTTCATTCAATTTCAATTTACAGTCATTGAAAATCATTTTGTGGATTTTTTAAATGTTTTGCGTCGGTAATAACGTCTTTTTGGCGTCCACTGCGTTCACCGTCTTCGGTGCTCATTTCACCACGTCTAAACTTACCATACCAATCCTTGATGGTTGATTTTCCTGGGGCAGTGTCCGGAAATTCGGCATCAAGCCAAGTTTTTGCTTCAACTGTATTTTTTGTCAAAACAATATTTTATCAACACGCGAAATTCCCTTTTATCAATTTTTTTTCACAATAACAAAAGTTGTTTCACTCAAAATGCTATAATTCACAAACTAATGATCCGACAGCTGTGCAATTTATACACGCATCTTTTGAGGGTTAGGGCTAACTAAAAAACATATGGATTTAATTCTAGTAGCGTTCTGTTAATAATTATTTTTCTGTTCGGAATATTTGTCTCAATGCCCTCGTATTTATTGATTTGCCTACACAAAGGTTGTCACAGAAAAATTTCTATTTTCAATGATAAAGAAAACATCAACCTTAAGCAATATGGATTACTCAATCACACGTAACGTTTTCTAAAATATGTACCATTAGATAGAAGAATTCTTCTGCGTAAAAATTAGTTTTTACTTGCGATAATATACATTTCGACCTTCGAGCCTTATTACTAACACCATATACCAACAATATCTCAGAAATGGACTGTGGTTAGGCTGTGTTGATATGTTGGTCATAGCAATTGGTATGCGTCGTACATACGAAGACGTTTTTGGAATAGCAAAACGACAACACACGAACTGTATCAGTTAAGTCACAGCTGAGATGTTGTTGGGTACCTTTGATCGTTGATTGTTTCGAGAAAAAAGTCGATTAGCATCGAACAATTAAAAAACCGATTGGTTGTTCGACTGTGTCCTCGCGGTATCGTGTGATTTTCTCTCAGTTTTCCCAGTAAGAATGGCGAGCTATGCTGTTAGTGTGAAAAACGTAGTGAAGCACTATGGGAATCATGTAGTTTTCAATGGGATTTCTATGAACGTAGAGAGAGGAACTATGTAAGTATCGATCTTTAAAAAAAAACTTTGTAGTCTAAATATATTACGAATTTCCTGTTATTGATTGAAATGAAGAACAATTAACGATTATAATACAATTTGTGTTTAAATATGGGCTTCATTTAATATTCATTTCTATGGACGGATATTGGTAAGGAATGAATATTGTTTATCTTCTTTGTTCTTTTATATGTATTATTTGTATTATATAGATATGGCATGTAGAAAATCACCTCATTAAGTGATCTCCTGTAAAAAAAATACAATTTTAATTAACTAGTCTTACTCTAAAGTCTATATATGTCCAATAATCAGATCGGATGGTGTGAGACGCTTTAGTCCACGCACTTCACTGTCACTTCGCATATTTAGCTGATTAGCGAGTACATTGGGATGCACTGACACTATTTCGATGTACTTCATATAAACACGTTGAATTACACTCGTTATAGGTTCTAGAGGAAATATCGCGTTTTATCACTTCATTTGAAACATAGTACGGAGCATCAACAATACATCAAGCAATCATGATGGATATATTAGACTTGCTAGCGATTCCCCATAGTTGGATTCCATATGACCAAATAGGCTTGAATAGAAATTTATAAGAGAATATAGAGTTTAAGTCCAAGTTGTTTTTGTTTGACGAGTAGGTGTTTCCAAGTTTAGCGTTAATCTAAGTGCAAACCAAGATATTTAGCATCCTCTGCTTGCGGGAGTTGACAATTATTGATATAGACCGGTGGACATGTTCTTCTACGGCGTAAAAGTTATATGACGGAAGTTATATATAATATTTGGTTTATAACATGATATATGTGCGATTTTATGTCGACTATTGTCTATTCTTTCTTGCTACATCTATAAATTCCTTATGTTCTTTCTGCCTGTCTGTTTCACTGGAGTATTTCCACTCTTCTAAACTATTTTTCTTTGATATGTTCATCGCAGGTTCTCTTAGTCCGCGTCTGATTTTTCTCCTCACCATTATTGCTTCCCATATTAGTTTTACCAACTGAGTTGTCATTTGTACATAGAAATCCATCACTAATTAAATATTGAGGTCTTTCGTTATTTATTTACTTTCCATTTTATCCATCTTTATAACACCCCTGACTGTTCTGAGGCACATTAATTTTTTTCCAATTCTGGTACTAATTTCCATCATTTTTGGATTTCTATACCCAGATATATAAATGTATTCACTTGTATTTTTACACCCTTAGTTTGAATATTTATTATTTATGACTGTCCTATGGTCATAATTTTCGTTTTGCTTTCGTTAATTATCACATCATATTCTCTTATATATTATATTCCATCTGCTTCTCTGTAGCTACTCTGACCTATCAACTGTTGTTATTACATTACACCATACGTAGTACTTTCTCGTCTATTTGACATTATTTGATCCATTACTTTGGATTTGAAGATTTTTTATTTCTTGTTATTTGCAATGATAATGAGTCTTTCTTCTTCCTTGGTTATCTTTTCGTTTTGGAAAATCTTTAACTTATTTTTGACCATTCTTCTGATGCTTTTTATTCTACCTGCAACAACAATGAGTCTTTCTAATCCCTTGGTCATTTTTGTTTGTTTGCAAGATCTCTAACTTACTTTTGATCATTCTCCTAATGATTTCTGGCAGTTTGTTTGGAAAATATTATAATTTTTCTAAATACAAACCGACTTAAATCCAATTATAACAAATTTTCTTTATTTCATTGTTCTTAATCTTTTAAGAATACTACAGCAGTTTATCCTACATTAATTAAGTAAATTAAAACCTTTCTTGTTGACGTGAAACAAAGATTAACCGTATATAAACCAGAGGAAGGTCGACCTTTGAAGCTACCGAACAATCATTAGTTGGCACTGCGTCAGTGGATATGATGATAGTGAGGATGATGATAAAGTCCAAACTAAATCTTGGCCTCTTGCTATTAAGATTGCTGCAACACTGTACAAATATTTACTCATCCATCATATTTAAACAAGCAGAACGTGTTAAAATTAATGAAGAAACATTGTCACTAGTTATGAAACTTACCTGTCATGTTTGGTGTTCGCCTTTCACTAATAACGTTAAATATGGACACGAATATATCAAGGAAGTCTTACAACGATGGTGAAAAAAAATGAGCAAAGAAGAAAGCTATGAACACATATTTCTATTAATTAAGTAAGCGAAAGAGTATGATTCAATGAATTTTGAAGAATGACAGTAATGTTACTAATAATTAGTGTTGGGGACTATCGACTGAAATTGACTATCGACTGTTCAGTAATTGACTACTTTTTACTATCGATTGTTTCAGTTGCTATTTTTGGTTCGACTGATTTTACTACTTTTTACCAGTGACTGTTTCAGTCGTGTACTTTTAGTTACTATTTTTGGTACTACTTGTTTCATTCGACAAAGCTGCGACCTTGACAAAAATGTACCCAATTTATGCTTACATAGATTCATATGTAATATATGTAGTTTTTTTTACTACCGTTGGAAAATATAAGTACATATAAAATTAACTGCCCCAAGCATTTATCTCCGTCCTTTCCTATCTCACAATTTATACAGTAAAGGATTCGTACATCTTTGTCTGACATCACTAATGAAAAAAAAACAGTCGAACCATGCATTTGACTATCGACTGTTTCGACTGTTTTCAGTCGATAGTTCCCAACACTACTAATAATGTTATAACTTAGCACCATAAATACCACAAAATTTTCAAATAATATGAGGAAAATAATCTTCTGGAAACTCGACATTCCGAATGCAATAATTTTAGACTGCATAAATGAATATATTAAATGATTCTACCTTTTCAGAATATTCCAGCGATTGCTACCTTTCAAACGAGCTATATCAAGGTTTCATTGAATAAATATTACTGGAGTTATGCGACTCGTACTGATATCAACATTTCTTTTCATTAAAAATCAGTTATCATCAATCATTTTGCATAAAAATATTGTATATATAGATATGGATTGCTGGGCGCTAGCGGCTGTGGCAAAACGACCCTGTTAAGCAGCATCCTCGGCAGGAAAACCATAGAGGCCGGCGAGATATGGCTGTTCGGACGAAAATTGGGAAAAAACCAGTCGGGAATACCCTGTTCAAAGATCGGCTATATGCCACAGGTAGGAACAAAGGTCTTAATACCATCGAATCGTTAAAAAACCTAATTCATTCTTAGGAAATAGCATTGATCCAGGAATTCACCATCAGAGACACCATCTATTATTTCGGCCGGATATACAACATGACCTACAAGGAGATCAAAGAACGATTCGAGGCTTTACATGCATTGCTTGAACTACCACCCAAAGAGAGGTATTACTTTACGTTTTTAAGGGACTGTGAATTGATTTTGATCGACGTGATCATGGTAAAATATAGTTTATGTCGCATTTTTATTACTTTTTTTTCAGTTTATCTTATGAGCTCACAATTTCAATTAAGTTTTTTTTGTTATTTAATTATTACATTGTTACTAGTCGTTTCGGTCCTATCTCAGTCTCTGGTGAAATAATGTTTATACATGTCACTGCTGTATTTTTTATTATATGCACCTCACTACACAACACTACACAAGATGAGATGGTTTGATTCTTTTGAGTCTGTGTCCTGTTCTGGTAGTATCCAAAAGCTGCAATACTTGAGAGAGAATCTCATGAGAATGGGGTCTTTCATCATGCCCCCTTGCAATTCTCTTGATTTCTTGACTCACTGTGGGTATCTGAAGGTCTCTAATTAGTCCTATAGTATTTGGGTGCACCCACAATACCTCTCAAGACTATGTTGTGAAAATTTTGTATTTTATTTATGATACTCTTTGCAGAATAATGAACTCCGTATGTTCATATAGGTTTCAGTATTTGCTTATATAATAGCAATTTATTATGTACTGGTAATTGTGATTTTCTTCCAGTTAGCCAGTATATTTTCCTATATTTCAATACCAGGTCTTTTCTTTTCTTCTTTATATATTCCTTCCAGAGAAGTTTTGCATCCACATTCATTCCGAGATATTTAGCGTTGTCGCTATATGAAATGATAGTATTATTTAATGTTATTGGTGCTTGTACGGTCTGTTTATAGGTGAACTGTACATGTACACATTTACTTTCATTAATTCTTATTTCCAAGCTTGGAATTGGTGTCCAATTATTCATATTGTCAATTTCCTGTTGTAATTTTCGTGAGGCTTCTTCACTATTGTCTCCGACAGCTATAATCTCAGTATCATCAGCAAATGTAGCTATCATAATATTCTCCATTTGTGGTATATCACAAGTGTAGAGTAGATAAAGCATTGGTCCCAGTACACTTCCTTGTGCTTTTGCTTCTTTTATTGTCGAGTAAGCTTCTTCTTGTTTGACTCTAAACATTCTGGTTGTAATGTACGATTTTAATAGTTCGATGTGTTGTTTTGGTTGCCTTTTCGGTAGTTTATGAACAAGGCTTTCATGCCAAACCTTATCGAAGGCTTGTGCTACATCTAAGAATATAGCTGAGCATACTTTTTTACTTTCGTAGGCTTTTTCAATAACATCTGTTATTCTGTGGACCTGGTCAATTGTTGAATGCTTGTTCATAAACCCAAACTGGTGTGATGGTATTGAGTTTTTTTCCCTCTATGGTCGGTTTTATTCTTTTCAACAGGAGTTTTTCAAAAAACAGTGATATAGGTCTATAGGCTTTTATTTCGTTTGGTGACTTTTGAATTCAGTTGACCAAGACTTTCTTGGTCAAGTATACATACATCATCAAATCTAAAACTTCAAAACCAACATCTATAAGTTTTCTGGCTCACCAATTTGGATTTAGAAGACTCAAAAATTGACCAAATGCATCGTAGTATGGATATAATGGAAAGAAGTTTTGATAACGAATCCTGAATTAATTCTGCATTATTATAATCTATAATATTATATATATTATAATCTATATAGCTGTACCACAAGTTAGTGTCTTTAGACCAGTATTGTATTTATCAATGATATCCCTAATTGTGAAGGAGTAACAATAGTCACTTCTGCTGATGATACTGTTATATTCGTTGTCCAAATGTAAATAGATTACAAATAGTTGTCAAAAACATTACTGATTGGACAAAGACATGATGAATAAAAATAAATGCTACGAAGAATACACATGTGGATCTCATAAACAAAAGAATACTTTACTTGCCAATGATAATTAGTTATAAATAATTTTGTATGCGAACAGAGTAAAATACTTGGACATGACTTCCTTCGAAGATGATGAAGAAGTTACCATTCGAACAAATTGTTATTGTATAAACAAATTTCGGAAACAGTCTAGACGATTGGACAGAGAAATCCAATATCAATAAGCTCCACACTTATCAAAACGAGATTCTTCGTGATATATCAGAAATAGGGACATCCACACAAACAGAAGCAACACCAGGCGAATTGTCTGAACATGAAAACGTTGAATCACTAGAACTTTGAGACAAAAACTATGGGAACTAACATATAGCCTATTCAAAGTTTTTTTGTACATACGTCATCAAGATGTTTAATGTATTGCCTCCCGCCATTTGTAAATTCGTGTCAGAATCAGACAATATTTTCATTCTCATTTTATTCTGATTAGTTCGAATACGTAAAGGAATGAGCCTGTCAAAGTCGTCCGGTTGTCAGACGTATGCAAAACTCGTGAAAGCACTAGTGATAAGAGATTATAACTCTAACCTATAAACTATGGTGGCTGAATAAGTAACCGTACTTTTTAAATGTACTATAATGTTAAAATAAAATATGTTTGATAACATTTTTGTTCAATTATTTTTTTTAGATTAGAATTTTTTGTATATCAAAGCCCAACTGAACTAAAACTCAGAGTTGATGCGGCAACATTGCGACGTTTTCACACGTCACAGATTTAGATGACGTATGTACAAAATAACTTTGAATAGAATATAGTTAAGCTTTGTGTGAAAACCAGCGAGAATACGTCAATCAAAACTTAATTAGGTCTTGGTCTGACGTCTCAGGTCTGGACAATATTAAGGAAAAATTACTAGGTACTGAAAAACTGGATGTAATATATGCTCCATCTGATCTTTAAACAAATTTTCTTCGTTTAAATTAAATAAGAACAATTCGATTACTCATAACGGATCTTCGTTTGTGTTACTAGTGGTTTATATTTAAGGAATATCTCTATTTAGATTTCTAAAACACTGTAGTGGAGGACAGCAACGAAGAGTCTCATTCGCTGTCGCATTGCTTCACAAGCCAGAACTGTTGATACTAGACGAACCGACAGTTGGACTGGATCCACTACTGAGAGAAAGGTAGGTGTTATGTTTTGCTGTACCGTTGTCGTCAAAAAGACGTAAAATATATATGAATATATATTTTTATTTGATTTATTATTAAAACTGGTGACCTAGACCTATCTTTAATTTACTGTTAACAATTATTATCACAATTTACACACTACAGTCTATCCAGCGATAATCTCACGCCTTACAGCCTTTAACTCACGCACTTTTATCACCTTTAAACCATGGTTTGGTCAATTGTTGATTTACTGCCTTTATCAACCGCTTATGTATCGTTTTGCAGGATATGGAACTATTTGAGGGATCTTGTTCAAATTGATAAAGTTTCTGTGATCATAACCACGCATTATATAGAAGAATGTAAAGATGCAGATAAGGTAAGAACTTCAAAAGAAAAATATCGAGATATTTTTGGTAATAAAAAACATCATTAAAATAGTACTTATTTCATTTTATTCATTCATTTTAAAGGTTCAGTATATTTTGGTACTTAATCTTCAAAGTTATTTTATACATACATCATTTAAATCTCAACTCCGAGTTTTAGCTCAGTTTGGCTTTGACATACAACAAAATTCTAATCTAAATAAAATAATTGAACAACAATGTTATCAAATATAATTTATTTGAACATTATAGAACATCTAAAAACTACAGCTAATTATACAGCTACAATAGTTTATAGGTTAGGGTTATAACCTCTTATCCCTATTGCTATCACGAGTTTTGCATACGTCTGACAACCGGACGACAATGACAGGCTCAGTCGTTTACGTGTTCGAACTAATCAGACAGCATTGTGTCTCTTTTTAACTAGAATAAAATGAGAAGGAAAATATTGTCTGATTCTAAAACGAATTTACAAATTGTGACAGGCAATACATTAAACATTTTGATGACGTATGTACAAAAAAACTTTGAATAGACTATATATCTTTTTCCTCCATATATAACGAACGAATCGATACTTTATATCGAAATAACGATATTGTTCTCACAGGCCGACACCCCTATCATAGAATGCATTTATTAAAATGCTACATGTTACCTGTTAAAATTGATGTTAATTTATTATAAACGCGAGTTTTTGCTCAATCACTTTACAATGATAATAAAACGTTCTTTTTTTGCTCATTACGATATTTTATATCAACTTGAACTACATTAACGTTAACAATGACCTTACATTAATGGGAAAGGTCAATATTTTTTAACGACTACGGCGTTTTTTTTCGATATTTGCATTTTAACTTTGCCACGACCTCGACGATGCATCTTTGATATTATAATCACGTTGGTATATACATAACGATGAATAATTAACGTCTAGTTTTACTATGTATGAACTTGTTTAATGAAGAAGAATTCTCTTGGATTCATAAAAATTAAAATAGAAGTCTTTCTAATTTTATGATACTCATCAAAGAAATAGATAATAATCTAACTTAGAATTTTACCACAAAATACATTTTAAAATAAAATATGTACATAATAATCGTTGTAGTAACCAAAATAAAAATAAACAGAAACTTTATTTAACCTATTCACGAAACATATTTTATATTCTACTATATACACACAATTTAGCTTAATACCTGCCTAAACCTATTTATTCATTTACGATATTATTACTACTACCAACTTAGTTAAAATAACATTGTAAATAGATAAATAATTTTAGATGGGTATAAAGCTAAATTGTGTATATAGTAGAATATAAAATACGTGTAGTAGATAAGTGCATGTTTTAATTTTTAGTCAGTTCCTTATTTATATTTTGAAGTTGGTTCAATTTTTTGTTAAAAATATTTTTCTGTCTGCTACCTAGCCTAGGTGATTTGACAAATGTTCTAACTAAACAAAAAAGTTATTATAGCCGCCGGGAATCGAACCCGCGACTTCAGCTTGGGAGGTAAACGCTTTAACCATTACACCATAGAAGTAATTGCGACGACATTTCTAGGAGGTCTTATATGCTATAGTTAGTGCTTAAAAAGCAAACTGAATGGCTTTTGCAGTGAACGACTTCAGATTTTCCGTCACATCAGCTCAGCCATAACATTATACCCAAATATCTGGTTATTTTAGATAAAAAATATGTGAAAACCTTGTGCGTGTCTTTGCAATTTGAGCGTTTCCCTCGATTTCCACCCTATTCCCTCACCAGATCCTGATTTGGTTCTAATGGGACCACCTCGGAAGTACACTCTTTCGAACAGAAAATAAATTGAAAATCGGACCCACAATTGACGGAGAAATCGGCGAACAAACATTAAAAAAAATGTATATACAGCCGAACATAGAACCTCCTTCTTTTTCGAAATCGGTTAAAAATATGGAGTTGGTATTTCTTCCTGAAGGATTCGGCTCTGTTAGACAGGAAGACTACTGGTACTTAATTCCTCCGTATTCGTGTGTGATGCACGTTTTTTTTTTCTCCACTTGTGGAGTATGATTCTCGTGTACTCGGAGCTGATAATAAATTAGGTGCTTGTATGTATTTTGATCAGCGAAATATATTGGTGAAAATGCGAAGAATCGATGTAAACAACTGTTGAAGGACCAAACCTAACCGTTAAATTTTAGGGTTTTGACATTTCTGTACGTAAAATAACAGTTTTTCATTTAGAATTATTGATTCATTCAGTGTATTCATGGAATATTTTCGACTTTCATTACTTTTGTAGGATGAGTTGTGAAGGATAAACTGTGACAGTTCGAATAGGAAGTTCTTTCGCATCCAGCTTACTCACCGGGCATATCGCCTTCTGATTACCACTTGTTCAGATCGATGGAGCATGTTGAAATGCTGAAAAAGTGTGAAAATTGATCGATAGCTCTATCACTATCAAACCGACATCGTTCTATCGACATGGTATCTATATAAATGCCTTTTGAAAGAGAAAAAGGTTCAATTTAACACATGTGTCCTTTTTTCTGATGCCTTTCGCATTACATTCAGATATCCTCATCATTAATTAGAATTATTTTCAAGACAAGCATTTATTAATTTATTTCAGATTGGGTTGATGAGAAACGGAAAATTACTAGCTGAAGAATCACCCGCGAAGTTGTTGACCCACTATCACACAGACACTTTGGAGGAGGTTTTTCTAGAACTGAGCAAAGCCCAAGAGGAGTACAATCGAACTCACATCGACACTGACGCAGCCAAATACGAATCACCGCCCATATCTGCCGCTCCTTCTTTCGAAACGTGTGCGGAAGACTATGGTTCTCGAGATGTTATAGTTAGTATATAGAGTGTTAACTTAGTACATATAACTTAAGAATTGCTTTGCGTGGTCTTAGCAAGAAGCTTTTGGCTTTTCTTTCAAAACGATTAAGTTTTTAATTATTCAAACACAAAATTTTCATGTAGTATAATCACATTTACCTTCAATGTAATTTTGCCACCGTCCAATTTGGACACATTTTGGGTTTAAACTGTAATTTTTTTATTTCTGTAATATATATATATATATATATATATATATATATATATATATATAGGAACACAAATGCTGTATATAAATAGTATAACACGTCAATAGAAAAGTCCCCGGCCTACCACTGTAAAACACATTTTTTGGCAAAAATAGTTTTTTTTATTCAACATAATTCCCTTCAAGGGTGACACTGATTATAGCGACTCTCCAACTTTTCGACAACGTCTTTGTAGTACGATTTGTCCCTTGCTTCAAAATAGGCATCAGTTTCGGCAATCACCTCTTCATTCGACGAAAATTTCTTCCCAGCAAGCATTCTTTTGAAATCTGAGAACAGGAAATAGTCGCTGGGGGGCAGATCTGGAGAATACGGTGGATGAGGAAGCAATTCGAAGCCCAATTCAAGGATTCTTGCCATCGTTTTCACTGACTTGGGACACGGTGCATTGTCTTGCTGAAGCAACAGTTTCTTTTTCTTCATATGCGGTCGTTTTTTGGCGATTTCTGCCTTCAAACGGTCCAATAACGTTATGTAATAGTCGCTGTTATGTAATGATTCTTCCTTTTCCAAGGTAGTCAATGAAAATTGCTACATGTGCATCCCAAAATACAGACGCCATAACCTTGCCAGCCGGCTGCTGCGTTTTCCCACGCTTTGGAGCGAGTTCGTCGTGTGCAGTCCACTTGGATGACTGTCGATTGGACTTCGGAGTGAAATGATGGAGCCATGTTTCATCCATTGTCACATACCGACGCAAAAACTCGGGTTTATTACGCTTGATCATTTTCAAACACTGCTCCGAATCATCAACTCGTCGTTGTTTTTGGTCAAAAGTGAGCTCGCGCGGCACTCACTTTGCACAGAGCTTCCTCATACCCAAATATTCGTGAATACTATGATGTACACGTTCAATTGATATCTTTAGAGTGTCTACTATTTCATTCAATTTCAATTTACGTTCATTCAAAATCATTTTGTGGATTTTTTTAAAGTTTTCGTCGGTAACAACCTCTTTTGGGCGCCCACTGCGTTCACCGTCTTCGGTGCACATTTCACCATATCTAAACTTAGCATAGCAATCCTTGATGGTTGATTTTTCTAGGGTAGTGTACGAAAACTCGGCATCAAGCCAAATTTTTGCTTCAACTGTATGTAAACATATGGATTTAATTCTATTAGCGCCATCTATGTGTCAGACCGGGGGCTTTTCGATTAACCTGTTACGTATTACAAGTTACTATATACATTACATATCCTTAATTTAGCTAACGTGTTTCTTCCAAACAAAACGACGTCTCGTTTTTTTATTTCCGCTCATACACTGGATACACAACACTTTTGAGACTGAAGATACATCATATCCAAATAATAGTGATTATAATTAAGTCACCAAAAAGGCATCATAAAAAAACTGAAAGAAACCGATGACTTCTTGTAGGGCAATTCAAACCAACCAATCGAATAATTAGTCTTAGCACTTGCATCGGTGGGACCACGCAAAACATTTCCTCGGTTTCGCCCTCTACATGGGCTCCCTCTATGGTTTGAGATCATTCAGTGGTGATTCGACTTGAAATTAAATCGTTTTTAGGTTCCAACGACGAAAGGCAAAGGCAAGGAGAAGAAGAAGGATGTCGGTTCTTCGTCCAATTTCAATATACATCGAATGCACGCCTTATTTAACAAGAACTGGAAGCAGTTTTACAGAAATATCGGGTAAGTACTTTGTCAGTAGAAAAGGAAAGACGCGGAGATGATTCCGAACACCTTATGGGGTATGTCGACCAGAAGCACTTATTCCCATCATCAGCCATATACGATTCTGACCTTTCTAGCATTTAGTTGAACTGCTTTCATCATTTTAGCAAAACAAATGTTATTATTTTCAAAATAATGCATGAAAAACAAGTTCCTGTATCGATTAAATATCACCCTTTGATGGTAAGGGATGGCTATGTTATTCGAGTTATGCTCTTTCGAATTCACCAGTTGTTACAGCAGAAACCTACACTACGTCAATGGTGATTATTGGACTAACTGAGTGACAAAATAATGAATAGATGTCCTTAAAAGCAAAAAATATGTCATGACCTTGTCACAGGTCGGTGAAAACGACGACCAAATCGGACGAATTGTGCTTTGAATGGCTTTGCCACACACCATACAGTCCAGATCTGGCCCCCAGTGTCTGTTGGCAGTCTGCAGTTTTGACTCAAATGAAAATACTTTATATTATTAATAAAAAATAATATGTAGGAAACGTTATTTTGATTTTCTTTTTTATTACAGAGGCATATTATTTCTGATATCATTCCCAATTCTGCAACTATGGTTCTTCGTTAATT
This sequence comes from Rhynchophorus ferrugineus, assembly GCF_030347505.1. NCBI lineage: Eukaryota > Metazoa > Arthropoda > Insecta > Coleoptera > Curculionidae > Rhynchophorus > Rhynchophorus ferrugineus. The sequence continues at coordinate 2,244,726 of NW_027472586.1, forward strand.
CTGTTGGGACGAATCCCATTAATCTCAACGTTGGTATAGTCAACAAGGAGAATTCGACTTCCTGTCGGGATTCGAACTGGAATACCACTGTCCTCGTTGATAAGTTTGATGAGTGCCATTTTAAACACATATCTTGTCAGTGGATGGGATATCTGGATGACCCCATGATAAATAAGGTACCGTCATACGAACTATATATTGGAATTGACGTTTCCATACAACATATTTACAGGTTCCCTACGATACGGTTGCTGAGGCAATGCAAGATGTGAAACATGGTAAATTGGTTGGGTTTATTCATATTCCACACAATTTTTCTGGCGCTTATGAAGAAAGGGTAAGAAGATTTTTTCTGTATAATCTAATATTTGTGTATCTCTCAGATAAAGATAAAACTCTCAAAATATACGTAATTTGGAGTGAACGAAACGAAAATCAATGTTAAATTAATCTATAATTTATAGTTCTTAAGATATGAGACATAAACAAAAATCCACTCGTTTCTCGAAAATACACTTTTCATCGTTTATCTTAAAAACTAAAAATTGTATGAAATTCATTAAACTACCATTCGACTCAGCGTAAAATTCTTTATTAACTCCGTAATTCTCATTAACTTGAGATTATTTGAATAGAAATAGCAACAGAAAACTCGAAAATAGCAAAAAATCGTAAATTTTCACGACTATATATATGGAAAAAGTGCCAAAATTTTTCACCTCTCGGATAATGATAAAACTCTAAAAATATATGTATTTTGGGGTGAAATAAGCGAAAATCCATGTTAAATTGCTTTGGAATTGATAGATTTTAAGATATGTAACATAAACAGAAATCTACTAATTTTTCAAAAATCCATTTTTCATTGTAAAACTTAAAAACCAAGGGTTGCATATAAATTATTATACTACCATTCGATTCAGCGTAAAAATCTCTATAATCCCTGTAATATTTATTAACCTGCGATTACTTGAACGAAAATGAGAGTAAAAACATTGAAAATGGCCAAAAATCGCAAATTTTCACGACTATATATATGGAAAAAGTGCCAAAATTTTTCACCTCTCGGATAATGATAAAACTCTAAAAATATATGTATTTTGGGGTGAAATAAGCGAAAATCCATGTTAAATTGCTTTGGAATTGATAGATTTTAAGATATGTAACATAAACAGAAATCTACTAATTTTTCGAAAATCCATTTTTCATTGTAAAACTTAAAAACCAAGGGTTGCATATAAATTATTATACTACCATTCGATTGAGTGTAAAAATCTCTATAATCCCTGTAATTTTTATTAACCTGCGATTACTTGAACGAAAATGAGAGTAAAAACATTGAAAATGGCAAAAAATCGCAAATTTTCACGACTATATATATGGAAAAAGCGCCAAAATTTTTCACCTCTCGGATAATGATAAAACTCTAAAAATATATGTATTTTGGGGTGAAATAAGCGAAAATCCATGTTAAATTGCTTTGGAATTGATAGATTTTAAGATATGTAACATAAACAGAAATCTACTAATTTTTCGAAAATCCATTTTTCATTGTAAAACTTAAAAACCAAGGGTTGCGTATAAATTATTATACTACCATTCGATTCAGCGTAAAAATCTCTATAATCCCTGTAATATTTATTAACCTGCGATTACTTGAACGAAAATGAGAGTAAAAATATTGAAAATGGCAAAAAATCGCAAATTTTCACGACTATATATATGGAAAAAGTGCCAAAATTTTTCACCTCTCGGATAATGATAAAACTCTAAAAATATATGTATTTTGGGGTGAAATAAGCGAAAATCCATGTTAAATTGCTTTGGAATTGATAGATTTTAAGATATGTAACATAAACAGAAATCTACTAATTTTTCGAAAATCCATTTTTCATTGTAAAACTTAAAAACCAAGGGTTGCATATAAATTATTATACTACCATTCGATTCAGCGTAAAAATCTCTATAATCCCTGTAATTTTTATTAACCTGCGATTACTTGAACGAAAATGAGAGTAAAAACATTGAAAATGGCCAAAAATCGCAAATTTTCACGACTATATATATGGAAAAAGTGCCAAAATTTTTCACCTCTCGGATAATGATAAAACTCTAAAAATATATGTATTTTGGGGTGAAATAAGCGAAAATCCATGTTAAATTGCTTTGGAATTGATAGATTTTAAGATATGTAACATAAACAGAAATCTACTAATTTTTTGAAAATCCATTTTTCATTGTAAAACTTAAAAACCAAGGGTTGCGTATAAATTATTATACTACCATTCGATTCAGCGTAAAAATCTCTATAATCCCTGTAATTTTTATTAACCTGCGATTACTTGAACGAAAATGAGAATAAAAACATTGAAAATGGCCAAAAATCGCAAATTTTCACGACTATATATATGGAAAAAGTGCCAAAATTTTTCACCTCTCGGATAATGATAAAACCCTAAAAATATATGTATTTTGGGGTGAAAGAAACGAAAATCCATGTTAAATTGCTCTAGAATTTATAGTTCTTAAGATATATGACATAAAGGACCATAATGAGTCATTGAGGACCATAAAATGTAAAGGTTGTACTAGAATTATTATACAACCATTCCACTCAGAGTAAAATTTTTCGTAATACCTGTGACTTTCAATAACTTTTATAACCTTTAAGATATAATTTATCCCTCTAAATTAGTATCCCTAAGTTGAGTACTCATTTTCTTTTTAATTGTATTTTTGAATGTCAAAAGAAATTTTATAGCTGTAAAAATTTCCGATAAATATCGTTTTTCAAACGAAATTTTTGTGAGATATCTCTTAAAATATTGCTGTTAAAAGTTCTATAGTAAAATAGTTTGTAGCAATTATCCAGGTATATATCACTTAAAGAAATTCGGTAAGAGATCCAAAGATAAATAATTTGTCGGATTCTAACCCACTCTAGCGGACGACTTTTTGTTTGTTTATTCACAAAATCAGACTCCTGGAAATGGCTTAAAAATAGACATAACTTTAAAATCAACTCCAAACATTATTAGAAGAAAGATTATTAACAAAAACTTTACCGTCGTTTAACAATACCGAATCTTCTATACACAGAAACATCTCAAAGAAAAATTAAATGTTTTCCAGTACTTACTTTCTCCGATAAAATCTGGAACTGAAAGAAAACCCGAACAGAAAACCTTATTCGACTCTTGTAACTTCTTTTTCCAGATTCGGTTAGGTCAAGGTGCCGAGAAATCCTCGTACAACTTCGGAGAGATCAAAGTCTACCTCGATATGTCCAACAGGCAAATCGGTATCATGCTACAACAGAAATTAATAGAAAGATTCGTCCAATTCCAAGAAGACGTTTTAATCCACTGCAACATATCTACGAAACTGGTCGAGTTTCCTTTCAAGATTCATTTTTACAATGGGCACAATGACGAACCGATGACAGTGTTTATGGCACCCGGTATAGTGGTATTGTAAGTATTTTTCATCTTAAGACAGATGCAACAGCATTTATAGACGTTAATTGTTGTATAAACAAAAATCCAGTTAACTCCGGTAAAACAACCGGTTGTTTAAAAAAATTAATTGTTTCACAGCACACCAAAATACGGCTATGTTAATTCTAACTGACAGAAAACCAAGATAAAATCTTATAGATTACCAAACACTAGTTTTTATTCCTGTTTATATTTGTATATGTATTATTCCGTGCTATTATTTCTAAATTAACTAATTTCTTAAAGTATTATTAATATATCTAATCGACTGTTCATTTAAAATACTTTATTGCTTATTATATTAATTACTACGCCCGGACAATATTCAAATGTCAACGTCTATCTATTGTCAAACTCTCTACCGACTTTGACGTTTTAATGTATTGTAATGGATAGAAAAATAATGTCTATCTTATGTAGCAGTTGCATAACCTTAAATACCTGATATATAGTATATATTATTTATGATTAAATAAACGAATGTCTATTGGCATTTTAAGCTTAATTTAATTTAATGGTCACATTTAATAAATGAACTGTGTTATTTATTTGGCTATATTAATATTATTAATACTACATTAACTTATTTCCTTAAAGTATCGTCACTCTATCTAATACTAATAATTGCAAACCAAATACCAACACCTAATCGAATGTTAATTTAAAATAATTTGACGTTTATTATATTAATTACTACATCCGGACAATATTCAAATGTCAACGTCTATCTATTGTCAAACTCTCTACTGACTTTGACGTTTTATTATATTGTATTGCATAGAAAAATAATGTGTATCTTATGTAGTAGTTGCATAACCTTAAATACCTGACATATATCTTATTTATCATTAAATAAACGAATGTTTGTTGACATTTTATGCTTAAATTAATTTAATGGTTACAATAAATAAATTATGGTATTTATTTGATTACATTAATACTATTTTAGGAGTACTTTATTATTTCAGTTATGTACAGTTTCTTTGACATCATTATTTTCCCATTAACATATTTCTTAAATTATCATTACGGTAACAGCGTTACGTTTTTTTTGCATGTGAATGACAACAATAATTTATATACGTCTCAAGGTTACAATTTGGTACTTCGGGCCTATTTTCAGGTACATTTTATATCTACTACTGATTCCCAGCAATCTATTACTTATAAATTATGATATCGTAAAATGGAGAGATGTCAATTAATTGTGTATACTATATTTGTTTTTATAACTTTTACTAGGAAAGTTATCAAATAAACATAACCATAATTTCCAATTATTCGCAAACCTGATGTTTCGGGGAAATTTCTTAAAAGTACCATAAATATTTATATTCTCAATGTTACTCAATGTTTATACTCTCAAATTACAAAAGAATAACCTGTGTCCATCTTTAACATTGAAATTTCCGAAATTCTGACACTAACTAATCAAAATATGATAATGTAGACTTTCTGGAATCACTGATGTCATCTATTGACTTCTTACTGCTTCAATGAATAATCTTTATTAGTGATATGAGGCTTCAAAGCCATCCGATTGAAAAAAACCGAAAATACTTTTTCCCCAACATAATGTTACTCCGATTTCAGACTGTCGTTTTTGCTGGGATCCACCATGACCTCCCAGATCCTGGTCAAAGAACGCCTCGACGGGATTTGGGATCGGTCAGTGATAGCTGGGGTCTCATCGTTGGAGATAACCCTATCCCATTTGTTGTTTCAAGCGGCCGTTATGATAATCCAATGCGTCGAGAGCATACTGATGCTATTTTTCATACTGCAAATCAGTTATGCAGGCAACATCGGTACCATGTACCTGATTTGCTATATATCAGGGGTATGTGGTATGGCATATGGTAAGTTACTAACGTCCAACAGTTGACATCTGAAAAACCTCAATATCACGGTATATTTTATTAGGTTTCTGTGGATCTGCCATTTGCAGAACTCATTCAGAAGCAAATATATTTTGCACAGGAGGATATTTACCAATGACAATGATTTGTGGTAAGTTGAAACATATTAGAAAATGGGAATTCTACATAAACTACTTTTACAAAGTAGGCTAGGAAATCAGTAACTTAAAGTCACAGTGCTTTTAGTAAAATAACTTTTGCTCTGTTCAAAACAATTGATCAGTATTATGTTGACAGATGGAATAAAAAAAAACGTTGCAATATGGCATAAGATAAACTAATTAATTAAACAATGAATTCAATAGAAAATTAAATATAATAAAATTATATAGACTCGCAATTTTATGGAGATCTATCAAAGAACTGAGTAATTACATCTAATCATAATTTGTTTTATTACAATTTAAATATTATATAACTTAGCTAAATCAATATTTACAGAGGGTTATTACCTAGGGGTAAACTTTAAGGTACTTTTCATTATTTGACGATATCTAAGAATTATAAACCCTTATTAAAAATACATTTGTATCATATTTTGAACTTTCACTTTGTGACGTATCGACTATCTACCCCAATTTCTATTAAAACCGAAACACAATTAAATCTCATATTTGATACATCACAATTATGCCCAAAAACGATTTAATTAACTGTATTTCTTGCAGTTCAGACGAGTTTCAGATGAATAACGTAAATGAAAGTTTCTGAAGGTCATTTTTATTTTAGGCAATTAGTTATACATACATTTTTTATGTCAAAATTCGTTTGTTTTAATGTTGATATCAATTCAACAAGCAATGTCAGCTGTTTTAAACCGACGAATTTAAAAGAAAATGTAAATATGTTCTGGTAAATCTTAGGCAATGCTGTAAAAGGTAGTTAATCTATCAACTTCCTCAGATTTATCAACTGACCGAAAACCAAGATAAAATCTTATAGATTACCAAACACTAGTTTTTATTCCTGTTTATATTTGTGTATGTATTATTCCGTGCTAGTATTTCTAGTAACTAATCTCTTAAAGTATTATTATATCTAAAATGAATCATTGCAAACCAAAAAGCAACATTTAATCGAATGTTAATTTAAAATAATTTGTTGTTTATTATATTAATTACTACATCCGGATAATATTCAAATGTCAACGTCTATCAATTGTCAAACTCTCTACCGACTTTGACGTTTTAATATATATGCATAGAAAAATAATATGTATACATACATTTTTTATGTCAAAATTCATTTGTTTTATTAAAACTCACGAATTTAAAGGAAAATGTAAATATATTCTAGTAAATCCTAGCCAATGATGTAAAAGGTAGTTAATGTATCAACTTCCTCAGATTTATCGCCCCTCTTGTATGGGGGGTTCTGTACTCGGGCCCGCTCTCTCAAACATATGCAGAGCAGATTTTCGATATACGTTATCCTATTGCAGCTGTTTGTCACCGCATGGGGATTTAAAAGAAATAGTCAAAATTGAATTAAATCACAGATTAATATAAACTTCGTTCCTAAATATAATATTTTGTTTTAATATAATAAAAAAAAACAAATAATTTAATATTCCTCGGCCTACTTTCATAGTTGTTTTAATTATTATGTACCTTGTATTTCAGGTGTTATCTGGCCCATAGAGGGTATGCCTCCGGTTCTAAGAATAATAGCCGTAATACTTCCATGCACCAAAAGTATTCAATCGTTTAGGAACGTCATGAAGAAAGGATGGTCGCTATGGAACACAGATGTTCTCGATGGTATAGGAGTTAATCTACTGTGGATTTTTGTTTTCGCCATAATGAGCATATGGTTTATAAAGAGAAATAAATAACTTTCGAACATAGGCAACTGTATATTCAACATGTAATTTATTAAAATTATTTTGTTAGAGATGGAATTTTATTTCGTAACGACTTCAGTAATCTCTGCATTATTTAATCGTTTGACATAATGATAAATTGCGTTGCAAATGCGGTGGCAGTTCGATTAGAATATAATTAATAATTTGTATAGTATTGCATTAGAAGATATCATACTACCGATAGACTTTTAATTCACGGATAACACGTAACATCAATAAAGAAGCAATACAATTAAAATAAATATCTTGAAGATTAATTGCTAAAAAAAATTGAACTCTTTTATTATTTTCAACTTGTTTTAAGAAACACACGTTTAACCACACTGACACATGACAGTGACATATGACAGTAAATTTGTTATTTTAAAGTCAAACCCGAATATTTTGTAGTATGATTAGATTATTGTCTCTAAATAAATATTTATTCAAGTCAAATCTATCTTTAATTGAATTCAATCGAGTTATATCAACTATCAAAGAAAAATAATTCTTTATGAAATGGATTAACAAGAACTCAAGAAAAACACGCATAATTATTTAAAATTAAATGTGATCGGCGTTTTGGGTTGAATAAAAATCGAACGGATTTAAATAAAATAAAATATATTCATTACAAACTTTAAATGAAAACCAACCACGGTGGAATTATGATATAAATAACAAGATACTTCGATTATTTGATGTAAAAAAATGTTATAACTGTATGGTGAGCACATTACCATTTACACCTCCCTCGGAACCTGGGGAAGGCACATGTTATAGTACGACGTCTTGTCCCAAAAATCCGCCCCCTTCCAACCGCACCACCCCTTGTTTACTATGGTGTTTAGATCTTCCCCGCCAGTATAATGAGGATCTAATATCAAGAACTTCAGATCGCCGCTGTCCTGATTATAATCCACGCCTAAAATCGTGTGAGCCAAAACGCCGCCGCCTATCATTATCGGCGATCCGTGTTGTTCGAAATGGTTAATCAGTTCTGGTCCTTTATAGGCCAGCTCGTCCCCCGAGCTCACATATAATATTTTCGAGGTCACCCCTAATAATGTGTTTAGCACAAAATTAACTTCCGTGGATCCTATCCACTGCCTGGAGTCGACAAAACTTGCGGGCTTATCGCCGATATCCACAAGACATTTTTGTATTTCCTTAAAAGTGGGTACTTCTCTGTCAGAGTAACCCTGTGTAAGCAACGAGCGAAATAAGTACGACTTTTCGCGAGTAATCATGAAAAATAACTCACCTGTAATTTAAACCACGAGGCCAATGTCTGCAGTGACCTGTATGCGCAACCCCAACCATTATCGTCCATTTTGTTTTGGCAATAATGATAATATTCATATTTACCTTTAACCAAGCATATTTTTCCACCTAAAACCCCCATTAATATTATTATTAGTTCTGATTACTCATACAATTCTTTCCTACCATTAGATGTTGCTTTCACCGCTTTATGTGGATTGATCAATGGCATATTGTTCCTGTTACCCTTCAAAAACTGATACCTATTGGCTCTTCTAAATAGAGGATATTGTCTGCTTAATAATAATAGGTCATGCAGTGATTGTCTTTCTCTCCCTTAAAAAAAAATATTAATTTTCAAACTCAATTCTAATACAAAAAAAAACTTACTGGATTGTTCTTCTGATTGTTCAAATATTACCCGTGTTATAAAATGACCGCTCTCCTCTGGGAAAAAATGTAGGACTTCTGGTTTACCTACTTTCCCTTGAAGGTTATTATTTTTCAGATAACTATGCAACTCTGCTTCATATAATCTCAGATTTTTAACAACACTTTCCAGCAATATATTATACAAAGATGACAACTTGGAATTCCTATTTACCAAAGACAATGTGTCTATACTCAATGGCAGTTTCAATATCTCAAAACTTTCTGCAAATAAAGTATACCAGTTAGTTTATATGAACGCACAACTATAGAAAAGCTTACTTTTATCTAAAACAACTACCGGAGCGTGTTTTTTTTCTTCAATACTGCTCTCATCTTTAGTAACCTTCCTTAATAAGCTCACATCAATGACATCAAGACTTAACTGTTTCTCTATGTACTTTTTTTTCTGATTTCCTTCACTCAGGTCACTTGATTCAAATACATCTGCAATTGTTGGGTCCCCTGGTAAACCGATGATGTCATTTTCGTTATTCTTCCCACTCAAAATAACATTTAGTTTTGGAAGTTTAAATGCAGTTACACCTAAAATTGAATTAATATTAAACGATAACTTATATAAACATTTCATATATATATATTTACCAGACACTAGATCCTTTCTTAAATTTAGAAAACTTTCAATTATTCCTTTTTCGTTAATTTCACAATTTAATAACAAATTTCCTGTTAATCTTACATGAAAAAAGTTTGTATATAAATCACTGGCACTCACTAGTTCATAGTCAATCGGTGATATTTTATTATTACTAATTATATTACAAACAACATTATTACTATCGCTAATATTAATAGCTAAATAAACTGGTGTGTCTGTGACATCAATTTTGGCACATTTAGTAAGAATTTCATCAACATCTTCATTGTCACTGTACCCTTGGAAAATCCCATAAAAATCTATTTCGGCCGGTACAGAATATAGATTATCATTATTATTATCTAACTGTAAGCCTAGTAGTACAATTGTATTATCAATAAATGTACCATATAAACGTCCACAATAAGATTCTTTAGTAGCTTGAAGTTTCTGGAAACATATGTTTAATATAAAACATTACAAATAAAACCATATTTTACCTTTATGATAATATCTAAGATTTTTATACGGGTTATCATTTTTATTTATGTGTTGGCTAACAACTACTTACAGAAATATGTATAACATTTTTTAATATAAAATGTACACGGTGAAAGTACTTTATACCTTATTAAAGTAATGACAGATACTATCGAATTTTTCGAAACTCGATTGTATGCAATAAACCAACAAAACTATGAAAAAAATATTTGAAATTCTAGTTTAATATTATTTTCTGAAGTGACGAATATGCCGAAAACATATGTTTGTACGCTATTTCCTGTGTTTTAAATATAATGAAGTATCTATCAGGCTCAATTTACCACACACTTTTTGTATCAGCGCATTCAAATTGTATAGTTAGATGGCAGTATGTCTTAATGTTTTGATATTTGACGTTTGTTGATCTTTGTGACGTTGTCTTAATAATTATTTGATATTTCTTATTGTGGAGATCGTTTGTTATTCTTTGTGACTCACTGAACAAGTATTTTTGAGTAAATGTTTGTTTCGCTCCGTTTAGTTATTGAGTTGTCTATGTAAACACTGCCAAAATGGTAGTGAAAATTGAATTACACGAGTGCCTTAGGGATTCTCCTAAATTTCGGTAATTATAATCATTAGATATAGTTCTTATATGGAATTAAAGAGGTATTTGTAGGTTACTGTTAGAACAGGAAGAACAAAGTATAGATCAGCTGGAGCAGAAACTAGATAAAATTCTGAAAGTATGTGGGAATATGATCGATACTGGTAAAACATATGTTGGACAACAGAGGTTTGTTTTGAAATGTTTTGTTACATAAATAACCACTTCTTACTATAAGTTAATAATTCTGCTGTGACACTGTAAGTTGTTAGTAAATACGATTTTTCCAGCCTTTTTGCAAATAGTTTGTGGGATTTAAGTTCACATTTTAAAGATGACCCAGAAGTTGTGTGTTCACTAAATAAGCTTATCCATAGCTTACAGGAAATGAACAAATTCCATACTATTTTACTAGATCAAGCATCTCGAACTATACTAAAAAATCTGACATCATTTATTAAAAAGTAAGTATACATTTATACATAAAATAAATATAAAATTATTCATGAAATTTTTCTATTGTAAAATATAATTGTCTTCTACATAAATATAGTAGTTAAATTAACAAAATTGGTGTCAACTATCAAAATGTTATCTATATATTTCATGTTTAATATAGTAAATATGAACTTTTATCAACGCTTCAAGGTACCCAATTTTATATTAATAATATGCATGAATCATCATTAGTCAAGGAATTGACAAATATTTGATCATATAACATTGTAATTAAAATGATGACGAATGCCTATTTCAGAGACATCAAGGGGGTACGAGATTTCAAGCAGCATTTTGATAAAATCTCAATCGAATACGACAATATATTATTACGTAACTCTCACACCCCTCGCAGCAAACAGCAGGAAGTTGATGAGGTAGAAAATATACTGCTGGCGGTGAGGTCGTGCTTTGGCCATCAAACTTTGGACTATGTGAACAGCATCTGTGTGTTACAGACGAAAAAAAGGCATGAAATTTTGAGCACCGTAAGTTTTGTTGATTTTTCTCTTTTTGTGAATATTGTTGAAGAGTTTATATGCCTTTTGATTATTTATTAATTAATTTATTTTAGAAATAACTTTATATGTAGTTATAATCAACTTACATTCTAATTTTCAACATTGTTTTTATCAAGCAACATAAAACAGTACACTGACACATTGTTTTTTTTTAAGTGAAATTTAACGTTAGATTTATTATTGAAAGTTTACAGTATTTTTACATTAGACAGCAAAAATTTTAGGAATAATTCTAAATATACGGTTCATGTAATTATTTAAGGAATTTCCTTGAAGATTTTGAAGTATTACTTAATTCGCGGAAGGAACTTGGCGGTTTCGGTTCGATAAGTGTTTGTTCTGAATTGATCAGACTCGATATTTATTGGATGTCAAGGCAACTAGATAATGGTATTCATTCAGTGCAAGTGTGTCGTTTCCCTTTGATGACATTTGCAGTTCTGTTGCAACAAGTGCAATTTTCGTTATTTATCTTATGTATTAGTTGATAAAATACCGAAAATTTAAAAAAAATTGATAAACGTATCAGTGTACTGGTCCTTTGGTTTTTACGTATTGCACGTTAACCAGTTGGTCTATTTTGCAGCTTTTGTCCTATATGCACGCGTGCACAACCTACTACCACCAAGGATCCGATTTGTGCGATGATCTCCAGCCATTTTTCAAATCACTGGCCGATGATGTAAGTGTTCGTTTGTTTATTTTTAGATTATTGCCAAATTATTGATTTAGTTTATTCGACGATGTAGGATATTAAATATTGTCCCGATTCAAAAATCACTGTGCATTTCCTATTTCTGTCATCATGATATGTTCCAATTTCGAGTGATTTGCTTAATTATTTTTGACATGGACTTTCGATTGTTTTAACCCTTTCGAAATTAGTCAATTGCTGTAATCAGTTCACGAAAAAACGCCTATTAGATCACGGAGAAAAAGGGGAAAAACAGGAGAACTAAAAATAATAATTAAAACATCGACGGAAGTGTAACGTTATCGGCCAATACAATATTGTACTTAAATCTCTAGCGTAATTTGATTAAAACAATTTATCTTTCTGCGGCGATGGCGAGATGTTTTGTCGTGCATTTTTTAATTGGCGGTCGTCGAATTTGCCGTTTTTATCTGTTTTCGCGCCGCGATGTAACGGGAGTTTATTCTTATGGCTTGGCCGACGCGAATTATGCCGAAATATAGGTCGATGTTTTATTTAAATGTTGGGCAAACATTTTCTGTCAAAAAACAAGCCGTGGTTTGACGCTCTTCGGTTTGCAGTTGGCGACGATGAGAGACGAAACGTACAGAGTGGAGAAGGAGCTGGAGAATCGGCACGAGGGCGTCTCCACCATGGACACGATAACGCAACCGTCCAGCCGCGACAAGAAGTCTCCGAACATGGAGGGCTATCTGTTCAAGCGCACCTCCAACGCCTTCAAAACCTGGAACAGGAGATGGTTCTATTTGTTCGACAACAAATTGGTGTACCGGTGAGTGAACTGTTCTTGTTCATATTTTTTGTTTTATGGGTTGTGGTAATATTACTTTCTCGCAACTTATTTTATCAATGTGACAGTTCTCGAGTTTCAACAACTATTTTGACATATATTTCGATGCATCAAGACATGTGTTGATTGTTTATAGAGCGGCTCGATTGTGAATAAAACGCAACTAAATTGACATCAAAATTGACTTACGCATATTTGACGAATAATCGTAAGTCAATGAAAATTAGAGGTTATAAAGAATTTTACGTCGAATCGAATGGTAGTATAATGATTTTCATATAAAATTTAGTTTTTAAGTTATATAGTGAAAAGTGTTCTTTCAGAAAATGAGTGGATTTCTATTTATGTCACATATTTTAAAAACTATACATTTTTGAGCAATTTAATATGGATTTTCGTTTCTTTCATCTCAAAATACATGTATTTTAACAGTTTCATCATTATCTGAGAGGTAAACATTTTTGGCACTTTTTCCATATATATAGTCGTGAAAAAGTGCGATTTTTGTCCATTTTTAAGTTTTCTCTTGCCATTTTCGTTCAAGTGATCGTAGGTTAATGAAAATAACAGAGGTTATAAAGAATTTTACACCGAATCGAATGGTAGTATAATGATTTTCATATAAAATTTAGTTTTTAAGTTATATAGTGAAAAGTGTTCTTTCAGAAAATGAGTGGATTTCTATTTATGTCACATATTTTAAAAACTATTTTCGTTCAAGATACATGTATTTTAACAGTTTCATCATTATCTGAGAGATAAACATTTTTGGCATTTTTTCCATATATATAGTCGTGAAAAAGTGCGATTTTTGTCCATTTTAAGTTTTCTCCTGTTATTTTCGTTGATCGTAGGTTAATGAAAATTGCAGAGGTTATAAAGAATTATGTCTTCATATCTTAAAAATTAAAAATTCTAAAGCAGTTTAACATGAATTTTCATCTCTTTCGCGTCGGAATACATACATTTTAACAAAGATTTACCTGAGAAGTAAAAAATGTTGGCACAGTTTCCATAATTATAGATTTTGGAAAATTTGCGATTTTTGACCATTTTATACCCTGATAATCGAAATAAAATTAATATTACCGGATTTCTAAAGAATTTTATGTTAAATCGAATTTGAAATTAGCTGGTAGTACATATAGACATTGTTTTTCCGAGACCGAATAAAGAAAAGTACTTTCGATAATTGATTATTGATTCCGTTCTTGTTTATTTATCAGGAAAAGGTCGGGAGAGGAACAAGAGACGATAATGGAAGACGACTTGAGGATATGTACCGTGAAACCTATCACGGACGGCGAACGACGATTCTGTTTCGAGATAGTGTCACCCTCAAAGTAACTACAAATTAAATATCGATACGTACATATCTCCGCTGACTATCCTCGATTTTCAGGAGCCATATACTGCAGGCGGATTCCAAAGAAATGTACGAGGCGTGGATCGAGGCGCTCCAAAGGGGCATCGGCGCGGCCATACAGCGGATCCGAAGCACCGAGATCGAGAATCACAAGAAGATCGAGAAACATTCCAGTAGTTTCTACACGAGAGGAGATCATGACGTCTCCACCTTTAACAATAACAATAAAGTAAAGAAAATACGGTGAGGCTTTGGTACGATCAGTGATGAATGGGTGAATACGTCCGTCTTTCTTTCAGAATGTGGGAGCAACTGTTGAAAATCCCCGGGAATAATTTCTGTTGCGATTGCGGCAGTCCCAATCCCAACTGGGCCAGCATTAACTTAGGAATAACTTTGTGCATAGGTAAGTGAGACTCAACGTCATCCTCAAACATATTTAGGGGTTTATTCTGGTCTAGAGGTACGAATTTTAGGTATTTCTTCTAGTGAATACCTAGAAAAAGTTTTAAAAAAGTAAGAATCTAAAGATCTTCCTGGTAAACTGACACCAAAAAAGAACATTTTTATCGCACAAAGTAAAAAAACTGCCAAATTACAGCTTTGCAAATAAATGATAAATTTTTTACTAGTTTTTAAAACATTTCCGAACTTTTTAAAAATAGTAAAAATTAGCGTTGGGAATTATCGACTGAAAACAGTCGAAACAGTCGATAGTGAAAAAAACTAGCGACTGAAAATAGTAATTACTATCGTATAATTCGTGATGTCAGACGCCAGGTGTACGAACCCTTTGCTGTATAAATTGTGAGAGAGGGAAGGACGGAGATAATTGCTTGGAGCAGTTAATTTTATATATTTTCCAACGGTAGTATAAGCGAGACGGAGATGTACATATTCCTCACGTACTAACTTTAAAAAGGAAAAGGAAAAAAATAATTACTGAATACTATTAACGCGCTATTAATAATTTCATTTTAAACGAAGTAGAATTACTTTTATATTTGAATGTTTTGTGGGTCTGTAAAAAGGAATGGCATTTTTCAGAATAGTCAAAAGTATTTTACTATTTATCCTTCACATTTTTGACTTGACTCTATTACATTAACAATCTTGAAAAATATCGTTCCAAAATGCTGCTATATTAATATACAATATAATGTTATTTACAAGCAAACTACCAAAAAAAAATCATAAAACTATATATATTACATATAAATCTATGTAAGCATAAATTGGGTACATTTTTGCCAAGGTCGCAGCTAGGACGACAGAGCGAGAACATTAAAAATCACTCGAATGAAACTAGTAGAACTAAAAATAGTAACTAAAAGTATACGACTGGAACAGTCGATAGTAAATAGTAACAAAATCAGTCGGACTGAAAATAGCGAGTGAAAAAAGTCGTCTGAAACTAAAACTATACTAAAACTAAACTTACAGAATGCTCGGGGGTGCACCGAAGCTTGGGAGTCCACTACAGCAAGGTACGATCTCTGACCCTCGACGACTGGGAACCGGAGATAATCAAAGTCATGGCCGAGCTGGGGAACACGATCGTCAACCAGATATACGAGGCCAACGTACCCGAGGGAACCCCTAGGGCGACCAAGGATTGCACGGGGTGGGTTTTTCGATAACGAACGGTTCGTCCAGATATATCCGAATAACGCGTCTTAAAACCATTCCAGCACCGTGAGGGAGTCGTGGATCCGGTGTAAGTACGCGGAGAAGAAGTTCGTCAAGAAACTGCCGCAATTCAAGGGCGAGAACGCGTCGCCTAGTTCGACCAGGACCTCCAGGGCCAGCCTGATGGAGGTCCGCAAGTGGAGCGTGAGGAAGATGAGGCGGAGACCCAGGAGCGTGGATGCCAGGGACAGGAAGAGGAAGGTTTGTCCCGTTTTATTGTTTTCTTTTAGTTTATATGGGGTAATTGAAAATGGTCATTTGAAAAATCCCCGGCGTGATACATAGGTGGCGCTACTAGAATTAAATCCATATGTTTTTTAGTTAACCCTAACCCTCAAAAGAATGCGTGTATAATTTTGACAGATGTCGGATCATTAGTTTGTGAATTGTAGTATTTTGAGTGAAGCAACTTTTGTTATTGTGAAAAAAATGGATAAAAAGGAATTTCGCGTGTTGATAGAATATTTCTTTTTGGAGGGAAAAAATACAGTTGAGCTTGTACAGTAAAAACTTGTTTGATGCCGAGTTTCCGAACACTGACCCCCCCCCCCACACCCAATACGGTGAATGCAGTGGACGTCCAAAAAAGGTTGTTACTGACGAAAACATTAAACTACTGGTACATACAACAACAATGGTATCGAAAAGCTGGAGGGTCGCTATAATCAGTGTATCACCCTTGAAGGGGGGACTTACGTTGAATAAAAAAAACTAATTTCGACAAAAAAATGTGTTTTACTATGGTAGGCCAGAGACTTCAATTGATCTGTTATATATATAATATATCACAAAATAATACTTACATTAATAATCGAGTGGGCTTTGGCGTATATTATTTCTCTTTTATTAACATTGTTTTAGATTTTGGAAAAGGCCCAGCAGGAACGAGACAAACTCTCGGAAGGATCGGAAACGTCAAGCATGTCAAACGTTAGTATGAAAGACGACGCAACGAGTAACGAGCCAGCGGATAAAGCCCACACCAGTTTACTGTTGTTTGGCAGCGATTTAGACAAACAACCAATAAGCAACATAGATCTAAGTAGTGACCAGGAGAGTACAGAGGGCGAGGAAAGCGAGACAGTCGGTAATACGTCTGTTTTATAAGAATACCCGGCGAATTTATAAAATGTTTCATTTAGGCGAGGAGGATATATCGAACCTTCACCCGAATCTTCTCTTGTATAAGGCCGCCGCGGCCCACAATATCCCGGTGATGTGTGAGGCGCTAGCTTTGGGGGCCGAGAAAAGTTGGGTAAATCCCGACGACAAGTCGAGACAACCTATTCACGCGGCTGTTCTAAGTGTAAGTTGTGCTATAGTCTATCCAAAATAGCAGTGAACGCACGTCATCAAGGTGTCTAATATATTGCCTAAATCAAATAGTAAATTCATTTCAATACCAGACGATCAAAAGTCAAATTTGCAACAGGCAATACATTATACATTTTGATGACGCGAGTTCACTGCTATTTTGGATAGACTATATGTAATATTTGTAGGTTGTTGTTTGTGTTTACTAAATCGTTTTGCAGGGATCCGTAATGCCATGTGCCTATCTGCTCTTAAATGGTGCTAAAATCAATGCTCAGGACCAGAACGGGAAAACGCCGTTACTGTTGGCGACCCAGGAAGGTCACACCGCGCAGGTGTGTTTGTTTTTGAAGTATAAGGCTGACCAACACATCGAGGATGACGAGGGTAAACTGCCGCTAGCCATCGCGGAACAGAAAGAGCACGCGGATATCGTCACATTGTAAGTTATCAAAACTATATATGGTGAAGCTCCTTCTTTGTAGATTATAGAATTACGTCCTAGTTCCGCAACCAATCGGTATATTAAAGTAGCAATTTTGATGATTTTTCCATAAATATTTTTTTGTTGTTGTTGGTAGCATTGATGACGGTATTAATTAATCATTAATCAATATGATATGATGATAATTAATCAATATTAATTGAGAGACATTCACCAACAAGAAAATAAGTGAATAAGTTATAAAGATAAATACGTGAAAGTATTGCAACAAAACGAAAAAAATGCCCTGATATCTTTAAATCCTTGACTAAACCATCCCCTTTCGTTCCCTATTCCTCCTACAGTTCCATTTATTTACTGAATATATACAAGAAACTTTTACTGGTGTGGCACGAGGTGATCTGAGACATTTTTCGCAGATTAAGATTGGGTCGACTCAACGAAGAAATGAAGGATTCGGAGCCGGGAGTCTCAGGGGACGACATGTTCAATTACGTGGTTCGGGATTTTTCCCAGTTGGCCTATTCCCATCCGGAAAAACTCCAGAGGACGAAGAACGAGCCCGAGTAATATTTCGACATTCATTCGGTTAAGTATTATGTTACGAGTGGTCCTCGTACGTATCGTAGTTTTACCTTAAGTTACAGTTAGGTCAAACACCTTTGATTTAAGCCTTAAAGACGCCAAATTCCAAGCGTTTACCCAAACGCGAATGTTCTCAATTCGATATCGATAAGTTGGTATTCGTTTTTTTCTTTCACGCCAAAGGTTCCAACGACAATGATAATTAGCAACGATGATCGGAGTACGTGTTAAACTTCTTCCAGGATAAAAACACGTTGATTCTAATATATGTGATATAAGTTAGCTCTGATATTTAGAATGTAGTAGCATATGATGAAAATCAAGTCGAATAAAAAATACCATAGCCACCTTATATATTTAAGCATGAGCGATTCTCTTTTTTTTATTGTTAAGAATATTCCAGGGTTGAGTAGTTTTTAAGGATACATATATTGAGTTTTATTTTATATGTTTCTGTTGATTTTCGATATTATTCCATCAAAGGGGTCGACATTTAAGCATTCCATTTTGTATTAATATTATTTTAAAACGTTTCTGTCTTACATATACATGATACATTCTCGCTCATCATTAAATATACTTAACGCTTTTAAATTCATCGAAATGATTGTTTTAATTACAGCGTCAACGAATTTATAAAGTGCATTTATTAGACGTAAGCTTTTTAATAACTAACTGTTGCCTAATTGTGATTTCGAAACCTCAAAATATTTTTTATATGTAAGTTCTACTTTAAAAAAACCTTTTTATTTTGTTTATTTTCCTTTCCTTCGATTTTCTTCGTGTTTGGTTCGTGAAAATCCGTTTTTCCACGTGTCGATCTATTTTCTGATTTGGTCTTTTGTTTTGTACAGTTATTCAGATTGTCTACATTGTTTATTTTGACTTCACACTTTATCTTGAATAATTATATATTTACCTTGCATTAGATTTTAATGCTTATATAAGTTTGTTAAAATGTATTGAATCAATTATTTGTTAATATAAATATATTACCAACTGCAGTGTTTTCATTTTGACACCTTATTATTTTGTCCTTCATTTAATGGATGATATTTTTGTTTGGAGAAAAAGCCTACTAGAATTTGGCAAGCAGAAATTGCTTAAAGTAACCCTACCTATGAATTTATGACATTGAAGCTTTCAAAAACCTTTTCAATACATGGATTACTGGATTATTAGTATTTTCGCAGCTGCGTAAGCAGTCCTTAGCGTAGCCTACTTGAATTTTGGTATAAACCTAACAGCTGATAGAGTAGAAGGTACAACTGGAAATGTGAGAATGTTAACTAAATAGAAATGATAAGGCTTGATGTTATGTATGTTGTAGTTAAGACTCTGAGGATACAAAATTCATATTGTATTTTAATATGAGATAATTTAAAGTAAAATTTTGGTATATCCAATATTATTTTCAATGTATAAAAAGGAAAATAAAGAAAACTTTATCATTTGTGGTTCAATTTTTATAAATACTTATTTTGATGACTAATTTTGCAGAAAATTTGATAGCCGTCAACTAGTTTGTCACTGTCACAAAAAAAAAGAAAACAAAAGAACGCAAATTTATTTTGGACGAATGAAAGAGTATATTTCATAATATTTATAAATTTTAAAAGGGGATGAAATAACACACAAAAAATCCAGTACAAAAATATTTTATTATATACGTGCGTATGTATGTTCCTTATGTAATATTGTATTCTCCTAATAGTAATGAATCATGTTATGCTGACAAAATAAATAGACAAATACTGACATAAATAATATAAATAACATCGAACTGTCGAAACTATATCTGATAATTTGGTCATGGAGTTCTTGCTGTTGCCCTACCTAAATTAACGCTAAACGACTAACATAAATGTAATCAAATTACTGTCTATTAAACAAATTTAAACATAGTTTTAGTACGAACAAGACTAATGCAATTATACAGCGACCGAGAGAAGAAAGAACCTGTCAAAAAAAACTATTAGGATTCCGGGACTTTCCTGTTAGTTGGGTGGTGACCCGCCTTACGTCGCGTTGCAAAATGCGCGGCCCAATATCAATAAGTGATCATCCGAAGAAAATATTTTTTACCGACTTCCTGTTATTCTTGCGAGTATGAAAGAAGGTTCGGGTCAAGAGAGCCGATTGCGGCAGCACTTTCTCGTATTTTTATCACTTTTTACATATTGAATACAACGTATATTGCGGTAATTAATGAATGATTTCAATTAAAATTAAATGTTTGCGATGAAGACCGGGATTTTTACGCGGGTTTTTTTTTAAATCGATTTTGAACGGCCACCGATGTTCTTTTAGGGATGTCTATAGCTAAATAATACAGTTCTGGATATTGTACTATTTCATATAGTCACCGTATTGCATTAGATTGGTTGATTAAGTTTCTGGTTTCATTCTCCGGGTTTGGTGCATCTGTAGACGAAGGCGTTGATCGATATGTCGTCCTCCGCTCTAAGGCATTTTGTATTTTCTGGACACTGGCACCTAAAAACAAGCAATACCATATTATTGACATCAAAAACTAGTTTATTAAACTTAATTTTCTTTTTTAGTAAAAACAACAACACTAAATTCTCATAACTCAACTTTTAATAATAGAAACGTCAGGATATTTTGACAGATGATTGTTTACTTTAGCCCTTCCAATAAAATAACCAATGGGCGTTACCAAAGTTTATAATGCAACGTTGCCGCACCAAATTTAAATTTTCATTTATTTTGACAAACAAACATTATTAAACAAAAATAACGTTATAAAATATAATTTATTTTAACTTTATAGTATATCTAATGCATATTTATTAAAGGATATTAAACTACAGTTAATTAAATAGCCACAATAGCTTGTAGGTTAGAGTTGTTTTATTATATTTGCATTTAAATATAACAACATTGTCCAGTACCAAACAAAGCGAATTTTATAAATCGGTTTTATTATAGCTTCGGACGCATTAATCTTCATTCTGTCTCTTTTTAATTAGATTAATGCTAATTAGTATGTTCCGCGTTCACAAATAGGATTTTAAGTTTTTATAAAATTCACCGTAAAAGAAGTTCAACAAATAATAAGCAGAGATTAATTGTAAAAAGGTTCCTGAATATGATACCGGAAAAATATTACAGGACTATCAGAGAGGAATGTAAAATTATTAACATTAATATTCAAGGCTATATTCATCTTCAATCAGGGATAACACCAGAAGATGTCACCTCCTACCGGCCTATAAGTTTATTACTGACAATTTCGAATATTTTTGAGAAACTGTACATAAAGACGCTAAATTATGTAATAGAAAAAAGAAATATTATTCCAGAACACGAATTTGGATTTCGCAATAAGCATGGGATAATAGAACAAGTGTATAGACTTGTAAATAAAATAAATATGGACTTAAACGCCAAAAGATATGGTTCAGCTGCATTTTTAGACATATCTCAGGATTTTGATAAAGTATGGCATTTGGGATTGCAGGTTATAATATAGAAATTCCTCTCATGAAGATCCAGCCATAGCATCAATGAACCTACAAACACACCTGGATCAACTACAAATGTGGCTGAAGACATGCTGTATTTAAGCCAACGAAACAAAATCCACTCATATAACTTCTACTCCATAGAAGAACATATCCACCAGTCTATATCAATACTTGTCAACTCCCGCAAGCAGAAGATGCGAAATATCTTAATATGCACTTAGATTAACGCTAAACTTGGAAGAAGCATATACTCGCCAAACGGAAACAACTTGGACTTAAACTCTACCAAATTGTATTGGATTATCGGGCGAAAATCCAAGTTATCATTAAATAACAAGATATTACTGTATCTATACTCAAACCTAGTTGGCCATATGGAATCCAACTATGGGGAAACGCTAGCAAGTCTAATAGATCCATCATACAACGGTTCCAAAATAAAGTGTTGCGTATCATTGTCGATGCTCCGAACTATGCTTCAAATGAAGTGATAGAACGCGATATACCTCTAGAACCAATAACTAGTGTAATACAACGTGTTTGTGTAAAATACTTGGAAAGAGCATCGCAATATACTCGCCAATCAGCCAACAAATAAAACTGGCTTTCACATTCGTAAGAAGTTGATTTAAAAATATAATAAAACAAAAAGAAAGGAACTCATTTGACATAATCTAGTATGCAAATCCGTTAATTTATTTTTCGAAAATCGATTAAAAATCAAATTACCAACACACGTTTATTATACGCCGTTTATTAAAATTATTACGATTATTAAACATCCTTAAATCATCCTACCTAGAACATTAATTTATCTTTACGAGCTGAATTTAATATTTTTCCTCGTAAAACACGATCGTAAAACGCCCTGTACAGGTCCGAACCGATTCTTACCTGAAATAATAAAATGTAATTGGAAGGCAGTTGCAATTGATAAAAATGACGTGACAGAAACTCGTCATAGAAAAATTGTCACCTATTCTAACTATCTATCTAAAGTGTGAGGTGAACATACGTCATCTCAATTTATGACGTTAAAACGGTGCAATGTTGCCGCATCAACTCAGTGTTACTTTTGTTTTACTTTATTTTTTACTTACCTAACACATTTCTAATCTAAATAAAATTATGAAACAAAAATGTTATCAAATATAATTTATTTTAACGTTATAATACCTCTAAAAATTACAGTTAATTATGCGGCCATAATAGAATATAGGTTAGAGTTATAACCTCTTATTATCATCGTTTTCAAGAATTTTGCATACGTTTCACAACCAGACTTTGACAAGTTGGTTAGGTTACGTGTTCGAACATACCAGACAGTATTGTATCTCTTTTTAACTGAAATAAAATGAGAAGGTAAAATATTGTCTGATTCTAAGACGAATTAATGAATGCAACTTTGGATTCACTATAGATGTCACCAATAGATCTATAGTCCTTCCAATAAAATAGCCAATGTACGTCATCAACACTGTCGAACCTATTGCCAAATTTGGTTATAAAAACTTTTTTTTATTACTCTTAGTAGTTCCACAATTTGCTCCGAGGGCAATAAGTATTTGTTATGTTTATAATTTATATACATGGCATGTAGAAAATCACTTCATTAAGTGATATCCTGTATAAAGTAGTATATTAAAAAATTAGTCGTGTTCTAAAGCATATTCTAAAGTCTATATGTGTCCAACAATCAGATCGGATGGTGTTAGACGTTTTAGTCTATGCACTTCACTGTTACTTCGTATATTTAGCTGATTGGCTTATTATTATTATTATTAAATAGGCTTGAGTATAGCTTTATACAATAATATCTTGTTATCTAATGATAACTTGGATTTATGCCCGATAAGCCAATACAATTTGGTACAGTTTAAGTTCAAGTTGTTTCCGTTTGGCGAATATGTGCTACTTCCTTCGATATAGATCGTCGATCTAGATGTATACCAATATATTTAGCATCCTCTGCGGGCGGGAGTTGGCACTTTTAACGTTATATGAGTGGATTTTGTTTCGTTGGCTTTAATACACACCTTTGTTGGTTCTTTGATGCCATGGCTGGGTCTTCATGGGAGGCTAAGACTGCCGTCTCGTCTGCGTATGTCGCCACAGTAGTTATTTTTGTTGTAGGTAGATCGGCTGTGTACAAAAGATATAGTAGTGAACCCAGTACACTATTTTGCTGAACTCCTGAATATATTACGTGTAATTTGGTATGTTCATTATATTGTTTTACAGTAAAATGACGATCTGTTTATTTTGTTTACAGGTCTGTTCACTTGTTCTATTGTTCCATGCTCATTGCGAACCCTAAATTGGTGTTCTCCAATAATCTTTCTTTTTTCTATTATATAATTTAGAAGACTCTTCATGTACAGTTTCTCAAAAATGTTTGAGATTATCGGTGATAAACTTATAGGCCGGTAGGAGGTGACCTCTTCTGGTGTTTTCACTTTCAGCTACTTTCCAGATGCTAGGAAAGCAATTAATTCGTAATATAGCCTTAAATATTAATACATTAGAAAGTGTGCACTGAAGAAATCTAATTTTATTAACAACTAGCGACCCGCCCCGGCTTCGCACGGGTGCAATGCTGATACTAAATTAAATACACTACAG
This sequence comes from Rhynchophorus ferrugineus, assembly GCF_030347505.1. Lineage (NCBI taxonomy): Eukaryota > Metazoa > Arthropoda > Insecta > Coleoptera > Curculionidae > Rhynchophorus > Rhynchophorus ferrugineus. The sequence continues at coordinate 2,269,401 of NW_027472586.1, forward strand.
AAAAAATATGAACGTTGTATATAAAAACATAGCGGCCCGCTCCGACTTTGCACGGGCATAAAATATATATGCCTATGTCACTCAATGAAAACATGATTAAAATCGATCCAGTATTTTTGGTTCATTCATTACTGCCCTTGGCCTGCACGCATTAAATTTGGAGTAAAACAATTCCTCTTCCCCTATACTTACTATGAAGATTTTCTGCTATCTTTGGAATATCTAAATTCATACAATTTTTATTACATTACACATTTTTAAACGCAAATTTTAAATTTGTAATATCTCCGAAAATATTTGTTTAATTTACATGCTGTAAGGAACCATATTGATCTACATTAATTGCACACTGTATTTAAGGTACTTAATTCGATACGGATTAATGCCGTATTGCTTAAAATAGCTTCGTAAATAAGCCATTTTCTCACGTAAAAAGTAAACAATACAAATGGTTAATGTGGGTTATCCCTAAAAGATAAACATATACCATCGCGGACTTTTTTGTAGACCTTTTTATGGTGTACAATACTGTAGTACATTAATTTGATCTAACTCGTAGGTTTAGGCAGCGTTTTTGCTAATTGCTAAATAAGCCTAAAAAAATAGGTTAATTTACGACATTACGTTAGAAACCTCTAAAATTAGCAATGTTGCCTTAGTATATTATGCATGTATTATACATATAAACCTTCCTCTTGAATCACTCTATCTATTGAAAAAAACCGCATCAAAATCCGATGCGTAGTTTTAAAGATTTAAGCGCACATAGGGATATAGGGACAGAAAAGGCGACTTTGTTTTATACTATGTAGTGAAGATGTTATTAACAAAGAGTAACAGAAGAAACTAATGAGAAATAGATTGATATTAGAATTATTTGACAAGGAAACACAGCAACCAAGGAACATACGAAGGTAAACATGCTCTCTAATGAAGGTAAGTTATTGGATATGGATCATGGATATACAGTAGTTAATTAGTAGTGTTGGGAACTATCGACTATCGATTGTTTAGTAATTGACTACTTTTTACTATCGACTGTTTCAGTCGCTATTTTTGGTTCGACTGATTTTATTACTATTTACTATCGACTGTTTCAGTCGTATACTTTTAGTTACTATTTTTGGTTCTACTAGTTTCATTCGACTGATTTTTAATGTTCTGGCTCTGTCGTCCTAGCCGCGACCTTGAGAAAAATGTACCCAATTTAGGTTTACATAGATTTATATATATATATATATATATAAATTTTAGTTTTGTTAGTTTTTTGACTATCGACTGTTCGATAGTTCCCAATGCTATTAATCAGGTATATTAGGCCTCCAGGGGATACCATAGATGATTTAGACAAGACTTCAATGTAAATATAATAAAACAACTCTAACCTACAAACTATTGTGGCTGCTTAATTAAATATCGTTTAACTCCTTCGATAATATGTGCATTAGATGTGTTTACGTTTGAATAATTTTATATGTCAAAGCCAAAATAAGCTAAAAGTCAGAGTTAAATGACGTGTTCACGTCTTTAATTTAGATGACGTGAATTCACTCTTTTAATGGATGTTGTAAGTAAATGTTTAAAGTAAATAAGTGACCACAATACATGCAAGTACTTAATAAATGAGCGATTAAGTCCAAAAAACATAAAAGTTTGATGAATATATGATTGTTGCTTTATGAGGATTGCAAGAAATGGTTTGATTCACGAATTGTGTTGTGCTCATAACATTTTTAACGAAAAATTATGGATTTACACCAGATTCGACTAGCTACTAACTTGTTTCCCATAAAATAGTCGACGATCCTCGTAAATCGCTTATAAACCGCCCAAGCGCATGGTGTTGATGGTCGACATATTAGTTCTTCGTTGTGTGCCGGGTTCCCATTCGCCGTGCCGTTCTGAAAACAAACAAAAAATGAGACAAAACGATCACGATGGCATTACTGGAGATCTCGTTTATCAATCCGCGTTTTCCAATTACGTTTTGCGCCATAGATCATCTGCTGGGCGATAATCGCGCGGACCAATGAGCGCGCAGACATATTTTTTCACGCCGCGATCACCAATAAGGTCGCATCGGCTTATCGCCGATAAAAATGCTCTATTTCAACGGTCTCGCTCTTTGTTTAACTGCTTTAATTGATGGGAAGGGTTTAATTTATTGCCACGGCTATCGGTACGAGTATAAAATCGAATTATTTTTACGATTACCATTCAAGCCGGTACATTTTTGATCAGTTATCGTGGCCAGATGTAATAACATCGATTTTGAGAATTTTTCGCGGCGCAGATGACCTCAGTTTCATCAAAAACGTTCGCCTGACTGGAAATGTTGTAACAAAGAACATTGGAAGTTAGTGGGACAATAAATGACGTGTACTTGTTATGAATAATCTTGTTATATCTGAGAAATAACATCCAACTACATCTGAAATAATAACCACACCATTGATCTGACACTGAGTGAAAATATAACAAGAAAAAAAAACAAAACCCAACGATCACAAACAAGAGAAAAGACTGAGAAGGATTTCTGGGGCTCCCACGAAGTCCACTCGGATGACTGTCGATTGGACTTCGGAATGAAATGATGGAACCCTGTTTCATCCATTTTCACATATCGACGCAAAAACTCGGGTTTATTACGTTTGATCATCTTCAAACACTGGTCCAAATCATTAACTCGTCGTTGTTTTCGGTCAAAAGTGAGCTCGCGCGGCAATCACTTTGCACAGAGCTTTCTCATACCCAAATATTCGGGAATGATATGATGTACACGTTCAGTTGATATCTTTAGAGTGTCTGCTATTTCATTCAATTTCAATTTACGGTCGTTCAAAATGATTTTGTGGATTTTTTAAATGTTTTTCTCATTTCACCACGTCTAAACTTAGCATACCAATCCTTGATGGTTGATTTTCCTGGGGCAGTGTCCGGAAACTCAGCATCAAGCCAAGTTTTTGCTTCAACTGTATTTTATCCCTTCAAAAAGCAATATTTTATCAATACTCGAAATTCCTTTTTATCCATTTGTTTCACAATAACAAAAGTAGCTTCACTCAAAAATGCTATAATTCACAAACTAATGATGAGCCGTCGGTGTCAAATTTATACACGTATTTTTTGAGGGTTAGGTCTAACTAAAAAACATAGGGATTTAGTTCTAGTAGCGCCATCTATGTGTCAGGCCGGAGACTTTTCAATTCACCTGTTGAGCTGATATTAAGATATACAATTTTATCTAGTTGTTTATGACGCCATTTTGTATCCCAAGTAGATATAAAAAATATATCAGAACTCCATTGAGTACTTTGGGTAGAAGAAACTCTAAAGATTATTTTTCTTAAAAAAAATCTTTAAAATTAATTCACGCTGTTAATACAACAATGTTTCCAAAGTCTTTTAATTGTCCTTAAGCTTCTTACTGAATGAAGAAACCATTCTTTATGTTATCGTTCATGCCAACGTATACGCATATTCGTTTGAAAAGGGATGTGAATGAACTCGCCCGATAAAAACATATTTAATTGAAATCCGACACGAAGTTAAATCAGTATGCGATATTTTACGTTAAAAACGTTGAAAAAATGGCGCAACGGAAACTAATTAAATGAACACACCCGATAAAGAGGTTCGATTACTTTTATCTTGCTAGTAAATTGTTTGTAAATTGGTTTTTATTCATTTATGCGTTCTGCAAGTGTCACTGTTTATCAGAGAGCCTCTCAATGACATATCGAATCTCGACTGACATCGTTGCAAATTTAAATCCTTGTGCACATGCCATGAATCGCCAGAATTACTCTCGTACTAAAGGGTAATTTTTCGATTAAGAAAATGAATACTTATTCTTTATTAAAAAATTCTGTTTTATTATTTTATAGTTAAAATAAAAAATTGAAAATATACGTATCAAGTTAAAATGGAGATAAAGCCGTCAAAAAATAAAACACACGTTAAATGTATGCAATCAAAACCCATTAACTATACGGTGTGCTACAGAACGTAAATAAATGCTACAATATACATTATGCTTCCCCAGATATGTAATTTATCCATTTCTTGACTTGAGCGAAATTATATTACATTGTAATTTTGCAACATTGTATGAGGATAATTTTATATTATTATATAGGTGTATCAAGTCATTTACGTTCAGCAAATTTGAATTTAATGAGATAAGAAGAGTTATATTGGTACCTTTTTGCACTGACATTGATAAAAAATATTTTGTCTTTTCGTGTCATGTCTATGTGATAATAGAAAAAAGGAAGAATTTTGTATATTGGTCAGATATTTTCTTATTTATTTGTGTAATATTTTTAATAATAATATTGTTATAACATCTTCATAAAAAATGCATTTGTCACTGTCAAATATCGCCGTCTTAAAATAACCGATTACACGGCACACTTTGTGTTTTTAATCTATCTTTAGTCAATATGTCAACAAGTCGATTTTGATTATTATGGGAATAATAACATTTGTGGAAAAAAGACGAGACCTCAAAGCTCATTACGACTTCTTTTACACGTTAAAATTGTTTCTTATCGTAACATTTTTAGGATGTTTGCTAAAACTCTTCAGATATTCCCGTAAAAACGTTTTAACTTATTAATTTTTATTAATTTATGATAGCCCCTATATCATTTAAATTATTTTTACAAACTATTTAATTCATGTATTTTCATTCATAAAAAAATATTTATATACCCCAAAAAATCTTTCGAGTTTTTTTTTTATCAATTTTTATATCAACTTATTGAATTTTATGAATTGTATACATATTAACTATTAATTGATGTTAAAATGTTAATTTATTTATTTACTCGTCGCATAGCAACGACGTATGTATGTGACAGATATAAATGTCATTTCCATTCAGGATTAATTTAGGTTAGGTTTGTTTTTGACACCGTGTATTATCCGCGAAACAAACAACTGACAATTGAATGATTTTAAATCAGTGAAAATGTTCGGACGCCAGTTTTATCTGGTTGGACAAACGAATATTATTAGTCATATACATAGTTCGGTGTATATTTTCTATAGTAAATAACTAAATAAGTTCATTTGACGTAAGATAGGTCAAGAAACTACGTATTTTGTTAATTGCCCAACACGAATAATTCATAATATTTTTCGCGGCCTGCTTGATGGTAAAGCCCGATAATATTTTTTCACGCACATCAAACAGGTCATTTGGTAGCAATCTTTGTTTAATGTCTGTTCAAATTACGTATTATAATAATAAACATAGACATTTTTTATCAGCATCTAAGTAGGGAATTCTTAATTGGTTGTAATTAGAGATAAGTTGATGGGACATTTTGTTTTAGGTCGCCGCTCCTTTTTTTAGCAGAGCTTTTTCTTCAAGAATTATTGATTATTGTCTTCAATTTCTCAACAAAAACTTGTAAACAAATGACAGAAAATGATATATGACGTTAGTCGTCATATAAAATCAAATGATAAAACAAAATTTCTCTCTCAGTTCAAAATTGGAAGAGTTAGAGGTTATGTTATTGACAGATGTATAATCTTACGTTATGACACATCCAGCAATTTTGACAACTTATTATCGATGGTGTTTCTTTTTCAGACGACATAGTTTTATTAATGAAATTTTATTAATTCCCTCCGTAATAAAAACATTGCAAAACGGCGAACTATGCGATTTTATTAAAAGTTTATACTTTAACGTACCCATTCCCACCAAAAATGCTGATTGAAAATTGATAAACAATTAAAATGACGTAAATCGGGGCGACATCTAGGTCAGCAATTTAATTATAACAATAGAATCAAAACAAATGAACTGGAAATCGAAGCATATTTCGATTATTACCATGATGTTTATGCATTTTTTTAATTTAGATTCTTATTTGACCCATTTTCTCGTGATATTATTTTGAACATAACCCCATTTTAAATATTCCTGTAATGTCTTACTCGCTTAATACTAAATATAGCATATTATTGTAACAATCAATTGTTTTGGTTACATTTTTTTATGTATATTCATATTCTTGTTGATATTATTAATATGTTAAATGTCAATGTTAAATGTCAATCTTAATGTCATTTTAATATTGATTTTTACAGTTTCCTTTTCTGTACTTTTTGTTTATTATTGTAAAAAATGTATCAATTTTAAATTTTAAACTTAATTAAATATTGATAATTGTAGTTTACTAACAGAAACCAGTATATTTCGATAATATAAAACTTTTAGAAAGTTTCATGACGTTTGTCATGTTATCCAGCTTTTGAACTTGACAATCTCTTTAATCTAATATTTTCCTATGTTACAGTTGATCTTATTGAGTTGAAAATATGTTTGAAAGGACTATAAAATCTTAATATTGATTTCTATGTTATTATCATTGAAGTTATATACTATTAAAACAATGTAAATATTAGAAGTAAATATAAATTACCTAATATCGCTTTCTACACATTTATTTGGAGAATATTAATATGTTGAATTAAATTCAATTAGTCTGTGAGAACTGTCACTGTCAACACAACTGTCATTATAATATTGTTTGTTACAGTTTCCTTTTTTTATGTTTTATTTATTGTTGTATAAATTACCTAATATCGCTTTCTAGACATTTATTTGGAGAATATTAATATGTTGAATTAAATTCAATTTCTGTGAGAACTGTCACTGTCAACACAACTGTCATTATAATATTGTTTGTTACAGTTTCCTTTTTGTATGTTTTATTTATTGTTATAAAAATATTATGATATATATATTTTTAAGTTGTAATAAACTTATAGTTTTTATTAAAATTTAAGGTGATTACTAATAATATCTCGTATAAATACAAAACTTTTATACTTCTAAACTTGATAATTTATTTAACTTAATGTTATTTTATGTTATATTTGGTCTCAGGATAAAAAAAAATTAAAAAAATCTTAATATTGTTTTCTGTGTTATTATTATTGAAGTTATATGCTATTGAAACAATGTGAATATTAAGAGTAATAATAAATTGCTAAATATCGTTTTGTGGACATCTATTTTTAAGTATCAAAATTGCGTATCTAATAATCCATATACTCGAATTCAAATAGAACCAATTAAATAATGTTTAAATGAAATTAAAATCCATCATATGTTAAATAATATTAACCGGTATTTTAAACTACAGCATTTTTCTCTAAATTAGAAACTTATTCTTTTTTTTTTAAAAAATGTTGATGTTTTTGTTCTCGGAATATGGAATATTATTATTATTCTGATGTTTTGATAACAGATCCAATACTTACTCCTGACGATGGGAAGCCATCAACGTTAACAAAAATCACTAGAACTACAACAATACCGAAAACCCGCACAAATTTCATCGTGTGGAGAGCGATCGTCACTTGTTCGGCAAAAGAGGCGCAAAAAAATCAGTGTGTATGCAAAAGAGTAGGCAACTTTGCTTTTTGATACCGTTTTGAGCTAACCACATGCGTTTATATGGGATGCGTCTTGGCGACATGCGCAGGCGGCTTTGGAATATGTGTCTTGGCCTGCTAGTAAAAGTGATGCATCAACGCGAATTTCTTCCTTTTCTTCGTCCAAACGATGCGGACCTCCCGTTCTTCCGATAACGATTGATGCTAGTAACAGTAGTATTACGTACAATATGTCAACTACATGCTCCATACGTAAGCGTCAACCTTTTGATCTCTGGTGTTTTTGTTTTTTTCTTTTTTGGATCTGAGAAATCTTTTATCAATTTATTTTCGTTGTTTTGTATATCGCGCCGATTCATTAAATAACATAAGAAAAACAGAGTGGGCCTGTTACTTATTTATTTAGTGACTATTTGTATATTATCAAGAATCATTAATAAATTCCACAAATTATGTTAAAATGTATTTTACCAATTGTATTTTACCTTTTTGCCAACATTTTTAGGGTATGTGCAAAAACTCTTCAAATATTCACCTAAGAACCTATTAATGTATTAATAGCCCGTAATATAATTTGGGTTATTTTGACAAACTATTTAATTTATATATTTTCATTCTAAAAATATTTACATACCCAAAAAAATGCTTTCGCGGTTTTTTATCACGAATTACTTATTGAATTTAATGTATTCGATATATATTAACTACTAATAATTTATGTTAAAATCTTAATTTGTTTATTTACTCGTTGCATAGCAATGACGTATGTATGTTTCAGATATAAATGTCAGTTTCATTCAAGATTAATTTAGGTTAGGTTTGTTTTTGACATCGTGTAATTTCCGTGAAACAAACGATTGACAATAGAATGGTTTTAAATAAACGAAAATGTTCGGAGGCCAGTTTTATCTGTTTTTATTTGTATATTAACAAGAATCAATAATGAATTGCACAAATTATATTAAAATGCATTTTATCAATAGTATTCTTAATAAAAACGATGTTAAAACATCTTCATAGAAATGCATATGTCACTGTCAAATTTCCCGTCTTAAAAAAAAATCGATTACACGGCACACTCTGTATTTTCAATATCCCTTTAGTCAATATTTCAGCAAGTCAACTTTAATGATTTAACATCTTTCTGCCAACATCTTACTTTAATATTTATACTATTCTATTGTACTTGCATTAATAGGCAAGCAAGGCGAGTACGGGATTAATAGGTTAATATATATTTACTAAATTAAAATATAACTAAACTACTTAAGCTAAAGTTAAGAATGCATTTATAAACTAAACAAATTCGTGTGGTTTGGTTCGCTTCAATCTTCTGATTTCCTGCGTGTCGTCCAGTAGCTATATCGCTTGCACTTAGCAACCTTATTTCACGTTTGAAGACTAAATCTTGGATCACTTCCTGTATCAATTTGATTTCAAGGTTACAACTCCAGCCGAAATAGGTTTAAGTGTTGAGAATGTCCCTTCATGCGAGACTATTTTTTTCAAAACCTTGTGAGATGTCCAGGAATATTGCATGGCAGTATTTCTTTAGTTCGAATGCCATTTCAACAACCGCTATGCACTTAGTCGATTGTCCAGTGGTGATTTTGAAATCTAAACTGGAAATTTGGTATTTCTATAAATGGTTTAATACGTTTTAACACCGGTTTCTCAAATAATTTTGATATCGCAGATAGTAGCGAAGTAGGCATGTAAGATCCAAATTGTTCTGCTGGTTTGTAAGGTTTTTTAAGCATAGTTATTCGAGCAACCATAAGATATTCCGAAATATGCTTCAGTCTCAAACAGGCATTGAATATGTATGTCAACATAATTATTGCTTTTCGTGGCAGCTCTTTCAATAATCCAGGTAAATACCACCAATTCCTGTAGCCTCTTTAGGATTAAGGTTGCTTTAAAAAAAATTACCAATGTCTGTGGCAACTTCTATTGGAGAAATCAGACTTACTGCTGATAAACAGGATTTCTGCTAGCATGACAATATTGCTGGCCAAATTATTATGAAAAATAAAGTTATTCCTATTAATTTTCAAGTTTAATTAGATATCTGTAACAAATGTTATCAGTCATAATTCTATCTCTTATATTCTTTATATCTTTATAATTCGCCCTTTAACCAATAGATGGTATCTCTACTGAAAAAAATCGGATGATATCTGTCAAAATGAAATAAAATTGTTCTTATTAATTTTCTATTCTAATTAGATATCTGTAACAAATGTTATCTGTTATAATTCTATCTGTTATATTCTCTATTATATCGGTTATAATTCGCCCTTTAATCAATAGATGGCATCTCCACTGAAAAAAAATCGGATGATATCTGTCAAAATCGTATACGAAATTTTATTTGCTAGATAACAACAATGTAATAGTTTGACAGACAAGTTGGCCGCGTAAACTGACTGAAATATTTTATTTTAATTATTCATTAATTATTTGAATTAAGTCTAGTTAGATTTAAGATGAAATTTAAATATAACAGTTATTAATTAATAAAACACGCATAAGACTAAAGTTACGAGACTCAAATATAAAAATATTTTTAACATTTATAACTACTATTTTATGTATGGTTAAAACGTGACCATTTGTCTTTCAGGCTTATTCGAAGTCAGACGACTTTAGATATGGACGAATGGGTTATATGAGACAGGAACGAATAGGTTTTACGAAGTAGCAGATATTTCACTCATTAATTACATGTCCTAAATAATATTTATAATATAATAAACGTTTCTTCTATGGTAGTTTGGTATGGTATTTTATATACTAAAAGATATCTGATATTATTAAATTTTACCAACGGTTTAATGCCATTGTTTTCAGAAATATTAAAATATAATTTAGATAAAATAAATTTATAAAAATTTGCATAATTAATATATTATATTTTGTTTATAATTATTATTGCTAGAGAGTTATATTTAAAAATAATTTAATTTTTAAACGAACATCTGCCATCTAACGGCCACTGCTCTTAATGGGCTTAATGCAAAAGGTTTCTGTAAAGTTGTGTAAATGAAAACCTGTGGTTTTCTTTAAAGGTCAAATAAAAGTCACATAATATTTAATTTTAATGTTTTGATATTCCTATGTAATGTTTTATTATTTTGATGCAGTAATGCATTCAATTTTATGTCATATATAGCGGATATTATTTTATGTATTGATTATTTCCAACCTTGTTTGAATATGATTAGAAGCGTTGCAAAATTAATAGTAACAATCAACTAACGTGACTTATGTCAGAGATTGAAATCCAAACAGAATATTCTAGTTCTATAAATACTTATATTGTCAATTATAAATTCAAAAATCTTAAATTAAAACAATTTTGGTTTAATTAATTTTTATTTAATAAACTAAGAGCATAGGCAGATAAAAGTACAATCTCTTGTATTGAAGGGTACATTATAAATCTCTGTTTTAATTGAAACCTGAGATTATTTTCATTAGTGTATTTTGGGTTGCCTATGTGTCTAATAATTAATATACATTCGTACATCAAATTATTGATTATTCAATTTAATTTGCCTTATTACCTTCTATTTATGTTGACTGAAATATTGATAAAGTGATTGGATTGATGATATTACTTTGAATTTGTTGATATATTAAAACAAAAATCTAAATTAATTATAGCGTCATCTAGTGATAGTTCAAGCTACACCTTATCCAAGAAATTTATAGCTTGTCGTCTTTAGCCTTCTTGGCGAGACAAAAAAGGACAGCTATAGCGGTGTCAATTTGCTAAAGGTCCCACCTATTGATCGGTGTTTTGACCTTAATTTCACCTTCAAAAGGTTAAAAGAGTCGGCGGATTTTGACGTTTCTCATTCAACGCCGGGTGGTGTAAGATATTGGAAGGTTTTTGGAAGAGTAATTTCAAGTTTTACCAAAAAGTAAGGCATTATAATTTTTTTTATAGTTATTTTAATAGATTAACAAATTATTTAGTAACGATTTTCATTTACTATTTTTAAGCGGAAGTTTTTACGTAATATTAGATCATAGAATGCTTTTTTAAAATAATACTGTATTTGTTTTAAGGTGCTGTTATATTTTGCTTAATGATTTAATATATATTTTGTTATAGTTTATATTGATAGTTGTGTAATGTTTAGGTTATTATAATATCCTTATTTTTTCTTAAAAATGTTGTTGCTTTAATGTTGATTCTCTGACTGTATTGATAAAATCCGGGCTATATATGGTTTATTTGAAAACAAATATGTATGATTCAATTTATCTCTGAACTGTGTTATTCAATTTATTCTAAATATTAATTAAATTGCATCACTAGTTAAAATATTTATTTGGTGGTGGTCTTCATTAAAGTTTCATCACTTTATTGAATAAAAAGGCTGGTGCGGTCAATAATTCGTCAGTTTTATCTAGATATTTAAAAATGCCTATCAAGAGCATCTTCGCCCGCAACATCTTCGACTCCAGAGGTAACCCCACCGTTGAAGTTGATTTAGTAACTGACTTGGGGCTATTCCGCGCTGCTGTACCATCTGGCGCTAGTACTGGTAATTCAGAGTTGCGTTACGGTGTCTGTTACCGTTGATACTAACATATCGTATTTTAAAAAGGTGTGCATGAAGCTTTGGAACTCCGGGACGGAGACAAATCGCGCTACCATGGAAAGAGTGTCCAGAAAGCCATCGACAACATTAACAAGGTCCTTGCCCCCGAACTACTGAAAGCCGGCTTGGAAGTCACCCAGCAAACTGAAATTGACGATTTCATGATCAAGCTCGATGGTACTGAGAACAAATCCAAATTTGGTGCCAACGCTATCCTTGGTAAGTAAATAAGTAGTTTATTTGTTTTCTTCTTATCAGTCTTAATTGTTCTGAGGTCGTTAACTTTGCTTTATTATTATTATTAACACTTTTTCCATCATAATTAAACGGTCATTTTCGATAAAAAGCCAATATCATAATTTTCAAGGAGTGATTTTTTTAATTTAATTTAAATGTACTTCAAAAGACTCTGAAATGGTCTAAAGGACATGGTAGCTAACATTTTTGGGTAATTTATTCTACTAATGATTATATCCGGCACTTTGTTCTCAATTACTTTTAAATGAGTCATGTGTTCTTGCTACTTAATGTCATGTGTGTTGAGGATGAAGTCGTGAAAAAAATATTGGAGGATTTGATTTCGAATTTATTGATTTTTCCTGTTGACCTTTCTAGTCCTTCAAAAAAAAAAACAGTGTGGTTTTTGTAAATAAAAATAAGTTTTCTTTGTTTTTTTTTTTCATTATCAAGGTTATTTACCTTCAAGGTTATTGATCTGGATTAAATAAAGTTTTTCACGTGCCAAGAATTATAGCAAACAATCAGTTCTGTTTATTAGTTTTATTTTTGGATACGAATACTTTGTGCGTTTTGTTATGACTGAGTATTATACGTTACCATATAATTAAGGCCATATTTTTGTTCAGGTATTTCTTTGGCCGTTGCCAAGGCAGGTGCTGCGAAAAAGGGTATTCCATTGTACAAACACTTGGCCGAGCTGGCTGGAAACGACAACATCATCTTGCCAGTACCGGCTTTCAATGTCATCAACGGAGGTTCCCACGCTGGTAACAAGTTGGCCATGCAAGTATGTTTTTGTTTCGTGTTACTTTCAGAGTTTGTTTTACCATTGTTGTTGCCTTTCAGGAGTTCATGATCCTCCCAACTGGAGCTTCCAGTTTCACCGAAGCCATGCGCATGGGTACGGAAGTCTACCATCACTTGAAGAACGTCATCAAGGCTAAGTTTGGTCTAGACGCCACCGCTGTAGGAGACGAAGGTTGGTGTTGATATATGGTTCGACCATCATCACGGTTTCTCTCATTGGTCGGTTTTTTTTTGTGCAGGTGGTTTCGCTCCCAACATCCTCAACAACAAAGATGCTCTGGATCTGATCAATGAGGCCATCGCCAAGGCCGGATACACTGGCAAGATTGAGATCGGTATGGATGTTGCCGCTTCGGAATTCTACAGAGATGGTGGGTACTGGTTTTTTTCTAGGTTGGCGTAGTTTTTAATCGATTTCCCCATAGGATCTTACGATTTGGACTTCAAAAACCCACAGTCCGACAAGAGCAAGTGGTTGAGCCCCGACAAACTCCAGGCCCTCTACCAGGAGTTCATCAAGGACTTCCCCATCGTATCCATTGAGGATCCCTTCGACCAAGACGACTGGAGCGCGTGGGCCTCTATCACCGCCGCCACCAAAATTCAAGTGAGTTTCTCGGTTTTAATAGGGTTTTATTTTATTGATGTTCACTTTTTCGCAGATTGTCGGTGATGACTTGACCGTCACCAACCCCAAACGTATCCAAACGGCTGTCGACAAGAAGGCTTGCAACTGCCTGTTGTTGAAAGTAAACCAAATCGGTACAGTGACTGAATCCATCAAGGCCCATCTGTTGGCCAAACAGAACGGTTGGGGCACCATGGTTTCCCACAGGTCTGGCGAAACCGAAGATACCTTCATCGCCGATCTCGTCGTTGGTCTCTCTACCGGCCAAATCAAGACTGGTGCTCCATGCAGATCCGAACGTCTGGCCAAATACAACCAGATCCTCCGCATCGAGGAGGAACTGGGATCCGCGGCCAAATATGCCGGAAAATCGTTCAGAAGCCCTCAGTAAATCGAGACTTGAAACAAAACTGAAGAAAAAAAAACAGCTTACTGTAGTCTTTTTAAAGAAAAAAATGTTAAAACGATGGATTACTGTTAATATGTACTGCCAGCCTTTTTTAACACATTTTCCATGTTTCACCGTAACAATATTTTTTAAAGTCTGATCCCGGGTGCAGTAAAAACTATATCCTTAGGCAGGCAGACAAAACTGTTTAAAACTAAATAATATTCGTTGGCTGTATCTAGAGTATGGAGTTGTCTGAAAAAAATTATTTCCACTTTTTTTTCTCGTTCTAAAATAACGTTACCGTACTATTTTTTTTCTTTGCAAATTTAAGGAGATGTATTTATTTTGTTAATTTATCGAATAGGTGTGAAAGTGTATCGTCAACAGGAATAAATATGTTTTATTCAATAAAAAGTATGAGTACTAAGTGATTCTGTTTTTTTATTGACCTTGTGTACGGACCTATATAATTTTTAAGTTGCGTAAGCCAACTGGGATCTAGTATTTTTCAATTTGACATCTGCGATGGAATTTTCTTATCATATTTTGTACTGCTGATAATTACAATCACAAGCTGAGATGGAGTTAAACTCAGCTGACTTGTGTAATTCTTTACTGAAACTGTAATTAAAGAGACTTTAAACCAACTATACATAGAGAATGTATCCCTACAGCCTTTTCCACACTTTTTTAAAAACGGCTCAGAATAATCAAGATAGCTTGAAATGTATGGATCTTAAAAACTGAGAATAATTGTAGAGTATGCGTACTGGGTATATGACGTATGGGGCTCAAATTACACTGAATTGAATAGTGATGAAATCATTTTCATAGGGCTTTTAGTTTTTGAGTTATACAATGAACAGTGTAATTTTAGAAGTTGAGTTGATTTCTGTTTATGTCGTATATCTTAAATACTAAGTTCTACAGTAATTTAACATGGTTTTAACAAGTACATAAAATATGGGAGTTTTATCTTGATCTGAGGGATACAAAACTTTTCCATATATATATATAGTCGTAAGATTTTTGGCCAATTTCAAGTTTTTTTTTCCATCACTTCTGTTGAAAAAATCACAAATTGATTAAAATTATGGGACTTATAAAGACTTTTACGCTGAATCGAGTAATGATGAATAATTCTCATAGGGCTTTTAGTTTTTAGAGTTATACAATGAAAAGCGTCTTTTCAAAAGTCAGTTATTTACTATTTATGGCGAATATCATAAAAACTGTTAAGTTCTACAGTAACTTAACATTGATTTTTGTTTATAATCACCACAAAGCATATATATTTTGGAAGTTTTATCTTGATCTGAGGGGTAAAAAATGTTGCCAGATTTTCCATATTTTCCATTTTTTAGTTTCTTTTCCATCACTTTCGTTGAAATAATCACAAATTGATGAAAATTACAAGAATTATAAAAAAATTTACGCTGAAAGCTGACGCTTTTTTCGAGTAGTGATGTAATCATTTTCATGGTGCTTTTAGTTTTTGAGTTATATAATGAAAAATAAAGTGAGTTGAGTTCTGTTTATGTCATATATCTTAAAAGGTTTTACAGTAATTTAATCTGGAATTCCTTTTCTTTCATCCCATAATACATATATTTTGGGAGTTTTATCTTGATCTGAGGAAATTACAGGAATTATAAAGTTTTAACAGCGATATGACCCTTTTTAAAGCTGTGCCTTCTCCTTCGTAAATGCTTTATGAGCTAGCAACCAGTCCTAAATGACAGGTTGTCAAATCTGGCGAGTAAGAAGGATATATAGCCATGATTTTGGTTCCTCGTCCATTTCAAACGATTATTAACAGTCTTTTGCTTTTCTAATTTAATGTTGTCATCAGCGTTGCAGTATTTTACCCATGTTGCTTCCTATTTGACGGTCTGCATAATTTAACATATACTTTGTACAATTTAATAGATTTCCTTTTGTGCAAATCAATTTTTATGATGCTGTTTATTCATTGAAATTGTTTATCCAACAAGGGTTATTTTTTAGGTTGATGAGGTGATGTAGATAATATGAGGCTGCTGCTATTAAAATTGCTTATCGTGGGTCGAACATATATACTATTTTGACTTACCTAACACCTTTTCCAGGTAACCTTAACCAGTTCCGTCAAATTGACATGATTTTCGCTAAATTTAATTGTCGTTTTCGGTTGGTCTATAAACGTTTCAAAATGTCATGTTCTAAGGCTGGAGATGATAACTCTCAGAAGAAATCCCAGAAGCCCATCAAGTCGATTTTCGCCAGGAGTATCTACGATTCCAGGGGGAATCCCACGGTGGAAGTTGACCTTATCGCCGATTTGGGTTTGTTCAGGGCTGCTGTGCCTTCAGGAGCCAGCACAGGTAATTAATAATTTAATACTACCATTTTATTGAACTGCGAATTGGTTCCAGATGTTTCTCATTAATAGGATAATATTTATCTGTCACTGAATGACATAATGTTTTTCAATTCATCAAGAAATTCATCAAATATTATCATCGCTAACAATCAGCTACAGGTTCTAGTGATAGGAATTGAAATTTTAGATCCATAATAGTCATATCTCGTTAAAATATGCCTGTTCATGTCTTCTTAGAAGTTAACCGTCGGAATTTTGATCTAATGCGTCAATATTGTCTCTGATGAAACCATTAATTCATGTTAACAAAAATAGCTTATTTTGAACTTATCTATTATAATTCTTAACTAATTGCTGTTAAAACTGTGCTGAAACAGAGAGAGAAGATTTAGAACACCCAATTCAAGAGCCGGAGAATACGAGAGTTGGAGACTCTTGTAATTTAATATAGTAAGCTATGTTAAAATATGTCATAAAGATGAAACTTTCGTTTCATTCTTGTTTTCTGGCATTTGTGCGGTCATTTATATTTTATTCTTGTCAACCATTTACCAGAATTATACGTTTGTATAGCTGACTGAAAGTCCCAACACCATTGAATAATTATTGTAAAATTATTTAAGCTTTACAATTTACTATATTAACCAATTATTACCTTTATATTTAAAATTATTTTCATTGTGATATAGTTTTGCGTATTGTAGACAACCAGTAAAACAGTTGAAACAAATCCATTGTTTTACTCTTGTTTTATGGCATTTCTGCTATCATTTATGTTTGGGTTTTTCAATTATATACCAACTTTTTTTGTTAATTATACGATTGTACATTATCTCTTAATACCTTTGAAGAATTATTGCGATATTATTTTAGCTTTACAATTTATATTAACTTTATATTTATGAACCAAATTATATATGTTTTAATATAGTTTTGAACATCTAGGCAACCAGTAAAACAGCTAATAAATCTGCCGTAGGTGTTCACGAAGCTCTCGAGTTGAGAGATAACATCCCCGAGCAGTTTATGGGCAAAGGGGTGAACAAGGCGGTGGACAATATCAACAACAGCATCGCCCCGGAGTTGCTGAAACAGGATTTTGACGTAACTCAGCAGGAGGACATCGATAACTTCATGATTAAGCTGGACGGCACGGAAAATAAGTCGAATTTCGGAGCCAACGCGATTCTGGGTAATTCTATCCTTCCGAATAATCGTTTAACATTCCTGTTTTTTGTCGTTAGTCGAGTGCGCTGGGGACGAGGCCCGAAATACGAGGACCGTTCAATAAGTCGTTGGAAAATCTAAGAGATGGCGCTTGTAGCACCTGAATTTTCATGGTAACCATCATGGCTCACTAGACATCCGTCAGTCTTTCGTTTGTCAGTTGGGGCAAGAAAGTTGAGACTTTTAGCTAATTCTCGTGGCAAATCTTATGATTTTTTTGTACCGGTACATAACTTTTTGAGAAATGTAGATTCAAGAGATAAAGTAAGACTCATAACAATTATATTTGAGTGCAAACGGGCTTCAGAGTAGTCGAATGATATTAACATTTCTTATTCTGATGAAAGTGGGGGATATTACATGTCTTTATTTGTCTGGAAAAGGCTATTTTTGAAAGAAGAAAGGGTTTCTCCCATCCAGACTATCTATTGGTGCATATCACTGCAGTTTTGATGGTCAAAGTTATATAATTCATTCAATTATAGCTCACTTTTGAGGACCATTAAATATGTTCATTTTCGAATTGCAATAAGTTATAAAAAGGCTTGCGAAAATATATAAAGCTAAAAGGAAATTATGCTGAAAGGTTTTTATATATTTACCAGTTATATATTTGTCCAAATACTTATTGAATGAGCTCCGTATATCGGGTATAGTTATTTTTATTTTATTATAGATATTCATGGAGTAGCTAAATTTTCTTTTGGTTAGGGATCTCTTTGGCGGTATGCAAAGCAGGTGCCGCAAAAAGGGGTCTGCCGCTTTACAGGCACATAGCCGATTTGGCTGGTAACAAAACTTTGATACTGCCAGTACCGGCTTTCAATGTAATTAACGGGGGTTCCCACGCTGGAAATAAACTGGCAATGCAGGTAATACCCAACTGTTTTTATTTCTGATAAATCAGTAACATTTTTCACATATACTGTTACACTTTTTCATATAGATACTCTTAAAAATTGGCGATTTTTGGCAATTTTCAAGCTTTTTTGTCGTCATCTTTGTTGTAATAACCGCAGATTAATGAAAATCACAGGAATTATAGAGAATTTTACGCTGAATAGAATGGTTGTATAATAATTTTTATATGGCCCTTATTTTTTTAGTTATTCAATGAAAAGTGTAATCTTAGAAAATGAGTGGTTTTGGGTTTACGTCGTATATCTTAATAATTGTAAGTTTTACAGTAATTTAATATGGATTTTCGTTTCTTTCAACCCAAAATACATATATTTTGAGAGTTTTATCTTGATCTGAGTCGTAAAAAAAATTGGCACTTTTTCCATGTATATAGTCGTGAAAATTTGCGATTTTTGGCTATTTTCAGATATTTTAATGCCATTTTTGTTCTAATAATTACAGGTTAATTAAAATTACAGGGACTGTAAAGAATTTTACGCCGAATCGGATGGTTGTATAATAATTTTTATATGGCCCTTATTTTTTTAGTTATTCAATGAAAAGTGTAATCTTAGAAAATGAGTGGTTTTCGGTTTACGTCGTCGTCAATATCTTAATAATTGTTAGTCTTACGGTAATTTAATATGGATTTTCGTTTCTTTCAACCCAAAATACATATATTTTGAGAGTTTTATCTTGATCTGAGTCGTAAAAAAAATTGGCACTTTTTCCATGTATATAGTCGTGAAAATTTGCGATTTTTGGCCATTTTCAAATATTTTAATGCCATTTTGCCCTAATAATTACAGGTTAATTAAAATTACAGGGATTGTAAAGAATTTTACGGCGAATCGAATGGTTGTATAATAATTTTTATATGGCCCTTATTTTTTTAGTTATTCAATGAAAAGTGTAATCTTAGAAAATGAGTGGATTTCGGTTTACGTCGTATATCTTAATAATTGTAAGTTTTACAGTAATTTAATATGTATTTTCGTTTCTTTCAACCCAAAATACATATATTTTGAGAGTTTTATCTTGATCTGAGTCGTAAAAAAAATTGGCACTTTTTCCATGTATATAGTCGTGAAAATTTGCGATTTTTGGCCATTTTCAGATATTTTAATGCCATTTTTGTTCTAATAATTACAGGTTAATTAAAATTACAGGGACTGTAAAGAATTTTACGCCGAATCGAATGGTTGTATAATAATTTTTATATGGCCCTTATTTTTTTAGTTATTCAATGAAAAGTGTAATCTTAGAAAATGAGTGGATTTGGGTTTACGTCGTCGTCAATATCTTAATAATTGTTAGTTTTACAGTAATTTAATATATATTTTCGTTTCTTTCAACCCAAAATACATATATTTTGAGAGTTTCATCTTGATCTGAGTCGTAAAAAAAATTGGCACTTTTTCCAGGTATATAGTCGTGAAAATTTGCGATTTTTGGCCATTTTCAAATATTTTAATGCCATTTTTGCCCTAATAATCACAGGTTAATTAAAATTACAGGGATTGTAAAGAATTTTACGGCGAATCGAATGGTTGTATAATAATTTTTATATGGCCCTTATTTTTTTATGTTATTCAATGAAAAGTGTAATCTTAGAAAATGAGTGGATTTCGGTTTACGTCGTATATCTTAATAATTGTTAGTTTTACAGTAATTTAATATATATTTTCGTTTCTTTCAACCCAAAATACATATATTTTGAGAGTTTTATCTTGATCTGAGTCGTAAAAAAAATTGGCACTTTTTCCATGTATATAGTCGTGAAAATTTGCGATTTTTGGCCATTTTCAGATATTTTAATGCCATTTTTGTTCTAATAATTACAGGTTAATTAAAATTACAGGGACTGTAAAGAATTTTACGCCGAATCGAATGGTTGTATAATAATTTTTATATGGCCCTTATTTTTTTAGTTATTCAATGAAAAGTGTAATCTTAGAAAATGAGTGGATTTCGGTTTATGTCGTATATCTTAAAAACTGTAGGTTTTTCAGTAATTCAACATGGATTTTCGTTTCTTTCATCCCAAATTACACGTATTTTGAGAGTGTTGTCTTGATCTGAGTCGTTAAAAAAATTTGGTACTTTTTCCATGCATAACATATAGTCGTGAATATTTACGATTTTTGGCCATTTTCCTATTTTTTAACTGTCATTTCTGTTCCAATAATCGCAGGCTGATGAAAATTACAGGGATTATAAAAATATTTATGTCCAATCGATGGGTTGTATAACAATTTTTTATAAACCCTTGTTTTTAAGTTATACAATGAATACTAGATTATTAAAAAAAACTAGTGTGATATTGTAACATTCCTTAAAATGCATACATTCTAGAACAGTTTGCCTTCTAGAACGTTCTAGAACAGGGATTCTTTCGTTTTTTCCCTAAACACATATATTCTTTATGTTTGCCTGTATGTTTTATTTCTTTTTGTGACAATAGATGTTCTGTTGGCACTGAAATTGGGGGCACATTTTTCCTTTTACTTGGAACTATCGATATCCAGTGGATATATCTGGATCGAGATTGTTGTATCTATCTGTAATTTGGGATATATTGTCGAGTTTCATAGGAATTCATGATTTTACCCACTGGCGCTTGCTCGTTCAAAGAAGCGATGCGCATGGGAAGCGAGACCTACCACAACCTGAAGAAGATCATCAAGGACAAGTACGGTCTGGACGCGACCGCGGTGGGGGACGAGGGGGGCTTCGCGCCTAACATCACCAACAACAAGGACGCCCTCTCCATCATCAACGACGCAATCGCCAAGGCCGGCTACACGGGACGCATCGAGATCGGAATGGACGTGGCGGCGTCCGAGTTTTACAAGAACGGTTGTTGTTTTTTGTCACACATTTCAAAGATGACTTGATGTCGCATCTTAAACTTTCGCCCAGGGGTGTACGATTTGGACTTTAAGAATCCGAAGAGCGACAAGTCGAAGTGGATCAAGGGGGACAAGCTGATGGCGATGTACCAGGACTTTATCAAGAGCTTTCCCATCGTGTCGATCGAGGATCCCTTCGACCAGGACGACTGGGATTCCTGGACGGCGATGAAGAAGTGCACGGAAATACAAATTGTCGGCGATGACTTGACCGGTAAGTTCTTTCGATTAATTAATTGAAAGACGTTTTGGGTTTAACACATATGTCACTATTTTTAATGTTCACTGAGTTTTGCTGGTAACTTCACTTAATTTGATCAAGTGGTTTTACTCTCTTTAATCCTCTGATTAGGCCATCACTATCTAGGACCTGGAGAACCTAAAAATTGATGGGCTCTGTTTATGTCTTCGGGCAAAGTTCTTGATAAAGTTATCGATAGTTTTTATCAGGTCTTTATGAAGATTGTCATTACAAATGTACTATGTACCATACCTCATTGTGCTTTGTTTTTTTTAGTTCTGATATAACAGTTCAATTGAAAAGTCCCCGGCCAACCATAGTAAAACACATTTTTTTGCCAAAATTAGTTATAGTTAATTAGTAAAAGATACCCTTTTTGTAGTACAATTTGTTCTTAAAATAGGTCTCAGTTTCGGCGATCACCTCTTCATTCGACGAAAATTTCTTCCCAGCGAGCATTCTTTTGAGATCTGAGAACAGGAAATAATCACTGGCGGCCAGATCTGGAGAATACGGTGGATGAGGAAGCAGTTAGAAGCCCAATTCATGGATTTTTCCCATCGTTTTTACTGACTTGTGACATGGTGCCTTGTCTGGTGAAACAGCACTTTCTTTTCCTTCAAATGCGATTTCGTCCTTCAAACGGTCCAATAACGCTATGTAATAGTCGCGTTAATGGTCCTTGCCTTTTCAAGGTAGTTAATGAATATTGTTCCCTGCGCATCCCAAAATACAGACGCCATCACCTTGTCAGCCGATTTTTGCGTTTTTCCACGCTTTGGAGCGGGTTCATCGTGTACATTCCACTCGGATGACTGTCGATTGTACTTCGGAGTGAAATGATGGAGCCATGTTGTCCCAGTCGTCCTGGTCGATTATCTTTGGCCCAGCTCGATATGTTATAATAGAGATTTTTGTCGCATAAAGTTCGGAAATTATAATACATCCAAAAAATGTGAGCTAAATCGTGATCTGTTGCGTTTTTAGTGACCAATCCCAAGAGAATCCAAACTGCAATCGAGAAGGATGCTTGCAACTGCCTGTTGTTGAAGGTAAATCAAATCGGTACCATTACCGAAGCAATCAAAGCCCATTTACTGGCGAAGAAGAGCGGTTGGGGAACCATGGTGTCTCATAGGTGAAACCTTCCCCTTTTCTCTTGCTCTCGGTACCACTTTTCTCTCAATGTTACCTTTGACAGATCGGGGGAGACTGAAGACACGCTAATAGCGGACCTGGTGGTGGGATTGTCCACCGGTCAGATCAAAACGGGTGCCCCCTGTAGGTCGGAACGTCTGGCGAAATACAACCAGATCATGAGGATCGAGGAGGAGCTCGGACCCAACGCGAGGTTCGCTGGAAAGTCCTTTAGGAAGCCGTGTTGAAAAATTATTCATGTGTCATTATGTTCAATGAAATAAAACAATGTCTTCGATGAGACTTGAATGAGTTTATGTTTCTATAAAATATTAGGTGCTTCCATATATCCTGATGACGGCTTTACATCTGTTACTCACCATTGCTGGTTTAGTGTAATATAAAAATGTGAAAAAAGATACAAAAAAGATAAAAGTGATGGCAGCGGTGTTACCTGGAGACGAGGCTTGGGCAGTCGAAGGTAGCACGTCTAAACCAAACGATGGTCGAGTACTGAATCAATGGAAATACCCTTCAATCACATCCCAGATAAACGTCTCGGGGTTGCCAGCTATTCGTTATCGGATTCTAGTTGGCACTGCTGGCACCCCGCCCGTGTACAACATCTGGGATTAGATTTATGGGTATTTTGTAGACCGTTATTCCACGATGTAAAATTCGACATGCCTCAAGGTCGCTACACTGGTATTTCTTGTAACACTATGTCGTTTAATTTTCTCAACTGATATTGGTAGATCAGTGCAAGTAAAAGTTTTATGCACTATACTTTGCTGATCCCACCATATGTAGACCAAGACACATTGGTGATGAATATTCCGTTTCGGGATCGATATGGATGGCTCTCCTGGCAGAACCCGTGACTTTTTCTGTTTGGGATCGTCGCACTAGATCAACATTTCATGTCCAGTTACTATACGTCACAGATAACTTATCTTCTTTTGCCTAACAAGTAATAAAAAACTGTGAGGTAGCCTTTTTGCTTCTATTGTATTTTCCTATTAGGTATAAGCAGCTAGAAACCTAGTTGATTCAAAATACCTAACATTTTTCATGCCAGAAGGGTTAAATAAGGGTAATCTAAAGTTAAGTAAGGGTAATTCCAGTCAAATTCCCCAAATAGGAGGGAAAAAATTGCTGATGACCATCAAATTCTCCACAAAATTATATTAAGGAATGTAACAAGTCTCAACTGTTTGAATGATATTTATTTTTTATTTTATCATAATATGGAATGAAGTGTAATGTTATGAATCATAACGTCAGCGGTATCAATAGTAAGTAGCTCCCGTTCAGTTCACCATTACCATTCACCATCAATAAAAGCATATCTAAGTCTTCATGTAATTCATGTGCTCACCACTCGTTGATATTATATGTATTATGAGATATCAGAATACACGTATTTTTCCCAAATAATTGGGGGTGCTACCCAGTCGACCTGAGATTCCCCGCAAATTAGGAAATTTTGCGCAAGTTGGCAACGCTGTCAAAAAAACAGTACGCGGAAGAGAGCTCCGTGAAATTATCCTTCAAAATTGGCAATAATGCCGGCTTGGTTGGTGCAGTGGTAAAGGCGACAGGACGGTCATCCTGCTGTTGCGATAGTCGCGGGTTCGAATCCAGCTGGGGCATGGTCGTAAGTTTATATTTGTGATTGTTTCACATTTGTAATTGTCCCCAGACAAGAGTGTAAAATCCGACAAGGAAATTGATCCTAGTCACGTCAGTAACCAGGCCGGGCAAGACCGGATGTCTTCTGGGATGATGGCTTAATGCGGATGACCGTGGTTCGAAGCCCATGTTAAGCTCTAAATCCAGTCGAGATAAAGCCTCGTTAGTAAAAAGGAGACTTTAAAATACACAAAGAAATTGGCAATAATGATATATTTTATTTATTGATTAAAAAATTATCACAATTTAATTACATTTTAAACATATACTTTAACGTTCCTTTTAATATTTATTAATATCGATATAAACTAGATATATATGTCCACGTAAGAACATTTAAATATAATAAATAACAATATTGTTTTTAATTATTTAGATCTCTATACAAAACATGAAAAATAATGGTTCTAACAATGGCATCGTATCTATATGATTTATGGCGTATTATAAAATAATAATTGATAGGTAATAATGAAAAATAACGTTAATATATCTCATCACAGATTTCACAGAGTGATACTCTTCTTATCAACATATTTCTCTTAAAGTTTAAAACAACCTTTTCGTTGGTATTGTTAGGTGTAGGTTAGACTTTCTCATATTTATTGTTAGACATCCAATGAGACCAGGAAAAAACACAATAAATTTGCGAAATTTATAGAAGAGTATAATAGTTTAGAATACCTTACTGTATCGCTGGCAAAGCAACTGCGTCTAGGAGTACAATATAAATTACCCGAAAGATGTGGAAGAGTAGGATGGACAATATTTTGAATAAAGTACATTGTACCGATTTTTCATGATAAGGGTTCAAATTATAAAAAAAAATCATCAAAACTAATTTTTAGACCTAATGTAACATGATGGCATTGTAGTACTTGTCTTGAAAGATCTTCTATATCTTATTGTCTCAGAAAAATGGTTTTAATTTACCTGAAAATACGAAATTACTATTTATTCATAATTCATTATTTTGTCGTATGTAAGGTTGCGGTGTTATCGAAGCTTACATGATATTATTTCGATTGTGTTCGACCTTGACTTATACACCCAACAATTACCTCGCTCGCTTAACTGGTTGCCTGTCCTACAAGTATCATCTCTGTTTTTAAAAACTAGCGCGGTATCTTTACGGTTAAAATTAATGGGTTTTAAGCTTGGTTCAGTCTTTCGTTCTCCTTGCCGTGGATCTTGTTCTCCCAATTCCTGTCCCGTTTCGACCACACGAAGTTGCTCTGCTGGAAGTAGTCCTCGATGTAGCTCAGGGACTTCCCCTTCGTTTCCGGCAACACTAAGTACAGGAAGAGGCTGGCTAGGAACGAGGACGCGCCAAATATCCAGAAGACGCCGTGGATTCCGATCAGGTTCTTCACGAACGGGAATATCTTGGCTACGCCGAAGAGGGCGAAGTTGAAGAGCATGAAGGTGATGCCCCCGGCGTGCCCGCGCACCTTGGCGGGAAAGAGCTCCCCCAGCATGACGCCCGGTAGGACGAAGAAGCCCACGGTGTTGGCGGCGACGTACAATAAGATGAACAACGCCACCAAGTACTGGGATTCCTCGCAGTTCTGATGGAGCACTATACCCAGAGCCAGAGCGGATATCGTCGATCCGATGCCGCTTATCAGCGCTATGGTTCTTCGTCCGAGGAAAGCCAGGAGTAGACTGGCTATGATGGTGAAGACGAATCGCACGCAGGCCGTTAACGACGCTGCTAAGAAATAATCGATGATTTTGCCGTTGACGTTGCTCAGTATATCGACCGCGTAAAATACCACCAGGTAAGTGCCGGAAAGAATCTGGAGTATGTTGAATACGTTTATGATCAAGAGCGGTTTCAGAACGTGGGGTCTGGTAAACGACCTGGTGATTCTCTCGGAGTGAGAGTTGGTTTCGATTTTGATGCGTTGTTGCAGATGTTCGCTTTCTTCTTTTGCCTGAAAATACGTATTCGTTAGTAAACTGAAATCTCACATGAGATATTAAGCGATTGGATATATTCTGACGATATTTCACGCTCAAAAATAATGTATTTAGAAAGAATGGTACAATAGATATTATTCAATGTATTTTCCAACAAATTTTTCCCATTCTTCTGAAAATATGGCGAGACCGTGTCGAGAACGATGATGGTTTGGCAGTGATCAAATCTTCGATCCATTTTCTCACCTCTCAGCATTCACATAACCAATTTGGATCTATGGGGTGCAAGTATGTGGTTGCACTAAAACATCAAACTAACTAGTATCATTCCATATAGCAACAACGCTATAAATATCTCGGAATGAATCTTGATGCAAAACTTCGCTGGAAGGAACATATAAAGAAGAAAAGAAAAGAACTGGAATTGAAATATAGGAAAATGTACTGGCTAATTGGAAGAAAATCACAATAATCAGTACATAATAAATTGCTATTATATAAGCAAATACTGAAACTTATATGGACATACGGGGTTCAATTATGGGGATGTTCTGAAAAGAGAACATAAAAAATACACATTTTTCACAACAAAGTTCTGAGAAGTATTGTGGGCTCACCCAAATATTATAGGACTGATTACTTACATCGAGACTTTCAGGTACCCACAGTCAGTTAAGAAATCAAGAGAATTGATTGCAAGGGGGAATGAGGAAAGACTCCATTCTCAATAGTATTGAATGTATTGCAGCTTTTGGATATCACTAGAACAGGACACAGACTAAACAGAATCAAATCATCTGGTCTTGTATAGTGTTGTGTAGTGAGGTGCATATAATAAAAAATACAGCAGTGACACCATTACTTATTGAACTTGGGGGTAGTACTAGCAAATCTAACACAGATGTCCTCCAGAGGTTCCAGAATAAAGTGTTGCGAGTCATCGTGGATGCCCCATATTACGTACCAACAAACTGATTCAGCGCGATATCCCCATAGAACCCAAAACGAGTGTGATTACGAGTGTTACGAAGTACTCTGAAAGACTATTAGTGCATCTTAATGCATTCGCCAAACATTGAAATGTGCGCGATGACAGTGAAGTGCGTAGGCTCAAACGCAATCTGCCATAAGAACTGATTAATAGACACATAGAGTGAGATTTAATAATCTCTAGAATAGTTTTTAGAATAAGTTAGGATATACTTTAAAATAAGTTAGAATAGTATCTAGAATAAGATTTAGATTATAAGTTGTACGGTAGATCACTTACTGAAGTGATCTTCTACATGTCAGGAGAGTTATATAATAAAACTAAAATCATCAAGTTGCGATCAGTTGTGAACTCTCTGATTGACACTTTTCCACATTTCCACCAATAGACCTTGCTGTCAAAATACATACAAGCACGTAACATATCGAATCACTACATAGTATAAAACAAAGTCGCCTTTTCTGTCCCTATATCCCTATGTGTGCTTAAATCCTTAAAACTACACAACGGATTTTGATGCGGTTTTTTTCAATAGATAGAGTGATTCAAGAGGAAGGCTTACATGTATAATACATGCATATTATACTAAGGCAACATTGCTAATTTTAGAGGTTTCTAACGGGATGTCGTAAATTAACCTATTTTTTTAGGCTTATTTAGCAAACAAAAACGCTGCCTAACCCTACGAGTTAGATCAAATTAATGTACTACAGTATTGTACACCATAAAAAGGTCTACAAAAAAGTCCGCGATGGTATATGTTTATCTTTTAGGGATAACCCACATTAACCATTTTTATTGTTTACTTTTTACGTGAGAAAATGGCTTATTTACGAAGCTATTTTAAGCAATACGGCATTAATCCTTATCGAATTAAGTACCTTAAATACAGTGTGCAATTAATATAGATCAATATGGTTCCTTACAGCATGTAAATTAAACAAATATTTTCGGAGATATTACAAATTTAAAATTTGCGTTTAAAAATGTGTAATGTAATAAAAATTGTATGAATTTAGATATTCCAAAGATAGCAGGAAATCTTCATAGTAAGTATAGGGGAAGAGGAATTGTTTTTCTCCAAATTTAATGCGTGCAGGCCAAGGGCAGTAATGAATGAACCAAAAATACTGGATCGATTTTAATCATGTAGGCATATATATTTTATGCCCGTGCAAAGTCGGAGCGGGCCGCTATGTTTTTATATACAACGTTCATATTTTTTCTGTAGTGTATTTAATTTAGTATCAGCATTACACCCGTGCGAAGCCGGGGCGGGTCGCTAGTTTGTAATAAAAATAGATAAAATTCGACACGATAATAAAAGCGAGTTTATCTTACCTGGGCAACGTTGCCACCCCTAAGCCAAAGTAATGCCTTGAGAGCTTCTTCTTGTTTGTTTTGTCTGGATAAAAATACGGGACTCTCTGGCAGAAATAAAAACACGAAAATCGCCAGTAATGGCAGTATTGTGCTCAGGCCTGAAAAAAAGTTACAACTACAGTCATTTCTATTTTAAGATATCCATAAATTGTTTAGTTAAATGACATGTTCTGTCTGTACCAAATACCAAAAGAATCAAGAGGCAAGTGGTAGTTATGGGTTTAGTTTAATAATTGTAGAATTTTGCTAACAATATTTTTATATGTTCAATTGTGCAACTTAAAATATTTACAGGAAGAGTTTTGAGAAATATCCAAACTATATTTTTAATATTATTGTGATGTTGATATCAAATAGAAGTACCTATATAGTACCTGAAACTATCCTCCATGGTAACAGAGAACCCAAAGCATAAACCAGAAGGATTCCAAACGAATAACTGGCGAATGGGCCACTGGAGAGCATCCCTCTTAATCTAGGTTCGGTGGACTCTCCTATTAGGACCTAAGAAAATATTGTTTTGTCAGAATTTTCAAATAAATAGCACATATATGCAATTTTCTGCTAAAATGTGTCGGCACAAACGTACACAAG
This sequence comes from Rhynchophorus ferrugineus, assembly GCF_030347505.1. NCBI lineage: Eukaryota > Metazoa > Arthropoda > Insecta > Coleoptera > Curculionidae > Rhynchophorus > Rhynchophorus ferrugineus. Next base: position 2,298,867 of record NW_027472586.1, read on the forward strand.
CTTTATATATATATATATATATATATATATATATATATATATATATATATATTAGTGTTGGGAACTATCGACTGAAATCGACTCTCCACTGTTTTAGTCGCTATTTTTGGTTCGACTAATTTTACTACTTTTTACCACCTTTTACTCTTTTACTTTTACCAGTGACTGTTTCAGTCGACTGTTTTCAGTCGATATTTTCGGTCCGACTGATTTTGTTACTATTTACTATCGACTGTTTCAGTCGTATACTTTTAATTACTATTTGGTTCTACTAGTTTCATTCGACTGATTTTTAACATTCTGGCTCTATCGTCCTAGCCGCGACCTTCACACAAATGTACCCAATTTTTGCTTTAGTTTTATGATTTTTTTCGTAGTTTGCTTGTAAATAACAATATATTGTATTGTATATTAATATAGCTGCGTTTTGGAACAATATTTTTCAAGATTGTTAATGTATATGATAGTGTTAGGAACTATCGACTGAAATCGATTCTCGACTGTTTCAGTCGCTATTTTTGGTTCGACTGATTTTACCACTTTTTACCACCTTTTACTCTTTTACTTTTACCAGTGACTGTTTCAGTCGACTGTTTTCAGTCGATATTTTCGGTCCGACTGATTTTGATACTATGTACTATCGACTGTTTCAGTCTTATACTTTTAATTACTATTTGGTTCTACTAGTTTCATTCGACTGATTTTTAACATTCTGGCTCTATCGGCCTAGCCTTCACACAAATGTACCCTAATTTTGCTTTGTTTTATGATTTTTTTCGTAGTTTGCTTGTAAATAACAATATATTGTATTGTATATTAATATAGCTGCGTTTTGGAACAATATTTTTCAAGATTGTTAATGTATATGATAGTGTTAGGAACTATCGACTGAAATCGATTCTCGACTGTTTCAGTCGCTATTTTTGGTTCGACTGATTTTACCACTTTTTACCACCTTTTACTCTTTTACTTTTACCAGTGACTGTTTCAGTCGACTGTTTTCAGTCGATATTTTCGGTCCGACTGATTTTGTTACTATTTACTATCGACTGTTTCAGTCGTATACTTTTAATTACTATTTGGTTCTACTAGTTTCATTCGACTGATTTTTAGCATTCTGGCTCTATCGTCCTAGCCGCGACCTTCACACAAATGTATCCAATTTTTGCTTACATAGATTTATATGAAATATATATATATATATATATATATATATATATACATATACATATACATATATATATATATATATATATTCTCGACTGTTTCATATATATATATACATATACATATACATATATATATATATATATATATATATATATATATATATATATATATATATATATACATATACATATACATATATATATATATATATATATATATATATATATATATATATATATATATATATATATACATATACATATACATATATATATATATATATATATATATATATGTATATATATATTATGATTTTTTCGTAGTTTGCTTGTAAATAACAATATATTGTATTGTATATTAATATAGCAGCGTTTTGGAACGATATTTTTCAAGATTGTTAATGTATATGATTGTTGATTGGTTGAATTGTAAAATTGTGAATGATAATAAATATATATACATCGATACAAATATTCTGTATTATTTCCTACGACTTTTCCCTATCTTTCAGAAAACATTTTCAGAAGATGCTACTGACATTTGTTTACACTTATACTTCATATTTTCGCCAATAGAAATCGCTTATAAAAATAAATGCAAGCATATAATACAATTTCTAAATAGAATTCTTCCAATTTTTCAACCGAATTATCGTTTTTCCTTGTCGACTGTAAAGATATAAATCATTTTACGTACTTGGCCGGCTGCAGCGCTTAATCCCGACGATAATCCTGCTATTACCCTGCCCAGTAGCAGGATGGCGTGGTTTTCGGAGATCGAAATTAAAACCCATCCAAGAACGAGAGGCACCGAGGCTAATTGCAGGACCAGTTTGCGTCCTATCCTGTCCATAAGGACGCCGCTAAGCAGGGATCCGAAGGGAGTGGCGGCCGAGTGAACGCTGGCTGCAATGAAAAAGGATATTTTGTATTTTACGACTCAATTTACATGATTAAATTCGTTCCCCTTTTTTTCGGGGAAGAGGGGCAAAGGCTTATTTAAATTAAAGGAAATCCGGCTTCGTGGCGCGGTGGTTAAGGCGATAGGACGGTCCTCCCGCTGTTGCGATAGTCGCGGGTTCGAATTCTGTTCGAAATATCTTTATAGGCAACAGTGGAAAATCCGACAAGGAATATCCATCCCAGCCACGCCAGTAACCAGGCTGGGTAAGACCGGATGTCTTCTGAGCGTGCTGATTACCTTGCAGGTAGGACTAATGGTGATTTTTTTATTTTGGTATAAATTCCTAAATGTTCATACATCGGAACTGTAAAAAATATCAAAATAAATTACTGTGAATGATCATATATAGAGGACATACCAAGAAAAAGTCCATCTATATTCACCCGACTAAAAATAGGTTATTTTAGGGTAACCCGTGAGTTTTTTCTGAAGGGCGAACCCCTTTCATTGAGTGTAACACATTTTATTCCAAATGCCTTGCTAATGAAATATTGTCTTAATGGCTGTTTGTGTTGGTAATTTGAATTAACCAATAAAATTTAGCGAAATGGCGTTCTCAGCGCCTTTCTGTCAACACCACTCAAAACATTTCAGAAATTATATGTATTAAGCTAATACTCTATATATTATTCTATAGTCAGATCTTAATATAACCGAAATGTTATTCCATCTCCAATACCATTGAGGCTTTTGATGGATGTTTTGGTACAAGAATGGGATAGCATTTAAATCAACCAATTTTAACAATTAACATAACATTCAGGTGGAAACTATTCAGATATTTTTCCGCGAATAATTACAAATATTTTCACAGTAAATGTTGCGTATACGTCAGGTGTTCATATTATTTTGTCCACCCCTTGTGTAACAACATAATCAATTTTTTGTGTCATTGTTCTTATTTAAACTTGTTCGACAATATGTGTTATTTATTTCGTTAAAAGAGGAAGAAAAAAACGAACCGGTCTATTTCTGTCGCCGGCATTAGGATCGCCATTTTCCTTGACGTGTGAAATAAAAAGCTTTTTGTTTTATTGTGTAGCAGTGAGCACTTTAGAAAGATTGATGTGACCGTTTTTACTTCAGTTGCAAGCGATTTGTTATAAACCGTTATACGGCATTGTCATCCGGTTCTATTTTTCTTAATACATAATGTTACCTCAACAAAACTGTAATGGAACTGTGAGTTTTCGCAGGTTTTTTTTTGTTTAGTTCCAGACTATATAGTACGTTTTACTGTTTTTCAGTTATTTTATTTCATATGAAAATATCAAAAAACTGTTCTTTTTTTTATAAGCTTGGGCCACTTATTGAAGGAGACAATAAATGGGTGTAGAGAAAACAAAGCATTTACGGTGTTTTGGATCAATTATATGTTTATATGGATGTGTTGTGATTTTTGCAATAAATTCTGGTCACATGGGGATAAGTTTGATGATGGAACTATCCATGTATGTTTAAAGTGTTATTTTAAGTTACCTGAGTAACATGAGATCTCCATCTTCATGTCCTACGAAATAAAAAGTATAATTGTATATATTCTGAAGATATGGGATCTTCCTACATCTTTTGATATTTTCGGATTCTAATTACTTTCATCACTCTTTACTATTTCATAGAAAGGATAAACCTAATACCAACACACCAGTTTGGTTTTATTAACAAGCATTCAACAATTGACTAGGTCCACAGAATAACAGATGTTATTGAAAAAGCCTACGATAGTAAAAAAGTATGCTCATCTATATTCTTAAATGTAGCACAAGCTTTCTAAGGTTTGGTATGAAGGCCTTGTTCATAAACTACAGAAAATGTTACCAAAACAAGACACCAAACTACTAATATCATACATTACAGCCAGAATATTTAGAGATAAACAAGAAGAAGCTTACTCTAAAATAAAAGAAGCTAAAGCAGGTGTACCACAAGGAAGTATACTGGAGCCAATGCTTTATCTACTCTTCACTTGTGTTATACCACAAATATTAATGATATGATGGCTACATTTGCTGATGATCCTGCGATTATAGCTGTCGGAGACAGTAGTGAAGAAGCCTCACGAAAATTACAACAGGCAAGTGACAATATAAATAATTGGACACAAGCTTGGAAAATAAAAATTAATGAAAGTAAATCTGTGCATGTGCACATGTACACTCACCTACAATCAAACCGTGCAAGTACCAATAACATTAAATAATACCATCATTCCATTTAGCAACAACGCTAAATATCTCGGAATGAATCTTGATGCAACACTTTGCTGGAAGGAACGTATAAAGAAGAAAAGAAAAGAACTGGAATTGATATATAGGAAAATGTACTGGCTGATTGGAAGAAAATCGCAATTATCAGGACATAATAAATTGCTATTATATAGTACACATTAGTGACATGTGTAAACATTATTTCATTGGAGACTGAGATATGGCCGATGGGCCCTCCTAATTATATACATTAAGACAAATTGTAGGTTTGTCGGAAACGACTAGTAACAATGGAATAATTAAATAATTTAAAAAAATCTTCACTATTGAGATGCAGAAATGCCTATTTATCGTACATTTGTAGCAAGAATTTACTGAAGATTTTCTTCCATCTTCCAATCTTTTAGACCTTTCCCATCGCTTGTTATTGTTCACAAATTGCTCACATTCAACTTTTCTACCAATTGTTCTTGAGTTTGTGTTTGGTCTTCATCTGATAACTCCTGCAATCTCGCATCTTCAAACGTTTCCGGCTTACCAGGCCGTTCTTTGTCTTAAACGTTGAAATCGCCACATTTGTATTGTCGAAACCACTCTTGACATGTCCTTATGGTCCGAGCATGCTTACAGTAAGTCTTCACCAGCAAACGATGACTTTCAATGGGCTTTTTTCTTGTGACGGTACAAGAAAAGTAATGCGTGTCGCATATACATATTTTTAGGCACAAATATCGATATTTAAAAAAAATTCTCATCCTTGCAGAGAAAAACTTTCATGGTTCATTTCTCCATGGTGGTTTCTCCATTCTTGGGCTTGGAAAGCACTAACTCTGCTCAGGAAATAAAAACATTATTCTTTCTAGTATGAAGAACAGAACATATCTGCAATGAATTATTAAAAAATATTTCGATTAAAAATATCTAAGCATTTACCTTTTTCCATTTTTGTATCTTTGCACTCTTTTTATAAGCGTCTTGACAAGGGTTGTCTAGTGGTCTATTCTCAAATAACTTATATATTTTATTTATGCATAAATTGAAATAAAATATCTTCCGCTCTGACGCATTCTACTGGTAAGAAGTTTTGTTAATACCATTAAAAGGACTCTAAATAAAAAAATCAAGTTTGATACGTTTTCATTTCATAATAATCATCAGAAATCTGTGATGGTGCTTCCATATATTGAACGACTGGTGACTACTAGATGTTGGCATTATATTTCCAATACAATTCTGCCAACTTATCGAATAAATCATCATCGCAGAGGTACAGAAGATACAGAGAAACAAAAGATATTTTAAAATAATGGGTTCCTCGAGCTGAGATGATTACTTTTTAATCACTGAGTAAAATCCATAAGATCCTGTTGATTTTTGACAAGTTCTATTGAGTTAAAATTGATAACAAATCATTTTTTAGTGTTTTTCTGTCTTTCTTTCAGTAAGTCTTCATCAGCAAACGATGACTTTCAACGGTTTTTCTTAGGCACAAAACTTGATATTTAAAAAAATTATAAATCGATAACATTGTTATTTTGGAGTGACTTAACTTGTGAAGTAAATGTCACTAGAACAAAATGACGTATGTATCAAATGATAAAATCACATACTTGTTGCTTTAAAAAACTAATTGACGCGAGAACCAAGACAATTATTGAATTTCTTAAACGATTAAATCGGTATCGATTCGTATTCGGTACGCTACGTTTTGAATGGAGCCTAAAAATTAAGTAACGCGGTCACAAAACGATATTGTTTGATTGAATTGTGCGGAGCATGACTGCAACCATGATGACCCAGATGCAATTCCGTTCGACCTCGACCTTACACATGACACTGTTGAATTGCTTGAAAAACAATTGTCTGATTCAGTTCGAGACGGTAAATTTAGAGTATGAATTGCTCTTTTTTTTTCTTGGGCGCAACTGTCGGCTAATTCTGATGATTTTTATTTCACATATTTCAAGACGTGCTTCTAATTTTCACCCCGAAAAAATATTTCAAAGGATTTTGTAATGAAGAACTATTTGTGAGTTCTAGTCTCTGCAACTAAACAAGAAGTACGAAGAAGAAATTAATTAATTTTTTTTATTACTCTTCGTGAGTCCACAATCTGCCCTATTGGCAATAAGTATTTCTTCTGTCTATATTATATATACATGGCATGTAGAAAATCACTTCATTAAGCAATCTTCTGTATAAAATATTATCTTAATTAATTAGTCTTATTCTAAAGGTTATTCTAAAGTCTGCATATGTCCAGTAATCAGATCAGATGGTGTTATTAATTAAATTAAGGTTAAATATTTCAATGGTAGTAGGAGAGGAGGTATTGTAATACTGTATATAGTTCCAAACGTTAAGGAGGATCAAAATGTGTCAAGGAAGCGAATCTGATTCCAAATAAAATCATTTTAAATAGATAATATATGACAACAATCATGATATAATCATATATATAATATGTTATTGAAGTTTTCAAATTGTTGAGTGAAAGTGCTTGGGAAAATTTAATTCTACCTAAATTTAGAGTAAGAATTGCTGTTTTTTTTTCTTGGGCGCAACTGTCGGTTAATTCTGATGATTTTTATTTCACATATTTCAAGACGTGCTTCTAATTTTCACCCCGAAAAAATATTTCAAAGGAATTTGTTATGAAGAACTATTCGTGAGTTCTAGTCTCTGCAAGTAAACAAGAAGTTCGAAGAAGAAATTAATTAATTTTTTTTTATTACTCTTTGTGAGTCCACAATCTGCCCTATTGGCAATAAGTATTTCTTCTGTTTATATTATATATACATGGCATGTAGAAAATCACTTCATTAAGCAATCTTCTGTATAAAATATTATCTTAATTAATTAGTCTTATTCTAAGGGTTATTCTAAAGTCTGCATATGTCCAGTAATCAGATCAGATGGTGTTATTAATTAAATTAAGGTTAAATATTTCAATGGTAGTAGGAGAGGAGGTATTGTAATACTGTATATAGTTCCAAACGTTAAGGAGGATCAAAATGTGTCAAGGAAGCGAATCTGATTCCAAATAAAATCATTTTAAATAGATAATATATGACAACAATCATGATATAATCATATATATAATATGTTATTGAAGTTTTCAAATTGTTGAGTGAAAGTGCTTGGGAAAATTTAATTCTACCTAAATTTAAAGTATCAATTGCTGTTTTTTTTTCTTGGGCGCAACTGTCGGTTAATTCTGATGATTTTTATTTCGCATATTTCAAGACGTGGTTCTAATTTTCACCCCGAAAAAATATTTCAAAGGATTTTGTAATGAAAAACTGTTCGTGAGTTCTAGTCTCTGCAAGTAAACAAAAAGTTCGAAGAAGAAATTAATAAATTTTTTTTATTACTCTTCGTGAGTCCACAATCTGCCCTATTGGCAATAAGTATTTCTTCTGTTTATATTATATATACATGGCATGTAGAAAATCACTTCATTAAGCAATCTTCTGTATAAAATATTATCTTAATTAATTAGTCTTATTCTAAAGGTTATTTTAAAGTCTGCATATGTCCAGTAATCAGATCAGATGGTGTTATTAATTAAATTAAGGTTAAATATTTCAATGGTAGTAGGAGAGGAGGTATTGTAATACTGTATATAGTTCCAAACGTTAAGGAGGATCAAAATGTGTCAAGGAAGCGAATCTGATTCCAAATAAAATCATTTTAAATAGATAATATATGACAACAATCATGATATAATCATATATATAATATCATATTGAATATAATATGTTATTGAAAGTGCTTGGAAGATTAATTCTACCTAAATTTAGAGTATCAATTGCTCTTTTTTTTTCTTGGGCGCAACTGTCGGTTAATTCTGATGATTTTTATTTCACATATTTCAAGACGTGCTTCTAATTTTCACCCCGAAAAAATATTTCAAAGGATTTTGTAATGAAGAACTATTCGTGAGTTCTAGTCTCTGCAAGTAAACAACAAGTTCGAAGAAGAAATTAATTAAATTAAGGTTAAATATTTCAATGGTAGTAGGAGAGGAGGTATTGTAATACTGTATATAGTTCCAAACGTTAAGGAGGATCAAAATGTGTCAAGGAAGCGAATCTGATTCCAAATAAAATCATTTTAAATAGATAATATATGACAACAATCATGATATAATCATATATATAATATGTTATTGAAGTTTTCAAATTGTTGAGTGAAAGTGCTTGGGAAAATTTAATTCTACCTAAATTTAGAGTATGAATTGCTCTTTTTTTTTCTTGGGAGCAACTGTCGGTTAATTCTGATGATTTTTATTTCAGATATTTCAAGACGTGGTTCTAATTTTCACCCCGAAAAAATATTTCAAAGGATTTTGTAATGAAGAACTATTCGTGAGTTCTAGTCTCTGCAAGTAAACAAGAAGTTCGAAGAAAAAATTAATTAAATTAAGGTTAAATATTTCAATGGTAGTAGGAGAGGAGGTATTGTAATACTGTATATAGTTCCAAACGTTAAGGAGGATCAAAATGTGTCAAGGAAGCGAATCTGGCTCCAAATAAAATCATTTTAAATAGATAATATATGACAACAATCATGATATAATCATATATATAATATGTTATTGAAGTTTACCAAAACAACACACCGAACTACTAAAATCGTACATTACAACCAGAATGTTTCGAGTCAAACAAGAAGAAGGCTACACTATAATAAAAGAAGCGAAAGCAGGTGCACCACAAGGAAGTGTACTGAGGCCAATGCTTTATCTACTCTACACTTGTGATATACGATATATGGAGAATATTACGATGGCTACAGTTGCTGCTGATACTGCGATTATAGCTGTCGGAGACAATAGTGAAGAAGCCTCAAGGAAATTATAACAGGCAATTATGCACAGGCAAGTGACAATATAAATAATTGGACACAAGCTTGGAAAATAAAAATTAACGAAAGTAAATATGTGCATGTGCAGTCCGCCTACAATCAGATCGTACAAGCACCAAAAACATTAAATAATACTATCATTCTATATAGCAACAACGCTAAATATTTCGGAATGAATCTTGATGCAAAACTTCTCTGGAAAAAACATATAAAAAACAAAAGAAAAGAACTGGAATTGAAATATAGGAAAATGTATTGGCTAGTTGGGAAGAATATTATAATTGTCAGTACATAATAAAGTGTTATTATATACTACACAGCAGTGACATGTATAAACATTATTTTATTAGAGACTGAGATAAGGCCGATAGGATGGTTCTAATTTTCACCCCGACAAAATATTTCAAAGGATTGAAATGAAAGATCTGTATTAAAAAACTATTTGTGAGATCTAGTCTCTTCAAGTAAACATGAAATTCGAAGAACCAGAACCGTTTATTGATCAGCGTGACTTTGAGTACTACTATATTAAATAGACGTGTACTAATAAATATGTTAAGGTTAAATATTTCAATGGTAGTAGGAGAAGAGGTATTGTAATACTGTATATAGCTCCAAATGTCAAGGAGGATCAAAATGTGTCAAGGAAGCGTATCTGATTCCAAATTAAATCATTTTAAATAGATAATATATGAAAACAATCACGATACAATGATCACATATTCTTGATGATGAATATGAAGAAAAGTGAGAATGTATCAAACTTATTTGATAAAACGAATTTTTATCTACAGTTATTTTAATGATATTAACTTAACACTTCTTACTAATTAAATGCGCTAGAGGGGGAAAGGATTAAAGAAGATTTATTATTTCAATTTATGTATATATAAAATATAGAAGTTATTTCAAAATAGAGCATTAGGCCACCCTTGCCAAAAAGCTAATAAAATAGTATAAAGACAACAAAAGTTGATGGAAAAATATAAGAGTTAGAATAACAATTGGTTAGGTTTCTTTAATCATAAAGGTTTTTAATAATTCATTGCACATATGTTCTGTTTTTTTATACTAGAAACAAGAATGGTTTTATTCCTTGAGCAGAGTTATTGCTTTCCAAGCCCAAGAGGGACCACCATAGAGATATGAACCATACATTTTTGCTCTGGTTTGAAAATCAGTTGTTTTAAAACCAAAGCAACAGAACAAACAGAAAAAAGGACTAGAATGAACTCTCTCAGTTGTTGTTATGGACATATTGGTGGAATAGATTTCAACAAATAAGTTTTGGAGATAACATGCCAAAGAGAGGAATTATTTCCAATTGTTTAATTGTGTTTTATGTAATTATTTATTACTCTTTTAGAAATAGATCCGAAGAAAGATACACAGTAGATCAGATGGCTGAACATTAGGGCCATAGAGTGCGACGTCTTCTTCCCTGTCACTACATATTCAATCAAATTGAGTTGTTATGGAATGTGGCAAAGGATTACTAGAATAGACATGCAGGTCGAGAAAAATATACAAGCAAGAACTGTTTGGACATGTGGAAACAAGAATTGTCTAAAATAACATCCTTCGGTTTGGATGAACTTAGGTTTGGATCAGATACAGAAGAAGAAATTGCTAAATGGTGGTATTGTGAACTAGTGTTAGATTGGAAATTAACAGCTTAGTTATTGGCTTAAAAAGCGATTTAAAAAGGGACAATGACTGAATGAAACTTTCTGGATGTGGGATTACGATTCAACTGACAATTATTAAGGCATGGTGATGAGAGGGGACACAAACTAATGGTGAGTATATCATTAATATAGTATAATTGTGGAAAATTTTATTTTAGACTGTGAAAGATTTATGTGGATAGATATGTTTGTAATTATTTTTGAATATACTATAATATAATGAATACTAACTGTCTTGCAGATATGGCAAATGCATTAGGTAGAATATAGTGATGAAATCTAATTTTATCAAGAAAATATTACAGACGTAGTAACAAAAGCAACTCTGGAGACATACAGTGATCTCAGAATGACTTGACAAGGAAACACAGCAACGTAGGACACAAGAACTAAACCTAACAAGATTAATATGCCCTCAAATCAAAGTAAAGTATGTTTCTAGGATGTACTATTGTTAATTAGTTAGATCAGACCTCTGGTGGATACCATAGGTGGTTTAGAATACCGTTCAATGTAAATATAATAAAACAATTTTAACCTAAACTATTGTAACTGTTTAATGAATTTTAGTGTAAGTATTTTGATAATGTATGCGTTAGATGTTCTATAACATTAAAATAAATTATATTTTATAACAATTCGGTTTCATGATTTTATTTAGATTAGAATGTTTTTATGCCAAATTGAACTAAAAGTTAGATGACGTGAGTTTACTGTTTTATTATATAGATTATAGTATTCTGTGTGTTATTCGCAAATGAAATAAGAATCAGTTCAGCTCGAAGGGCCAATTATTTTAGAATGAGTCCTCCGTGTAATCTGGATTGCCTCATCCTTTCAGAAACAGCGTTTATATTACTGTTCTTTGAGCATCCAGCTTGGCACACTATATATTCGGCATAACACGGCATCAATTTGCATTAGAGTCGTTAACAGGTCATTCACCCGCATATCGTCTGAGATTTTCAGCTTGCTATTGTTGTTAGTATCTAATTCCTAGGTCAAGATCTGCCTTCGAAGACTGTTATTACGATTTATCGTTTTTATATAGGGAAATAGTCATAAGCTGGCGGTTAAAATTGGATGATTTTGTTTTTCATCGTTTTCATTATTGTGTGTTAGATGGAATAGCTCTAATTTAATCAGCAAGTGTTTCCTTCATGCGTTTTTTTTTTGAACCTGAGGTAAACAAGTGCGTTTTTGATTGAAAAAGTAAAGAAAAAACAGCATTCAATATACGTGTCGTTTTGATCGGCGAGCTTTTGTTTTTTTTCTGCCAAAGTCATAATTGCGTTACTGCGGAACGTCTCGACTAAAAACCGAAGTAAATGATTCTCAGGGGCCTTATCTAAAAACTAGATTTAGATAGTTAAACGGAGCAAAGTCTGGACTATATGTCCGGCGGATGCATCAAAACATCCTAAGTAAACCATCTCAAATTTTGCTGAGTTGTCCTGATAGGAAACAAGTCCTTTCCAATTGATCAATTATGGACTTTTTTTAAAAAATTGTCTGCTTCAATCACTGTATCTATTGGCAGTAGAATAATTCATGATGACCAATTCCTTTTCAAACTCAATAACTACTTTCCTTGGTATATATTCACCAATATTTGAGAATGAAAAATGAGCAGAGCTTCGTATATACCTCAAAACGATGGCGACTGCATGGGTGACGATACAAATTGTTACTTTATAACAAATTACCCACCTGGAGCAAATACAATTATGGTTGAAGACATGGCGCATTAAAGCCAATGAATCAAAATCCACGCATATAACGTTTACCCTGCGTAGAAGAACATGTCCACCAGTGCATATCAATCATCGCCAACTCCCCCAAGCAGAGCATGTTAAATATCTTGGTATGCATTTAGATCGACGCCTAACCTGGAAGAAGCACATACTCTCTAAACGGAAACAACTGGGACTAAAATTATATCAAATTGGGCGCAAATCCAAGTTATCATTAGATAACAAGGTATTGCTGTATGAGTCTATACTCAAGCCCATTTGGACATATGGAATTCAACTATGGGGTACCGCTAGCAAATCTAATATATCCATCATTCAACGGTTCCAAAATAAGGTGTTGCGTGCCATTGTTGATGCTCCGTACTATATTTCAAATAAAGTGATACAACGCGATATTCCTCTAGAACCTATAACGAGTGTAATCCAACGTGTTTGTGTGAAGTACTTCGAAAGAGTGTCAGTGCATCCCAATGTACTCGCTAATCAGCTAAATATGCGACGTGATAGTGAAGTGCGTAGACTAAAACGTTTAACACCACCTGATCAGATTACTGGACATATGTAGAGTTTAGAATAAGCATTAGAATAAGACTAATTAATTAAGATAATATTTTATACAGAAGATTGCTTAATGAAGTGATTTTCTACATGCCATGTATATATAATATAAACAAAAGAAATACTTATTGCCAATAGGGCAGATTGTGGACTCACGAAGAGTAATAAAAAAAAAACAAATTATATTAATATTAATAATAAACACGTTTTGAAGCCATTTTGGACCTACTGATATATATACAACAAAAGTCTAAACTATCACTGATCAGCGAATAAAATAAATGGTTTGCGAAAAACAACGATGTACTACAACAACTTGAGTAGTCTTACTCGAAGGTTGAAGAGACAAAAACCCTTTCAACTAATCGTGTTTTAAGCTTATGTGTGTTGTACACCAGTGGAAGTACATCTATCGAAGGTTAATTAAGTTTGGGTCTGAAATATGGGGATATTAAGGAAAAAATACTAATTATAGTGAATAGCTGCTGTAAAATGTGTGCCATGTACTTTTTGAAAGACAATTTATTACGCTTATTCTACTTTACCTCTATGCCACTGTTTTTAATGTTGTTAGTCTTTGGGTATAGTCCTTAATAACGTTATTGAAAGTTTCTATCTTCAGATTCTTATGCAGATTGTCGTTACGAATATGGAATATCAAGAATACTTCGCAGTATCATGTTTTGGAATCTTTGTCTGATAATTTTATTGCTTTGCTCGATACAACCCTAGAGTTGAAAACGATAACACCACATTGGACTTTCTAAACTCGTTGGTAAAGCAAAAGCTTATTATACACTGACAGTGTTGAATATCCCAGTTTTTCAATTTTTTAAAAAATATATGACTTCCTGACCTGAGGTTAACATCAAAAAAGGCCAATATATTTGGCTGTATATCTATACGGGACTGACAGTGTTGTTCTCTATCTTCATGACTAGAATAACAGTGTCATCTACGAATGTAGAAACAACATTTTCATTGAATGAATGCATTAGAATGTAATTGATTTAGAATGGAATTTCATTGAATGAAGGAAATTAGAATAGGCATCTATTTTACCACTATTGTGTTTCGCTTGTTATCCCTTAACTAAATATATATTTAAATTATTTTTTTTAGAATCTGTTACTACATGCAGTGCTATCTATACTTTTAAATATGATCTATAAAAAGCTGATGAGGGTAATGCGGTGATGTTTATTATAAATAAACAATAATAATCACAAAACTAGTGTAATTTCTAACGTCAATAAACAAAAAACAAGTCAACCAATCGTCATGTATGCAGTTTCGATGGTTTCTATACTATATTCGGAGACATTTTTTTTGCGTTATCGTATTTTATCTGGTCCTGATTTGATCGCGACCGATTCCCGTAAAATGTCTTTTTAAGTTGCCGTAGAGCTTTTTAGAGCTTGATAAGCTCACACTATTTTACGCACATTATTCTTTTATGTCGCCGTCTAAGGCGTTATCTTTGTTGGTGTATGGTTTTCTTTGTGGCCGAATCTATAAAATATATCGTTCTGTATATTGCAGTTAATGCTGCATTATTCCCTATCTATATGACCATATCTATTTTTTAGAACAAAGTTTTGTTTAGTATTTAACAAATTATTTTCATTGCTACTATATATTTTAAAGTTTAAGTTAAAAAACTGAAAGTTGTTGTTGAAAGAAGAAACATTTTTATATTTTGAATAACTCTCGATATATATATATATATATATATATATATATATATATATATATATATATATATATATATATATATATATATATATATATATTTATATATATATACATACGTAAATAGAAATACATTCAATTTCTAAAAATGCTTATTTCATTATGTACATTAAAAATTAAATGTAGTATAAGAATTATTATATCACCATTCCATTCAGCGTAAAATTCTCTATAACTCCTGCAATTTTCATTAACTTACAATTTTTTGATTGGACGTGACAGAAAAAATATCGAACATGGCAAAAATCGCAAATTTTCACGACTGTATGGAAAATGTGCCAAAAATATTTAACCCTCAGATCAAGATAATACTCCCAATATATGTATTTGGGATGAAAAAAAAACGAAAATCCATAGTAAATTACTGTAAGACTAACAGTTTTTAAGATATACGACATAAACAGAAATCAACTCATCTTCTAAGATTACACTTTTCATTGTATAACTCAAAAACTAAAGGCCCTATGAAAATCATTGCACCATTACTCGATTCAGTGTAAAATTCTTTATAATTCCTGTAATTTTCATCAATTTGTGATTATTTCAACGGAAGTGACGGAAAAAAATTTGAAAATGGCCAAAAAACGCAAATTTTCACGACTATGTATATGGAAAAAGTTCCAATTTTTTTTGCTACTCAGATCAAGATAAAACTTTTAAAATATATGTATTTTGGGTTAAAAGAAACAAAGAAAATCCATATTAAATTACTGTAAAACTTACAATTATTAAGATATACGACGTAAACTGAAATCCACTCATTTTCTAAGATTACACTTTTCATTGTATAACTCAAAAACTAAAGGCCCTATGAAAATCATTGCACCACTACTCGATTCAGCGTAAAATTCTTTATAATTCCTGTAATTTTCATCAATTTGTGATTATTTCAACGGAAGTGACGGAAAAAAATTTGAAAATGGCCAAAAAACGCAAATTTTCACGACTATGTATATGGAAAAAGTTCCAATTTTTTTTACGACTCAGATCAAGATAAAACTTTCAAAATATATGTATTTTGGGTTGAAAGAAACGAAAATCCATATTAAATTACTGTAAAACTTACAATTATTAAGATATACGACGTAAACTGAAATCCACTCATTTTCTAAGATTACACTTTTCATTAGAATAACATAAAAAATAAGGGCCATATAAAAATGATTATACAACCATTCGATTCGCCGTAAAATTCTTTACAATCCCTGTAATTTTAATTAACCTGTGATTATTAGAACAAAAATGGCATTAAAATACCTGAAAATGGCCAAAAATCGCAAATTTTCACGACTGTATATATGGAAAAAGTACCAAAATTTTGTAACTTTCAGATCAAGATAATACTCCCAGAATATATGTGTTTTGGGATGAAAGAAATGAAAATCCATGTTAAATGACTGTAAGACTTACAGTTTTTAAGATATACGACATAAACAGAAATCAACTCATCTTCTAAGATTACACTTTTCATTGTATAACTCAAAAACTAAAGACCCTATGAAAATTGTTACACCACTGCTCGATTCAGCGTAAAATTCTTCATAATTCCTGTAATAATTATCAATTTGTGATTATTTCAACGGAAGTGACTGTATGGAGAAATGCCAAATTTTTTTTTATCTCTCGGATAAAGATAAAACTCTGAAAATACATGTATTTAAGGGCGAGAAATACGAAAATCTGTGTTAAATTTCCATAAAATCTATAACTATTAACATATGGGACATAATTAGTGCCTGTTATAATGATATACTGTTATTATTGGAACATTTATAAGAAATATGTCAGTTATAAACCAACTGTATTTCTTAGCAACTGATTTATAAGTTATATACTTAATTTACCCCGATTTTTGCGGATTTTGGCCTTTAATTTTAATATTTAATTGAATTTAAATATGTTACCTATCCAAGATCCCATCTCGTCATCAATTTGCATGGAATTATTTGCCGTTTTTAACTGAGGTAGTAGAACAGCCGAATAACCAACTGGCATCCCACAGCTGGCTGACGTCATCATTACAGCACTAGTCAAGAAAATCTGAAAATAATTTAATAAAACAAGTTATGTATTTCTTAAATGTACTTTATAAGTCTCTGATATAATATAAAATGGGAATAATCCTGATGCATTTTTGAATGTTGGAAGCACAGTAAGAAAAATATAGTAAAACTAATAAATAAATAACAATAATTACCTGTGCTAATATTTTGCGATACGTAGTACTTTTGTGTAATGGTTTCTTGAATTCTAGAGGCTTGTAAATACTGTAGGTTTCACATTTCATTTCTCCATCATCATCCATACTGAAAAAAACGATACAATGGTTTTTAAGTGTGATATTTGAGATTAAATTAAAATATTGTCAATTAAATGTTACTTTAGTACGGGTATAGTGTTCAAACACTAACAAATCGTATAGTGATTACCATTTTTGTTGTTGGTCTTTTATCATTTTTTGGTGGAGCAAGATCCAGCCTATATAGTGGACCCATCGAAATTTCCCAGCCAATGGAAAACTTTTGTCTGAGCAAATGATTATTATGAAAAAACAGAAAGTATTTTTCTACATTATTCTTTATTGTAACTTGTCATAGTTGGCAATCAATCCCTGGGTGAATTTTCATGTAAAATTTCATAAAATTAGTTGTTCATATGTTTGGTTTAATCGCAAATACATGTATAAGGCCATATATGTTTTGGCCAACACTGCAGTCTTTAATCTTGTAAATCATTATAGCTCAGAAATTTTTTTGTTTACAGTATATAACATGTTTACATCTGAGTGTCATTAGGTAACACTCTACTGAAGGATACATAATAGGTGTACAAGTACAAATCCGTCTTATTTTAGATACTAATAGCATTTCGTAGATGTGACAGGAAAAAATGATGAAATAAATTATTACTTAAGCGATAAACAAGTTCAAAGCCAAGCAGTTGGATTCTTTCGAATTAGAAGTAGGGTAATGAAGATTGATTGAAGAATTGGATTTCACCCAGAGAGTTGTTGCAGCTTAATATATATATATATATATATATATATATATATATATATATATATATATATATATATATATATATATATATATATGTATATAGTGTTTAAGAGAAAGATATTTCAAATTTCTTACAAATTAAAATTTTTTTTTACAAAAGGTTGGTTACCACCATGACGCTGTGGTCGAAACATAGTGGGACTCTGGGTAAAACAGTTAGCAAGAAATATTTTATAAGTACTTACGTGAAGCTGTTTGTATGGAGAGATATGATGTGATTATGTGTAAATACTTTTACTCATTTAAAGAGATCACTTGAGAAACTGCTGTTTTGAACGCTGAAAAAACGTTTTAGACAACTTATAGAAATACCAGATTTCGAGTTTGGATTTTGAAATCACCTATCGACCAAGTTCACGGAGTAACAGCGGTAAAAGATATTCGAAGAATGAACTACTGCCCTGCAATATTCCTGGTTGTCTCACAAGCTTTTGACGGGGTATGAAATTTGAGATTAATCCGTAAAATGAGCAATCTGCTATCGTAGAATTGCTGTTGACTGCAACACTTAAACCTATTTTGGCTGGAGTTCCACAGGGTCGTGTCTTGGGACCACTCCTGTATCTGCTTTATACTGCTGATATCCCAACATCAAAAGAAACAGTACATGGAATATTTGCCGAGGACACAGTTATCGAGGCAGATGAGGTCTAAGATTGTAGAAAAACTACAAATAGCGATCAACGATAGCTGCACATTGACCTCGAAATCAAATGGATACACGAAGTGATCCAAGATTTCATGTTAAGTTTGAAGCTGTGGTTTAAGTTTGCTAAATCATAGCAAGGTGGAAGCACTACAGCTATTGGGTAACACGCAGGAAATCAGAACATTGAAGCTAACCAAACCACACGAATTTGCTTTAGCTTAAGTGGTTCAGATTTATTTTAATTTGATTGATTAAGATTGTACTAAGCATATCTAATGTTAAATGCAATTAATAAGAAACCATATGACCGACGTAGATCTTAACTCACCTGGGTTCCTTCTCAGTGCACATTTTTCCGTTAATCTTTTTGTTGTTTGTTTACAGTTCAACTATCAATGCACCAACTCGCTGTTATGGAAGAAATCGTGATTGAAACACTAGGGTATCACGGTATAAACGTTTCAGCGACACGACACTCGTTCTAAGATAATGTCTTCGGGTGAAGCATTTCTTTTTGTTTTATGTTGTTTGCCTTGCTGACACTAAAATTGGGATGACCCCCACGCTTACAAGAAGGTCTTTTGTGGAGCGTTTTCGCACGTACCGAAACGTTATTACGTGTTACCTTAACTTACTTTCTTACGTACGGGTACTGTTATAACAAGGACTTTGTAATATGTTTAAAACAGTTACAGCAACGTTTCCGAGAATAATTGAAATATTCCGTGTAATAATGTCAGTTAATTTCAGTTATACTGTATATGATTAGGTTAGATTTAATGTTTTTTACTTGACTTTATGATTTTGAAGTTGATTATAATAGTAACTGTTAATTTTTACTTATCAGAAATACCTCAATTTATCGAAAATTCGATTATTCATTGTACAACTATCGATTCAGTGTAACAATACTTATAATCTCGGTAATCTTCATTAATTTACGATTATTTAAACGAAAATTATAGCAAAAAGTCGAAAATATTCACGACTACATATAAGGAAAATTTGTCCAAATTTTTACTACTATAAAATATTAAAATTATATGTATTGTTGGGCGATAGAAACGAAAATATATGTTAAAATGCTTTTGGATTTATAGTTAAGATATATGGCATAAATAGAAATACACTCAGTTTTTGAAAATTGATTTTTATTACACAACCTAAAAACTAAAGGTTATATAAAAATTATTATACTACTATTCGATTCAGCGTAAAATTCTTTATAATCTTCGTAATTTTCATTAACCTGTGATTATTTGAACAGAAATGTCAAGAAAACATTCAGAAAATGGTTAAGAATTACAAATTTTCACGACTAAATAAATGGAAATAGTACGAAATTTTTTTGTCTTTCGTATTAAGATAAAATATCCAAAATATATGTATTTTAGGGTAAAAGAAACGAAAATTCATGTTAAATTGCTTTAGAATTTATAATTTTGAAGATACGGGGTATAAACAGGAATCGTCTAATTAAGAAAAACCACTTTTCATTGTATAACTTAATAACCAAAGGTTCTGCAAAATCTATTCCAAGACCGTTCGATTTAGCGTAAAATTCTTAATAATCTCTGCAATTTTCATCAACCAGCGATTATTTGAACGGACATGGCAGCAAAAAACTTTATTGGCAAACATTTTCATGAGTATATATATGGGAAAAGTGCCAAAAGTTTTTATTTCTCAGATGAAGATGAAACTCCTAAAATATATGTATTCTGGGGTAAAAGAAGTGAAAATCCATGTTAAGTTGCTTTAGAATATATGTTATAGTCTTTGAGATATACTACATAAATAGAAATCCACACTTTTTTGAAAATACATTTTTTTATCTTATAATGTAAAAACAAAAGAGTGAACAAAAACTATTTGAATTTAGCATAAAATTCTTTATATACTTTTAGCTTCTTCTGTACCACTGCTGGTTTCGACATTCCAAATATTTAGCATTTATTGATATAAACGTATTACTTGATTAAAAATGTTTTTGTTACATTATCCTGGATTGTATTTTATGTTTTAATTTTTGATTGGCAATTTTCAATGATCTTTTAATAAATAACAATCAATATTATAATAATAATCGCTATTACATCTTTATTGTTTTGTGTATACCAATTAAACAGTACGAAACGCTATGTTATGTAATGAGAAAGGTAATTAGATATAGCAATAATTGGGCAATAAGTGGTTCCTCAAAAGTGACAAGAAATTGTTGTCAATTTCTTAAGGTAAATAATAACTTTCAAGCCACTTAATATCATAAGGCTACTTCGTGTGTAAAATTTACGTCATACGTATATATATATATATATATATATATATATATATATATATATATATATATATATATATATATATATAATTATCAGTTTCGAGAATAAATCCAAAAAGATTAATTTTTAATTACCTTAAATTAGTATAACTCCTTAGTTATGAGGAATAGACTATATATACATTTTTAGTGGCATATTAAGACAATACAATTCCACTTCTTTATTTATTTTCTAATAATTAACACATAGTCATAATATAATTACTTTTCTAATAATCTTATTATAATTATCCTAACTTATCTAGTACAAGTGCTATACATTAATAAATATCAGAGTTTGAAGGTTTCTACGAAGATTATTGCTTTAGTTAAACCTAGATGCTTTTAGTTATGTTCAACAGCATTCTCTGAATAAAGAAAATAAAATGAAATATATTAAACGTTCAAAATAACACCTTAGAGCTTTATTGTTTGAATGTCTATGGAACCTTAGGTTTCGTTTAAATTGCTTGAATCTGGTTAGAAATAAAAGTTTAAATAAATGAACTCGAATTTTGAAGTTTTTAGTAAACAAATATACAATGTTGTAGCTGTATCGATACTAGACAGTGACAATTAAACCAATGATTCATTATCTTATAATATTCAAGTTGTGTTCAGATGAAATCATTAACATGTGTGATTTTTTATTTCTGAATATGCAATGATTTAACTGATAACAATAGACAATCGATTATAAGTGTAAATACACTTGTTTTATCCGAAAAATGTTTTTTACCGTTTTTGATTCTAAGAATTTTATTTTTTAACGTAGGATATATTTGTTCTTCTTTGTCTTTTTGATATACGGCATTTTTTACCCTCTTATTGCAACTTCTAGTGGTTATTCTCTCTTTTTTTCTATATTTTAAAGTCTCCTTTTACCTACTAGGGCTTTATCTGAACTGGAGGTCCTAGGCATCAAGCCTACCGACTGGCGAATGACCAATTTAGATATCATTCCTGAACACATCCGGTCTTACCCAGCCTGGTTACTGGCGTGACTCGGGTCATTTTCCTTGTCGGATTTTGTACTCTTGTCTAGGACAATAACAAACATTAAACAACCACAAACATAAATTTACGAGCATGCCCCAGCAGGATTTGACCCCATGTCTACCGCAACAGTAGATTGACCGTCCTGTTGCCTTTACCGCTGCGCCAACCAAGCCGGAAATTGTCTCTTTTTGAAGAGACCTTTACATGATGGGTTTTTAAATCAAATTTCGATTATTTTTGGAATTTTACAACATGGTTTAGATTAAATGTAACTTTATTATTACAATCTCTATTATTATTTATCAGAAAATAGTGAGAATTTTAAAATAAACTTTATTTATTTATTTAAAATTATTACGTTTCTTCAACAGATGTTCTTTAACGTTTGTAAGAAGACTAACGATATTGCTGGACTGTTCTCTATTAGCCTAAAACGATGTCCTAGAACACCTAAGAAGATAAGCTTGGGTAGTTGTTAAATAATAAACTTCTTCATGTATGTTACCATGATTCCATTAGTTATGTCCGAATACCCAATGAATTGTTAAATAAAATTTAGAAGAAAATGTCGTCTCTGCTTTCCAAGATGGTAATGGTTGAAATAAAACGTTTTTAAAAGCAGACTTGATGTTTGTTGGGATGTTACAAATTTCTTGGAGTCTGGTGTGTTTCAAACGCGAAGCTTGAAGCACATTCAACATGCTTCATTCCAAGAAGACATTATAAATGTCATCTTTAAAACCTAGTACCTGAATGACAATTTTCATCAAACTAGTATGTAATGCCATGTGTACGATTTGATACATATGTCATTTTATTTTACTGACATCAAACTTCGAAGCTCTACCTGTTTAATTTTGCAAAAGTAATACCGTCATAGATTTATATCTCTTCGAATATGTCAAGTCTCGTACCGGAAAACGATATATTATCGCGCCCGCCTTATCCTCATGATTCTTCCCCGTCCGACTATCAACATTTCGTATCAACGGGACGCGCGCTTGCAGAGCAGCTTTTCGCCAATTTCGAAGAAGTTAGAAAATAGCTCGGTGAATACAGAGCCTAATATATTTCCGGTATACCGGGTATACGTCGCAAGCAATGTTGACTGTTTTGCGGAAAGATTTCGCATTCGCTTTACCGTGTCGTTGCGTCCTACTTGTGCGAAAATGCTCCTGATCTTCGTATATTTTATGTTCAATGTTAGACGACATTGTCTGATAATGAAACTATATTTTTGCAAATTGTATTTAGCATTTCCGTTCTAGATTTGCACAAAGTTATGTCGTGGCCAGAGAAATTGGGTCAGCTCTCGAATGGCATCTCGCATAAATCCCGCCAGCATCGTTTCTGAGGATTTTATTGGTTGATTGTCAGTTTTTTATTCATCTAAATGCCCGATGTCGCGAAAATGCCCGTTTCTATTCGTTTTTAAACGGTTTATTACGAAATGGATTCGCCGAATATATCAACAATCAAAATGATAAATACGTACAGGAATTTGTGAATCTAGGACAAGGCTGGATCAGCTTTTAGGACGAATTGGGCTGCCATAAAGTCGTAAATATATTAAGCACTGTTAAAGGCTTGTTAGGACACGCGTTACACGTATCAAACTTACTTTCATCATAATTCAATAGACAGTTGATTAGCTATTAAAAAATAAGAATTTACTAGAATTCATCCCTCTTGAGTTTCAGTATTTCTTGAAATTATCTGACTTAAGAGTCAAGATAATTTAAAGTACTCTCAATTTGAGTACTTCTCAATAAATTTGATTTGTTGAGACGAGTGAAAAAGTAAACCACGTAAATTAAATTGTATTGTGTTGAGTAAATGTATTTTTTTACAAAATCATATTTATATCGATGATTTTCTTTGGTAACTTCGTAGTAATCCTATAGCATCTCTCGAACTGTCTATGTGCGTATAGGTATCAATATTTGCTTGTATAATTTTTTTTGTTCTGGCCTAAAACCAGGCGTTGGAATGCGTGACGCATACCTGGTCTCGGAGACTTGCTCTAGAGTGATAAGTTGGCCCGGGTTATGCGGGATTGCCTTTGAGCTTACCAATACACTAAACTGAATTAAAGCTTTTGCTATTACATTAAATTACTACTAAAACTACTGCTACTACATTAAATTTGGGGCAGCCGTTATTGGGCACGACGATCCGGTGGAAAAACGGATAGTGAAACTAACTATAGATTCGCGAACTTGAGATATCACACAACTGGATGTGTATAGGGGCAAAAGTTATTACTGCAGGTTATGACGGATGAGGTCGTTTCAGCCTGGAAAAGGAGAGGTTAGCGGTGACGCGGTGCTAAGCTCTCAATATGTCGACCAGCTCGCGAACAAGCGCGTAGAAACTGTCGATAACGTTATCAAGGACCATGCCCAAAGATATGAACACAGGCTCCATCATCTAGTTCAGTAAAGTTATAAATGAAACTCGGTGCATATTAAAAACCGTGACATAAATGATAAGCCCAAAGTGTCTATCGTAGAATAAAAATTTTGTAGTTTTAAAAAATTTAGGATAAAATAAATAATTTATTAGCTTTCATTTACTAGAGTGCTATAACAAATCATAAATAAAACTCGTTTTACCAATCTAACATTCCAAAACATCCCGTACGAAAACAAATAAGGTATCCCACAGGAAAATGTACATTATGATTGACATTACAAAGCATCTGGTCGCATTCTAAAACAGATTTAATATTCCGGACTATCTCGTTCCCAAAGAAATTCAACTGAATAATTAAATAATGTGTTCTTCGCCAATTTAGCCGATTTAAATGTATTAACGTCTTTTTCCTGTTTTATTCGGATGGCTTAATACCAGGAATTGCAGGGCGATTACCTCCCGATGTCAATACACTGACACTAAACGTGATGTCGACCTTTTTTTATATCGAGTTCATCAAGTTCAAGGTTATCGTCGTCATTTTCGGCTTTCTCCTGTTCTTTTCGAAATGCATTTGCATGTATATATCGTCGCCTGGTAGAGTTGCTGATATTTATAGCTTTTTAATTAGTTTTTTCAATTATACAGGTGGGGTAAAAGTCCCGCTATTATATTCAGTGGTCACGTCAATAAACAGAACAGTCCGTTTTTGGGAACACAGCTGCTGAATGGTACCAAGACATGATTCGAAATTTTCTTGGCCTAAAATGGCGAGGACTAGAGCAAGAACAATGGTTTCAGCAAGATGGGGCCATAGTACACACAACTCGTTCAACAATTCAATTATTGAATGACGTTTTTCCAGGAAGACTACTTACGCGAAGTGGCGATTTAGCATGGACAGCCACATCTCCGGATTTAACAGCACCAGACTTTTTCTTATGGGATTTCTTAAAATCCAAACTTTATGTGAATAAGCCTTAAAGGATTCAACATCTCAAACACAATATTCGTCATGAAATTGAAGAAATTCATCCTCAGATGTTGCAGGATGTCACGAAAAATGCCTTAAAAAGAACCTAAAATTGTATAGCGAATCGCGGTTACCATTTAGCCGACATAATTTTTCAATAATAATAAAAAAAAAATGTAAAGAGCAAACTTCTTACGAAAGCCAAACTTACATATCTTTTCTTTGAGCAAAGTTACAGGCAATCAAAATGGTAGCGCGGCTTTTGTCCCGCGTTGTTTTAAGTGCTTGTGTCTATACTGATCGTTTTTTTTTTCATTTTAAAGAAGTGTATATTGAGATAAATTAGTACAAGAACAATAAGAACTGTGTTATCCGTCTTCTACACTGTTTGTTATTGTATTTTTGTAATGACAGACTACTTCAATATGTGCTACTGCCAGGTCGCAGGCCATGATTCGACAGCGTGTCACAAAGCCAGAAGTGTTACTGCATATTTAGCGAAAAAAATCACTGTTTTACCCTAATCAGGAAATTCACCCGATATGAATCCCAGAGAAAATATGCTGGAATTTACCAAATGAGCCTTTCTAAAATAATTGACTACCACCAAGAAACAGTTAATTGATTCAATGATCAGTTAGTTCATCAGAGAATGGTATCACAACTTCAAATATAGAAGCATGGAGCACAAAAACTCTCATTGCAGCAAAGGGTGGCATTAATTAATATAATAAAATTAGTTATTATTTTTTAATTAATATTAAAATTACTAAAAAACAAATATTATTAAACTGTTTTGTATTTTGTTGTAGTTTACAAGAGATTACACATATATATATATATATATATATACATATATAGAAATAAATATATATATATATATAACAGATCTCCAACTAACCATTTGTTACAGAAATCCAATTAAAATGAAAAAATACATCTTAATATCGTCCCTAATAATTTGGCCACCCACTGTAAATTAAATGCTATGTTTACAAATAAAAAAATATCCTTTCCAATTTTTCATAATCATTAATTAACAGCATCTATCGTCTATTACAATACCACTGACAGGTGAAATAGGAATCACGTCAGGGGGAACATCGTCAGGGGAAGCCATGACGACGCGCACATACATCATAGACATCCTTGAATCGATTTCGGAATAAACAAAATTCAAATTAAATAATAAAGTTGCCGTCGCTCTTTCTACAAACTGTTACATATTGTGGGTCAGGGTTATGAGAGGCGCAGAACGAAGCCGAAACATTTCCTTCCTCTAATGCATATTCTTAAGTATTCAACGAACCTTCGGCATCAATTTACTAGCCGCTTGTGTTTACCGGAATGAATTAACTCGATTCCGATTGATATTTAACGATAAATAGTGCGACCGAGCTGAATCTTAATCAGTGTCACAAAGAGCGAAGGCTTACGAGCCATTAGGAATACCATTGAGTCGCGGGGATTTCTACGGAAACCTTTGACCTTTGACTTGATGTAACTTTAATGACCTTACACCAAATAATTCTATATTTTTTGGTATTATTAAGAAGGTATTTTATTATTATTATTATTTTAGATTCACATAAACTACCAGGTGTACTCGAAAGTTATTACCAGTTTTTCTAAAATATGTTTTAATGCTTAGATATGCAATATTATGTTTCACACATATGACATTTTATTCTACTGACATCAAGATTCAAAGCTGTAACAGGTCAATTGAAAAATCCCCGGCCTACCATAGTAAAACACATTTTTTTGGCAAAATTGATTCTTTTTATTTAACATAATTCCCTTCAATACACTGATTATAGCGACCCTCCAACTTTTCGATACCATTTTTGTAGCACGATTTGTCCTTTGGTTCAAAATAGGCCTCAGTTTCGGCGATGACCTCTTCATTCGACGAAAATTTCTTCCCAGCGAACATTCTTTTGAGATCTGAGAACAGGATATAGTCGCTGGGGGCCAGATCTGGAGAATACGGTGGCTGAGGAAGTAATTTGAAGCCCAATTCATGGATTTTTTCCATCGTTTTCACTGACTTGTGACATGGTGCATTGTCTTGGTGAAGCGGCACCTTTCTTTTTCTTCAAATGCGGCCGTTTTTCGGCGATTTTGTCCTTCAGACTATCCAATAACGCTATGTAATAATCGCTGTTGATGATCCTTCCTTTTTCAAGGTAGCCAATGAAAATTATTCCACGCATATCCCAAAATACAGACGCCAAAACTTTGCCAGCCAAATGTTGCGTTTTCCCACGGTTTGGAGCAGGTTCATCGTGTGCAGTCCACTTGGATGATTGTCGATTGGACTTCGGAGTGAAATGATGGAGCCATGTTTCATCCATTGTCACATATCGATGCAAAAATTCGGGTTTATTACGCTTGATCATCTTCAATCACTGCTCCGAGTCATCAACTCGCCGTTGTTTTTGGTCAAAAGTGAGCTTGCGTGGCACCGACTTTACACAGAGCTTTTTCATACCAAAATATTCGTGAATGATATGATGTCCACGTTCAGTTAATATCTTTAGTGTGTCTGTTATTTCATTCAGTTTCAATTTACGGCCATTCAAAATCATTTTGTGGATTTTTTAATGTTTTCATCGGTAACAATCTCTTTTGGCCGTCCACTGCGTTCACCGCTTTTTGCAAAACGTATGGCTTTAATTCTAGTAGCGCCATCTATGTGTCAGGTCGGGGACTTTTTAATTGACCTGTTACATGCTACGTTCATAGAGAAATATAGTTTTTATAATTAGTTTTATATTTTATTATTTTTCTTATTATAGTTTTTTTCATCTGATTTGCCTTCAGGATATTGTGAGCAGAATGAATTCCACACTAACAGGGGATGTATTATCAGGACTTCAGAAATTGCAACTTCACTATATTCCTTGAATTGCAGATGTTCCTATATGAACAAATGAGGCAAGGCTATTACATGCCCCAGAAAACTGTTTTATTATACTGTCAGTAGTTCTTTAAGCTTTTTTAAAATTTATCTTATGATATTGCCGCGTCGATAACACAACATTTTTTGTCAAACATCTTTAAAAAATGTAAATTTAAAACCTTTTAATTGTACATTATTTAATGGATTTTGATAGAATGTTAAAAATAATATATACCATATACTTTTGGATAAAACAGGTAAACAGAATTTTAACAGAGAAAAACTCAAAGCTTGTTCTCAGTATAAGAGTACAAAAAGTCAGAACTCTAATAGATCCTTTTAAATTAGTGGCCTTAACAAATATGAAAAAGGGAAAAAACAGACAAGAGATAATTTTGATATGTTCTAAAGTTCATTGTTTATGATAATAGTTTTATTTTATAGATATATTTACTTTTGTACTATATTTATATTTGATACATAATTTGTAGTTTTACAGATTATTTTCCATTCATACAATTTTATTTAATAAATTCATGTCAGAAATTAAATTGTTTCTATTTGAATTTTATTGGTCAGTTAAACATGAGAGCCAATCAAATGTCTTCACAGCAAAATGTTTTCCTTACAGATGGCTATAATGAAGATTTAAAATGACCAATCAAATTAACTGAATGGCTGAAAATGAGGTTAAATTTTGATGTTAGGCAAAGAAAAACTTTTCTCCAAAGTCACCTATTCAGTTGTCCCTGTATCTCTGATAACTCTGTGGCTACGTTTTGCAAAAGTAACACCGTCATGGATTTATACCCCTCTGAATATGTCAAGTTTCGGGCCAGAAAACATGTATTCTCAATACTTGTGTTATTTAATCAAAAGAAAAGCCGCTGGAAGACATCGTTTGCTGGTAGTAACTTACCGGGAGCCTGCTATAACCCTAAAAACATGTGAGGCGTGATGTCGAAAATTCAAAAGTGGTGATATCGATGTGCAACATAAAGGATGTTCTGGTAAACCGAAAACGATGAGAAACTGCAAGAGTTATTGGATGAAAACCCAACCCAAGCTCAAAAGCATTTGGTGGAAGTGTTAAAAGTGACAATGAGCGATCGATATCGATTAGCGACGATGGAATGATGAAGAAACAGAAAATTCGAAAAATCGACTGTGAATGATGCTTCAACGATACGATCGGAAGACATGTCTGCATCGAATAGTGACGGGTGATGAAAAATGAATTTATTTTGAGAACTCTAAGCTCAAAAAATCATGGCTATCACCTGGAGAAGCCGATCGATCGACTCCAATTAAGAATTTAGGATATATTTATTACAAACAATTTTGTAAACTGAATAAAACCAGTGGAAATTTCGGGTTTTCTATCATAGAGCCGAGCAAAAATAAAAACTAAATTAAGACAAAGTATTTCTAAATGAAATAAACATGCGCGAAGTGTCCGAATAAAAAAATATAGGTCAACGATCCGATCATAATTTTATAGCCCACATTTTTATATTAAGATCTGCAATATTTATTCATTATGTTGTAATAGGAAGGGTCCATAAAGATTGACGTTAAGAGCTACTATTTTAAAAGTGATATATATATATATATATATATATATATATATATATATATATATATATATATATATATATATATATGTATATATATATTGTCGTGGTTATTGTCAAAGAGAGACAAAAGTAAGATAAAAGCAACAGAAATAAGATACATCAAAAGAGCCAATGAGTAACAAGTATTAGAAGTTAATAATAACAGATCAGAATACCTCAATTTTGATAAAAAATCGATTTTCTAAAATTTCTAGTCTTCCTTAAATGGGGTTTTTAAGGAATATAACATATCTTCTGGACTTAGTAACCTTCAGACCCTTCCGAAACAAAGTTCCAGTTACGCGCAGGCTTCAGAAGAATCAGGAGAATAACACAGAATGACATAATTAGAAGCACAGAAATAAGACAGTATCTTAAAATTGATAAAACACCAATTTTCTAAAAATTTTAATCTAGAACTCCCCTCTAATAGAATGTCCAAGGAAAGCAACATATTTTCCGACTTTTACGT
Source organism: Rhynchophorus ferrugineus (assembly GCF_030347505.1). Taxonomy (NCBI): domain Eukaryota; kingdom Metazoa; phylum Arthropoda; class Insecta; order Coleoptera; family Curculionidae; genus Rhynchophorus; species Rhynchophorus ferrugineus. The sequence continues at coordinate 2,329,233 of NW_027472586.1, forward strand.
TATACGACAGTTAGTTATACGAAAATATTCAAAAACATATTTACAGATGTCTCAATATCACTATCAACAAAAAACATAACAACAAATATTCCATATTATTTCGATTTGGCCAAAATTATTTATATCGTTTTTATTATAGTATAGATTAAATATCAAAAATCGATACCAACTACTGAGGTCATTGGTTCGAAGGACCTGATGCATACTGTCAAAGCAATATATTATTGAACCGAATAGTTAATTTTTTAACAAAACAGTATAATCTCAATGAAGGTCGTAACCTTTTATTTGGTTTGAGGTTCAGAGATACACCAAATTGATTTATTAAATGTTCTTCGGACATTTTTCGGGTTTTAAACTTGATATTTACACTCGCACATGTCAATTAATATAGATTTGTTGTTAATTTATGAGCTCTAATATGTCGCATATATAACAAAATCATATTTTTATTTTATTATTTTATTACAATTCCTTAATTCAATTTTTTAAGATACTAATACTTTCTGGTATCTATTGATATTATAGTTTGTCAATTTAATAGTCAATTTTAATAAGAATTATCAGTTTTCACTAACTAAAGTGATAAAACCAGGTACCTCTTGTGATTGTTTCTTAATTGCTCGCATTTCTTAACTAGCTGTGTATATATTAGGTGCTTGCATACATTCTGTTCAGTGATATCTTTTGTTGAACTATTGGATATCAAATTCCATGGGTTTGTGACATTTATTTAGATATATAACTTGTTTTCTTATTAGTATGGAGTTATAAAGTGCTAATCATAGAACGGTCAAAATTGCATTATCGATATTAATGATTTCTATTGTTTGATTTGAAAAAATCTATTGCCGAACTCCATCAACTCATTTTAGGATAATATGGTGATGTTACTTTGTCATATCCTAGTTGTTGGTTTTAGTTTCAACGATTGGGAGTGAAGATTGTAATGTCAGTGACAAAGAACGACCAGTGCAAATATAAATTTGATCAAGAAAGATAATGAATTGGAAGACTTATTGTTGTGAAAATTCAGCTCAAACTGTTAAATAATTCCCAAATATCTTAACAGTTAGTGAATAAACTCTTTCCAGACTTTTACGTGCGTTGAGAAAGATCCAAAAGGACTATAGCTTTTCTACTACAGTTCTGAGTACTAACAGTCATATGCCAGTCCAGGAATTCTAGCTATTTTTCATCTATCACCAATTTTTATCAAAGGGTGAAAATCTATTGAAAATCACTAAATCACTTTATTTCACTATTGAAGGTAACTGAAGATGTTTTTTTCAACTGATTTGCCTTGAGGATATTGTGAGCAGAATGAATTCCATACTAACAGGGAATGTATTACCAGTACTTCAGAAATTGCAACTTCACTATATTCCTTGAATTGCAGATGTTCCTATATGAACAAATGAGGCAAGGCTATCACATGCCCCAGAAAATTGTTTTATTATACTGTCAGTAGTTCTTTAAGCTTTTTTTTGAAATTTTATCTCACGATATTGCCGCTTCGATAACACAACATTTTTTGTCAAACATCTTTAAAAAACGTAAATTTAAAACCATTTAATTGTACACTATTTAATGGTTTTTGATAGAATGTGTTTCCAGACGTTTACGTGCGTTGAGAAAGATCCAAAAGGACTATAGCTCTGCTACTACAGTTCTGAGTACTAACAGTCATATGCCAGTCCAGGAATTCTAGCTATTTTTCATCTATCACCAATTTTTATCAAAGGGTGAAAATCTATTGAAAATCACTAAATCACTTTATTTCACTATTGAAGGTAACTGAAGATGTTTTTTTCATCTGATTTGCCTTGAGGATATTGTAAGCAGAATGAATTCCATACTAACAGGGGATGTATTACCAGTACTTCAGAAATTGCAACTTCACTATATTCCTTGAATTGCAGATGTTCCTATATGAACAAATGAGGCAAGGCTATCACATGCCCCAGAAAATTGTTTTATTATACTGTCAGTAGTTCTTTAAGCTTTTTTTTGAAATTTTATCTCACGATATTGCCGCTTCGATAACACAACATTTTTTGTCAAATATCTTTAAAAAAACGTAAATTTAAATCCATTTAATTGTACACTATTTAATGGTTTTTGATAGAATGTGTTTCCAGACGTTTACGTGTGTTGAGAAAGATCCAAAAGGACTATAGCTCTGCTACTATAGTAGCCATATGCCAGTTCAGGAATTCTAGCTATTTTTTATCTATCACCAATTTTTATCAAAGGGTGAAAATCTATTGAAAATCACTAAATCACTTTATTTCACTATTGAAGGTAACTGAATATGGGTTGATAAGAAATATCTGTTGAATACAGTGCAAATATAAATTTGCATAGGATAGTATATAAAAATATAACGAATTATATTATAATAATATATAAACAGCAGCAGCATTTTAACATTTCTAAATATTGATATAAACATTTCTGATATCGCTCCAAAACTTTCCATAATTGATTGATAAGATACAAATATTAAGATAATGTGGTATAATGTCACGTGCAAAAGTCCTTCTACGTGTAAATGAACATGATTGCATTTGATCCTTTTTCAAAATTTAGAAGAGTAGCGTTTATCTTTTGAGATAATTTATTATAGTTCTGGTTAACAGTATTACAGTCAGTACATTGTACAGACAGTTTTGGACGATAGATTTTAATAATGTTGCGCTTTTTACTACCCCTAAGTCTTGTGTTATCTTCGGCTTTGGCTCTAAACCGGACTAGCTTCTTGCATTCAGACAATTATCACGTCTCAACAGTGACGGTATGTTATTTTGTGTTTTTTAACGTTCGTAAAGTGATATCTGATGTTATAGGCTACCTTTCCTCAAGCACTCTTCGATTGCAAACGATTGGGTTGGGTGTTGGCGATTGAAGAAGATGCGGAAGAAACTTCGGCGTTGAATACAGTTCTGACTGAAACCGGACATCAAGCTGATAGTAATAATATTAATTTTATATGTTTTTCAGATTTGTTTTCTTATAAACACAATGGAAATGCTAGTAATTTATGATAAATACCTGACCAATGACAAATAGACTGCAGAGTGTTGTATTAGTCGGAATAAATGGTAGTCTGGTGAATATAACAGGTGGGGCAAAACTCCCGCTACCTCAGTTTCGTTTTAACCATAGTGTTGTGTAAACGTCCAAATTTTGTTGTGGATAAATATATGCCACAAAACGAGCAGTAATAGTGATAATATTTATTGAGAATAAGCGTTTCATTATTGTCACTCAGCGAAAATTGCGTCAAAAATCGTTTACATGAGAATTTTCGACAGACGGTATGACAGCAGAGAGGCCTAGTTCTGGAAGACAACGGACGTCTCGTAACGCTGAAAATACGGCTCTGGTGCGCGATAGTGTTACAGAGTCCCCAGAAACATCAATTCGGAGACGTGGGTTCCTGTTACACATTTTTACACGCAGTTTAACGCGAATTTTGAAAACTAATTTGCAAATGTTCCCATACAAAATTCAACCGGTCCAAAAATTGTCATCGAGAGATCCTGACCAACGAGTTGAGTACAGTCTTGCATTTAAATTGATAATGAGCGATGAAGCCCATTTTTTTCTCAGTGGCCACGTCAATAAATAGAACAGGTGGTTTTGAGGAACACATAATCCTCAATTAATTCATGAAGTATCATTGCATCCACTAAAAACAACTCTATGGTGTGATATTCATACTGCAAACATTATTGCTCCCTGTTTTTTAAAAATAACCGAGGTCTTACAGTTCTGTTACTGATGAATGGTACCAAGACATAATTCGAAATTATCTTATGCCTGAAATGGAAGAGCAAGGACTAGAAGACAAGTGGCTTCAGCAAGATGGGGCCACAGCACACACAGCTCGTTCAACAATTAAATTATTGAATGATGTTTTTCCACGAAGACTCAGGATTTAACAGCACCAGACTTTTCCTATGGGTGTTTTTAAAATCAAAAGTTTATGTGAATAAGCCCCGAATGATTCAACATCTTCTAGACAATATTCGTCACGAATCTGAAGAAATTCAGCATCGGATTTTGCAGGATGTCATGGAAAATGTCGTAAGAAGAGCCGAAATTTTCATAACGAATTCAACCATTTGGCTAATATAATTTTTCAATTATAAGGAAAAGAAAACATAAAACATAATATGAAAACTAAATTTACCTATCTTTTCTTTGAGCAAAGTTAGAAGCAATCGAAAATGTAGCGGTTCTTTTGCCTCACGTTTGTTTTCAAATCTAAGGTCAGCTATTTATTATGCTTATAGTTAGTTGCATTTTCTATTTATTCTATATGTAATATATGTATTTTTTTCAATAGATATATGGTTGGGTGGGGTATAACAAGAAATTTCAGGATTTTACAGTCAATGGATTTGGATCGAAAATGGGAAAATAATTGAATATACCAACTGGCAATCTGGAGAACCTAGTCAGAGTAGTACTTATCCTTGTATAAGAAAAGATGCTTTAACATCCTCTTATCCTGGACAATGGTACGCTAATAATTGCGAGAGTAACAGCTATTACTTTATATGCCAAGGGGATTAAGATCATAATGCATTTGTTTTTTGCAAATATAATTTTCTGATCTAAATAAATATACTTTCAGTAATATAATAATAATGTTTTTTATTTTAACTGGTGATCGATCTGTGAATCAGAAATATATTGAGAAAATTACATTAAATTACAGAGTTCTATTAAAATATATTAAAATAACTGTCTTAAGGATTAATACTCATTAGCCGTTTCTAAATGACATTTAATTAAGTATAATTAAATGGCATTAAATTTCAATATTCAACAATATACTGGTACTAATAAATTACTACTCTACTGAACATTATAACAAAATGTAAGTGTTTTCAGAACCGCAACTAACAACAGAACATCATAATAGGTCAATTGAAAGACCCCGGCCTACCATATTAAAACACATTTTTTTGGCAAAATTGGTTTTTTTATTCAACATAATTCCCTTCAATACACTGATTATAGCGACCCTCCAACTTTTCGACCATTTTTATAGTACGATTTGTCCTTTGCTTCAAAATAGGCCTCAGTTTCGTCGATCACCTCTTCATTCGACGAACATTTCTTACCAGCGAGCATTCTTTTGATATCTGGGGACAAAAAATAGTCGTTGGGGGCTAGATCTGGAAAATACGGTGGATGAGTAAGCAATTCGAAGGCCAATTCATGGATTTTTGTCATCGTTTTCACTGACTTGTGACACAATGAATCGTCTTGAAGAAGCAGCACTTTCTTTTTCTTCAAGTGCGACCGTTTTCGGCGATTTCGTCCTTCAAACGATCGTCTTCTTATACCGTATACCATAAAAGTTGGTCCGGACAGCGCGTCGGCCAGAGCCAATATTTGTTTTATACATTTTGTGTCATCGATCTTACGGCTATTTTGAAACGAAATCCCATTCACGCCTGTGACCAGGCTGGGTGAGACCGGATGTCTAGTTGCTAAAAAGAAGGCTTTAATTATAATGAATTTGTAATTATAAATTTGCGCGACATTGATATTATATTATTTTTTTAGATAAATGCAATTGAAAGCCACTCGAAGCGTTTTAAAAGGGATATCCAGTTCAAGAGACGCATATTTTGTAGAATCTGATAAGAAGATATTTTTATTAATAATTGTTGCAGTATTTTCGTTGATATTTAAACCCAAAAAGGATGAGAGTTTATTTCAAACGCAACTAAAAGCATTTTCTTTATTACTAATCTATTTTTAAACATTTTTACAATGCGATATTTCATGTCTCTTTTTGTCCAAATTAACTGATTATTAATTCTTGTTTTCCCATTGTGAGGAAATTGCTTTTTCATTGAAAGACGATGTTAAAAAAATAATCTAGCGTTTTTTGTTTTTTAAATTTCGTCCAGATAATAGCTTTTTTAACAGGTTCCCCATTCCCCTAAAATCTTTTACCATCCAGGAATTTCTTCGGGCCGGAGACAGGGTTGCTACGAATGGTCGTGACGAATTGTGGGATAGTCACAAGTCATTTAGTGTTTGGTCAGACGAAAACACCTTCATTCGCCTTTGCTTCGTAGATGCCTGGAAACTTTGAAACTATATATTTGAAGCAATATCCATCTTTGGGAAGTGTATTTACAAGTTGCCTCATCAATGTTGCCCAATCAACTCTGAGTTTTAGTTCAGTTCGGCTGTGACATATAACAAAATTCTAATCTAAATAAAATTATTGAAGAAAATTTTATCAAATATAATTTACAAATATATAAAACTACAGTTAATTGTACAACCACAATAGTTTATAGGTTAAGGTTCTAACCTCTTATCACTATTGCTTTCAAGAATTTTGCATACGTCTGACAACTGGACGACTTTGACAGGCTCGTTGGTTTACGTGTTCGAACTAATCCGACAGCATTGTGTCTCTTTTTAACTAGAATAAAATGAGAATAAAAATATTGTCTGATTCTAAAACGAATTTAGAAATTGCGTTAGGTAATACATTAAATATCTTAATGACGCATATACAAATAAACTTTGAATAGACTATATATGTGTGCAGTGGTGGTAAAAGAATTTTATGTGGAGGTACCAATATTTCTTGGAGAATGTCTTATGTAGTAGCTGTGTATTTTTATGTGTCTTATATATATATTTCATAAATACATTTAAAAATAACCGCCACTGTGCTGTATGCTGTTGGATATAATTTTAGTTTCCAGCAAACACAAATACATAGAAATTATTTGAAAATACTCAAATAGCTATATTTCTGACAAATCTGTGTAATCTGTTTAGAGGTTCTTAGAAGAGCAAACCTTTCATCAAAAATTCTGACAAAAGTAATGATTATTTTATGGAGTAGTGTATATTGAGATCGTTCCGATGATCTCATACGTTTAAGTATCACATTGCATCGTAAAAGAGACAATGAGGGAATAATATTTATACATTTGAAAGATAACAAGTAATTGATATATGATTTTTAAGATTATTGCGTTATTCTAGCTCTCGTGATTATAAAAGCGAACATCTTTTAATACGTTTTCTCATAGATCATTAGTCAGTGATCCCTAGTAATACATACTAATTAATAGTGAGATAATTCGCCGTAATTGTTATATCTCAGCAATGCATCTGCTTTTGTTCTTCACTCTTTTGGGCCTACATGCAGTTGTAGGCTCTTTAAATTATACTAGTTTTGTGCATTCAGATAATTATCATGTATCAACGTCAACGGTAAGTATGTTATATATCCCTACATCTAGTGTCTGTGTTTATCTTTCACTTAACGGTGTGATTTGGTTTAGGGTACGGCAAAAGTCCCGCTACCATCTTGATTGCACGCTATCTTGCTTATGTGAATGCTTATATGAAGAACGGGCAGAAATAGTGACAATTTTTGTTGAAAATAATCGTTCCATTATTGCCACTTAGCGGAAATTGCGTCAATTGCGTTGCGAAGCCCATATTCTTCTCAGTAGCCACGTCAATAAACAGAACAATCGGTTTTGGACAAGATCCTCAGTTAATTTATGAATCATCATTACATCCACTAAACCACTAAAACAACTATATGGTGCGGTATTCATGCTGGAAACATCATTGGCCTCTATTTTTTTGAAAATGACCAAGGTCTTCTACTGTTGAACGGTACCAAGACATGATTCGAAATTTTCTTGTGCCTGAAATGGAAGATCAAGGACTAGAATACAAGTGGTTTCAGCAAGATGGGGCCACAGCATACACAGCTCGTTCAACAATTTAATTATTGAATGACGTTTTTCCACGAAGACTAACAGCACCAGACATTTTCTTACGGTTTTTTTTAAATTAAAAATTTGTGTGAATAAGCTCCAAGCTATTCAACATTTTAAAGACTATATTCGTCACGAAATTGAAGAAATTCAGTTTCAGATGTCGCAGGATGAAATGAAAAATGCCTTAAAAAGAGCCGAAAGTCGTATAGCGAATCGCGGTAACCATTTAGCAGATATAATTTTTCAATCATAACGAAAAAAAAAATTAAAGACCCAATAAACTTTTTGTGAAAACCAAACTTACTTATCTTTTCTTTGAGCAAAGATATAAACAATCAAAGTGGTAGCGGGCCTCTTGCCTCATGTTATATTAGAATAGGTTTAAGCCATAGTCGTCACTTTTTTCTTAAAATAAATTAAAAGTTTTTGTTATTTTAAACTCTCCACCTTTCATAACTTACCAGGTGTATCGGAAAGTCACTACAGCTTTTATCGAAAAAAAAAAAAACGACATACTTTTTAAGAGAATGGAAAAATGTATTTGTAAGTATTGACCATTTGAGTCTATACATATTGCCCTAAAGATGGGCAAGAAGACAATTTATGGATGCTATCCTAAAAAATTGTTTGTATTTTGTGCAAAACCATTCATCGGGCCATCACTTTGCCGTATCTTCCGCCCTATTCTGGACGTTTATCGATCAATGCAATCAATTTCAACAGTTCGTAATACACGACGCCATTGGTCCCACCAAACACCAAGCCATTGTCTTCGGACCAAATCCAGGTGACAACCATGATTTTTTCGGTTTAGGGTTCTCAAAATATATCCACTCTTCATCATCCGTCACTATTCGGTGCAAAACTCTTCTTCTTCCACAAGAAGCGTTTTTGCACCCAGCACTTTGCGTCTTAAAATCGAGAACGCCGAAATCCCATAGTCAGAAGAAGCCACCTATTTCGGTCTTGATGTGGCACCCATTTTTCCATGTTCTGGATTTTCCCCGTTGCTCGTAGTCGGTCATTAATTGTCTCTTGGACCACAGTTAACATTTTTGCTAATTGTTTTTGAGTTGGGTTTAGGTCTTCATCCAATAACTCAGGCAGTCTCGTGTCTTTTATCATTTTATAAAAGTCGGTAATGACTTTTCGGTGCACCTAGTACCTACTGATATGATAACGTTTTCATTTTTAGGACACATTTGCCAACGCCTTATTTAATTGTAAACGAATGGGTTGGACGATGGCAATTGAGGACAGTGCCGAAGCGACCGCAGCAGTGAATAAGATTCTTAATGACACTTCCCATAACGGCGACAGTAATTATTTTTTGTTTTATATAATATGAGCAATCAACTATTTCTGAGAATGTCGTGAAACTTACGGCATTTCTGCTAAGCTCAGAACATATATATATATATATATATATATCTTTTAGACATAATTCAGCTTCATTCAATAAGAGTCATACACTACGGGGCTAATCTTTAATGCTCTTTTCTTTTGTCTTCTGTTCAAAATAAGCTTCAATCTTTTGGTTCGATCACCGGGTATCAGTTCTGTAATATACGATGTGTGATAAAATTTCACCCACTCTTTTGATGTATAATAGTTTATTTTGACGCAATATTTTGTAATAAAACTAGTTTTCAATTTTCAAACTATTTAGCCATTTTCAAAGGGCATTTTCTATCTCATATTTGGTAGAAATACATCAAGTTCTAGCCTAAAACATGTTGGTTTTAATATTTATTTATTTCTAATAGATGTATGGATAGGAGGAGTTTACCAAGAAATTTCTGGATATTTTAGCCAGTGGATCTGGATTGATTCGGGTGCGATAATTGAATACACCAATTGGCAATCGGGAGAACCGAGTGCTAGCAGCAGCAATCCCTGTGTGAGGAAGAACGCTCAATCATCTTCTTATCCTGGGCAATGGTATGCCTACTCCTGTACTAATACTTTATATTTTGTTTGCAAAGGTAGTTTGTAGAATAATGTCTGTTATAGCGAAAATATGTATTGTCTATATAACATATATGATATGAAGAAACATATATGAAGAAAACTGTATAAAATTAAACCGTATATATATATATATATATATATATATATATATAAATCGGCATAAAAGAACTATATAAATTTATATTATTAAACCCTTTTACAATTATTATATGTTATATATTTTTAATAAAAAACTTAATGAAAATAGTTTTACCTTTATTAATGATTTCTTTGAAGGTCTGGTATTTATTACACTTGGATTGACCGATGATTGTATTTTTAATATATATGTACTTTTTAAATAGAATTTCCGGATATTCTTAGTCAGTGAATTTAGGTCTAAACTAGAAAAATTATATATTATAAAAAACCAAAAATATGGATAATCCAGTGGAAGCAATGGTATGCTAGTGATTGCGATAGTTACAGATATTACTTTATATTAGTCATTGCCCTGTGGAGTTTCTCCCATAACAGAGTAAAGGAATAATTTCCATTATAAGATCAGAAATATGTTATATCTAATCTATATTATATGTCTATTATATATCTATTTATATTATATATATCTAATTCATGGATTTTTGCCATAGTTGTCACTGACTTGTGACACGGTGCATGGTCTTGGTGAAGCAGCACTTTCTTTATCTTCAGATGAGGCCGTTTTTCGGCGATTTCGTCCTTCAAATGGTCCAATAACGCTATATAATAGTTGCTCTTGATAGTCCTTCCTTTCTCAATGTAGCCAATGAAAGTTATTCCATGCGCATCCCAAAATACAGACGCCGTTACCTTTCCAGCCGATTGTTGGGTTTTCCTACGCTTTGGAGCGGGTTCATAGTGTGTCGTCCACTCGGATGACTGTCGATTGGACTTCGGAGTGAAATGATGGAGGCATGTTTTATCCATTGTCATATATCGATGCAAGAACTCGGGTTTATTACACTTGATCATCTTCAAATACTGCTCCGAATCATTAACTCGTCGTTGTTTTTGGTCAAAAGTGAGCTCACGTGGCACCCACATTGCACAGGGTTTTCTCATACCCAATATTCGTGAATGATATGATGTACACGTTCAGTTGACGTCTTTAGATTGTCTGCTATTTCATTTAGTTCCAATTTACGGTAATTCAAAATCATATTGAGGATTTCTTTAGTGTTTTCGGTAACAACCTCTTGTGCAGTGGGCGTCCACTGCGTTCGCCGTTTTCCGTGTTCATTTCTCCACGTCTAAACTTAGCATACCATTCCTTGATGGTTGATTTTCTTGGGCTAGTGTCCGGAAACTCGGCATCAAGACAAATTTTTGCTTCAACTGTATTTCTTGGCTTCAAAAAGTTCATTCACAATAACAAAAGTTGTTTCACTCAAAATGCTATAATTCACAAACTAATAATCTGACGGTTGTCCGAAATTTATACACGTATCTTTTGAGGGTTAGGATTAACTAAAAAACATATGGATTTAATTATACTAACGTGTGTCAGGCCGGGGACTTTTCAATTGACCTGTTGAATTATTATAAGTCTAAGTATTATACTCATTCGTATAATAGAGAAGAAAGGAATGCTATTATAAACGCTAAGATAAGAATCAATTGAGATATGACTGTTATAAAAGCAGACGAGTTATTATATGATTATCTATTACCCAGCTATTAATAGTGAAATGCTTCACCGTAATTTGGTTATATCAGCAATGTTTCGGCTTTTGTTCCTTCTTCTTTTCGTGCTGCATGCTGTTGTAGGTTCATTAAATGACACCGAATTAGCGACTTTCAAGAAATATCACGTATCTTCGTCGACGGTAAGCTTGTCATCTATTCTGAAGCAAAATTAGGAGTTTCAATTTTTTAGGGTACATTTGCCAACGTATTATTAACGACATTATAAGTGTTATATGATGTATGTTATAAGTGTCTAATGCTAATTAGTTCATCTGTGATATTAACTACGATTGAGTGGCTGAAGTAAGTTTTGATTGTTTAGTGAGATAGATGATCAGGTGCTCATTAGTCATAAGTCATCAGTAATAAGTAGTAAATCGTGTAGATACAAAGATAACAAGCTATTGAGAAATATTTTTTATAGTTAATTAAGTACAGCACCCGTGAATATAAGAGAAAGTGTATTTCAATATCAACTTCAATAGATTTTTGATCAGTGATCGTTGCTATACAGAGCAAGTAATTCTGACTCTACAGGCTCTAATTTATACCCATCAATTATGCGTCTGCTTTTATTTTTCCTTTTTGTCGTGCTACATGCAGTTGTAGGTTCATTGAATTATACTAGTTTTGTGCATTCTGATAATTATCATGTATCAACATCTACGGTAAGCTTTTATTTATTATTAAATAAATAACAAGGATAACGTTTTAACTTCCTAGGATACTTTTGCCAGTGCTTTTTTTTAGCTGCAAACGAATGGGTTGGACGATGGCAATTGAGGACAGTGGTGAAGCAACTGTGGCTGTGAACAAGATTCTTAATGAAACTTCACATCATGGCGACAGTAATTATATTTTTTTGTATAATTTGAGCAAATAATTTTCTGGGAATCTTACGAAATGTACAGCATTTCTGCTAAGTTCAGAGCGTTTAATATTTTGTTTCGTAGAGCTATTTGTCTTTGTTTTAAGTTCTTTGCCTTAAGCACTTTTTAAAGGTATTACAACATCCGGTATCAGTTCTGGGCTATACGATGTGTGCCGAAATTACACAATTTTGATGTATAATAGTTTATTTTTATGCAATATTTTGATATGATAATGGTTTTCAAACTTGGTAAAAACCTTCTTACGTTTCTTTAAAACGTAATGATGTGATTCTCTCGTAAAGGGTACTAGTATATCGTATAAATGAAAACTAATTAGCCATTTTTAAAATACATTTTCTATCTAGAATTTGGTAGTCATATATCAAGCCTAAAACATGTTGATTATAACTATTTCTACACTTAATTGGTTGGTGGTAATGTAGGTGAAAGTTTCGATCTTTATCAGGAAGATAAAAGACTGACATGACAGGTTTTCCATGAACGTTGACGAATATTTGTTATTCAATAGTCACAATAAACGTTGAGTAATAGTTGACGTGTACTGACTTACGTTGTTACGCACTTGAATATCAATAGAATTTTCATTATGAAGGTTGAGGCCTTGATTTTTCGCTCGAAACCAAATCGGTTTTAGATTAAAAAAAGACCAGCAGGCCACAAGGTCACGGGGTCTATTGAAGTTCATTGACATACGTCGATATTAGCGATAAATGCTTTTGTGTGAATCCTTATCGTCAATAAACCGCTGATTTATTATATATGTTGGTTATTATTGGCCGAATTATCTGTCCTGTAATTATCTAAGAGAGCGTTATGTTAGCTCGCCCAAATTTCTAATAAATATCGGGTTTTAATTTAGTTTTGATCACGTGTTGAACAAGTACGATGTTAGTTGTTATTGAGTTTTGGTTAATTATAGGAAATGTTTTGACAGATGTAATTTGTATAATATCTTTCACTGAAATTCGGTAAATCTTGAACGTGCGTTATCGTCAATTAATTGACCTGTGCCATATATTTTGGTAATTTTCATTCTTGGGAATCGGGGCAAAACCTGGACTGATATTACAGAGTAATTTCCAGTAGATGGCGTACCTTATGCTATATTGTCACGAACATATTTGTTACATAAGTGAACATAAGACATAACACATCTAAGAAACAAGTCAATTGAAAAGTCCCCGGCCTATCATAGTAAAACACATTTTTTTAGCAAAATTGGTTTTTTTCATTCAATATAATTCCCTTCAAGGGTGATATACTAATTATAGCGACCCTCCAACTTTTCGATACCATTTTGTAGTACGATTTGCCCTTCGCTTCAAAATAGGCCTCAGTTTCGGGGACCACCCCTTCATTCGACGAAAATTTCTTCCCAGCGAGCATTCTTTTGTGATCTGAGAACAGGAAATAATCGTTGGCGGTCAGATCTGGAGAATACGGTGGAGGGATAGATTTTTGCTATCATTTTCATTGACTTGTGACACGGTGCATTGCTTTGGTGAAACAGCATTTATTTTTTCTTCAAATGCGGCCATTTTTCGGCGTTTTCGGCCTTCAAACTGTCCAATAACACTATGTAATAGTCGCTGTTGATGGTCTTTCCTTTTTCAAGGTAGTCAATGTAAATTATACCGTTCGCATCCCAAAATACAGACGCCATAACCTTGCCAGTCGACTGTTGCGTCTTCTCACGCTTTGGAGCAGGTTCATCGGGTGCAGTCTACTTGGATGACTATTGATTGGACTTCGGAGTGAAATAATGGAGCCATGTTTCATCCATTGTCACATATCGATGCAAAAACTCGGGTTTATTAAGGTTGGTCATCTTCAAACACTGCTCCAAATCATCTATTTCATTCAATTTCAATTTACTGTAATTCAAAATCTTTTTGCGGATATTTTAAATATTCTCGTCGGTAACAACCCCTTTTGGGCATCTACTGCGTTCACCGTCTTCGGTGCTCATTTCATCATGTCTAAGTTTAGATCAATCCTTGATGGTTGATTTTTCTGGGGCAGTGTCCGGACACTCGGCATCAAGCCAAGCTTTTTCTTCAACTGTAATTTTCCCCTTCAAAAAGTAATATTTTATCAACAAGTGAAATTCCTTTTGATCTATTTTTTTCACACTAACAAAAGTTGCTTCACTCAAAATGCTATTATGAACAAACTAATGATCCGACAGCTGTCAAATTTATACACGCATTTTTTGGGTTTGAGGCAACTGAAAAACATATGGATTTAATTCTAATAGCGCCCTTTATGTGTCAGGCCGAGGACTTTTAAATTGATCTGTTACATTTTCAATAGGTGCATCAGATTTAAACAGAATGATAATATTCTGAACTGAAAGAAATAAGAGCAGGGGTGCCTCTATCTATTTTACACTAGTGATATATCATAACACGAGGTAATTACAATGCGACAATAATATTTGCGGATGATACAGCGCTATTAGCACTGTGTAAATAATCAAATAGCATCCATAAGATTCCACAAGGAAGCCAGGCTACACCTCCATAAAAACCCAGAGGCACTTCAGCTGCTGTATGGATGACACTCTATTCGCAGACTAAAGATGACTAACCCCTGTGAATTTGTGTGATACAACGTGAGTGAAGGGGCGTAAGGTATGAGAACGAGACTATAGGTTATCGCTGGATAGATTATAGTGTGTACATTGTAATAGTTATTGGTAGTAGGAAATTAATGCTTGATCTGGGAATCCAGATTTGTCAGCTAGTGGTCTGTTTTGCGATTGATTCAAATTTTCCCATTATATGTCATAATGGCGATAGATAAGAAAATTAGATGAATTGCTGCTGCGAAACTTTTTCTTAATAATAACTTTTGCAAATCCGTTTGTTTATATTTTCGTGCAATCTGGGGAAAGACGTATTTCACCTCTTCCCTAATTGTACATTTCTCTGAACTGGTAGTCGTCGGAAATTTCACACAAAAACAACGTCTACAAATTTGTGTACAAGATCCGGTGCCCAATAAAACTTCAAGACTAGCGAGACGCGTTATCATCACAAAACTGCCGCTTATCAGTCACGGGAGGTCATGAAAAATCGCAGTGTTTAAATGCTGCGTTTGTTTACTTTGCCTTCATTCAAGAAACCGGTTTCTCAACTGTTCGACCGACCAGACGACGGTGATTAGTGTGTTTTACTACGGTTTATACTCCAACCGCGAAGATGCATTTCACGTTGAACAGATTCTTGGTTTTCCTGGCCGTTATGGGTGCTCTTCACAGTTCCAGCAGCAGACCAACAGCAGAGGTGGACAAGACCCTCTACGAAGTCATATCAAATATCGGTAAAAGCGAGAAAAACCTTCATGTCGAAACTCCGAAAGCCATCGAATACGAGATTATATTGTCCCAAGATGATCCAGTTCAGAAGAAACCTCAAGATTCTGGAACAGAAACGATCAAGTCCACAAAAGACAAGAATCCGAATAGAAAAATCAGTTGTGTGGGTCCAGTCACTCTAATGGCGATGTGTTTCTAGTCATGTAGTTTATTAAAGAGACTGGCGTTTGGTGTGCAGATATGTAAAACTCAAAAAGTATTATTATTTATTATGTTTTAGTTGTTTAATATTGTACATATTATCAAAATTTGTATTCAAATATATATCTAATTTGATTATACCTCTTTATAACGTGTTTTAAATGTATTTTAGAGACCTATTCTTCTCTGTATGTAGTCCTGCAAAAAAATCTATGATTTTAAGAGCTTTTTAGGTTATGTGATGAAATTTTCATGTTCTTTTGGTGTGTTAAGTCCGAAAATGTCTACCTTCTTGTTAAAATACGACACGTTTCTTGCAAAATTGTGTAGCTCTGTTTAGTGACCTCATGAATTAAAATAAAAGAGAATGGACTTGAATAAAATAATTTTAACAAAAAAAGGAACTCACTAAAATTAACAAATAATCAAACTTAGGTTTTTAACATAAAAAAACGTTTTAAAATAAAATATGTATATAATAATCGTTGTAATAACTAAATAAAAATAAACAAATACCTTATTTAACCTATTTATCACACATATGTTTTAAAAATATATTTCAAAGTCTCCTTTTAGCAACTAGGGGTTTTTCCGGGCTCGACCTACAGTAACATGGGGTCTGAACCACGGTCGTCGGCATTAAGCCTACCGACTGGCTAGTGGCCGACTTGGAAAATCATCCCAGAAGACATCCGGTCTTACCCAGCCTGGTTACTGGCGTGACTGGGATCGTTTTCCTTGTCGAATATTACACTTTTGCTTAGGACAATCACAAATATTAAACAATCATAAACATAAATTCACGAGCATGCTCCAGCAAGATACGAACTCGCGACTATCGCAACAGTAGTTGGACAGTCCAGTCGCCTTTACCACTGCGTCAACCAATCCAAGGTGCCGATGTATTTTCTATTCTACTATATACACACAATTTAGCTTAATGCGTCTAATATCTGGTCCTATGGAAACACATTCCTTCCAGAAAGTTGGAAGTGATTTTAAAAATTGATCCACACACCTGCTACCCATGATCTTCATCTATTAATTTGCGAATAATTAATTCCAAATTAATGTTTCTTTAGGGTATATGGAATCACTTACTAGAAAGAAACTATCCAGAAATATAAAAAAATCTGGTGAAGCTTTAAGGGTTCTTTTTGAGGAATTTATCAAAATGCACTGAGCTGTATTAATATTAGTCTTAAATGCTTTTATGAAATCTACTGGATATTATTTCCCATATTATATTCGTTTTCAGTATACCAAAACGCCCAAAAGTTTTTATTTCCTCTTAAAAGGAACAAAAGCCGCTTTTGTTTATTAACAATAATTTTTTTCCAATGTTGTATCGCGATATCAATTAATATTAATGATGTTATCGTTAAAATATACAAATGTTTACGACAAGGTTCAGTGGGTCGTCTGTCCATCTAGAGATACTTCTTATGCAATCCGAAAGGATGGTTTATGGCAACTGAAAATTTGTTGGGGATCTTATCTCCATTGGCCATCCTTGTATTTTTATTTACGGTGACGAATAATAATTGAAGATGTCGTAATGTGAAACTGCGTATTTGTTTTTAAAGAAAAGGATTAATACTCCGATACTTAACGATATTTTATCCATAAAATTTGACAAGCATTGTTATCTCTCGGATAAAGATGAAACGTTTAAAATATACGTATCTTGGGCTGAAAGAAACGAAAACATATATTAAATTGCTTTAATTTGTACAAGTTTAAAGATATTTGACATAAACAGAAATTAACTCATTTCTTGAAAACATAATTTTCAGTGTATTACTAAGAAACTAAGAATGATATTAAAATCGCTTTAGCACACATCAGATTCAACACAAAATTCTTTATATGTCCCTATATTTTCAGTGAGTTGACATTATTTGAACGAAAATTGTAGCAAGAAATATGAAAATAGCAAAAAACGCAAATTTTCACGTACATCATAGAAATCCACTAATTTTTTAAAATTACACTTTTCATTATATAACTTGAAAACTAAAGGTTACATAAACATAATTATACAACCATCTAATTTAGCGCTAAATTAGATAAAATTAGTAAAATTCTTTACAATCCGCGACATTTTCATTAAATTTCGACCATTCTAACGAGAATGGAAACAAAAAACTTGAAAATGATCAAAAATCGCGAATTTTCACGACTATATATATGGAAAAAGTGCCAACAAATTTTAGCTCTGGGATGGAGCTGAAACTCTGAAAATATACTTATTTTGTGTTGAAAGAAACGAAAATCCGGGTTAAATTACTCTTGAATTTATAGTTTTTAAGATATATGATATAAATCAAAGTCCACTAATTTCTTAAGATTACACTTTTCAATATATAACTTGAAAACTAAAGGTTGTATAAAAATAATTATACAACCATCTAATTCAGCGCAAAATTCTTTACAATCTCTGAAATTTTCATTAAATTGCGATCATTCTAACGAGAATGGAAACAAAAAACTTGAAAATGATCAAAAATCGCGAATTTTCACGACTATATATATGGAAAAAGTGCCAAAAAATTTTAGCTCTGGGATGGAGCTGAAACTCTGAAAATATACTTATTTTGTGTTGAAAGAAACGAAAATCCGGGTTAAATTACTCTTGAATTTATAGTTTTTAAGATATATGATATAAATCAAAGTCCACTAATTTCTTAAGATTATACTTTTCAATATATAACTTGAAAACTAAAGGTTGTATAAAAAAAATTATACAACCATCTAATTCAGCGCAAAATTCTTTACAATCCCTGAAATTTTCAATAAATTGCGATCATTCTAACAAAAATGGTAACAAAAAACTTGAAAATGATCAAAAATCGCAAATTTTCATGACTATATTTATGGAAAAATTGCCAAAAAATTTTTGCTCTGGGATGCAGCTGAAACTCTGAAAATATACTTATTTTGTGTTGAAAGAAACGAAAATCTGGGTTAAATTACTCTTGAATTTATAGTTTTTAAGATATATGATATAAATCAAAGTCCACTAATTTCTTAAGATTATACTTTTCAATATATAACTTGAAAACTAAAGGTTGTATAAAAATAATTATACAACCATCTAATTCAGCGCAAAATTCTTTACAATCTCTGAAATTTTCAATAAATTGCGATCATTCTAACAAAAATGGTAACAAAAAACTTGAAAATGATCAAAAATCGCAAATTTTCACGACTATATATATGGAAAAAGTGCCAAAAAATTTTAGCTCTGAGATGGAGCTGAAACTCTGAAAATATACTTATTTTGTGTTGAAAGAAACGAAAATCCGGGTTAAATTACTCTTGAATTTATAATTTTTAAGATATGTGACTTAAATCAAAGTCCACTAATTTCCTAAGATTATACTTTTCAATATATAACTTGAAAACTAAAGGTTGTATAAAAATAATTATACAACCATCTAATTCAGCGCAAAATTCTTTACAATCTCTGAAATTTTCATTAAATTGCGATTATTCTAACAAAAATGGTAACAGAAAACTTGAAAATGATCAAAAATCGTAAATTTTCACGACTATATATATGGAAAAAGTGCCAACAAATTTTAGCTCTGGGATAGAGCTGAAACTCTGAAAATATACTTATTTTGTGTTGAAAGAAACGAAAATCCGGGTTAAGTTACTCTTGAATTTATAGTTTTTAAGATATATGATATAAATCAAAGTCCACTAATTAAGATTATACTTTTCAATATATAACTTGAAAACTAAAGGTTGTATAAAAATAATTATACAACCATCTAATTCAGCGCAAAATTCTTTACAATCTCTGAAATTTTCATTAAATTGCTATCATTCTAACGAGAATGGAAACAAAAAACTTGAAAATGATCAAAAATCGCGAATTTTCACGACTGATATGGAAAAAGTGCTAAAAAATTTTAGCTCTAGGATGGAGCTGAAACTCTGAAAATATACTTATTTTGTGTTGAAAGAAACGAAAATCCGGGTTAAATTACTCTTGAATTTATAGTTTTTAAGATATATGATATAAATCAAAATGCACTAATTTTTTAAAATTATACTTTTAATTGCATAAATTAAAAACTGAGTGTTATATAATCATTCGATTCATGGTAATATTATCTATAATTTCTCTAATTTTTTTTAAGCTTCGGTTATTTTACATAATTAACGGCTAAAAAACTGAGAATAGCAAAAATGACACCTTTTCCAGTCTGTTAAAGATAAGATCTCAGAATATATGTTATATATTTTGAGGCGAAATAAACGAAAATCCATATTATATTGTTTTAGAACCTATATTTCTTATCTGACATAAACAGAAATACACACATTCTTCGAAATATACTTTTTATTGCATAACTTATTAAAATTATTTTTTGTAAAAATATTCTAGAACATTACTACCAAACCATGTGACACAAGGCATGTTGTTATCTGTACATTGTACATCAGGACATTGTAACTAAATTAAGAATAATTAAACAAAGTAGGGTAAAATATTTATGCTTAGGCTCTGTCTCCAAAATACAAGGTAAAGTAAAATTAATTAACTATTTAATTTTCATCCTCCGCATTTCGGATTTATATTATTTACTTCTTTTTATTTCTATTTTTTATGCGAGTTAGATAGAATATTTAACGTAGTTAGACTAAAGAAAACAAAAAAGTATATACCGAAGTGTTTTTGGTATATTAGATTAATTATTAGGTATCTATTTAATCATTAAGTATTTGTGATAAAAAATTGAGTTATAACTGCGATGAATAATACTCGAAAATATATCTGTTGAAATTGGCGAAAAATTGTTTTGTTATTATATATTATATTTATAAATTATAATTAAAATATCCGTAATTCCTCTTTTACACATAACCAAAATATATACAAGACCACTACAATTAATTAAGTCATCTGTAAGTTATTTGAATCTTATTCTTCGAAAACGTACTCTTCAGTGTATAACTCGAGAACTAAAGGTTATATAAAAATGATTATACCACCATTTGATTCAACGTAAAGTACTTCATATTTTCATTAAAACATGATTATTTCAGAGGAAATTTTCTTACATGAGTTTGAGAAAAGAAAATATTGAGAAAGACACTATGAACTAATTTTGAATGATTTGTAAAATATGGTTTAAATTTGCGAACTAAATTTAATAAAATAGTTTTGTTAGCGTACTATGTGAATTACACGAAAGTCTTATATAGATGAAGCTTGAAACTAAATGAGTATTTTAGTATTTAAAAGGCTTTGGGTATCCCTCCATTATTATTTGAGTGCAAGAAATGTTTATAATTTATACATCTTGACTTGTAACTTCTTTCAAAAAAACAGGAAATATTATATTTTAACGTCAATTCCTTTTACCAAACTTGTTATGTAAAAATGTCAAAATTTCTTTTTAACGATTATCTAAAATCTAATTTCGTTATCTTGAATAGGTAGATTTGATATGCTTTTTTTGGGATTGGATTGAGATAACAAAAATGGATTTTAAGGCATAGGTGTTAGTGGTTAGTGGTTTAGGGGTAACTTTCATCAAAATTATTTCGTTTTTAATAGCAAAAATATATTACAGAATCTTTTTTATGAAAAAATAGCTTAATATATAAGAAAATAAATGAAATAAATAAACAATTAGTTATATAAAAATTATAATAAATTTTTGGGCAAAAAAATCTTATATAAGATACGGTACAAATAATACTATAAAAATAATGGGACACTAAAGTGTAAAAAATTGCCAATCAAAAGCATCTTGCCATAAGTGTTACAGGACCAATACAGTTTGTCTTTTTATACTTCACAGGGTTTTCGCTGGTCTTTGTTGTGGTGGCATCCATGGTTGACTCACTTTTAGGGGTTTGACGAACTAATACATCACCATTGGTATGGTTTTCCGTAAAGACAACTTCATATAGATCACTTGTACTTGAATCAGCGGTTATATTACCATTTCTGGTGATTATTTCGTATATTGTTTTATCTAGTTCTGTCACAGGCTTGCAGTAGATGTTGCTGGCGACCATTATCACTAACACAGCACACGTAACGACGTTAACGAAGAACATATCGTTCGACATTACACTAATACAATCTCTTCACTTGAGGCACACGGTACTCTTGAATGAATTGGAACTAAACATGCGTTAAATTTATTTAATACCGTTGAATTTTTAACGACCTTTCCTGACTATGATAACACGTATACTTGATGATGATAAAGCGACTGGTTCTTCTTCGTTTGAGCGGTAGAATTTTCATATTTAATTCATGTTACCGCCTATTTCTACGTAATTATGCTTATCAAAAAATTATAATTCGAAATAGACGTTGAGATATATAATTTGTTTATAAGATGTCAAGTTTGGGGTAAATTTTCACCAAATTAACGTCATATAGAAATTCCAAGCCCCGAAAAGGTTTTCCGAAAAGTTATTTTGGTTTAGAATTGTAAAAAGTCACTTAAACCTTTGGAATAAACCTGTAAATAAAGAAAATATTGATAATACAGTTTATTTTTCATTAAAATGTCTTTGAATGATTTTGTACAACGCCTGATCACTTTGGATGAGACTTAGCTCAACCATTATGATTCTAAATCTAAGTAAGCTATTAAAAAGTGACGATTACAAACGATTTTGTATTCTTAGATCAGGTAAAAAGTGTTAACGTATTTTTTTTTTTTGATGAAAATGGATTTTGCTCGTGGATTATCTAAACAACAAACTCTGCTTATTATCATAACATTTTTCTGCTCAATCTGCGCAAAAAATCATAAAAAATACCGGGTGTACAAAAGAAAATTACTGTGTTTTGGCAAGGTAAATCATTTGCGTTCACAGTTCGAAGAATCGTTAGTAAAACCAGTGACTAAAATGATTATTTAGTCTGAGGCTTCCCTTAAGCTTATTCTTTGAAAAATGAGGTTTATAAGTAGGAGCTTCAAGAGAATGAAACCGTTCTTGAAGGGTGTTTTGAAAAAATGTATACTTGTTACAATGGATGGTGTAAAATACCCTGGTACCTAAATTTTAAATCAGTTTTTCTTAAAATTACTTTTAGTAATATGGTTTTATTACTGAGACATAATAACACAGTTATATTCATCTAATGATATTGATGTGGGCTTTAAAAACCATAGTAAAAGAATTGTGTGAACAATCGCCATCCATCTGTTCTGGTGCACATTGGTAACTGTTAGAATATAAAAGAAAAATAGTCGTATTGATTTTCCTCGATCTATATTTTTACATATTTCCTTAAACCCTCTGCTTAGAAAATGAAATAAAATGCACTGAAAGCTGCATTGTAACAAGCTAGTCATATAATATCAGATTGTCAAATTTTATGTGTTTTATTTGATGGGTTCAAACTCTCTGCAAGGCTTGCAGTTTGTGTCACATGGAACAAAGTCCCCATTTTAAAATGGAATAAGCACTGAGGAAATGAAGGTCGCTCAGTTTTCAGGATATTTTATTTTCTGGACATAAAAATGAAAGTGACTGCATAAAAATTTATGGATTATATAGCTTTCATAATATATTTTTTGAAATAACATACAAAAATTGGCAAGACTTATTTCAGGTTTATCTTACTAGATGGTCAATAACTGTGTGACCGTGTGCGTAGAAATTTTATTAAAAAATCGACTAGATTATTTAACCTACAAGGCATACATCGACCACAAATCGGTTTTGAAGTATTTACATGATAGTGGATAACAAAATAAGGTCAATACTTGGGTTCGACATGATTTAACACTGAAAAATATGGATTAACACGGTACAGGAGAAGATTCTCAGCTTCAGCTTCACAGCTTCATCTTCACAGCTTCAGTTTCACAGATTCAGCTTCACAGCTTCAGATTCACATTATCATTCCATGAGTGATTGGGGGGCTATTAAAGTTATTTTCTCATAATTATTATTGTTTATCATCGTTTATAGGTATCAGTGTTACTTCCACAATGTATAAAATATTAGGAATGAATAAAAGATTTCGAACTCTTTGCGAAAGAGTAGTCACAAGTATTTAACAATGTTTAGGAAAATTAGGTTAAAATAACTGTGACTCACAAGTCAGACGCGAAAAACCATTCAACTGAACATTGTTTTTCATAAATAATAAGAAGTGGCTCACAGACTATTTCAAAATATTTAGAGGCGTAGTTGCGCTAATATTATTAAAGGTAAACACCAAATGTTTTCAAAATTGAACCTGTACCGAGGTGCTCAATAAGTACACGGAGATAACTATTGGTTTTACTTGTAAAAATGACTTCGTTTCTGACTATATATTGCTGCATTTTCAATTTTCCTCTACATTACCTTTTGCTTGATAAAAATATTTTACCGAGATCACATTTTTTCAGCATAAAAAGAGACAGAAATCAAAGAGGGCTAAATGTGACGAATTAGCCGGATAGTTAAAGATTCATTCGATTTCACTCTAGATTTTTCGAGCTGTTCTTGACGAAAAAATACCTTTTTATTTTGTTAACGGTAAATTTTGCTGTTTGAAGGTAAATGACAAATAATGTGAACAAAACTTGCTGTATATGAAGTTAAATTAACTCCGATGCTTTTATGAAAGATGAAGTACTAAATTTAAATATATATCTCAACTGTAGTTCCGAGTCTATAGAGTCCGCTTAATTAAAACTAAATTATACTTAATTGTTACTGGAACTTAATCATCTTACTTCTAATAACTCGAAATTATTATCCCACAAATGTCGTTAATTTTACATAATATATACCGCGTGATATAAGACCGTTTCTGACTGAATCGTCGGCAATTTTAAAGACAATCTCCATCCTTAAATACATATTTGTCTTCCGCTAGGAGAAGGAAATTCAATATGACACGAAGGGCCAATTTCTTTGAGTAAACTTGAACAGCGTTTAGCTTTATAGTTCATAGGCTTAACTGATTTTAGGGATTCAGGCTTTATATCTGCGTGATTAGATTGTAAAATATTGTTAAATGAATGAACACGATTGTGAATATGTATATATGTATACAAAAATTTTAATATTTATGACAAGATAATGTAATAAGTTTGAGGAAAATTTAATTTAGGTAAAAATAATGGATACCAAGAAAAGTCCAGATGGCTCTGTGTGAATTCACAGAATAATGACTGAGTATTCAATTGAGAATCATTGCTGAAGCGAACACTGGCGTTAAGGAAGGTGCATTTGGTGGGACTGGAAAGGTGTTGTTAATCATGAGCTGCTCTAACTTGAATTTGAAACTTAACAACCAGAACTGGGGATTGGAAAAACTAGATAATACACATCTTAAGTATTTTGGCAAACGATTGGCTGATAAACTTTAATGCATTTGTTGTATAACCCGGACCTAGTTCTGTCTGACTACTATTTGTTTCTATCTCTGCAAAAATTATGGTTATTGAACAATGTCTTTTTTTTGTTGACAAAGGATCTTTTTTTATAGATAGCGTTTGATTTAGCATTAATTTTATTAATTAATTAACTGAACAGTTTTCACTAGTAGTTTTACCAGCAGTACTTTCGTTTTCAAAAATAAATCGTTATATTATAGACAGTTATAGATATAGTCAGATAGATAGGACGTTTATTGGGATATTATTCTTATTTTAAACTTGTGTTTCGTCAGTAGTGGTTTGTATATATCTTAAAAATAGTGATATTGATTAAGATTCACTGGAAATTTGATACTCAGTGTTATTTACTGACTTACTAACAGTTTTTACCGACCACTAATGTTAATTTGCTACAAAAACAATAATGAAGCTACATGAACTTTTATCGTTATGAAATTCGAACAAGCAATCTTTAAAATACATTTTTTTCATAAAAAATCAAACGATCAAAGACTATGGGAAGTTTGAAGATGTCTGATGGACCACTTGTTCGGATCTTGGTTGGTACAAAGTTCTGAAAGTCTCAAGAGGTGAGAAAGTTGATCGAAAATTGTTCCACTACCAAGCCAGCATATTTCTATCCGCACGGTGTTGCCATGTTGCCTTAAAGGTGGGAAAAATTGATGAAAATAGTTTCGTTAGTATATATTCTACTGGTTTTTCCCACAAATACAATTTTTGAAGTAAGAACAACGCAGTATTCTCAAAAATATTTAATTTTCTTGCAGCCAAACTTCACTAAATATTAATATACGTAGCATACAATTAAAAATAATTTGGATTATTTACATATTCATTTGATGAGGTACCTAGTATACCCAGAAATGTTACGTTTCGTTCTATTTCAATGGTGTTAATTTTTTTTTGGGGAGAAAATCGAACCGAAATTACAAAATAACAGGGCTCTACTAGGCCAATCGAATGTGATTACTCTATTTGCATTTCAAATGGCTGGAAACGAACTCAGCGGGGGCTTATTCCCGAGCCCCAAAGAGCGAATCTCGTCTACTATAAAACTAGAAATTTGTCAACCGAAGTTGAAACAATTGCTTTCATTCCATTACGTTAAGGACGGCCGCTTGTGGTTCGAGACCAATCCTAGTGTTGTTAAATGGATGGAAGGATATCATTGGATGTATTGTGTGTACAAATATGATTTCGCCTTAATGTGATGGAAGGCTTATTCTTATTTGTTACCATATTCGTAATTTTGGAGATATAGTCCTTGCATTAAAACAACCAGTGCTCGTTATCAAAATATATAAGGTTAGAATGTTGCAATGTTGCCGTATCAAATTTAAGTTTTGTTTTTTTTTGAACAAAAATAAAGTTATAAAGCATTATTTATCATTACAGCACATCTGATGCATTTATTAGTGAAGTAATTAAACTGCAGTAGATTAAACAGCCACGATAGTTCGCAGGTTAGATTTGTTTTGTTTATTATTATATTTACATTGAACTCCTTTCCACATCATCTATGAGGTAGAGTTCTAGGCGCGTTTTTATGTAGTGGTATCCCCTAGAGACCTAGTTCACCTAATTAGAAATTGTATATACAAGTACTATATTTCATAATGAATTCTTGTTATCTTTGTTCCTGTGTTTCCTTGTTAAATCATTTTGATATCACTACATTTGTAATCTGTAGCAAAAATTACAGACATATCTATGCACAAAAGCCATTCATACTCTATAGTACGATTTTCTACAATTATCGTATATATATATTATAGACTCATCTTTAGTTGTTTCATTTTATATCTGTGTTTGTAATTGTCAGCATTAGGTTATAAGCGCACAACAGGAAACTTTCATCCAGATACAGAATCACTGTTCAGGCCAATTCTAATCCATCGAACGCTTGTTCACCGTTCCCATCATTTGACAACTTTATATATTTTCTCGTCCATGGCAACGTTCGGAAAACGTTTCAGGAGCTCCTGCAACAACCAGCGTACTCACCAGACATAGCGCCTTTTGATTGGCACTTGCGTAAGAAGTTACTGGATAAATGAGTGAACCGCTTCGAAAGACGACGTCATTTATTCAACATAGTACCGCAATTTTGACAGAAAGATCGGACAATTCATTGGAAATTCGTTGCCATTATCAGTACCATTATTGATCGATTCATTCATTTATCGATACTATTATTTGTCAGTACCATGATCCATCAGCGTGATTAATAAGCTGCGCTATTAGCTGCCAGTAATATTAACTGTTACTATCATTATATTTCATTATTACTTGATATTTGATATATATCAATACTTGATGATAATGATACTTGTTATATTTCATGTATATTTTTAATTGTATACTCGTCATTGGAAATTGCTTGCTCAGATACGTTTTCGTTGAGTTTTCAGAACTGTTACCCGAGAATTTGCTTCATTTAATTTGCCTTTTATTATGCAAGTAGCTTTTAGAACACTTGTCTTGATGTCTGCTTTTATTTGTTTGAGATGTTAATTTGTTTCATATTGATTTACTTAAATATAATGTAGATTTTACGCCTTGGTTTTGAAATTAGCACTACAGTAGCTGTTTTAGTATTTATGCTTGATCTCTAATTCTATTTGATTTATTTAAATATACATTTCTATTTTACGGCTCATTACATATTTTCAACTTGATCTAAAATCAAAGAGGTTGATTTATAAGACAATTATAAAGCCAATTTGGACCTATGGGGTGCAAATATGGGGTTGCACTAAAATTTAAATCAACTAGTCATCCAACTCTGTCAAAACAAGGTTGTTCGATTGATTACCAATGCTTATCGCTACGTAACCAACGAAGAACTGGAAATAAAATGGAGAATTGCAAAGTTATCCAAGATTTGGCCTGGAAACACGAAAGAAGATTATTAAATCATACTAGCGTGGAAGCAATACAACTGTTAGACAGCGAGTGTCAGGAGATTGAAGCAAATCAGACCATACGAACTTATATAAAGTGTATATCTTTAGTGTAAACTATGGTTATAAGTTATTATAATTATATAATTGTAGAATACATATTGATGTATTTTCTCGCACTCGTCTTGCTTGTTAATTAATCCAAGTACCAATGAAATGTAGTAATAAATTAATTTATAATTAAGATTGTACTAAGTGTATCTAATAAAGATGTTATAAAAAATTGTATATTTTGCCCTATAACTTTTTTTTTGTGAATATAGAATTTCTCAAAACCTTATAATTCAAATTATAAGAATAAACAATTCTAGCATGAACATTTGGTAATGATTTTGACCAAAAATCGTTCACCTTCGATGAAAACCGTCGCGCAACTCAACCAGAAGTTACACCATCTTTATAAAAACTCATGAAAAATACGAGACGTCCTATTTTGTCGAGAAGCAGACCTTTGACTCCCCAGTTAACGACTTATCATCTATTTTTTTGCACATTAGTTCTCTGTGTATTAAAAATAAGTGATTAATAATAAATTTGGCTGATGAAATCACAAATGGGGTGGCATCAGCCCGTTTTTAATTATAACTAATGACCTAATATTATTTATAGAACGCATTTAAAGATTTTGCACATGTTTGTTTTGTCTTGCGCGGTTGTAAAGCGTGTTTTTGTCCTTTTTTCACCTTTCCGAGAAAACAATTCCGAAAACTTTCAGTTTATTGTACCAAATAAGTTGGCGTAAAGCTGTAAGCCGACTGAACTTATCTAGAATATTATAATAACTTAAAATTCGTATAATTTTAAAACTAATAACAACAAAATTCGAAAAATATCGCAATTTGACATATTATCAAACATATAGTTGTGCTTTTTGTGTACTAAAGTTGGCCAGGCTGATACATTCGTAATACGTAGTTGTATGTAGCTATAATTTCGAAAATGGAGTCCAAAATATTTAATGAAGATGTGGAATTATGTCAGTATAATGTAATTGCTTGAGTTCAGTGGTGAGTTTCTAGTATTTTTGAAATACAGAATATTTTATTTGCTTAAAAGTATCTTTATATTATATTGATGTATGAATTCTTCATTTGTTAGGTATTTATTTAATTTTTTATCAATATTTTAGGTTTTGTTGTTTTCCATGTTGGCCAATACGGTTCCTGATTAATGTATTTTCGTTTCTTTGCAATAATTTATACCATGACATTGTTTAGTGAGAAAATATATGGAAAAATGTGTGTGGCAGAAGGAAATAAAAAAAGGTAAAATTATAATAAAAGGTATTAATAGTATTTACAACAATATATCTTCAGTTAGTTAAGCCAGTAAATGATTTAAGAAGAAAATCTTTCTTTAACTGTGTAATTGTAATGCACCATTCATGGTTTGACGTTTATAGTGTGTGTACATCTCAAATTTTTTTGTTAGAATCGAACCTATAGCAAAATGGAATATAAAAAATACAAAAAGAAATTATATGTTACCAAAATGTAGTCGATATTTTGGAACCTACTTTGGAATCAATACAAAATAGATCTTACACATTGCTTTACAGGTTAATGTATTTTATGTATAAATAATAATATGTATAACAGTTTTAGAGTGTATCAATACTTGAGGTTATTGATAGCAAAGAAGTTGTTGGAGTTGACGATATTCAAAGATGTAGGATCAGATATGGCGATACCATTAATATTGCTGAAGCAACATTAATTTTGGATGAAAAGTATATAAAAGTACACGAATGAGTCGATCTCACAATGATCTTTCAGAAGAATTAGTTATTAAACATTTCTGTAGCAAAGGTATCTTGTGATAGCAACAAATAGCAGCAGGTAACTCTTTCAAATAGCCGATGATAATGATATGCATTGAGACACATTGTATATAAAAAAGTTAGATTTTATATACGTCATCAAATACATGTTCTTTTTTTTAAATAAATATAATTCGTCATAAATATTTTTACTATTTTGTTGATCCAATTTTATTAGGAACATTTTAGAACTATAGATTTATAGGAATCTGATTTTTTTAATTGGTGTTTTTATCTTCATTTGAGTAAAATAACAGTTGAATTTTGATGGTATAATATTATGGAAAATTATTATTTTATTGCTTTCTTCATATATCAGAACAAAATTATACCAATTTATTTGGATAAATAAATAAGCTAGATGTAAAATAAATATATAAGGAAGAATACAGGTCATATTACTTATGATTTTTGTCATCCACAGTTTAATATTCTGTCAAAAATATGTGTATCTATAATAGTTTTGAGTTATCAGTATAATATTTTTTTAAAGACAACTTTAATTGAGCTAACCAATGATTCCATCATTAAAATTGCTAAAGAAATCTATTTTGGATGAAAGGTGTATAAAAGTATATCAATGATTCGATCTCACAATGATCTTTCAGAAGAATTAGTTATTAAATATATCTGCAGCAAAGGTGTCTTATGGTAGCAATAAATTGCAGCAGGTAACTCTTTCAAATAGTCGATGATAATGATATGCATTCAGACACATTGTATATAAGAGAGCTAGATTTTATATACGTCATCAAATACATGTTCTTTTTTTAAATAATTATAATTCGTCATAAATATTTTTACTATTTTGTTGATCCAATTTTGTTAGGAATATTTTAGAACTATAGATTTATAGGAATTAGATTTTCTTAATTGGTGTTTTTATCTTCATTTGAGTAAAATAACGGTTGAATTTTGATGGTATAATATTACGGAAAATTATTATTTTATTGCTTTCTTCATATATCAGAACAAAATTATACCAATTTATTTGGATAAATAAATAAGCTAGATGTAAAATCAATATATAAGGAAGAGTACAGGTCATATTACTGATGATTTTTGTCATCCACAGTTTAATATTCTGTCAAAAATATGTGTATCTATAATATTTTTGAGTTATCAGTATTATATCTTTTTAAAGACAACTTTAATTGAGTTAACTCTGGTTCATGTTAAACAAATGAAATAAAACAACGAAATACTCTTTTATAAACAATATATTTACAAAAATACGTACAATCCACTATAAACTACGCGTCAGTTGTCATGTTATTGGAATTTTCTCGTTTAATGGAAGCTCCTCGTGGAAGTTCTTCTTAATCACCTTGGTCGGTTGACAGAAGTTAAACAGCAAGCACACGACCCAAACAATCAGGGATACGCCGGACATTATGAAGAAGAACGAGGAGTATCGCAAGTAATCCGGGAACCCTTGGATTATCCTTAGATTGAAGGCCAGATCGTCTTTCAGCTCGATAGTCTGCGCTAAGTAGAACACGGGAATGAATATCTTGGGCATATTTCGGTATAAACTGTAACATAGAGAAGAATTCTTAATGTGTCTGGTAAAGTGTAGTTTTAATTTAAATTAAGCAACTTTTTTAGTATATGAAATGAATGTATTGAGTGGATTTTTTAATAATATTTCACCTATAAATTAGTTTTAAAGGATTTTTTTAAGGTTTATTATGAAAAATCGCTTTAAATTATTTTATTTGAAAATTGATGATTTTTTTAGTATGATATAAGAAGCGAAACGCTCAGACAGGTCACGACTCATATGCCAGGATAAATAGTAATCACATGGAGCAAGGTCCGGAGGATACTGCGGGTGGTGTAAGTGCCCCGTTTAAACGTTTCCAAGTTTGTTTTCGCCGGTTTTGCATTATGTGGTTATGCCGAAAAATAACATTGATGTGTCTTTGCTGCCCCATTGATGGTTTCATCGAGCAATACCTTCAAATCCTCGTCTTAAAAATGTTTTGGCTGTCCAGAACGCCCTTTGTCTTCGGCATAAAGATCACCATTTTTAAAACTTATAAGCCAGTATTCACATGTTGAAATCATGGTGGCATCGTTGCCATAAGCTTCACACATTATTCCATGACCTCCAGTCCAGCCTTCTCCTTCAAGGGGGATATAAATTCAGATACAACGCACTGAAATTATATTTTGTTTCCACTCTGACATACTGAAAAGTGAACACTGAAGCAGTTAAGCTTCAACATGAAGTTAGATACGAATGTTGTTAATGTTGTAAATCCTTAGAAATATTCATTTATAGGACTGAAACTACTTAAAGGCTTTGAGGACTATCGAATGATGCATTAGTGTGTAGAATTTACTTTTTTTATAAATATATATGTGAATATATGGTTTTATGTTTTGTTTGTAATATGATTGTAAATAATAATGTACATTAATAGAGCAGAATTCAGGAACTTTATTATTGAAGATTATTTATTAATGTAATAGGTTAAAAAGAATACAATTTTGATTGATAAACAGTAAAATACTCTCTGTTTCTCTGTTATATATATAAATCTTTAATTATAAAGTATTAGTTGCTGTTTTAAGAATAGTTTGAATAGAATCATTTAAATTTTAAATAAGGTAAATAATGGGTTAATATTAATTGTGCTACTTACCGTAGACCTGGTACAGGTTGAAGTAACATGTTCATCTGCATATTTGCACTTATTTCCATAATGATGCCACTTTTCTGAAAACAAGAAAACATAAATAAATACACCTATATTAATTTACTTCTAATTATATTTTATTAAATTATATGGAAGAAACAGTAGTGAACAAATATCTGGAAAAATATAATTTATGGGGTAATTTAACACGTATTTTTATTTCTTTCACCCCCATAATACATATATCTTCAGACCTTCATATTTATCAGAAAGTCGTGAAAATGTGTTACTTTTTTGCTATTTTCATATTTTTAACTGTAATATTGGTTGAAATAATGAGATATTAATGAAAACTACAGAGATTATAAATAATTTTCCGCTGAATCGTAAGGTAGTATAGCGAGTTATGTAATTTTTTGATTTTCAAGATATGAGTAGTGAAAATATGTATTATTTTGTAATTTTCAAGCTTTTTGTTGTCATTTTTGTTCAAATAATAATAGATTAATGATATTTATAGGGATTATAAAGAATTTTCGCCGAATTTATTAGTTTTTCAATTATTATTATATCACATTTGGTTTTGAAGTTATATAATGGATAGTATGTTTTCAAAAACTGCAGGGATTTCGGGTTATATCAAATATCGTAAAAATTATGAACTATAGAACAATCTAATATGGATTTTATTTTATTTCACACCAAATCACATATACTTTGAGAGTTTCAGCTTTATCCCAGAGGTAACATTTTTTAGCCACTTTTTCCATATATATATGATCGTGAAAATTTGAGTTTTTTTTGGCATTCTTAAGTTGTTGCTGTCATTTAGGTTCAAATAATCGCAGAGAAGTAAAAGTCCAATAGCTTTTATATTTCTTCTAGTTTTGAAGTTATATAATGAAAAATATGTTTGGAAATAAGGAGTGGATTTCTGTTTATGTCTTTTTTATGGATTATATTAATGGATTATAAAGAAAAATATCTTAAAAAATATAAATATGTCTTTTTTATGGATTATATTAATGGATTATAAAGAAAAATACGCACAAAAGTACCTGAAAATAGACAACAACAACAACATACAACTCTGATACGGTTGACATGTTGACATCTTAAGTTCTAGTGAACCTATTTATTTAAAATTTGCTGTGAACCTTCGGGATAAATTCTTATATTGCATAAATGTAAGAAAAAGTGAAACAAAATCTTTTTCGCTACATTACGCCTTTTAATTACGCGAATTTTTAAAAAATGGTAATAATTCAAATGTTGTTGTTGTTTTACTTTGATACAGTAGGAGGATGTACGGTGAAGGTTTGTACTAAATTTTAAGTAAATAGATTAAGTAGAACTTGAGATATTATGTTAAACGTCTAGAAAAAGGTAGTTTTGGATAAAAATTCGTTTAAAGTCTTACTAAAACAGCTATATTTCCCAAAATATTTAAAATTTTTAAAAATTCTCTTAAGAGTATATTCTTGAAGGACGAACCTTTGAGAACATGACCGATTTTTCAAATTTCTACCCCGAAATACCCCCTTAAATTGAAACGACGCCCACGAGGTTCTTTTACGTCGCTCACACGATGTAAAACACGTGGGGAATTTGTAAAATTGTTTTGCGGGGCGAGATCTACTTACGGGTTCGATGACGATGTAGAATTCGTGTCGGCTTCTGTTGGGTTTCATGCCGCTAATCATATCCGTATAATAAGGATCGGCGGCGTGAAAATGTGGAAAAGAAAGGAAGGTCGGGGAATTTTGCCGACAAGCAGACACGTCAAGCACGCCCGAGGGGATACAGCCGTCGACACAGAAGCATCGGTTCTCTGGACGCGTCGTACCTGAAAATTGAAATAAATGGTTCAGTAAAAGGGTTGCGTTTCCTATCGACAGTCTACATTAGGATTAGAGGAAAGTAAATAAATATGGGTTACCGTTTTGTTTTTGGTACAAAAGTAAAAAACTATTTAACACACAGGCTGAAAAGTCCAGGGTCTAACAAATAGATGGCGCTAGATTTATTGCATTTATTATTTTTTCAGTTAGTACTCTTTCAGAAGACAGCTATTAATATTTCATTATATTAGAATGTTGTTTTACTGATTTCAAACGTGGTCATAGAGACACCGATGATGCAGAACGCAGTGGATGTCCAAATGAGGTGATAACAGCAGAAAACATCAAAAATGTGGATAAAATCGTTTTGAATGATCGAAAAGTGAAGTTTCTTGAGTTAGCTGATATCGTAGAGATATCAAGGGAACCTTTTGGTTTTATATTACATGAGCATTTGATCATGGGAAAGCTCTGTTCAAAGTGGGTGCAGCGTTAGCTCACTGTTGGCTAAAAACAACAACGTGTTGATGACTCTGGGCAGTGTCTGGCCTTGTTTGAACATAATAAACTGAGTTTTTTGCGTTGATATTTGATGATGAATGAAACATGGAGTGGACAGCAACTGTTGACAGACCCATTTTGATAAATCGTTGAAATGTTAGATCTGCGCTGGAATGATTGTGTGGCTCTTGATGGAGATTTCATTGTTGAATAAAGCTAATTTTGAACAAGAAAACCGCCTTTTCTTTATTACACCCGGGACTTTTAAGCCCATGTGTTAAAAATCAACATTTTATTAAGGTAAATCGTCAGTCATATACTTTTAGATAACGTAGTAAAATTTTTATATTTTTCTTGACGAACTGCATTAAAAACTATACAAGCAATATCAAAATGAAGCATTAAACAAAATTGCAAAATAGATGCTGAAAATGGTACACTAACCAAAAATATGGGCTATAAATATGAA
The DNA here is from genome assembly GCF_030347505.1 of Rhynchophorus ferrugineus. NCBI lineage: Eukaryota > Metazoa > Arthropoda > Insecta > Coleoptera > Curculionidae > Rhynchophorus > Rhynchophorus ferrugineus. The sequence goes on from NW_027472586.1 coordinate 2,364,738, forward strand.
CTTAAGAATCTTCTAAGAAAATAACATTCACCCAATAAATAAGTATTGTTCCATCCTGCAGGAAGTTAAAAGTATGTTTTCAAGAAATTAGTCAATTTCTGTTTATATCAGATATGGGAACAATATAATAATAGTATAAACAATAGTGCAATTTAATATAGATTTTCGTTTCTTTCAGACCAAAATATTTATATTTTGAGTTTTATCTTTATCCGAGTAGAAAATAAATGGTACTTTTTCCACATATATAGTCATATATATACATTTTCATATCTTTAAATGTCATTCATGTTCAAATAATTAGTTAGCCAATGAAAATTATACAGGTTATAGATAATTTTAGGCTGCATCTAATGGTGGTATAATAACTTTTGTGTCCCCATTAGTATATAATGAACAGTAGGTTTTCAAAAAATGAGAGGATTGCAGTTTATGTCACATACCTCAAAACATATATTTTATAGACCCATTTAATATAGATTTTCGTTTTTTTTTACGAAATACATCCATTTTGAGAGTTTTCTATATGCTTATATATACTATATCATATATATATATATATATATATATATATATATATATATATAATATAGTCTTATTAATTATGATACTGAAATGAACAGAAATGAACAGAAATGTATCTAAGTGTTATGGTTAGTATTTAAGAAAGAACGCTGTTGAAAAAATTATATTTTTAAACATTTTCCACTCACCATTGTCAAATATATTATCCCCCGTGAACCTATATCCTAACACGCCTTTTATTATCTCTTCCCTAACGAACTCCAGCTCCGCGTATTTACACAGTTCACTCGAGTACAGGACGATTTTGGATTTCTTGATGTTGAGGGGATAGAATTCACCCGCCGAACCTCTAACGTCGCTGCAATGTCCCTGGTAAAAGTTCGTCCTATTCTTGTAGTTCCAAGTCAGCTGTTTACCGAAATTCTGATCGTTTTTAATGTGCATACTTTGTATGGAGTTCGGATCGATGGTATCGTTTCTCTAAAAAGGAAAGATATTTGCTCTAAGTATAATGTAAGTAAAACGTAACAGGGCAATTGAAAGATTCCCGACCTGACACATAGATGGCGCCACTAGAATTAAATCCATATGTTTTTTTTTAGTTAGCCCTAACCCTCAAAATATGCGTGTATAAATTTGACAGCTGTCGGATCATTGGTTTGTGAATTACAGCATTTTGAGTGAAGCAACTTTTGTTATTGTGAAAAAAATGGATAAAAAGGAATTTCGCGTGTTGATAAAATATTGCTTTTTGATGGGAAAAAATACAGTTGAAGCAAAAACTGGTATACTTTAATGAGTATTGTGATACCATCTTATAAAATACCAATAAAATGTTACTTACGCCATAGAAAATTCCAAATTTTCTTTGCACCTTTAGCAGCGGAATGTTACTGAGCAAATTTAGGATGCTGTCTTCGTATCCATCGAAAAGAATCTCCTTTGAGGTCTTCCTCACGTACAGTCTCGATATGCTACCCATCGAAATCGATATTAAGGCTTTGATGAATGTGCTGAAGTTACGGGCTTGATAGGCTACGGTCTAAAAATGATGATGAAGTTTATTTCATCATTGTTTAAATAATCAAACTGATATGATCTGAAATTTTATGCAAGTGACATCTGTATGTAATGTGGTAGTTATAAAGACTATTAGTGAATGTATTGAAAGATCACACAAGAAGAGCTATTCAATGTATGTTGATGAATTGTATACTTGACGTTAATTATAAATGCTCTTCAGGTATCCTATAATATATCTTGATAGAAACTAAATAGAATAGTGTAAGAATAATTTTAGCTAGAGTTTATTCAAAGTATTTTTGTATATACGTCATAAAGATGTTTAATCTATTGCCTGACGCAATTTGTAAATTCCTTTCAGAATCAGACAATCTTTTCCTTTTCATTTTATTCTAGTTAAAAAGAGACAGAATGCTGGCTGAATAGTTCGAACACGTAAAGGAATGAGCTCGTGAAAGTCGTCCAGTTGTCAGCCGTGTGCAATATTCTTGAAAGCAATACTGATAAGAGGTTATAACTCTACTTTATAAACTATTGTGGCTGTATAATTAACTGTAGTTTTTAGATGTAACATAATGCTATAATAAATTATATTTGATAACATTCTTGTTCGATTATTTTATTTAGATTAGAATGTTCTTGTATGTTGAAGCCAAACTGAACTAAAACTCGGAGTTGATGCGCAAATATTGCGATGTTTCTTGTGTGCGTCTTAAAATTGATCACCTGATCAAACTGTTAGAGACTGTTTCGATTTTGCAGATGACCTGGCGATTCTAACTCAGTATATATACTCATACAGGTCAAGAAAATATAGAAATTCTAATAGAAACAGCAGAAAAAGTAGTTCTTCAAATTTAGTTTCAGAAAACAGTGTTTATTATTGCAAAAATTAACACGGAAAGGATCAATGTTGAAACAATGATATGGATCCCTGCAATTGAGGAGGACAGAGGAGGAGCAAAGGAGCCAAGATAACAAAATTGAAAAGTCCCCGGCCTACCATAGTAAAGCACATTTTTTTGGAAAAATTTGTTATTTTTATTCAACATAATTCTCTTCAATGTATCACACACTGATTATAGTGACCCGTCAACATTTCGATACCATTTTTGTAGTACGATTTGTTCTTTGCTTCAAAATAGGCCTCAGTTTCAGCGATCACCTTTTCATTCGACGAAAATTTCTTCCCAGCGAGCATTCATTTTAGATCTGAGAACAGGAAATAATCGCGGAGGCCAGATCTGGAGAATACGGTGGATGAGGAAGCAATTCGAAGCCCAATTCATGGATTCTTGTCATCGTTTGCACTGACTTGTGGCACGGTGCATTATCTTGGTGAAACAGCACTTTCCTTTTCTCCAAATGCGGCCGTTTTTCGGCGATTTCGTCCTTCAAACGGTTCAAAGACGCTTTGTAATAGTAGCTGTTGATGGTCCTTCCTTTTCCAAGATAGTCAATGAAAATTATTCTATGCACGTCCCAAAATACAGACGCCATAACCTTGCCAGCCGACTGTTGCGTTTTACCACGCTTTGGAGACGGTTGTCAAAGTCAAACTGAACTAAAACTCGGAGTTGATGCACAAACATTGCGACGTTTCGATGTCACGTACGTCACAAAATAACTTTGAACAGACTATAAGTGTATTGTCACAATGTATATCAATGTGGTTAAAGTTGAATATTCGATTAATAATGGAAGATCAAGCACATGAAAAAACTTTAATGTGCTTTTTCAATTTCAAACAGGGTGGTGATGTGGTTAACCAAAGAGTGGTTAATGAAAATGTGATCAGTGTCATTCAGGGTATATGGAGGTCATTATAAAGTACTTACCAAAGGCACTGTGTTAATGGTAGTTACTACGTCGTCCTCCATTATTCTAATACTATTCTTTGGGTCATAAAAATACAGCTTTTTAAATCCATAACTAATGGTGCCATTGTCATGCCAGGTAATGTTAGTTTTCTCTTTCACTTCTTTGACCCTAGAAACATTGAATATTAACCACTTTAATCTTTATTTTGTTAGTTCTTTTTGCTTATATCTGTATGATTTGCGAGTATACAAAGTTGCTGTGAGGAAATCGTGCAAATAAAGAGCGGGAAAATCTTTTTTATAGACTTTCTGGTTTTGATGATACAGTGTAACATTGTCTTAGAGGTAATGGTAAAGGTTATTAATTAGGATTTTTTAACCAAATTTGCATAATGCCAAAAATAGCAAAAAGTCGTGTTTTTTTTGAAAAATTTTAATTTTATAAATACTAGAGGACACTACAACACGATCTAATAACAAATTAGTATATGCTCGTAGCTAATGACGTCAATGTATATGGTATATGATTCGCAACTAATACAATAGATCGAATTCAAAGAAATATATGCTATTATTACTCTTTCGCAAAATAAACATTATCAACTTCATGACCTCTGCGTCAAAATAAATGTATTTAAGTTCAATCTTAAATATTTAGCTTACAAAGTATATTATGTGTTTACTACACGTGACATTGTATTATTAGATAATCGACGTTTCAATTGAGAACATCTGCGGAAAGTATCGAAAGGGTATTTTATGTACAAATACTTCAAATCATGTTGATTGAACAGATAATTGTTGTTGGCAGGCGGATAGAACTGAATTACGAATATTTTTCAGCCGTGAAGTTTATACGAGTTTAATTTTTATATTGATGTGATAATTATTGTAAAAAGTGGCATGGACGTGATTTATTTTATTACCTATAAGGGCCGACTTCTTCGAAATGTGGTTTAATATTTGGGTTTGTAATATCTTCAGGGTTCGTCCAATTGAACAGGTACAAATCTAAATCTAGAGGAGGGTCGTTTGTCCTCCATGCCTTATAAGTATCTGGAAACAATACAAGATCTATATTATATAAGATACTCCCGTGTATTTTGATCGGACATGTCTATTACCCATGTGACATAATTGTTAAATTCGACTGGTTTGCATTTAAAATTATTGAATAATTAATATGAATGAAATGTGATGCTCATGAAGGACTCAAATTCATTCATTTTCGATATTAATTTTGTTGTTTTATTACAAGAAATCTTCTGTCAAAGTTCACTAAACACTTTTCGAGATGTATGGTGATGCTGTTTCGGCATCTTTCAATTGTCAATATTGGTTTCAATTATTTAAAAATTGATGTTATTGTCAAAGAACAATTGGTACGATAAAAAAATTGAAGACAATAAATTGTAAGAGTTATTGGACGACACAAAAGATCAAATTCTCAAAGAACTTTCCAACAGTTAAGCAGTTGATGAGTAAATTATTTTCTATCTAATATCTACATACTATCACACTAATAGCAGCTGCAGCAGAAAATATGACTATATAAGTTCTATATTGGCATCAGCAGAAGTTGTTCAGTCCACATTGGAATCTTGAAAAAGGATTGGAAGCAAAATCGGGGTAATTGAAAATTGAAAATTATAACGTATTCCTTTACAGACTTTTTTGAGACAGACGAATCTGTGTCTTCAAATTCAGTTAGTCAATAACTAGTCAGCACTAAGTGTATATGTAATAATAACAATTAGTTTTTGTTGATTGTAGCAAATGAGAAATGTCGTTAGAATTTCCAAAGACAATTTCAGTTGTAGAAATGAAAAATGTTTCATTAACGTGGAATGAAGAATAAGAAGGAGATATAATTTAATATTTTTATCTTCACATATACAATATTTGAATATATTCCCATATAAAATTATATTATTGGCCTCATGAAAAACGTTTAATATTTTTTACGATAACATTACAAGTATCAGATTAGATAGGATAATAGATTAGATAGGTCTTAACATTGACCACCCGATCAAACTCTTATAGACTGTTTCGTTTTTGCAGATGATCTGGCGATTCTAACTCAGTATACATACCCATACAGGTCAAGAAAATATAGAGATTCTAAAAGAAACAGCAGAAAAAGTCGTTCTTCAAATTTAGTTTCAGAAAACAGTGTATATTATTGGCAAAAATTAACACCAAAATTTTTAGAAATTAAATACGACAAAATCCAAATAGTTTTTTATTTTAAATATTTAGGCGGATTTATTCAAGAAACTGGCTGGAAAGAATCGCTAATATGATTTGTCCTAAAAGAATTGATACATCTTTTAGACTTACAAAGGACATCTACAAAAAAAATGTATCTCTAAATACACAAAACTGAGACATTAGAATGTGGTCAAGCCTTAATGTCTTTACGCAGCCGAATCTCTCATTTTGAACAGATAGATGGAGCGAAGATGGATCCAGAAGATAAAAAGAACAATTACACTGAAGAAGGAACATACAGCCTGGGAGCAAATAAGGAAGTGGAAAAGTTTAGCAGTATATATTCGGATTAAAAAAGAAAATGCAGGCTAACGTTTTATGGGAATTTTAAAAGAATGGAACCAAGCAGATTGATCACACAGCTGGTGGCATTCTATGAAGCTCACTGTAAGACCAAAGTTGAAACAATGAAATGGATCCCTGCATTTGAGGAGGACAGAGGAGGAGGAGGAAAGATAACATAATTGAAAAGTCCCTGGCCTACCATAGTAAAGCACATTTTTTGGAAAAATTTGTTTTTTTTTATTTAACATAATTTTCTTCACAGTGATACATTGATTATAGCGACCCTTCAACTTTTCGATACCACTTTTGTAGTACGATTTGTCCTTTGCTTCAAAATAGGCCTCAGTTTTGGCGATCGCCTCTTCATTCGACGAAAATTTCTTCCCAGCGAGCATTCATTTTAGATATAAGAACAGGAAATAATCGCGGTGGCCAGATCTGGAGAATACGGTGGATGAGGAAGCAATTCGAAGCCTAATTCATGGATTCTTGCCATCGTTTTCATTGACTTGTGACACGGTGCATTGTCTTAGTGAAGCAGCACTCTCCTTTTCTCCAAATGAGGCCGTTTTTCGGCGATTTCATCCTTCAAACGGTTCAATAACGCTTTGTTATAGTAACTGTTGATGGTCCTTGCTTTTTCAAGGTACTCAAATGTTCATCTATTGTCACATATCGACGCTAAACTCGGGTTTATTACGCTTGATCATCTTCAGATACTACACCGAATCATCAACTCGTCATTGTTTTTGGTCAAAAGTGAGCTCGCGCGGTACTCACTTTGCACAGAGCGTTGTCATACCCAAATATTCGTGAATGATGTGATACACACGCTTAGTTGATATCTATACAGTGTCTGTTATTTCATTACGGTCATCCAAAAGGATTTTGTTGATTTTTTCAATGTTTTTGTCGGTAACAGCCTCTTTTGGACGTCCACTGCGTTCATCGTCTTCGATGCTCATTTCACCACATCTAAATTTAGCATACCAATCCTTGATGGTTGATTTTACAGTGGCAGTGTCCGAAAACTCGGCATGAAACCAAGTTTTTGTTTCAACTGTATTTTTTCCCTTCAAAAAGCAATATTTTGTCAAGACGCCAAATTTCTTTTTGTCCATTGTTTTAAGAATAACAAAAGTTGCTTCACTCGAAGTGCTATAATTCACAAAATAATGATCCGACAGCTGTCAAATTTATGCACGCATCTAAGTAAGAAACATATGAATTTAATTCTAGTAGCGCCATCTATGTGTCAGACGGGGGACTTTTAATAGACCTGTTAACAAGAACAACAAAACAGAAAGGATTTTAGAGGGAAAGTTTGCGACTAGGAGTGGACTAGAAGTGGTCAGATGAACGAATACTGAAATGTCTCTTTGTTGTAAACATTATGTTATTCTAGAGTTACACAATTTAGCAAAACTATCAGATATTAGAGATATAATATTATCAGATAGATGCAATTAAATCAGCGTCTAGTATGTAGAGGTAAATAAACCGATCTCAATAATATCGGTCGAAAGATTGTCTACTAACCTGAAGTTGGTGTGAATTTGAGTGCCTCGTTGAGGATATGTTCATAGATAGATTCGAGATAAACGAATATAAAAAGTCCGGTGGTAATCAGGAATATGCCACCGAAAAGCAAACACAGCTGCATCAATTGTCTACGTCGTCTGGTCATGTCGGTGTACCTGCAAACAAAATAAACGATCAGGTGTTGTTTATGTAGCTTATCGTTGTATAGATTTCGTCTCGATAATTGATAACTGGCTGATATCAATGAACAGATCTATCGAACAAGATTTTTTACTTGTTGGAGATTTTGAATAACGATAATTATTGTGCAGTGTTTATTTAAAATGATATGACCTTCACTGTTAGTCTTAAACGCATACCAGAAGTCCCTGGTTTAGAATACCATGGAGTTTTTCTTGCTTGGAGATTTTAAATCAGTATAATGATTGAAGAGTTTTAATTTAAAATGATATGACCCTCATTCTTTGTCTTAAACATCTCCAAAAAATCAATAATGAAATTGATATAATCTAAAGTTTTTAAGCAAGTTACATCAGCATGGAGAGTGACAATGCCATGGAGAATATTACTGAAAATATTTCTAATGATTACACAAGAATATATATTCAGTGTTTGTTGACGAGTTTCATAATTGTTGTTGACCGTAAATAGTCTTCAGATATTCTATACAATATCTTTGATGGGAACCAAATATGAAGTGGGAATAATTGATGATCATCGAATATCAGTGAGATTGAGAGATTTTTACTTCCTTGGAGATCTTAAATCGGTCCCTGGTTCAATGTACCATGGGATTTACGTTTAAATAGCCTATTGTTTTGCTGTAACAACTGTAGGTGCTGGACAATTGACAGATAAAGGTTACTTGAGGCTCCTATGAGATCTTCCTGACGTACAGTCTGGACATGAGGCTTTGATGAAAGTGTCGAAGTTATGGGGTTGATAATCTATCTACAGTCTCAGAAATATAAATGATTTTATTTTATCAATGTGTCAACAATAAAACATGGAAACTGACAGTTTTTTGTATTTTTTGTATTTTGTAATTTTCAGTGGTTATAAGAGTTATTACCACTTAAACTCACTACTAAAGTTCCTTTCTGTGTATGACGGTATCCTCCTAAAAATCCCCATGGAGGTGAGTGTTTTGTTTAAGAGGGCTTTGGGGTATATTGTGAGAAATTGTTTATATTATTTTAGCTTGACTTTTGTGACCTGTCTGAACAATTTATTAGATAGAAGTAAAAAATCAATAAAGAAATAAGAATACATTGTATCAGTTTTTCCAATTGAAGCACCATTGTTCCCCGCAACCTTATTTGTACGCTCTATATAGATCATAATTTTTTTTTAATGCCATTATTTACGTATTTTATTAAGATATATTAAAAGCAATAATCTTTTTAGACGTATTTTGCTTGTCTAATATTAAATATCAACAACAAGTAAAGCCCCAAAGCCTAAAGGACCATTTATTAATATTAGTAAAATTTCTTTGATGAACAGATCATGCTTTTAATTATGAAAATATTGTCGTGTTATTACAAAAGGAATTGTTTTTATTCACAGTCTGTATTCCATTAAATTAAATACCTTATTTTGTTAGCATATAATTTTAATATATTTCTTTGCAAGTTTGCTAAAAGCTGATTAATTATGTTATAAAAAAAACTGAAACGTATATGTAAATATGAACAAAATTATTAGAAATCAATAAATCTGAATTTAATATTAAGGTGCTAATCATTGTAATGTATGTCTTTCTGTCATCTTTTTCAGTTGATTTTCATTCTTCAACATATTTTTGACTTCATACCCATTCCACCAAGTTATTTTAAAAGAAGGATATATATTTGATGGACTGCTTTAGACAAATTTATTTAGATCTTTAAAGAATATAATCTGGTAATGAATAAATACTTGAATTTTGTAGTGGTATGTGCTTGTTTAAATGTCTGTTATGTTCTCTAGTCATTTCTACCATTCTTGATGACCTTGGTTGTTTAGAATTTGAGTTTTTTTACCTAAGACTGCATTCAAACTCTCTAGTATTATCGAAAAAAAGTTTTAGTTGTTATAAGCAAGCAGAAACTATTACTAATCGTTTATGCAATATAGTTTTCACAAAAAGTATGTTTTTGATAAGCTAATTTCTCTGGAATTCGTTTATGATTAAGCCATTCTTTATATGTTATACGGAATTTGAATAAATCAATTTCTGAGTCATTTTAACATCACCAGCTAAAATTAGATCATCGTGTCGTAAACATTATACAATTCCAGTGAAAAGAGGACAAGCATTGTTGCAGCAAGTTGCGATCGTTGAGAAATAGAAAGACCGATTCAAGTTTCAAGATTCATATTCAAAGTATTTTGTCATTTCGGATAATGTAATAACGCCCTCTTCTATGATTTAAAAATATTCAGGTAACTACTTTAAATACTATTATAACAATATTCTCTCCTAACTGGTACCCTTTTCATCATAAAATGTTATTAATATTTAAATGTCATGAAAATGAAGATGTTCTTCTATACTTCCCTTTATTGTATCTTCATGTATCTATACTTGTTTTTTTTGTAGAATATTGATATCTCTTACAAATATTGTTTTTATTAGACATATTTAAAGTATAATTTAAAATAACACTTCATAGAACATTCATTCATTTGTCCAGCTAAAAGTTATTGTGCCTTGATAAGGAACATTTCATGAAAAGAGAAAAATTTAGTAGAGCTCGTATTTTTCGGTACTGGTCTAGCGTCAAAAATCTATCTATTTTTAAGACAGATGATTATGAATGATTTCCTGAAGCCCAGAGAAGCTTCAGAAATAGAGGGTAAGGGAGTTAATTCTTTTGGTGAGAATATCTGATTATCAGCTATATATGTCTATTCAAAGATTTTTTGTACATATGTTATCAGGATGTATGCCTACCGCAATTTGGAAATTCATTTTAGAACCAATCAATATTTTCCTTCTCATTTCATTCTAGTTAAAAAGAGACAAAATGCTGTCTAATATGTTCGAATGTGTAACCGAACCAGCCTGTCAAAGTCGTCTGGTTGTCAGACGTATGTAAGTAGTACGTAGTGATAAGAGGTTATAACTCTAACCTATACATTATTGTGGTTGTATAATTAACTGTAGTTTTTAGATGTACTATGATGTTAAAATAAATAAATTAATTATTAACTCAGCAAAAATGATAAGAGATCTGCCCTATAGTTCGGATCTTGCCTCTGAAAAAATCTCTTAATGGTGTAAAGAAGGTTTCAGAACAGTATTCTGAAAATGACTTCGTTCAGTTTTGCGACTAGAAATCATGCAAGTTCTGTCTTTAAAGGCCGTTTCAAACTCCAATTTAATGAGTTATTATACAACAGATCTCGTAAGGAATTTTCGTTTATTAAACATTGTATAGCCGAGTTCTACATGTCAAATAATGTAGTCAACATATGTAGAGAGAACAATCATTACTTTTGTAAGACTGTTTGTATATCAGATGTAGATTGTACTCAATAATTATAGACTGATCCTTGTAGTTTCAGCCAAAATTGGATTATATTATTGTTTACAAGGGTCATAAGATATAATTGTGTTAAAAAGTCAGAAAACATTAGACATTTATCATTGTTAAAATGACTGTAGCTATAATTAATCACACTCAAAACATGTGAATTACATTTATTGTTGTCGAAGCTATTTTTACCTATGTTTGTATAATATTAGTAATACAACAGTAAATTTGAGCTATATAAGGTTTTTTTTTTGTTATGTTCCTTCTGGGTTTAGGATCATTTAACTAGAACGATAGGTCGTTGATTCTTCTGGATATATCGTAATGTCCAAAACATTTTTATTTTGGTAACTACCGTTAACATGAGGTCAGTTTCTGAACTCCTAGAATTAGGCCGATTTATTTCGCAACTGTCATATATCTGCGTGTTAAAAATAATTTTAAAACAAAGTACTTATAGATAATTTTTTAGGAATTGTTTATTTAATTTTTATTGTCTGGTTATGATTTAGTTGTTATTGTCTTAGGTGTTTACTTACGCCGTTAATAGTTATCGCTTCACTAAAATATTGGGGTTATTACATCAAAAAATGCGTTCATTTTCGTTTAAATAAAACATCACTAATACACGCTCAACATACACTGGTAACGATGCGAGCGGTCGTCGTATGAAAAGTATACTGATTCAATAAATTCCCTTATCTCTTGACTAGTGACCTCTTAAGGCTGATAACATTTAGCAGATAGGTTCCTTATCAGTTGTCTAGTTGTTGCTTTCTAGATTTCGGACGGAATCCGTTTTGATAGCGAGGTAAAATCGGTAATTTGGGAATTGGTTATTAATAGTCGTAATTACTTGATGTAGCCGATTGTCTGCAATGGGGTTTTGCGAATTAAACTGGTAAATGTGGAGATAACCTTTTTGTTATTTCTCGAAAGCGGAGTCATTGTTTGAATACTTCAACGTTTGGATTTCGCGGGGTTATTCTTGCAAAAGGTTCTTATTATAACACATTGTTACATTAGTGTTGGGAACTATCGACTGTTTAGTAATTGACTACTTTTTTACTATCGACTGTTTCAGTCGTTATTTTTGGTTCCACTGATCTTACTACATTTTACCAGTGACTGTTTTCACTCGCTTTTTTTCGGTTAGACTGATTTTGTTACTATATATTTTCGACTGTTTCAGTGGTGTATTTTTAGTTTTGGTTCTACTAATTTCATTCGACTGATTTTGAACATTCTGGCTCTATCGTCCTAGCCGTCACCTTGACAAAAATGTACCCAATTTATGCTTACATAGATGTATATGTAATATATAGAGTTTTATGATTTTTCTGGTAGTTAGCTTGTAAATAATAATATAATGTACATTAATATAGCAGCATTTTGGAACCATATTTTTCAAGATTGTTAATGTAATACGGTAAAAAGATTAAAATTGAGAATGATGAATAGTAAATTACTTTTGACTGTTTTTATAGCAATAATGGGTAATATTTCGATTAGTCTCTCGATTTTTGTTAAGAAATATTTCCGGTCAACAATAAATAAAGTATTTACTTTATTTAAAAAAGTTCTAGTAGTTTTGTGCGATCATTTATAATTATGCCATGAATTAGTTTCTTTTCTATGACTACGTGTATGTTCAATTTTTATATAGTATTTATGGTTATCTTTAGTTTTTAGGTTTTGTTTAAGTTCTACTGTATTGTCTATATTTATTATAGTATATTATTTGAAAATATCAATTAACAAATTAAAATACGATAAAACATTTGTAGGGTATTATTCCATTCCACAGAAAAATTCCATTCCTTTTTACAGATCTACAGAATATTCAAATATAAAAGTAATTCTACTTCGTTTAAAATTAAATTATGAATTTAATGTTAATAGTATTCAGTAATTAATTTTTGCTTTTCTTTTTTAAAGTTAGTACGTGAAGGAATACGTACATCTTCGTTTCGCTTATAATACTGTTGGAAAATTTAGCATACATAAAATTAACTGATCCAAGCAATTATCTCCGTCCTTTCCTCTCTCACAATTTATACACGAAAGGGTTCATTCATCTTCGTCTGACATCACGAATGGATCAAAACAGTCGAACCGTGCATTTGACTGAAAATAGTTATTACTATTTTCAGTCCCTAGTTTTTTACTATCGATTGTTTCGACTGTTCAGTCGATAGTTCCCAAGGCTAAAATTAATATACTATAGAAAATAATCCATCAGGAAAAATAATGTTTAGAATGTATCAAATCCAGTTAGGATATATTTAAACTTAAACATATTTTTAACAAAAAAATTGAACCAACTTCAAAATATAAATAAGGAACTCACTAAAAATTAAAAAATAATCAAACTTAGGTTTTTAATACAAAAAAAAAACGTTTTAAAATAAAATATGTACATAATAATCGTTGTAATAACTAAATAAAAATAAAACCTTATTTAACCTACCTACTACACGTATTTTATATTCTACTATATACACACAATTTAGCTTAATACCTACGTAAACCTATTTATCTATTTACAATATTATTTCAGCCACTACCAACTAATCACTTCGAAATCATTATATATTTTTGGTTCGTAATTTAATTTTGTGCATATGTCACAAAATTATATTATGATTTTTGTATTGTTTGGGCTCGGCAACAACTTATACTGTCCAAATTAGTTGGGAAGAACAAATAAAATTGAAAATAAGTTACATGAATTAATATGCAAGGTCAAGGCAATTCATGGATAACTCGCAGCAATTTCTTCATTTATTGATTGAGAATGACTAAAGAATATCTCTTATTGTCTTTAGCAGGCATATTTGCAGATCAGAAGGTTTATTGCTATTGTATCGATTGAAATTACTTTATGGTTATAAAAATAGCAACAATTATAAATAACTTCACGTCCAATCGAACGGTAGCACAATAGTTTTCATATATTAGCTTTTAATTTTTTAGATATGTAATGAAAAACGTACGTACTAGTAAAGAACTCACACTCGTAAATTATGCTTTAATTAATGTTTTTTTCATTAATATAATTGATATAAATCACTGACCATATTGGTTTGGACAATTAAAAGCACGAATCTTTAAAACTATGTTAATATTTTCAATATCACCGATACTATATACAAAGTTCCATAATGCTACGAATAAAATAAAAACTCTTTATATTTTTCATGCGGCTTAACTCTGATTGACATGTCAAGAGGAAGATTTATTGCCCAAACCTTGACCCCATGATATACGTCAATATCGATATATATGTATAGTAATATAAGTTTTGTGTTTCATAGAAGGCCTAATGTAATTTTTAATTTTTAAATGTTTTTAGACATATTTTAAATCTGTGAATAAGTCTATAGCCATGTTAATATTTCTGAGGAATGTTTTGTTTGATTTAGGTTGGTCGTATAAATATGATTCCGCCCTTATTTTGGATTAAATAATATATATTTGTTCATCTATTGGTGCTATATCTTGATTTATGGATTTTATGGATTTTTTTTTATAGAAACGATAATCTGAAGGTGCCAGGTTTGGTGAATATGTCTAGCTTCAAACGTACTCATTATGCGGGTCAGCAATTTTTCTAAAATCACTTGTTCTTGGCACAACACAATTTTGATTGACTTTTTGATGATGGTGTTCAGTTTTGATTAATAGATGTGTGGTACAAATGAAGGTATTACTATTGTTCCTCAAACAAAACGAGTGTGGGATAAGTCCATTAGCATGTATGTCCCAAAATTAAAATAAAACAATATTATTTATAGCTCTATAGCTTCCATGTTGCTGTGATTTCATAACTTTTTTCATGATTTAAGAGGAAATCTTGGAAAATTTCGTAAATTTATTTGATTTTGCGGTCATTGTTGGTAACGTAGCTATACACATTGGTAATTTAACGAAGGCCTTTGTTTTTTCAGCGTTATATAACCAAAGGGTTTGATATTTTAGTGCAACTTCATATTTGTATCCCACAGAAATCCTAAAAAGATTTATAAGTGACTGATAAAGTATCTTAAGAATAAGAATAGTTGTAAGAATAAAAGTGAATTTGTAGTTTAAGTAAGGTATTGATAATATTATTTTAATGTATAAATGATATTATAATATTGTATATGGCATTGATTAAAAATAAATTAGTTAATTTCGTTAATACTCGATGAAATATTTAATTTTGGACTAATATCAAACCGATTGTTGATATTTTTAATAAAAGAGCAAAGGCCAATGTCAAGAAACAATTTTGATAAACCTATGTCTTCAAAAAATAGTAAATAGGATATTATTACGCAGACAAAACCGAGTAATAGTACTGATTTAGCAAGAACGTGTCGAGATTAAAAATGTTTGGAAATACACCGATCAATTTTTATTGAAATAATCCGAATTATTATATTCTGCCCTTGTACTATATTTTATAAACATTTTATAGAGACCTTGAAAATCGACCTGATACTGTCCTGTGAAATATTTATTGAAAAAAACGACGCAAATATCAATTAATGAAGTTTCTTTTGATCTTTTACTGTTTGAAGTCGGTAATTTGTGGTTTTTTTTGTGTGTTTTAAGGTAAAAATAACATACCGATATGTGGTAATTAATGTTAATGGAACTGAAATTATTATTAATTTCTTTTCGTTTAGTTCAATGCACAAATAAAGCATAATAAAGTTATCAGTAATCTTTTTATTTATAAAAAAAGTATAGCTGCTTTTATTGATGATACAGTTATGATGGATGATATGATGACAGTCACACTGGATGTCAAGCTACGCTGGAAAACTCATGTAAAAAAGAAGGACTGGATGTAAAAACCAGAAGAAGAAGAAATTGTGCCCTGTGAACGTACTTATGGAGTAAGATGAGTAAGAGTAAGAAGAGTAAGAGTAAGAAGAGTGAAGAAGTATTGAAGAGCATTGCTAATGTCTCGTGGTACTTATGAAATAGAGACTTCTCCATTAACAACCCGAAATGGACCAGATGATTAAAAAAATTGCTTAGAATCATGAACAAATTACCACTGACGGTTTTCTCAAATTATATTTTACCAAAAGGAATTGGTGACACATTCGTAAGCGCTTTCATTCTCATTCTCATATCAATGGTAGTAAGAATCCCATAGACTTTGTTGACGTTGTACAGTCCGGATCAATATCCGGTAGACTTATCTACTTTCTGAACACACCTTGTAAACATAAGAATAACAACAACAATGTAGATTTGTTTATCATCTAGACTAAATCAAAATACTAAAATGCTTCTATATATACATAGTGTTTAATTAACAGTGTTTTTATTGCATAATAAAAATTCCGTGTAATATCAGACCGCCCTAATTTCAATGAAAAATACTCGAAAAATACTGATTAAAATAAGACAGACTTTATTATTGCTTATTATGCATAAATTGCCATGTGGTTATTTTCTTTCTCGTGATTGCGGTATAGTGATAAAGGAACAAAGTAAGAACCAACGTTAATAAATACTTTAATAAATACTTTATTTAATTAATTGCAATGTTTTTTACTCTACTAGCTTCAATTGACATTCATTTGAGTAATATATTTAACAATGTTTAGATGCATTGCATAGTCGGTTCATAGTTCGTTTTTATTTCGTACATACATAAATTTATGATATCAAAACGTCGCACTGTTGCCGCATGCCGCATCATTTCAGAGTTTTAGGTCAGTTTAGCTTTGATATACAACAAAATTCTAGCCTAAATAAAATAATTTAATAAAAATGTTATCAAATTTAATTTATTTTGACATTATAGTACATCTAAGAACTACAGTTAATTATACAGCCACAATAGTTTATAGGTTAGAGAACCTCTTATCGCTATTGCTTTCAAAAAGTTTGCATACGTCTGACAACCGGACGGCTTTGACAGGTTCATTCGTTTACGTGTTCGAACTAATTAAACAGCATTGTGTCTCTTTTTAATTAGAATAAAATGAGAAGGAAGATATCGTCTGATTCTGAAACGAATTTACAAATTGCGGTAGGCAATACATTAAACATCTCGATGACGTATAAACAAAAAAAAAACTTTGATAATTTTCTCATTTTTAAAAGTGTTTATACAGAAAAATTGGTGGAATATATATTATTCAAAGTATTTTCCATCATTTTATACAACTTTTTTCAATATTTATGGTAACATGGCGATACTGTGTTGAAAGAACAATGTTGGTTTGGCTTCGGCATTTCTAAACTGTGTTTTGGTCAAACTATGGTCTGTTAGTCGTTATTGCTAATTTAACAATAATATGATTATCAATTTCGTCAATTGATCTTTGTAAATGCTCGCAGTAACTGTAACATTCGGTTTTAGCAGCTAGTAATATACTACATCATGCCGATTCTACATTTTTACATCGATAATTTATAGTTATGAATGGATAACACTTTTGGACCAACCTATGACATTTTACACTTAGAATTTTCATAGTAGATTCACATTTCATCATCACTCACATTACTCCACAGAAAATTCTTCTTGTTTTGTTTGGCGAGCAATGTAATGGCGACGATTCTTCGCCTTCGACCTTTCCCATCGCATATAAACGTCTGCAAACAGTTAGTCAATCAACTGGTAAGCCATCCGAACGATTTTTTGAAAGTTTGAGCTGGTTTTTCGTTCAATAAGTCTTGCAATTCATTTTCTCGAATTATTTTCATCAAAATCAACAGTCTTAAGTCGTTAAAACCAAAAATTCAATAACTCGAATGTTTAGTGGACTTTTGTAGCATATTCAGTAAACAACGTATAATATACAAATATTAATGCTGTTTATAACAGTTATTCGTATTATTAATAATTAAAATAAAAGTCGTCAGTACTCGATTAAATAATAAACACCATAATGTCAAGAATACGATACAAACATTGTTGATATAGTTGATTTCTTACTTCATATACATGCTTTGAATATTTATGGAGAATAAGTAACGTTGAATTAATATTTTGAGTAATTTGTCCTTATTTTCTTGGTTAAAACTTAATATTTTATTTACAAACTCTTCAACTACCTTTACTTTACTATAACCAATAAGTAATATTAACCTTTCGTTATTTTGTTTGGTGAAACTTAATCATTTATTTAAAAATCAGGCTTAGATCCTGTTTTTTTCTGGAATAATGAGTGATAGGTATGATGTATTGTATTAAAATTATATTCTTCTAAAATACGACTGAATTATATATAATTCTGATAAGTACTCTATAAAATATAACTCTAATTATTATAAGTAATAATTGGTAATTTTAATAATATAAATAAAGAGCTGTTTATTTTTGAATATTTTTGAAAATAATATTAGGCCTTAAAACATACTTACCTTTCATTGTCCTTTTAATTTATATACTTGATGCACAGATACACGTAAAGCAGGAATATAATGAAGAAAAATATCAAGTAAATCACTTCCATGGTAAATTTGGATTGTACCGTCGAGAAAATCGAGATTTATATCAAACACTTGCTGGGTTGTAATATAACACGAGCTGTACCGATGATACAGAGCGTCTTTTGACTTATTATTGTTTATTAAGTCCTAAGTGGTACGAAGGCGGAAACGTCTCTCATCTCTATTGCGGTTAATTTGTTAGAGGTCTTCATGGAGGACGATGTTGAGATAATGCTAACATCGTATGGACTAAATCTACATATGCATTACGGAATATAAATATTATGAGTCAGATTTGGGAGATTATTTTGTAAAATTAACGGAAAATCAACTCAGCCATTCATTTGTCATTGTTTGTTTTAGTTTTAATTGTGTTAAATTAACTTTAGCAAATGCAAATATTGTCATTGACATGAAAATTAACAAATATTAAGATAGAAATTAAAGCCTAGTTCTCTTACGAAACGAAATCGAGGCATTTTATTGAATGTATGATTCATGATGATGGAAAATACGACGTACGTATTACCATATTGCAGGAAAAAGAGCAAGTATTGTAAATTGTAAACTCGAATTGACGACATTGTTCATTTCAATTTTGGATGCGTTTAGCGTATATTCAGGACCTTACCCTGTCCGACACTTTTACAAGGAAATCATGTTTTTACTAGGCACGTGTAGCGAAGGATTATGGAACAATAAATTCCCTTTAAAAAACGATATTATATTTACAATAAATATATTATTTTTGACCAATTTTTTGTTGAATTAGTATTAGCTGAGAACACTTAATGAAAAGAAACGTTTTGACTGTGATAGAGTAACATTGTTTTGAAATACTTTTATTTTCACTCTTGACTCGATCAAAATTATTATAAATTAACCATTACGTCTCTCCGTTGATATTTGTCTCGGTTTTTGGTGTACATGCTCTCAATAACAATAAAGATACCTTTTTTTTCTTATCCATGATGTGTTAATTGGAATTTTATACAGTAATTAAACCAAAAATACGACAATATATTCATTTGGCAGGTTTAAGAATCATATTTGAGCACCTAGTGTCCAAAAATCGGTAATAGCTGCAATATTGTTCATTATAAATTATTAATGAGTATTGGAGAATGAGTAATGACAGTATTGCAGTATTCTATGCCACTTGCGTTTTGTCTTTTGAGTCTTAAGGAGGCTTGATTTAAAATTAAAATTAATTGGAAAAATGAAAGCTATCGCTAATTCGGTTTATTATGTGTAAATATGTGGCAATTTGAATAAGGTAAAGAGTTAATATTATAATTTAAAATTATATTTTATAAAATATTGTTTTTGTGCATAAATAGAGGACTTGTGACAAGATATTATGATGGGAGTGAACAACATTTTGACTGGCACTTTAGATTTTAGGAGTCTGTGTGTATAAATTATTTTTGTGACTTAAATAACCATAAGGATATTGTACATTGGTATATTTTATCACTATAAATTGATTATATTACAACTGTGATTCTAAATCAAAATAAGAGACTAATGAATGCTCTTAAAAGGATTTTATATATGATAAAAACAACAAATTTCTGGTTGTTATAAAATTTGATTTGTTATTGTTTTTTAATACAATGAATTCTTTGGTTCAGATAAAAACATAAGTGAAGATTGTATTGAAGAATAAAAATAAAATTAATACAAATTACGCAACGTTCTTAAACATGTGATATTTTTTCCAAAAAAATGAAGGGTTTAATATAAATTTTTACGAAAAAAAAATGTTAAATAATAAATAGATTTAACTCATGTCAATTTTTTTGTATTTGCTAATATATATAAAAAATAATGTCTCTAATAGAATTTAACATAAGCAAATATAAGAAAATATTAATTTCGTACATCTTACCTTAAGATAGCGAGATTGCAATCATGATGTTAAGAATGAATCTCTTCTCTGGTACAATAGGTCGCTCGTTTTACTGGAATATGACTTGCGTTAAATAAATAATCGTGCTTTAACAGTTAACTAACAAACAATGATATCCTTATCAACAGTTGTTACTTGTGATACTGCGCCAGACTTTATAACCAGTTTTGTTCACCAGTAACTGATGCAAGGAAGTTGAGTTATATCGTTTGTTTTTTAGAAACGATAAATATAGGGTTGTTGTGCATAAATACCGCTTAATTTTTTAATATGAAAATATTGATATAAACGGCGTTAGTTTTATACGTCACAGATGTTTGTTAAGAGAGTTTTGTGCTGATGGATAAACCTATTCATTCCTACTAATCAAGTGTGGTCTTCTAACATCTGCTTCAATAGAAAAAAAAATGAAATTCTCTCAATTTAATATTTCACTCTTATTTCATGTGGACTCCAAGTGGAACCAATTTCTTGTAGAATGAACAGGGTAATGTTAATCTTAAAAGTTGTTATATTGTCCATGTTTGGTTCCCTAGATATGTTGTGAGATGAAATATGAGCTGATGAGGTTCAGGTATATGGTTGCGGTTCTATATTTTTATCGAATACTAGCGACCCGCCCCGGCTTCGCACGGGTGCAATGCTGATACTAAATTAAATACACTACAGAAAAAATATGAACGTTGTATATAAAAACATAGCGGCCCGCTCCGACTTTGCACGGGCATAAAATATATATGCCTATGTCACTCAATGAAAACATGATTAAAATCGATCCAGTATTTTTGGTTCATTCATTACTGCCCTTGGCCTGCACGCATTAAATTTGGAGTAAAACAATTCCTCTTCCCCTATACTTACTATGAAGATTTCCTGCTATCTTTGGAATATCTAAATTCATACAATTTTTATTACATTACACATTTTTAAATGCAAATTTTAAATTTGTAATATCTCCGAAAATATTTGTTTAATTTACATGCTGTAAGGAACCATATTGATCTATATTAATTGCACACTGTATTTAAGGTATTTAATTCGATAAGGATTAATGCCGTATTGCTTAAAATAGCTTCGTAAATAAGCCATTTTCTCACGTAAAAAGTAAACAATAAAAATGGTTAATGTGGGTTATCCCTAAAAGATAAACATATACCATCGCGGACTTTTTTGTAGACCTTTTTATAGTGTTCAATACTGTAGTACATTAATTTGATCTAACTCGTAGGGTTAGGCAGCGTTTTTGCTAATTGCCAAATAAGCCTAAAAAAATAGGTTAATTTACGACATCACGTTAGAAACCTCTAAAATTAGCAATGTTGCATTAGTATATTATGCATGTATTATACACATAAACCTTTCTCTTGAATCACTCTATCTATTGAAAAAAACCGCATCAAAATCCGTTGCGTAGTTTTAAAGATTTAAGCGCACATAGGGATATAGGGACAGAAAAGGCGACTTTGTTTTATACTATGTAGTGATTACACACTCGAATTTATTGTGTTGTTTAAATTACTCCAGTGATCATCGTCAATCTAATGTCTTGCTTCAAAAGTATGTTCTTTGTTAAATAAAAACTGTGCAACTGTATTGTGAATTAGCAAATTAATAGTTAGAGTGACATTTTGGCACAACCCGGAAAGTATATGGGTCTGCCAACGATGGTATTTATTCATCTATAGTTCCCATTTATGTATCGTATATTTATTAAACGATATTTTGCATGAATTTACGTCTATGAAAATTAATTGAAAAAGTGATAAGAAAGCGGATTGACGATATTGCCCATCAATGAATGATACTACCGACTACCGACCAACTTAGAAATCATTCCAGAAGACATCCGGTCTTACCCAGCCTGGTTACTGGCGTAACTGGGATCATTTTCCATGTCGGATTTTACATTCTCGCCTGGGACGATCACAAATATTAAACAAAAATTTACGATTATACCCCAGCAGCTATTGCAACAGTAGAAGGACCATCCTGTTGCCTTTGCCACTGGGCCACCAAGCCGGCACGTTTTATTTTTATCTATATACATTGTGCTCGTACAATGGTCAATTTTCTCTTAATACTCTGCAATTCAAATCGAAGAATCACAAATATCTATTATTGCTAATTATTTTAAATTATTTTATAATAAATGGGGTAATAAAAGTGGCATAAATGGTGAGCTATTATTTGAATATTTACTTTGAGAAAATCTACGAGAATCACTGCATTTTGTTAGTGATGCTCCTGCACAGAATTCTGGGTGGACGCTCAGAGCGTAAGTAGAAAATGTTTATATAACGACCGAGTGGTGTCTTGTTGTAGTGTCATAATAATTGTGCTGTTCACAATCAATGGTATCCAGAAGTGATCGCCTAAACTAGAGTAAAAAACGGTTTAAAACATTTATTTGTAAGCCTTGAAATATATGCTCGAATATATATTTATTTCAGTATTTTGTTTTTCTTATTTCTGTCTATATTGCTTTCGTTCCTTCGGAATGGGCCCTTTTTTTGTTTATCTGACCAAGAGGGTTCCAGGTTTGCTTGGTTTCTCTGTCTAGTGTACCTCCCAGTCGTACACTTTCAGTCTAAATATTTTTCTAAGCTGTAATTCTTGTTTTGGCTATTTTCAGATCTTCCTTTGACCAATTTTATTATTGACCTGTCTGGCAATCTGCTTGGTTCGATTCTTTTGATATCTTCATAAAACTTTAGCCTGCTTTTTTTAGATCCGAATAAATAGTGCTGAACTTTCTTAGTATGTTCTTTCTTCATTGCGTTTTGGGCCTAAAATGTTTCCAGTAATTGTTCTTTTTTCTTTCGGATTTCTAAAGTGTCCCTTTTTCTGTTCAAAATGACAACTTGCCCCTGCAACGCCCCCAAAACCCCTGCTTGATTACAATGTCGTAATGTCTCAGTTTTGGATATTTAAATATTAATTTTTTGTTGTAGATGCCTTTTGTAAGTCTAAAAACTGTTTTAGACAGTGAGTCATATTAGCGATCATTTCCAGTGCAGTTTCTCATATAGTTTTGCCCAAATATTTGAATTAAGAGACTCTTTGGATTCTGCCGTACTCACTTTCTAACATTTTGGTGTTAATTGTTTGCCAGTTATAAACACTGATTTCGCAAATGAAATTTGTAGAAATATATTTTCTGTTTCTTGCTGTTTCTTTTAGAATCTCTATTTGATTTTGAACAATTTGAGTGTCCTTTTTGTTTGGTTATTTCAGAAAAATTACATAAGAGGTATGAAAACTGAAAGTTAAAACCTGTGTTTTTCTGCAGGTTCTTTAAGGAAAAGTCGAATTTGTGCATATGCGGCCATATTAATTACTATAAACGATGTGGCACACTTAATTTAACTAAAACTGACCAATAGTGTTTTTTGAGTTGCCAATAGCTTGTCACGCAAATGGCGGATATATATTTATAATAAAACAATGACAGTTAGTAAGAAATACGCTATTTTTACTTTAAATACTATACTTAAACAATTAATTATCATCATAAATAACATACGGAGATTTATATAGAAATATTTTTTTCGAATAACCTGTATAAAAGTTCTAAAAAATATTTTCAGTACATTTTCGGTTTGCTATATACATACATCATTTTTCACTGACACATAGCACATACGACGTCATTTTAACACGTAATACTCATTATTTAAACTGGTTAATTTACATTTCACTATCTACTTATTTCGACCTCTTTGTTTTTTAAGGTCAATGGCACTTGTTCTCTCGTTATGATTTCGGGATCCTCGAAAACCTTGGTCGTGTACAGTTTGCGACACGTGTATATTTGCAATAGTACGGCGGACATTGTTATGAATATGCCCAGACCGAGGATCAGGTTCTCCAGACGGAGGAACACTTGCAGTAGAAAGGTCATGTAGCCTGGAACGATGGCTACTTGTTCGAACCACAGGACAGGGATATAAGTAGTTGGGGCGTTTTCGTACATCCTGTAAAACAAAATACGATAATTAGTTGTTAAACGTAAATTTAGTAAGTTATTTTTATGTAGATCAGTGACATCTAATGGTAATAATGCGAAGTACTATTTATATTTCGGGAGTCGGAAAAAAAACGAATGGTTAAGCTGCGAATATATTTTTATTGTTTTTCAAAGTACTCGCCACGATGATCGATACACTTCTGCATACGCTTACACCAATTTTCAAAGCATTTATTCCATTCCGAATGAGGTATATTGTTTCTAAACATGACTTTTGAACCACGGCTTCAATAGATTCTTCGAGAAATAAAAATCGTTAACCGCGCAGTTTATTCTTCACGGATGGGAACAAAAGGAGGTCATTGGGTACCAAATAAGGGCTGTATAGTGGATGACCCATCAATTCATTGTTGAGTTGTTTGAGCAGATGTGTGAGAGCTCGCGTTGTCATGATGAGAAACAATTCGGCGTCTCTTGTTTGTTTTACTTATTACACCGAAGACTTCTGGCAAACAAATGGCTGTGTACCAATCAGAATTTACTGTTTTACGATCCTCTAGATGAACTATTGCAATATGGCCAGTTTTCCCGAAGAAACAGGTACTTCATCATATGAATATATCCATGATTCGTCACCTGTCACGATTTTATAAACGTCTTTCGAATCACCGCGATTGAATTTATTAAGCATTTCTTTGCACCAATCAACACGAGCCTTTTTTTTGAGCGATTGTCAACTTGTGTGGGATCCAACACGAACATAACTTTCACACAGCTAAGTGTTTATGTAAAATCGCATATCTGCTGTTGGAACTGATCCTCAGGGATGCCTCAATCTCACAATAGGTCACATGTCGATCGTGCTTAATCATTTCGCATAAAGCATCGATGTTTTCCGGTACAACAGCCGATTTTGAACGACCCTCACGAAACTCATCGGACAGCGAACTACGACCATAACTGAATTCACTAAACCACCGATATACGGTGGTTTTTGATGGAGCTTCATCATCAAAAGTCAAATTAAGTTGATTGATGCACTCTTGTTGTGATAATCCACGTCGAAAATCGTAAACAATCATCGCACGAAAATGTTTACGATTCAGTTCCATTTTTGCCGAGAATACGTATATCATCAAAAATGTCAAACTTGACACATGTCAACAGTGTTTCCAATTCCCGAAATTTAAATAGTAACCCTCATGTTAATATAAGCAAATATTAAATTATAGTTTAATAATAGTTTCACATAAAATAATAGTTTCTCATTTAGTATATAGGGTTATTCATAATTTTTGTTGTTTGACTTGATCAAATCTACCACCGAATTCCATGGAACACTTTAAGAATCATATAGTGATACTACTGCTTCATATCACGATTGTAGGATCCGGTTTCAATTATTTAAAAGTGGTGATTTTGATGTCGATGATAAATAACGACCCAGAGGACCAAAAATACTTCAATAGATTGCAAGATTTATTGGAGATAAATCCAGCTCAAATTCTCACAGAACTTTCAGCTCGCTAACAGTTGATAGAAGAACTGTCTCCAGATGTTCAAACGCGATGAAAAAGATGCAAATGAAAGGAAAAGGGTTACCATGTACACAGTTTTTACATCGTTGTTCTATCGAGCATTTCGAAGATAGAATTACAAGGATAATATGTTCTCAAAGCCAACTAATAAGATAGATTCTAATAGAGGGTAGATCAACATGAAAACTGTAGTCTTAGACAGGAAGAACTAACGAAGCCTAAGGTCTGTAGTAACCACAGTTACATGTTGATTCAGAATTTTAGCCACTGAAGAAGGAAACACTGAATAAAATTTTAAGAATCATATGAGGACCGGGAAGTGAGGGATAGGGATCCAGGTTTGATTATGAATTTGGAAAGGGAAGGTTCGTTCATCAATATAGTTATCTGTAGTCAAGATAGATTGATGCCGGTTTTTTTAAACTGAAGACTATAGGATGCTTGATGGTTTGAATTGGGAAGCTGTAAAGAGAACGAAGGAGGTACTTGCCGGGAGATGGGAACAAAGTGGTTATTTTAATAAACTCTACGTACCTAATACTGGGTATAGGTTGTAATTTCAAGTTAAGCTGTAATCTCGCAGCAACTTTCAATGGAATGCCGGTGGTCTGGAACAAGAGTAATATTTTTTTCGCTACTTATACACTGAGGTTATTGAAAACAACTGGAACTATATTAAAACAATACATTTGGTGGTCTTACCGGCTCGAATGTCATGAAGAAATTGTGAATATCGTCGTCCGGTTGAAGCCCTTCGATGGCAGTTGTGTAAAATGGATCGGCTTTGTGGAAATGGGGCAGGGACACATACGCGGGGGAGCCATACCGGCAGGCAGATATGTCTACGATCCCGGATCTCACATTGGGGTCCTTGTTGAAACACTTCCTGTCTGTTATTTTTGTACCTAAAATCGGACAAAGACAATTATGAATAAAAATCACATGAACATTGTCTGGATCATCAGGTGCATATGATAATTTTTAATTTTTTTTGCGG
The DNA here is from genome assembly GCF_030347505.1 of Rhynchophorus ferrugineus. Taxonomy (NCBI): domain Eukaryota; kingdom Metazoa; phylum Arthropoda; class Insecta; order Coleoptera; family Curculionidae; genus Rhynchophorus; species Rhynchophorus ferrugineus. The sequence continues at coordinate 2,391,588 of NW_027472586.1, forward strand.
TTATTTTCTTTCTAATACGTTACGATACGTTAATGAATATTACGGGGTTGATAAGGAATTTGACGTTGAAATGAATGGTGGTATAACAACTTTTATACAACTTTTTGTATTTAAGATATGAAAAGTGTGTTTCCAAATAATGAGTGGACTTCTATTTATAATACATAACTTAAGAATTATAAGTTGTACAGTAATTTTACATTGATTTTCATTTCTTTAGTCCTAAAATACATATATTTTGAGAGGTTTGTTTTATCTTTGATCTTTATAAGTGCATATTCGAATAATGAGTTAATTTTTCTTTATCTCACAAATTTTACTTTTTTTCATCTTTACACAATTAGAACATATATGTTTATATATCCAAAGTAGCAGTGACCTTACGTCATTAAAATGTGTAATGTATTGCCTATTACAGTTTCTAAATCCATTGTAATTCTAGACGATATATTCCTTCTCATTTTATTGTGGTTCTAATTAAAAAGAGATACAATGCTCTCTGATATGTTCGAACATCTAGCCTAATTAGCCTCTAAAAATCGTTCGGCTGTCAAATGTCAAATATTTGTCAAAAAATTAGTAATAATAAGAGGTTATAAACGGACAATCTTTATGTTGCTTGTTTTGATACATTTCAATTGTAATAATTGAACAAATCAATACCTTCGAATGAGAAGGATGCGTTAGAAATATTTTTATTCTGTTGCAGCTGTACTGAAAATTAGTATAGACAATTCTCTCAAAAAAAAGAAAAACAATATAAATTTGTATGGCGTAGATGTGTGTGTAATTGATCAGAATACATTTGGTTAAAATGTACGAGAAGAGAATCAAAAGTGTTTTTCATATGTAGCCAATGAATTTCTGGAAGAATGCAGTCATTAAGTATAATTTTATGAAGAAAAATGTACACAGGTAGTAATAGAAGAAAATAAGGAGAAATACAATGTTATCAGAATGATTTGACAAGAACGATGGATACAAGAATTAATCCTAAAATGGTAGAAATGTTCTCTAATAAAAAAACCAATACTATGTATAATTCCAGGGGATACTTCAGGTGGTTTAGAAAGCCCCACTTCAGGTGGTTTAGACTTTAGGTGGTTCAATGTAAGTATAATAAAATAACTCTAATCTACAAAGAATGGTGGCTCTAATAGACTTTAGTTTAAGTCCTTCGATAATAATGTTAAATTAAATTTTATTTTGTTACATTTTCCTTTCATTATTTTGTTCAAATTAGAATGTTGTAAAATTAAGTGCGACAACATTGCACACATTTTGACGTCATAAATTGAGATGACGTGAGTTCACTGGTATCTGCATATCCATACTCCAAAAAAGTTTCTGAAGCAAGTATTCGGGCAGATAACAGAATAAGATGTAACAGAACTTTGTAAAAATAATTTAATATTTACCATTGTCCAGCACCCTCTTGCCGACCGAATATTTATATCCGAGTATACCGCCCACTATTTCTTCCTTCTCGAACTCGAACTCGATGAAGCGACACATATCGGGCGAGAACATCTTTATTACGGTGTCCTTCTTTAGGTTGGTCTGGAAGAAATCGCCTCCCGACCCCTCTACCTTCCCGCAATGGCCGGGATAAAATGGCGTTTGTTTCATGTCCTTCCAGGCGTATAGCTCGCCCAGTTTCGTCGATCTTCCTACGCCCATGTTGAATAGTCCCTCGTAGGTCCTCGAATCGTTCCTCTGGAAATATAATAGCGTCTAAACGTTCGTGTTTTTTAGACGAAAGCGACGTTTGATAACGAATTTTCCTGTGTTGGAGGGGGGAATATGTCCCGAGAAAAAAGGTTTAGCCGATGTCGTTTTATTTTAGTATATATATCAAATCAGGAACGACATAACTTGATGATAACTTATTTGTTCTTTAGTTATATCATGTCAAAAAGTTTTAATATTATTAGTTTATTGCGTTAAAAATGTTTCGAATTTGTAAACTGCTATTGCCGCGTAGTTACATTTACCTATATTCAAGAAAATTTTGTCATTCTAAGTTTAGGGAATTTATAATGTTGATGGTAATGTCAATGAACAATCTGCTATTGTAAATTCCACGAATATTCAAGGTTTTAATTCATTTCTTTAAGGTTAAAGTACTTCCTGCAAATTCTTGTTCAAGAAACGTAAAGTACAAACGGTTTATACAGCGACCAAGTGGTCTCTTGTTATACTTTCATGATATTTGTGCAGTTCATAATTAATGATATCCAGAAGAGTTCGCCTAAAGGAAAGTAAAGAAAGATTCAAATATTAATTTATGAGTCTTGATGTATCAATTTCTTGAAAAATGGACAATACCTTGAATAAGATACAGAATCCTTTAACATTAACATAACTAATAGACCGAACAAATTGTCTTGTGATTTTTTTTGTAGATTTCTAGCGAAATTATTAGATTATTTTGTTAGTTAAGATGGCTGCGAACTATACATTTAGCTGCTAATACAATCTGGGGTTTATTTGGACAATATTGCCTTCATTGATCTGTGTCCTGCTAAAACTTCTCCTCGGTATTACTAGGGATAGACAAAATAATATTGTTGCATTTTAGCAACACTGTTTCAGGAAGACTTTCCGCTTTTTTACAAGAAAATGGTGTCTCAATAAATAACTACTGTGTACATGTTACAGGTTCATATTACTTCGTCCATTCCCTGTATATACATAATTAAATATTGTTTAATTATCTATCAAGGATTATTCAAACAAAAAGAACCCAAGGTTTTTAACACCATCTTCTGTTAAATCATTAAATAATTATCCGATTAACCTATAAGGAGAAAGACCTTACCGTGTAGAACCAACCGAATTTATCAAATCCTGGTAGGTCTGGTGCCGCAAACATCGGAAGCTTGTGAGATAAATTGATAATGGGATCGTCGTAACCTAAAAAAAAATATGTTTTGTATTCTACAAGCTTCGTCATATTATGCGGATCTAGTACCATTGAATAATATGTCTCCTGCCGCATGGGTATCGTAAATTTTTGATCCAAGTGACGTCAGGTAGAAGGATATCGATTTTTTCGCGAAAATGTTCCAGTCCTTTGCTACTGTGGCCGTTGTCTAGCAGAAAATATGAGCATCTTATTACTGTAGTCAAGAAAATGGTAAAATATTTGAAATAACATGCAAATGGATTATTTCTTTGCCCAAACGTATGTAATCCTATTATATACAATGTATTTTTCCAGGGTTCCCGGACCTCCAAGTGTCGAAATGCCAAAGAAAATGTCCCAGGGACCTAAATCATACCAATATGGTAATTGGGGTTACAGATAACACTCAAACAGTTTTTGCGAGATATAATGCCATAGTAGTTAGGAGTTTTAAAGGAGTTTGCTGGCTGACTTATTAGCTAAAGATCTAGTTTTCTGTGGGATCTATCCAGAAATCGATACAACAAATATTCATAGATCAAACGTAACTTATATATTCAGTTCTTACCATTTTCACGGGTGCAATAGATGTGACGAGATCCGTTAAGTTGTTGGTACTCTTGGCCTCATTGAACCACCATCTCTTCAGATAGTAATACGATACGGTATCGTTTTTATGCCATGTGATGTTGACTTTTTTCTTTGTCTCGTCGAAGACATAGGGACCAAGCTGTTTGAAATGAGGTTTTACTGTTCTGCAAAAGAGAAACGAGCGTTATCTAAACGAATTCATGAATATTAAATTATATATAAAGTCAAATATGGATAAACAAATATTGTGGATTTTTGTTTATGTCGCATATCTTTAAATATACTAATTCTATAGCAATTTAAGATGGATTGTCGTTTGGGTCGCACAAAATTATACGTATTTTGATAATTTGATCCTGATCCAAGAAGTAAAAAAATTTGGCACTTTTTCCCTATATACAGTCGTGAAAATTTGCGATTTTTGGGGTTTTTACTGCCATTTCTATTCAAATCATCTTGGGCCAAAGAAAATTACAGGAATTGTAGTGAATTTTGCGCTGAATCGAATGGTATTATAATCATTTTTATGTAATAATTAGTTTTTAAGTTATGGAATGAAAAGTGTATTTTCGAAAAATGAGTGGGTTACATTTTCTGTTAAATATCTTAAAAGTTCTTAATTTAAAAGCAATTTAACATGGATTTTCGTTTCTTTCACCCCAAAATGTATATATTTTGAGAGTTTTATCATTATCCGAGAGGTAAAAAAAATTGACCCTTTTTCCATATATATAGTCGTGAAAATTTGCGATTTTTGGCGATTTTCAGGGTTTTTACTGCCATTTCTATTCAAATTATCTTGGGCTAATGAAAATTACAGGAATTATAGAGAATTTTGCGTTGAATCGAATGGTACTATAACAATTTTTATATAACCATTATTTTTTAAGTTATGAAATGAAAAGTGTATTTTCGAAAAATGAATGGGTTACAGTTTCTGTGAGATATCTTAAAAAATCTTAATCCCACAGCAATTTAACACGGATTTTCGTTTCTTTCACCCCAAAATATATATATTTTGAGAGTTTTATCATTATCCGAGAGATAAAAAAAATTCCCACTTTTTCCATATAGTCGTGAAAATTTGCGATTTTTGGCGATTTTCAGGGTTTTTACTGTCATTTCTATTCAAATCATCTTGGGCCAATGAAGATTGCAGAAATTATAGAGAATTTTATGCTGAATTGGATGGTACTCTAATAATCTTTATATAGCCTTCGGATTTTAAATTATAAAATGAAAAATGTATTTAAAAAAATCAGTCGATTACTGATTTTGTTTGATATCCTAGAAATTGTTAATCCAAAGACAATTTAACATACATCTTCCTTCTGTTCACCTAAAAATATATGTATTTAAAAAAATCAGTCGATTACTGATTTTGTTTGATATCCTAGAAATTGTTAATGACAATTTGATCTAAGAGGCAAAAAATATGGCACCTTTTCCAGTCGTGAAGATTTGCGATTTTTGGTCGGTTTTCGAGGTTTTAGCTGTCATTTTCGTTCTAATAATAGCAGGTTAATGAAAATCACAAGGACTGTAAATAATTTTACGCTGAATTGAATGGTATTATAATTATTTTCACACAGCCCTTTTAAGGTTTATTCGATTAGTTTAGAAACATTTAGATATGTATTTATTCGTAAATAAGTAGTATGGAATTGATATTCAAACATGTGTCGGTCAAATGGGTCCATATCTGATGAATATGTAATTTTAGAACCTCGAAAGCAAAAAATAAGAAGATATATGATCAATAGATATAATACTGGACTGTTTTTCACTAGTACTATGCTGCGATGTTGTACATTACCAGTCAAAGGAAAACTATTTAATAACAGTAATTACAATATGTTATACATAATTCAGATAAAATTAATATCGATTCGAGTAAAAAGTATTGTGGTATCTCCGTAGTTGATTAATAAAAAAAGCTGCATATAAATCGATTTGTGGAACTCTTTTACACTATTCATGGGTTTTTCTGAAGCGCTAATCCAAGTGTTTCCCCAGGCCTTCCGAGACTAGCTTGAAATTGTACGCTAAAGGTACAGCAGCCTTTCTAAAATAAGCCGTTTTGATTTTGTTGTTTTCCTGCAAGTATTTCCGAATACTGGTAGATTATTTTATGACGTCCTTGACTTTAGGATCTCTGCATTCATTCGAGTTATCCTTGATTTTAATTGCGTCCGGCAGCGTAAGATGGTATCGAAGGATACGGGTGGTATTACCGGAGGATCAAGTATTTGTTAAAAATCGAGCTATATTTCAAGAAAATACATTCGCCTTAGTTTACGCTTGAGCTTATTTAAATATACAAGAACTGCGAACGTATTTTCAGGGATTAGATTTATTTTATAAATATAAGGTTGGAATGTGGAAAAATATTTTCACTATATTGATTTTCACCAATTATTTTACGTTGGCATAACTTATTCGAAACGGAAGAACCAGTCAGTCATGATTATTTTGACGATATGGCATCAAGTCTAAAGAAGCTCTATCCAGGTTTTATTTTATTTCTTATGCAATATTACTTATTATTGAATACATCTTTTATTTTTTCTTTTTCCACCCATATCTTCAACAAATAATGCTTAATTTGCTCTGACCATCTTTATTTTCGTCTTTCCTTTTTTATTTTCGTTGCTGTTATGCATCCTTCGATTGAGTTAGGTTCTTGTTCGTATTTTATTGAGCGACATCTATTGGTGAGGGTGATGGTGATATGACCTCAATGACAATATTACTGGATGATCAAGTATTTGTTAAAAATCGAGCTATATTTCAAGAAAACATTTTTTTTTTGTTTATGTTTGGGTTGATTTAATATATACAAGAACTTCTGTAGAAGTCATGATTATTTTAACAATATCGCATCAAGTCTGTATAAGCTCTATAGAGTTTTTATTTTATTTTACGTAATATTACTTTCTGTATATGATCTATTCATGTTTTCAACAAATCATGCTAAACTTGCCCTGAATATCATCATTTTCATCTTGCTCTTTTATTTTTCTTGCTGTTATGAATCCATTTGCATGTATTTTGTTCAACGACATCTATTCGCTAGGGTGATGGTGATGTGATCTCATTGACAAAGAAACAAAACATTTCCAGTCAGTGAACTTATTGGATGAATAATTTGGGAAGTATATACTAATATAATAATTCCTTACTCGCCTTACTTGCTTATTAATGCAAGTACAACCGGACAGTACTAAGCATATCTAATAGATGATGAAAATAATTTTTAAAAAATCGTATTATTTTTAACTATAAATATATATATCGTTTGATTGAGTTAGGTTCTTGTTCGTATTTTATTGAGCGACATCTATTGGTGAGGGTGATGGTGATGTAACATCAATGACAATATTACTGGATGATCAAGTATTTGTTAAAAATCGAGCTATATTTCAAGAAAACGCATTTTTTTTTTGTTTATGTTTGGGTTGATTTAATATATACAAGAACTTCTGTAGAAGTCATGATTATTTTAACAATATCGCATCAAGTCTGTATAAGCTCTATAGAGTTTTTATTTTATTTTACGTAATATTACTTTCTGTATATGATCTATTCATGTTTTCAACAAATCATGCTAAACTTGCCCTGAATATCATCATTTTCATCTTGCTCTTTTATTTTTCTTGCTGTTATGAATCCATTTACATGTATTTTGTTCAACGACATTTAGTGGCGAGGGAGATGGTGATGTGATCTCATTGACAAAGAAACAAAACATTTCCAGTCAGTGAACTTATTGGACGAATAATTTGGGAAGTACATACTAATATAATAATTCCTTACTCGCCTTACTTGCTTATTAATGCAAGTACAACCGGACAGTACTAAGCATATCTAATAGATGATGAAAATAATTTTTAAAAAATCGTATTATTTTTAACTATAAAAATTAAACGAGTCGACATTGGCGTACAGTGATTATTTTACCTGTTAAATAACTGTTCAGGATTTGTCCAGTTGTATAGGTAAACTTGCAGCGTTAACGGGATCGGATTTTCTCTCCACATGGTAAACGAGAAGGAGCCAGGCTCCATTGTCAGTAGCATGCTGAAGATTGATTTATACATAACGCTCCTGAGGCATATTAGGATTATGCCAATGACGATAAATAATACGCTGGATCCGCAAATCCATAATCGGTTACGTATCATCTTTTTGTGGTACATCTTTGAATCTCTTCGTAACTGAAAAAGGATATTCTTACAATTATTTCTTAACATTTAAGAACATGACAACTAACGGCTGATTTTGTTTCATTCGCTTACAATTAGTCTATTTCACGATCTTTTAATATCTGACAATTTTTTATGTTTTAAGTTCAAATGGAATTTTAAAAACAAGTGGGTAGAACTCGGTATTATGCTAAAAAATGTCATGGTTATTTGGAAGACAATCTAAATTAACACGCCACTATAAACCATTATTTTACAGTTTGCAATTATGAAATAGAAATCTAATATTAACATGATCCAAATTTACCAAATCTCCATGGTATATTAGAAAAAATTTCGTCAGAAATTAATAGACAACAGTGGATTTACTCGTAGATGGAAGAAACAAAAAAGCCTTTGATCTAATATAGTTAATTTGAGGGTAAAAACTATGTTACATTTAAAACTACGTGTAGTGCACTATAGGGAATATCCATCAAATGCTAATTCAGTTTAGGTCTGAAATTTTAGATCTGTACTGTAAGAACAATATGAAAAAATTACTAGATATTTGTGGCTAATAAATAGTTGGAATATATACCATGCTTTTAAATAAAAAAAGACGTATTTTCCCACAACTTTTCATTAAAATTAGTTGCTAGAACTCTTAATTAACAATGAACATTTTATAACAAATTAATAATGCCATAAAGTTTATTCATTACTATTTTAGTAATTTACTTTAGATGATCTAATCATATATTAATTGGTAATAAACTTATTGTTATAAATTTCGCCACAAATTGACAAACAATTTTGGATTTACCTATAGGTTGAAGAAAGAAAAAACCTTTTGGCTAATAGAGTAAAATTGTGGGTGAAAACTATGTCATATTTTAAAACTATGTAGTGCATCAGGGGGAATACATCCATCAAATGATAAATCAGTTTCTGAAATGTTAGATCTGGACTGGAAGAACCATTTAAAAAGAAACCCAGATATTTGTGGTTAATAAATTGTTGTAATATATACCATTTGCTTTTAAATAAAAAAACACTTTTTTCCTAAAATATTTAATTGAAATTAGTTGCTAGAACTCTTAAACCTATTTTATTAGACATGGTAACCAAAGACGGTTTTTTATTTCCATTCTGTTTTTTAGTTTTGAATATATTTATTATTTAGATTTAAATACATTTAATATACATATATTCGCATCGGTTAATTCAAGAATTTATTTTGAATAAATTGCATCAGTACCACTTTTATATAAAATATTATCTACGAATATCTTTAATATTAATAATATGTAGTTACAAGGAAAAATTAATTATACCTTTTCTGACCTGTGAATTAATAGAGTTTTTGTTGTTAAAATTTGCCCCATTTGCAATCAATTAGTATAAAAAAACATTTAATTTCTAATATATTAAATTTTTATGAATTATACAGTATCTTTTTTTTAAGTTTTGTGTTTTATGTTTTTTTAGTAGAACTGTAATATCTATAATAACAATATTTTAGCTCAAAGCTTGGATCAGAAAGCAGTTTACAAATGGGTGCAAAATATAAAGTCGTATGTGTAATTCTTACCACAATTCCTCACACTTTGCTATAAATTTAAACTACATAAACTGCAATGGTATATCAAAACAAAGAAAAACCAATCTTATTTATACTTAAATGGATAACAGTGCATAAAAATCTTCTAACTATTAAGATAACAATACAGTATATCGCTATGTAAGAAAACATTAATATTATGTAGATAAAAGCATCCTGATAAACTTAATTAATTAAATAATGATATTTACTATATAGTTATACCATAAATTATTTATTATAAAGTTATAGAAATGGGGAATGTTATTTCATCTGTCTTTATTGCCATTGAAGATGCGTTTTATATTTCGGGACTATTTCAAACTAGTATTACCATCTGCTCAGTTAGTGATTTGAGCTGTTTCTAATGTTATAGAGCAGTTATTTCTGTTAGTTAACTAATTATGACAATGTACAGTTTATTTTAATAATTTGACATGAGTTAATGATAAAGAATATATTTTCATCAATAATTAAATTTATATCGTACCGCCTATTTTATATCTTTTTATTCACTGGATTTAGCTCGATTTCTTACTAAATTTAAAACTCACAAACTGAATGATATCATTTATATATCAGTTCAAGATATCTAGTATTGTTCAAAAAGAAAAATGAGTGATAGAGAGGAAGGGAAATACTATTTTATGTTTATGGTACTATATCTTTTTTGGTTCGAGATTATGCTTTTTGATCCTAAAGTTCTTTCGGAATGAAGGATTTGATACATTTTCAAGAGATTGAGTTCTTTTTTCATACAAGTTTGTTGTAAGTAGAATCACTCGATGGATCGAAACCTGCTCTTTCTGGTCATTATACTTTTAAATGTTTTGGGAATTTTGCATTACTAAAAATAGTTGAATAAAATGTCGGGTTTCAAGTTAAATTATTTGTAGAAATACCGCAGAAGATTAACAATAAAAAATCAAGAATAGGCAGTAGAACCATGAAAATATCGATAAAACCATAAAATTTTTAGTTGATTTCGTCAATAATTATTGATAATTTGGGCACGGAAGACTTCGCCTGGTGAATTGTTCAGAAGAAACACATTAAACAAGTATTTTCTTTATGATATCAAGCTTTGAGTCCAATAAAAGTCCAAGATAAAACACATTTTTAATGTTTCCATATGATTTCGTACGTTATACAATTATAGTCTCACTCTCTCAAGGATTTCTTTGTTTTGTTGGTCAGAATAAAATATAGTTAAAATCAGAAGAGTATAAGTTATAGTATAATAATGTTTTGTTGGTATTTACGAAGGAAGTATATAATAATAATAACGGTACCTTCATTCTAATTTATTTCTAAATGGTTTTATCACTGATTACTGTTCACTGTATATTTAAGACACAACTAGTTACACTTTACAAAACCCCGATAATTTTCGTAAACAATTCGTTTTTGAAATGGTAATTATCATCGAATGATCAAGTTAACCAGGTGGGTACTGGACTGTATAAAATGCGTACTATCCTATATATAAACGTTAAAAAAAATCTTCCTGCTGCCTTGACTGTCGTATTTAAGTGACTCGGAACAGTGAAAAACGAATTTGTCTACCATCTTAATTGTATTCACAATTATCGTTAGGGTTTTTTTCGATATTTTCGGAGATTGCTGCTTGTTGTTCGGTATTCAATAAACGTTTTGCTTAGTATGTGAAACTACTGGCTAATAATGTTAGATGAATTTATGAATTTCATTGCATTGCATTGATGATGTTTTGTTTTTGTTAGGGCTATTGTAACCAATTGTTTTTAATTATAGGAAATTTTCGTTGAACTTTGTTAATTAGCTTTAATATCTTATTATCTGAAGTACTGTGAATGGGATAAATTAATCTGATTATTTGTTTTAGATGTGATATTTTTATCAAATTCGTTTATAATTAAACTTAATTTTTTTCTAACTTCGTTTCTTTTTGGCAGTATCAAATAACTTTTAAGTAGCTGTGCAGTGTGAAATAATTTTGAAGATCATGTATTAAACAGTATTACCTTGTCCAATAATTATATGAATGCGAAGTACACTTACCCTATTCTGATTAAAATTAGTGACTAAGTTCTTGTTCAGAAACTGCCCAAAATAGTGTTAGGGTTAGTTTCTTGTGCATTGAAAGGGACTTTTGTTTCAGCGAAGGTATTTGGAATAAGTCTATATATCATTGAACATTGTCGGCATTTCGAAACCTGCTGGAAAATGCTGCATCGATCTAAACAGGTGGTAATGAGAAGATAATATGTCTGGTGAATAACCTGGGTTCTTCGGAACCTCGAGTTCTAACAGTGCCATCTTTACATCTCTTGCAATCTCTGACTGACCATTGTCTTTAAGATAATAACAGCATCTGTTGTTCAATGTACATCGTTTATTCGGTGTTAGCAGTTCGTAATACACTACAATACCTTGCTGCTGCCACCAAGTCTTTTAATTCACTTGGAAATCAATTGGGACATTGTGGAGCAGCATCAGCATAAATTCCTAGAACTGTTTTATGGGTTCGGTTGTTTTCTCGAATTTTCATTAATAGATATTGCCGATAGCTATATTACCTCCTAAAAAGTATGATGTAAAAGACTCGAGACCATTTACGTCGTTTCATATAAAAAATATTCAATGTTGTTGAATATTCAACTATCTTAAAGAATAATCATACGTCAGAATAGGTGACAGCACGTGATGTTTGATAACAGTTAAGATTAATTAATATTTTTGCCATTAACATTCACAGATGGGTGACATGCGTAAAGTAATTATCTTTATTGCAACGACGTACCGTACTGTCAGATAATCAGCGATTAATATTAGGACATTTAATTTAAATAATAGCGAATGCTTTGTAGCCAATAACCTTTAATCGTTTTGTTTTCGTTGTATTTGAGTAGAATTAGTAATGGTTTTATGAACAGGGCTTACACCAAGAAAGAAAATGCTTCTTTAATTTTAATTTTTACTATTCATAATGACCGTGAATAAATTTTGAGGGAGTAATTTATAATTTGATATAAAAGCTATATGTGGGTAATACTGGATTTTATTATTTTCATTATTATGACATATTGATTTTTCTGCCCTTCAGATTCTTCTTATTTTATTGATGAATTATGGAATAAGAATTTCAAGATAGATATAGATTTAATTATTACAAACTATTTTACACGATAAATCAATAAACTGGGAAATTTACAAGAAGCTTTAGAAAAAAGTATTAAACTTGAGAAACGATTTTTTAATGATGTTCATGGGATTATCGTCAGCGAGTTCCTCAAGGTCAAACTGTTACCAACTTTATAGTGTTTATGTTCGTACTACTACTTTAGAGTATGGAGGCTGAAGGGGTTGAATGAGAATCACTGCAATATATAAAAATATGTGTTTTTTTTTAGGTACTATTATTATTATTAACACCTCGTAAAAGGTTTATCATTGTATTTTAAATAAATCTTGCCATTTTACACTTATAACAATCACAACAACAATAACAATATGTTATAATTAATTAACAGCTACAAGAACATTATATGGACAATTATAGTGTAGGTTGACAAAGTTAGAGTTATTAAACTTTAAAATGCTCATTAACAAAATTACGTTATAAAATATAAGCGTTTATAATTAGCAAAAATAAACGTTTATTCGTTAACCAAACTACGTTCTTACAATTTGAAATATGATCGGTAATAATTCAATAAGGTTAACAGCTTCATTAGTTGACTATTGCCCATCAATATTGGAGACATTTATTGTTGTTCACGTAGTAATAAAATAAATGGTTCATCACTGGTTATAATTACTCGTATATCATTGAATACATGTTAGCGTTGGTGTCCGATATGGAGGGCGGGCCGTTTATAATTCCGGATCGCGCCAATAAAGAAGAATTTTGTTTGTTGAGGTGCTCCTGGAACTTATTGAACAAAACCTCAAACATAATTACAATATCAAAACTTTTATCTTATGCGAGAACATTCTGTTCATTTCATCAATCGATAGATTAGTTAAAATCCGTACTTATAACATTTTATATAGGTATCAAGGCTATATTAATAGAAGTTAATAAACATTAAGATTCTAATGAATGTACTGCCTATTTTTAGACTTCATTTGTCGTTTTTATTATTAACAATCTTTTGATCCAAAAGAATTAAACCTACTATTATTTATGTGCATTTAATCAAACTATATATTATTCGATAAATATATATATATATATATATATATATATATATATATATATATATATATATATATTGTGTTCTGTGTTTTTGATTGATGAAACGCCCAATCAAATTGACTGCACAGTCATTAGTAATAAAGGAAATAATTATAATGTTTTTGTTTGTCTCTCCTTTTACATTCATTTGTTCGAGTAATTAATGTCGTCTTAGTTGTCTAAGATGGATGATTTTTTGTTCGGGATATTAAGAGAACACACACAAAAAAAAAAGAAATATGTGTATGAAATTAATTGTTCTGGAACCACATGGTGACAAAAATATATATGTCAGATGATTGATCTCGGTTTATTCTAATTGTTAAATAAGTCTGAGGTAAATGATAAGTTATGACGTTTATTATTTTGTGGTATTTGTTAGTATATATTATAGAATATAGCGGTTTTGGTGAACGTAGCTATTTTTATGGTTTAAGTACATTAGTTAATTAAAATTTTGTACCACTTAGTGGTATTTGTGTATTTTTTTGCTTCGGCTGAGATTTTTCCACTCTTTTGAAGTATTTCCATGTCGCCCTCCGATGTTTCTCTTCCTATCTTTGCTTCCCATATTTTCTTTACCTCTGTTTGGCCCTCCATGTACTGTTAGCGTTCCTTTCTTTTCTTATTTCTTACTTCCTATCCTGTCCATTTTTGTTACACCCCTTTTCTGAGATTGATCATTTCTGCTATCTATATCTTCCTTTTATCTCATGGCAATATTAGTGACTCTTTCTGAAGATTTCTAATCGGTATTCGTTAAACTTTGGTAGTTTGAAAATTTATAAAAAAATAATTTTCAATGATCTTAAATAGGAATCAACATATGTTAAAAGTCCACCTCGAAATATCAGCAGATTTCAGAACGGTGACAAATAGTAAAAACTGTAGTAACTGGTAATAATTGGACGGTTATTTCTACCATGATGTATTCAAGTAATGAGCTAATTCATATTTTATAGGTGTGATGTAGCTAGAATATTCTAAGAGTGATAGAGGCAGTGAAATTAACAGGTGAATTAAAAAGTCTCTGGCCTGGCACATAGATGGCGCTACTAGAAATAAATCCATATGCTTTTTAGTTAGCCTTAACCATCAAAAGGTGCTGCGTATAAATTTAACAGCTGTCGGATCATTAGTTTGTGAATTATAACATTTTGACTGAAGCAAATTTTGTTATTGTGAAAAAATGGATAAAAAGGAATTTCGCGTGTTGATAAAATATTGCTTTTTGAAGAGAAAGATACAGTTGAAGCAAACACTTGGCTTGATGCCGAGTTTCCGGACACTGCCCCAGGAAATTCAACCATCAAGGGTTGGTATGCTAAGTTTAGACGTTGTGAAATGAGCACCGAAGACGGTGAACGCAGTGGACGCCCAAAAGAGGTTGTTACCGACGAACACAGTAAAAAAATCCACAATGATTTTGAATCGAATGAAATAGCAAACGCTCTAAAGATATCAACTGAACGTGTACATTAAATCATACACGAATATTTGGGTGTGAGAAATCTCAGTCTGAGTGCAAAGTGAGTGCCGCGCGAGCTTACTTTTGGCCAAAAACAACAACGGGTTGATGATTCAGAGCAGTGTTTGAAAATGATCAAGCGTAATAAACTCGAATTTTTGTGTCAATATGTGACAATGGATAAAGCGTGCCTTCATCATTTCACTCCGAAGTTCAATCAGCAGTCATCCGAGTGGACTGTACACTGCACACGATGAACCCGCTCCAAAGCGTGGGAAAATGCAGCAGTCGGCTGGCAAGATTATGGTGTCTGTATTTTGGGATGCGCATGGAATAATTTTCATTGACTGCCTTGAAAAAGGAAGGACCATTAACAGCGACTATTATATAGCGTTATTGGACCTGTTGAAGGACTAAATCGCCGAAAAACGGCCGCCTTTGAAGGAAAAGGAAGTGCTGCTTCACCAAGACAATGCACCGTGTCACAGCTCAGTGAAAGCGATGGCAACAATCTATCCATCTACCGTATTCTCCAGATCTCTCCCTCAGCGACCATTTCATGTTCTCAGGTCTCAAAAAAATGCTTGCTGGGAAGAAATTTTCGTCGAACGAAGAGGTGATCGTCGAAAAATGGTATCGAAAAGTTGGAAGATCGCTATAGTCAATGTATCACCCTTGAAGGGAACTATGTTGGATAAAAAAAATGTGTTTTACTATGGTAGGCCGGGGACTTTTCAATTGATCTTTTATAATAAGAAAAGAAGGAACCAGAGTGGATTTTACCAGGATGCAAGAATAGTGGAGAGTGATATTTCGAAGGACTAAATTTTGCTGGAAAAGTTGTCCAGAACCATATAAACAAAACATAAAACAATCAACGACAGTCTAATGATCTGATGGCTAAATCTCTACAGGTAGAAGGGTAGAGTAACCAAGGGAAAGAGAACACATTTTTATATAAGAGTACAGGTTAATAAATTATTGTCTTTTAAATATAATGATGTATCGACTGGAGATTTCTTTCAGCTGAAAGGTACGACCATCAATTTGTTGTAGGTTAGTAAATGTAGAGTCGTTTAGAAACTGTGGTAGTTTTATTGTTACTACATCCACAGGACAGTGTTATTTGAATAAAATACCTTATATTTATATTGTTAATGATGCCGTTGTAATTTTAATTCGCTCTACAAATATGCGGACAATTAAGTGACAAATTGTGAACTTAATTCACCACTCCCTAATGCCGCTAAATTGACGTCCTTAGTTAGTCTATATGACAAGCCCGATACGTTATCAACATCGACAAACTACATGCATGTTGGATAAAACCAGTAATACGTTTCGCTACTAATTTATCGTAAAATTGATTTCGAAATTGACATTGTTTTGCGAGTTTAATTGTTAACAGAAACTAGGTGCCGGAAGATTTTAACTTTACAATATAGAATTACAGGATTTTTTCCACTTTGTTGACATTCGATATCGCTAAATCCATTATTATGGTTTGTTAAAAAGGACAGGTATAATTTGAGCGTTTTTAACAGGTTCATGTTTGTATTTTGATCAACGATACCTAGTGGTGGTTAAATTCGATGGTTTTGTCTTTTCCCTGCATTGGATAACACTTTTCTATTTAGTGTTATAGAGTATAACAGATGTACCGGAAAATTATTACCGTTTTTTTTTGGAAATTTTTATCAAGAAAATGCAAAAATGTATTTGTTCAAAGTATTGGCCATTCGATTCTGTACATCTTGTCCATCTTTGGGGTGTCCCATTCATACGAAAAGTTGATAGTCAGCTGCGTCAAGGTTTGGAGAATACAGCGCGTGCGATAATATTTCCCATCCAAGTGCTTTCAATGCTTCCTTTGCCAGTTTTGCTTTTTTACCGTGGCTTCGGGCCCATTCTGGACGTTTTTTGATCAATGCGTGGCCCAAATTAATCATTTATTGTCAATAACTATCACTATTAACTGTTTAATCAGGTTTCTATTGTTCGTAATACACCACGCTACTCTCGTCCGACCAAACGCGGAGCATTGTCTTGCGACCAAAATGATTTGACCTTGGAGTCGATCGGTCGGCTTCACCAGGTGATAACCATGATATTTTATGCTTGGGATTTCAAAATAAATCCACTATTCATCATCCGCTACTATTCGATGCAGAACGATGTAGATGATTTTTCGATTTTGTATTTGCGGGTCATTCAATTGATGTGACACACATCTTCCCATCATTCATTCATTGTATAACGTAGATTTTTGTTGGTTGTAGTTGGTAGCTCCCATATTTATAAAAAAAATTCTCCTTAGGTGTTCTGCCTTTTCAGTCATTTCAAACCAATAATTCAAACCTGCATCTCCTGTTTCAAGTTATCTTTTTGAGAAACATTACAACCAGTCAACAATAGGTTGATTATCTTTCGTAATCTATTCTTTCTTCTCTATTGATGAATCATTCTTAGTTACTTTCAATATACTTATATTAAATCAAATGAAGCATAGTTTCATACAGATAAATTAGCGAGAATGAAGATATTCTTCAAATTATATTCTTTAAAACACTCTGTTGTGATACTAATCTGAGATCTAAGATAAGATTACTGTACGAGTATCATAATCAGTTTTTGGAATAATGTATATTGTGAAATCCCCACCTGTATAATACTTTTTAACGGTAAACTATATCTGCCACGACTGTAAATGAGTCAAGGAAATGAATATTGCAGCGAGAACATCATATCAACTATGTATCCCAATTATTTTGTATAGCAGCGTTGGGTGGAGGAAATATTTTGTGTTGAGCTGCTCTATGTTTTGAATTTGAAATTCCGGGAAAATCAATGGTATAAGTTATATTAAGTTGAGCGACGTTGAAACTATTTTTCGGAAGAAAATTCCTTCCCTGAAGCACTTTAACAATATTACTAAAATATTACCTAAGATAAATGGAAAAAGTTAGATCAAGATTATATTGAAAACCTATAGTAAACCTGCCAATTACTGAAATAGATATTTGAAATATTGATCAGTATATTTGTTATGGTTTTACATAATTGTGATATAGTTTTGTCGCGTTTATAGACCGTCAGTAAAAGGTCAATTGAAAAGTCCCCGCCTGACACATAGATGGCGCTACTAGAATTAAATCCATATAGTTTTTAGTTAGCTCTGAGCGTCAAAGAATGTTTGTATAAATTTGAGAGCTGTCATTAGTTTGTGAATTATAGCATTTTGAGTGAAGCAACTTTTGTTATTGTGAGAATAATGGATAACAAAGAATTTCGCGTGTTTATAAAATATTGCTTTTTGAAGGGAAAAGATACAGTTGAAGCAAAAACTTAGCTTAATGCCGAGTTTCCGGACACTGCTCCAGGAAAATCAACCAACAAGGATTAGTATGCTAAGTTTAGAAGTGGCGAAATGAGCAGCGAAGACGGTGAACGCAGCGGACTTTTTATATTTTACACAAAACGCTTACAGTCTCATATTAAATAACAAACTATATCACCTACCGGATAAGGAAATGATAACGAATTGCCGTAAATAGTTTCAACTTACCGCTCTAGAAGATCTCTTAAAACACGACCGACTTGTTCCAAATTCGAAACGGTTTAAAAGTGAATAAAGCTGAAGGTGGTCATTAAGATTAATAATCAACTCGATTATTACATTAAACACTGATTAATTGCGAACCGCTTTGTGCAAAAGGTTAGAAGGATTGACCCAGGAATATAAATTATTTTTCATACGCTTTAACAGTGTTCGAACATTTCGATAACGCTACAAAATAAATATCAGTTGAATAATTGCGTTTTTCGCTAGTATAACATAATATTTATATCAGATACTTTGAGCCTTAGTTTATTACTTATTGGTCCTGTCAAATAATGACGTTAACGCAGCGGATAATATCATCTCATTGGGATATGAGTGATATATGATATGTATATGATTGAAAAATTGGTAAGCTGTCTAATAGAGGATTACCATCAACTCACTGAAGATGATACTATTAATAGTGTGTCAATCCTATAGTTAAAAAAAACCTACTATCGATATGTAGTGTTGATAATGGCCCTTTAGACGATACTTTAAATTTTCTTTTCAAAATAAATTATAATGCCGGTCAAAGACTTAAAGCTCATTAAGACCTTTCCTCTGTTTTATGCGTTTATGGTAAGAAAGAGAAACATAACAAACTATTTAGGACATCAAAAACCTAGTGAAGTGTATAATAAAAGTTACAAAACAGTAAAAACTGCTAACAGCTTGGGCGTACTAGAAATATATGTAGCAGGAAATCAAGATTTTATCTTAATAGTCTTAACTTAATTTTAATTTGATAACTTTCATGTATTTTTCCCATATTCGTAAATTAGTGTGTAAATTAAGATTGTACTAAGCATATCTAATATAAGATGTAACAAAAAAAATACATATATTAGCTACACAAACATGTCTTTATCCTTTTTTGTCTGGCACATATTAGATTCTTTAACAAGTTCGCGGAACCTTGCCTATTTGTTTACAATCAGTAATATCACATCTTTTAAAATAATAACCAGAATTATATGATTAAATTACTTTAAATTTAAATATTTTATTGTACTCTCACTATTTTTAGTTTGGCAACAGAACTGAACTATTAAATGTCTAATTCTAATGGTGGCCATTTACTATAAATAACAAGTAAATAAATACTTCTAATTGTATTAAATTGTACTGACCAGTTTTTACAAAAAAAGCAACAACCAATATTTTATGTTGATTTAAAGGTAGAAAAAGTTGAATTACTAATTGGTTTGATGTTTTAGTGCAATCTCATCTTTGCACATAATAGGTCCAAATTGACTGATAAACTAATATTTTTAATTTTAGGTCAAGCCGAGAATATCTTCCGACTAACCAGTACAGTTGCTTGAATTTGAGTCTAATCTGGTCTGCTTTTAGTCTAACATGCTTGCAATTTTACCTACCATCGATATGCAGTGTTGAGAATGGCCCTTCAGGTGAGACTTTAAATTTTCTTTCGAAAATATATAATTTCAGCAGTTGACAGTAATTCTGCAGTTGTAATTTGCTCAATTTGTAGATGAATTCCAAGTTATACCCGGCCAAAAGCTTGTGAGACGACCAAATTTAAATGGCGTAAAATATATTAAAAACTTTCCTCTGTTTTATGTGGATGTGGTAAGAAAGAGAATCATAACAAACCATTTTGGACATTAAAAACCTAGTGAAGTGTAAAATAAAAGTTACAAAACAACAAAACTTGCTAACAGCTTGGACATACTAGAATATATGTAGCAGGCAGAAGATGTATCAAGTGTTGTGAACGATTATGCAAAGAGAAATGATTTGGTGCCAATTATAAAGGATACGCAGAATACCAGAAAAACATGCAAAAAATTTCACCAAAAAAAAACAGCATTACAAAATTTCAGATAGAAGGTTGACAAAGCTCAAGATTCTGTAGTGATACGCTCCTGACAATCAAAAATCTCAAGAAGCCGCTATGGCATCATCCAAAAATAAAGAACTCACCGAACAGTCTAAATTTGAAAGCCTATCTAGACTTATGGGGTGCATTAAAATATCAATGGAAGAACTAAACGATGACGAAAGCATGAAATAACGTTACTAAATCACAGCAATATAGTACAGCTATAGGACAACAAGCGGGAAATTAGAAGATTGAAGCGAACAAAACCACATGAACCTGTATAGTGTATAAGTATTATTCGTAACTTTTTCTTAGTAGTCTAACTTAACTTTAATTTGATAACTTTCATGTATTTTTCTCATATTCGTATTGCTTGTGTATCGATAAAAGTATAACATAATAATAGTAATAAACTAGTGTGTAAATTAAGATTGTACTAAGCATATCTAATATAAGATGTAACAAAAAAATACATATATTAGCTACCCAAACATGTCTTTATCCTTTTTTGTCTGGCACATACTAGATTCTTTAACAAGTTCGCGGAACCTTGCCTATTTGTTTACAATCAGTAATATCACATCTTTTAAAATAATAACCAGAATTATATGATTAAATTACTTTAAATTTAAATATTTTATTGTACTCTCACTATTTTTAGTTTGACAACAGAACTGAACTATTAAATGTCTAATTCTAATGGTGGCCATTTACTATAAATAATAAGTAAATAAATACTTCTAATTGTATTAAATTGTACTGACCAGT
The DNA here is from genome assembly GCF_030347505.1 of Rhynchophorus ferrugineus. NCBI lineage: Eukaryota > Metazoa > Arthropoda > Insecta > Coleoptera > Curculionidae > Rhynchophorus > Rhynchophorus ferrugineus. Next base: position 2,412,779 of record NW_027472586.1, read on the forward strand.
TTTTACAAAAAAAGCAACAACCAATCTTTTTGTTGATTTAAAGGTAGCACACAACACCTCACTAACAACGATCTATCATTATTTACTATTAAATACTGTCGTGTCAACGTAAGTCTGAGGACCACGTCAGCATGAAGTTTATAATGAGATTAGAGCTTTAGGGATTTATATGAAGTTTCATTTCCGCATAGTATTACACCAAAAAATACATAAGCTCGTTTGTAAGATAGCTAGGTCATCGCTAATAAAGGACTCAGAGCCAGAACTCAATAAAATGTAATTTATTTTTGTTTGTCGAGAATGTTTAAACGATTTCTTGGTTTCTAAAAGCCCCTAAGAACTAAATTACGGTTTATTTATGACGTCAAGTTGATTAATGAACTTAACAGACTGCTGATTTAAATGTGCGTGTATATATTAACACAGAAGAGTTATATTCAGAAGCACACGTTAACATAACGAACTCCAGGGTACAGAATATAAAAATAGTAGTTATAATAGGAGTGTTTGTTTTAAGTTGCCTTTTAAATCAGTTTTAACACATTTATATCAACGTTTTTGCCGCAGTAGTTTGGTGATCAAAATAAATTTTTAAAAATATTAAGCAAAATGTATCTATAATGAGAGCAACATTTGGATGACAAACGCAGTTTTGTACAGCTTAAAAAATATTTAAAGCATTTTCAGGTGAATCACCATGGTACTCAATCAAAACAAAATGTTAACGAGTGCTTTGAATGCAGATTTTAAGCGTTGAAATGATTCTTGTTTTAAAATGGGGTCACAAAGACTTAAAGTTAGTTTTTTGGCATGTAAAAGGGATTTTTTTTAGTTAAATATACGATGTAGTACGACTCTAAAAAATACTCGAAGAATTCTGAAGAGTTTTGAGCGAATCACTGTGGCCTTGAGTTAAAACAAAAGACTGATGGCCATTTTTAAGTTTTGAAATAACTTTCTGTGTAGATATCGACCAAGAATTAAATTTTTTGGGTTGGATTTGGAAGTATCTTCAGGAGTTTTGAGTGAATCATTATAGCGTTGAGTCAAAACAAAAGACTGATGAATGCTGCAGAGAGATGACAATTTTCATTTTTCTGAAATTGATCGAAGTCAGCTAACTGTATAATACTCACAGATGTTGTTAAATCTCTTTGAGCAATTTTGTAAAATGTAATGGTTGAGGTGAGGTTTTCGAATCAAAAAGCTTTTTGACTAACTTCAAAAAAGAAGCAAAGTGGTATAACTAGTTATTTCTTATATTATATTAAAAATATTTATGATAATGATGTTCAATATACGAAAAACTATGCTATATGTTAAAATAAATGTTGTTAACTTACTTTATATTAAAGGATGGTCCAATATGTATTTACATCACTGTATATTCCACTAATATATAAACAATATCATTAATAACTTGTTCTCTATTGTATCCTCCGTTGAACTAACTTAATTTTGCTAATATGCTTTTTACTAACCGAAGATTTTACCTCGTATCGATAGTAAACTTACGTAACTGATTGTCTAAGGGAATATTCCATAATTTTATAGTCTTGTTAGGGTAACCCGCTCTATTTTCGCGTGGAATAAGGTTAGCCAGCGATTTCAATAACATCTCTATTGGGAAATAACAGGTTTTGGCAGTTGTGTGGGTAAATAATTTGCATGGCGAAGTAGAAAATGCAAAATCTAACGACACGAGATGGCGGCGATGGTGTGCCGAACTGGCTGATATTTATTTTATTTCTTCGGGATACCTCGGTTTGAATATCATTTTCATTTTGATTGAAATTTTAGCTTGAAGATGGTCCACGACTGAATTATATTACTGTTTACTATTCAATAGACTTTAGATAATGTAATTTCGGTTTTGCGACGTAAATTGGCTGAATTAATTCATGTTGGTTGGCGTTTTCGTTATGCGAAATCTTTCTTGTCTGAGAAACAATTTTATAAGATGTGAGAGATGTCAGGCAGAAACTAAGTTTAGACATAAACATCTACTGGAAGGGCGTAACTGATGATTGAGTAATAAAAGTAAATCAACAGGAATGACATTAAAACAGGTTTTGGACTATATAAGTTGAACGAATTCCTCAAAGACTTCTGTGGTTATTTGAATGAGAAAATCAATGAAGAAACCTAAAAGAACATCAACAGTGTTAAGAGTGGGTGAAGATTATTTATCCAGTGGCCACAATAGGATCATTTTAAAGAAG